>NC_057923.1:3209194-3878361 GCF_018873765.1 Telopea speciosissima
ATTCCAACTCTAAAACTTACATAGATTTCAAAACTAACTAGCCTGTCTCCTACGAAACATAAACAAAAGGAAATAACCCAAATAGTAAATAACTACTACCAGCCCTTATTAGACCAAAAGCCCAAGTTTTGGTCGGTTCCATCTGGGCTTGGGATTTGAAACCTGTTCATGCTGGTCCAACCATTCGAGTGCCTCTGCATAAACAATGTTTACTAACTCTTAATACCAACAATGTCATGAATGATGTTTCATAGACGGACTGAGTAGGATTATCTGTGTTAGTGTGTTCCTATAATGATAGTCACCCTCTTGGCAATAGTGCTATCTATGTTGATTAGCGCTAGGGTTAGATTTTTTATCAACATAAGCTATTTTTGTTGCCATAGCATCTTTGTTAATTGAGAATAGGATCGCAGTTGGTTTTTTACAGGGAGGTTGTGGGATTCTCACAGTTTTTTGACAAGTTCTTGCAAGGTTTTTGAAATAGGTTGAGGTGAAAGATGGTTATTGTTTCAAATTATTTCATACAGACAGCAAGTGCAACAGAGAGTAATGGAGATGGAACGAGAAGAGAATCAATTATATTTTAAGAAAGGGACTAAGTGGAACTATACTTTGCTTCACATAACAAACGTCTGCCAAAAATTTTGATTTCCATGTTTTATTAATTGTAAAAAATTGTATTGACGGCTGTAGTTTTCCCATTGATTTACTCCTATTAAGATGTGTATTCAAAAAAGATTTCAAAGGAATGTTCATCTTGCATGTATACAGCCTAAATTGTGCAAAATACCCACATTACTAAAAGGACTGTCTCAATCCAAATTTAAAAAATCCCAAATACCCTTGCAGTGCTTAGAAGAGTTTGTATTGCACAACAACAAAAAACCCATTATTTTGTTTGCCTTCTCATTTACTTGTAACTTGACTGAGATAACAACACTAAATTACTAGACTGAAATAAGGGACCTCCGGTGGCACTGACAAGCTGCTTAATCTCAGTTACTTTACATCTTCACTTTTGCTTTTATTTGGCTGGCTTAGCATTGGCATGTAAGCTGTTAATGGTGCCTCAATGACTATTTTATAATTTATATAACACTTGAATTCGAGATCCATGATTTCCCTTCAGAGGAGAAATGCTTCTTCTTTTTGTGGGGTGGGGGTGGGGGTGGGCGTGGGAGGGGGGATGAGTAACAATTTTATTGGAGTATATAATATGGATTTGACCAGATTGCACTGATTTTAAGAATTGAGGGTATCCCATTAATCAACCCCTCCTCCCCCCCCCCCCCCCACCCAAATTAATAATACTAATAATAATAATTAATTATTTTTTTTGCAGTGTATGTTATTGATATTCTTATTTATTAGAGGTATTTGGATAACTGTGTACTCCTTAAGTCATGATGGCCCCTGGTTCAGACATGCACACATTGAACAATCTGGACTGTCCATTTGCCTGAAGCCAAAAAATTGATAGTTATACCATCTAGATAGTAGACTTTGTATTTTGATCAAAATAGGCTGCAAACTCATGTCAGAATGGTTAGTATCTGGTTTTTACAAAGTATATAAATGTGGTTTCTCATGTATGTACTATTTTTCAGCTTGCGCAGTCTCGATATGAACAGGCGGGCCACATCTGCCAACAAGTGCTAAACTGCAGCAATGGACAGTCGCTTGTTGAGCCAAGGTTGAAGGAAACAAACACCTCAACTGATGCACCTTCCAGTTTCCTTCAGGAAACTCCAGCCATCAGCACTGGCAAAGAGCAATCAGCTCCAGTCATGTATACACGGCAGGGACCTTTCACTGAGAATGCTGGCCACATTGAAGAAGATCCCCGCAAATCGGCAGCTGCTGCTATGGCTGCTAAACTTGCTGCTTCGACTTCCTCTGCTCAGATGCTCACCTATGTGCTGTCATCGTTGGCATCCGAGGGCGTCATTGGCAACCCGTTGAGTGAGTCTTCCTGTGATTATCCTTCTGAAAAGAGGCCCAAACTTGAGAATGGACCATCTTCCTACATAGCACCTCAGCATCCTCAGCCATCACCACCTCTTCTTCCACATCCTGAATCGCTCCAGCACAATGTCACAGCAACGTCCCAACAGTTGGCACATCAACCGGCATCTCCAGCGTCATCTCCTATGTCTCATCCAGGTCCTCCTGCCATGCCACCACCACCACTACCACCACTCCCTCCACTGCCCCCACCACCAGCAGCAGCCCAATTCATGCAGATAGCTGGTTCTATGACAAGTGTACCCTACAACTATGGTACAGCTCTGCAGCGGCCACCACCATTACCTGGTTATCCAATGGTTGGGTCCTCGGTTACAGGTGTGCCTTCCTATCCTAGTCCAAGTCCTCATCAGAATTTTCAGGGGTCTGAAGGAGGGTTCTATGGCCAGCCACCCTTGCCAGCAACACCACCAATTTCTCGGCAGTAGTTGTCCTAGGTCTTTGTGGTTGTATGATAAAAAATTATGTATTGAAACTACTCACCCCCTCCCCCCAAAGGTACATGAATCCTATCCCAATATGGGGGACTGGGATTTCGCTTGACCTTATAACATTAGTACATAGTTGTATATTAATTGAATTATGATATATCAACCTCTTCTAACTTGAGGATCCTTTTCATAATGGGTATTATGATGTTCACAGAGGTAGTTAGAGGAGTTCCATTTAAATCTTGCGGTTCCTCGCAGTGCTTGAAATGTCAATGACTGTTTTGAAAATCAGGTGCTTGTACTGCCATAGACCTTCAAGGTGAATTTGGTGAAATTATGAGAAATTGTCAGAATAACTCGGCATCGAAAAGTTGCAGAAGTGAGTACAGGGAATGGAAGGAGAATATTGTGGCCCTGCTTTGAAGGGGTGTGTATGTGTAGTATAGAGTTCTCTTCATTTCATCCTGAGTGTTGGGGAAACTGTCCACGAGCACATTGAAAGTATTGAAGCTGTTGCAATTGTTGTTAAGAGGAAGAGTGGGAACACCAGAAGTTGCAGTTTCTATATATGGGTGAATAAATTGAGGTAAGCCCGTAGAGGAAGCGAGGGATAGATCAGTGGCCTGAGACTGATTGAACTCCATACGTTGGTTCTGGTCGATATGGCACCAAGAGCAATCAGCCAGCCATGCTGCAACCGTGGTTCTAAAACATGGTATTGTATTAGGCATATCGGCCATTACTGATAGGAGACAGTCAGTGGAACACCCAAAAAAGTGACTTTTTGAGATCCCATTGGCCCGATACACTCAACCTGTATTGGTATCAACTGATACAGATATGGGTACCGCACTATGCTATATATCCATGATGTGGGCAGTAGCCTCTCCCAAGGCTGAGGCTGAGGCGGAGGCTGAGGTGAATTTAGCTCGTCTCCAGGGAGTCCAGTACGCCCAGGGTGCTGCCAGCCGTAGGGCTGTACTACACAGATCCCTAGGCATGCACCGAGATATGTGTGGCACAGCTCAGCCGCTGGATGCCCCTGGCAGCACCCTGGGCGCTGGGCTCCCTAGAGACGATCCTGATCCGGCTGAGGCTGGGCAGCTGGACCATTGGGATAAACTTCTTGGGGAATCGAGCTGCAGTACACACACAGCTAAGGCTTTGAGTTTCAGCACCAGCTCTTAGTGAATCTAACTCTTCATAGGCCTCCCAATCGTTGACTTGCATATTCTTCTACGTGAGAGAAGTTGTGGGATCAAATCTGTTTGATAACATTTCTAAGCAGTAATTTTTTTTTAACTTCTGTTACTTTAGATAAATTCTGTGGGAAGGCATTGTGTGCTTTCGTTCTCAATCCTCCAATTCATGTTTACCAAGTGAGAACATATGCTCAATCCTTGCACAGCTTTGTGTAAAACACTCCATTGCTTAAGAGTTAAGAGTATGCTTGGAGTAAAATGAAAATTTGACTTTAATATCTTTCTTTCGTCTTTAATGATTGTAATTTTTCTTTTCTTTCAATGGAAGCAAATGGTATAGTTCATTCCCTTGTCAAGAAGACCTTATCATTAGTGCGTATGACGGTTTAGTCTAGTTCCACTCTTTGACTTCATGATTTGTGTGTAAATGAAGCCTTAGTTTCTAAGGCATTCCTTTCATCAATAGATTTCCAATTACCGAAAAAACAAAATGAAATTTTGACTTAATTGACTAATTCTGAATTTTAAATTCTTATCGAATCAAACATTGAAGGTACTTCTGTTGTTCACCATATATATTTTTTTCAATTCAATGAAGCTTCAAGGCCCATGTATATATACATTTATGTGGACATAACATGCTCTAAAGCAGCTCTTGACCAAAGATCACACTTACTTTTGAGGCTGTTACTATAAGCTTTCGCTCCCGCACTCGCTTCGTGTTTTGGACACTCACTATGAATCTTTGTCGTGTTTAATTGGGTTATTTTGCATTTAGCAAAAAACCCTGGAAAGGATCAAAAGAATAGCTTAACGGTGACAGAATAACAGCGAACTCCAAAAACTAATTCCTCAGATCCACAATCCAAAAACAAAACTATGATCAAGCAAATTGACCATGAAATGCATGCTTCTCTCACAGACTCTTTTTCCTCTCCCATTGTTTAATGATATGAGTCATTTATATACAAATCGATACCTATCAAAACTCTTCTCTCCCTAAGCGTGATAGGGGGCAATGTATCTATCCCTCTTTCAAAAAAAACATCAATTATCAATTAAACAGTGAGGGAAAAGATTAAGAAGGGGTGTGGATCTTAGCTAACGAAAGAACCACGTGATATGATGTGTAGATTGGCGTGAGGCCACGTGTATTGGAGGAAAGTAACTATGATTGAATCATGTACTGATAATACAAAAGGGAAATTTACACATTCCCCCCTGAGGTTTAACGAAAGGATATTTTCAACCCCCAGGTTTGGAAAATTCTGTGTACCCCCTGAGGTTTGCAAACGGTAACAGATAGGTCCATTCCGTCAATTCATGACTAACACTATTAAAAAGTAGATTTGAACTGACAGAATTGCCCTTACACAAAAATGAAAATAAAATAAAAAACACCTGCAACTCATCTTCCCCAAAATGATTGGGGAAGATGAGTTGCAGGTATACCTTTCTTTCTCTCTCTTGTCAAGTTTTAATGGGTTCTTTTTTTCCCTTTTTGAATCCAGCAAGAAAGGATCCTAGAAACCAGCAAGCAATCGAATGGTTAGTTCTGAAATCCGGGACTGGCGGTAACTCGAGCACATTTTAGGGCTCGATTATGATGATAGGAGAAGCTAATGGGGGCAAGAACTTGGAGTTTGAGTTGCCCTACGGAGGCGATCTGTTTCATGAAGTACCAGGTCAAACTGATTGGCATAAGAGAATTCCAACAAACTCAAATCAGTTTCAGAAGTACCCTAAGGGTTCTTCTTCTTGTTCTTCCTCAGTTTTTAGTACTAAATCCTCATCCTGTGTCCAATTTCTTTTTATTTTTCTTTGAATCCGTTTCAGAAGAGGAGAAATGAGGTGAACATTTTGAATATTTTTCGGTCAATTAAAATTGGAAAAGAGAACAACTTACAAATACATAAACCTTGGAAACGATCACCATCTTTCTGGGTAGTACCCAGAAGATCCTTTTCCTTTATCAAACTTTTAATTCAGTTTTATCAGTTTCAGTTATGATTTCAGCCTTTCAGGTTTTGCTTTTCCCAGATTCCAGAGCTCCCTTGACTTTTGGTCCTTGTGACTCACAGGAAAAGAATTCAAGAAACCTGTGGAAATCTCCCTAGATTATCTTTCTAGTTTTCATCATTGATCTACACTGCCTTGCCATTTCTGTCCTCTTTTTCTTTTACCTAAAATTGAGGGTTGTCCTCTCTTCCTCATTGTTTCTTCTTTTTCTTCTTTGCTGGACAATTAATTTCTCTGAATTTGCCTTTCTTAGAGCTCTCAGAAGATTAAGAAAACAAGAGAATTTTTTAAAACAACAGAAGATTTTGAATTCGGGGTAGTAGATTATGAAGTGAGAAAGTTAGGAGGTTGAGGAGAGAAAAGCAGTGAATTGTGATTAGTAACAGAGCGATTGAGAAGATGAAGATGCGCCGTCATTTACCAAAAATGGATTCAGAGCAATAGGGATAAAATTACAGGTCATAAGTTCATTGGGCGAGATGTACTGGAGATTTTTTCCTGTACTATGAGCACCCAACCCTCGACAACATTGTGTTTATCGCAATACTTCGCCACACTCCTTAGTCCTTTCTGCTACAAACTCCACCCACCTTCTTTTTCTCCTTCACCACATAGAAAGAAGAGAATAGTTTTCATGACTAGTTGCAGAGGAACCACCAGAACCACCAAAATAGGAATTCCGCAAAAATTCCCCTAACTTTTTTTTGTTAGCCAAAAGAGCTTCCCTGTGGAGACTTCCCTTGTTTTAGGGTTTATCGTGATAATTGAAATTTGATCCTTGATTCGATTTTGAACTTTGGGAAATGCAGAACCCTTATGTGTTCGTTCTGGAATAGAGGAGGTCGAGATTGGATTACATATAACCTTCGCTCGCCGTGCCACTGTATCGGTTTCCATGGTGTTCCCATTTCTGTAGCTCATCTTCCCCAAAATCGATTGGGGAAGATGAGTTGCAGGTGTTTTTTTTTTTTCTTTTTAATTTTTGTGTAAGGGCAATTCCGTCAGTTCAAGTCTATTTTTTAACAATGTTAGTCATGAACTGACGGAATGGACCTATCTATTACCGTTTGCAAACCTCAGGGGGGTATGCAGAATTTTCCAAACTTGGAGGTTGAAAATATTCTTTCGTTAAACCTCAGGGGGGTATGTGTAAATTTCCCATAACAAAATTACTGCTTCTCAATTTGCAATAAAATTTTAACCCATTTACATATGGTCGAGAAGCTAAGCTATCTCCAATTAATGCATTAAGGATTGAACCCTCCCCCATTTTAATTATCGGAAGAAAAAAAATCTCATCGCATTAGGGGCCACCTGGCAGCTTTACCTTCTGGTACTTGACAAAAGCACCGTTAGCTACCAGAACTGATGCATGGGATAGACGGGAAATCTTCTTGCATAAAAGGCCAGAAGCACCAAATGCTGCTCGCAGATCCTCTCTAGTCAATTGAAACTAATGGTGGCTCATATTTTGTTAGACCAGTCAAGTGACTGGAGAGAAGCCTTGCCCAGATCAAACTAAGACAGACGAAAAACTAATCCTTTTCAATTCCTAAAAGTGTGCAGTGTAGCAGTGCTCTATGTTGGTTATGTTTTTTTATCTTAAAATATATTCTAATATAAGTTTACTTGAATAAGGAATCAGGTTGTGGTAGATCCCACTAGATAAGAGTCCGTCTAACTTAAAACCCTAATTTTTTCTATAAATACTAGCAGGAGACTGCAATCTATTTATCCAAACTTGATATGCATGATGTATTGCTTTAAGCAACTTAATGCTTAAACTCAAAACCCTAACATTCTATGGAGATGTTGACACCTAATGGCTCGGACATCCAATGGTTTGAGTTCATTGAGGTCCATAGTTGGATGTCCAGGTGCCGAATATCTACATCCCCACCTAGCACTTTTAGGGATTCGAAAGCGACAAAGCGATACTAAACTATTAAACAGAAAAAAATGAAAAACAAATTGAAAGGAAACAAAAAAACAAGAAGGCAGTCAACGGACGGCAACGTCAGCCGTTCGCCGCCTGTGAGAGCGAACACCGGGACTTACAATAAAAAAACAAAAAGCCGCCTTTGTCGTTCACTTCAACGGCTTACCCGGAAAAATTTAAAGGCCATATGAGTAGTTTGAGGGTTTTGAGTCCTTTGAGAGGAGATGAGGTGTTATATTGTGATTAGGAATTTGTCTGTTTGGGGTTGAAGAAAGATAGTATTGGAGCGTCAGGTTCTGTTGTAAGAAAGATGATAGAATAAGACAAAACTGAGAAAAGGGTAGGGGAAGAGATCAAGAGAAGATTGGGGCCTGGTGGTGGCCCTACCTGCAACTAATCTTCATGCTCCAGCAAACATTGGATATGTATGCATTGTGACATGCTCACTTTGGTCCTCAGAGAGAGAGAGAAACTGACCGACAGAGAGACAGCACACCCCCTGCTAACAAGCCGACCTAGAAAGTGTCTTCCTCCTCTATTTCTCTCTATTCTCTCCTCAAGGTTTTAGGTGTCGGTTTTGTATCGATCATCACTCAATCGTATCGGCCTATTCATATTGGTTTAGGTTGACACACTTAGCTGACGGACACGGTAGAAGGTACATCAAAACTTTCCCTGCTGAATTTTGTCTTGTGAATATCATCTAACTTTTTTATAGGGATAATTTTTCTTTTTTTAAATTTGGGGAAAATTTTCATATCCGGCAATGTAAGCATGCATGATCATGTCTTCTCTCCCAAAGAGTTGAAAAAGTACATGCCCCCACCCATTAATTAATGTCTTGAAGAAACTCCCACCCTCTCCCATACACGACTTATACAGCCTATGTATGAAAACTTTCCCCATTATTAGATAAAGACAGAAGAAACAAAATGATAAGCCCCCAAAAATTTACATGACCGGTTCATTCTGGCTTAGATAGGCGTAAATCGATTTTATGTATATGCCGGTTGATATTTTCAAACCACTAATTGAAGGTTACGATCAAGATGAGATTCATGAAGCTTAAACCTGACACCTTGTAGTAGGGTGGGCTTTTGCACTCCAGGACTCCACACTCTATCAATTGTGCTAGGTAGTTGTTCTCATTTTAATTGGGGGTAAATCTAATTAAAATTAATTTTTAATTGAAACTAAAAGCAAAACCATCCAATTCAACCTGATACGGATGCTTCATATTGCTGTCAGCTAATCCTAGAGGAAGAGCTTTTATTACGTGATGAAATGAAATGGGAATAATTGGAGGGTTAAACTCCATGTCACTGATTACATAGGGCATCCAGCATCGAGCAGCATTTTCGTGAATAACCACTAGCTCGATTGGTTGGAGGTTTGCCCGTTGAATTGCTTCCCCACCCCCCTTAGGAGGTCATGGGTTTGATTCCCCTGAACACATTTGTGTCATATTAAGGCATGTACCATTTCTCCCCCACTCCATGCTCCCCCTTGGTAGTTGAAGTGCTTCCTAGTCCTACAAGATTTTAACAAATCAATCACAAATTTACAACTAGTCTTAGACTCTTAATTGGTATAGATGGCAAAGTCGTATCTATGATCATGTTGATTTCTACATTCATTAATTTATGTGCTATTTTAGATTTCCTATTGTTACTATGGATGTTATCATGAGCTGTGTGATTTATGACTCACGTTTTTTTTTTCAAATCCTGTTATATCTCTAACTAATTGTTCGTAGGGAGAGGGATTGTGATACAGTCTCATTACATTGGTACATACATGTCTAAAAAAGGAAGTGGAATTTCAACAGATATGGATTCGTACATAAGGGATCTACCTCATTAAAGGAGGAAAAGAAAAAATCTTGTGAAGGACTGCGTAAACCGCAATCGCATGCCCATCTTTTTACAATAGTCAAGGATTTCACATTTCATGTTTACTGATATGACCTTTTAAAAAAATTTACTGAGGCAATGGAGATTGAGTTTCTTCAAAATTTAAGGAGGTTCTATCAATTCATGAGAGGTAGTTGGGGTGAGGGTTAATTGGGGTCGGGAGCAAGCAATACGATATGCTCTCTTATACACTTGAAATAGTAATATGGAAGGGTATTTATGGTAACAAAAGAATACATATCATCACTTAATCACATGTGAAGCGTACAACTACAGGTACAGGTAGGTGATCCAAACTCACTCTTCTCTATTCACATTTTTTTTTTTTTTATTTATGAGACCTCGGTCTTAAATATTCACTTTTTAGTGTCAATGCTCTTCTTCTTCTTCTTTGATTTGGACAAGGTTAGAAATAAATTGCAGGGATGGAGATATATATATATATATATGCATCCATTGGTAACATTTGCAGAGCTTTTTGGTGGGGGATTAAGGATTCTAAGCATCACATAATTCTTAAATGACAAGAGGTCATGAGACTCTCAAGTTAGAATGGTCAATTGTCATTTGGTGTATAAGCTTTGCCGGAAGGTTTATTTATTTCTTGCTTTAGCCTTTATAGCCTGCTCTGTTCTGCTATTTCTCTGTAAAGTTCAAAAACCTGAGAATATAGAAAGGAGCATGGGAAAATATATAACCAACCCCTGGGTTCCCAAATCAAGACCTATATACTAGATAGATATCTCTAGAATTATATCCACTTTCATCTCATACTGAGAAAAAGCTGATGGGCATCTCCTCATTTACTGTTCACTTCTGTGGTTTACGAGTTTCTTTTAATTTTTTTGGTACTATTACCATATCCTTCATTCATTATTTACGAGTATGGGTTCAGTTGTTTATCTTTTATTATTGATTCCCCAGTTTCCCACACCACGACAACACCTGCCCTCTCCAGTCTCCTTTCTCCAATCTTCTTCCCTGTGCTCTTTAGATTTCTCTCTACCCTCTCTGCTTTTCTCTCAGTACTTAGTACATACCTCACCTCAGTGCCTTGCGTATATTACATAAAAGCATATCAAACTTTAACGACCCCAACATCCTATAAAATCAGAATCATATACCTCTTCTCTCTTAGTTTAGGGGATTCAAACTGGATAAAATATAAAATCACAAACTCAGTAGAAACTAGAAAGAGCAATTACAAACATAAAAATCACAAACTTAATAGAAACTAGAAAGAAAAAATTAAAGCCATCACGTAAACTAAAATTCGCATCCTTTCTTTCTTCCCCAACTTGATAATCATGTTTCTGATCTATTGATGACTAACCCAGATTATATTTCCTTTATAGTTTAGATAAATCTTGCAAACTTGTTTAACCATGATCACATATACAAAGATAAAGAAGTTCAAATCCCAATAAGGAATGGGATTATGGGAAATATATCAAAATAATAAAACTCCATAGGACTACATCCATCCATCTATGTTAGGGAGGTCCCTAGCTAGCTAGCAAACATATAATAAGTAGTAATTCAAATGTCATGGGATCAAACGTTTTGTATGGAAATAGTAACCTATCATATATAAAAGATAAGAAGACCACACTAGATCGCTACTACTGCCTATGAGTAAGTCTAGTTCGAACTACAGAAAAGGGAGAGAGGAAGGAAGGAAATGGGACTATGAGCTTCAATATTCCTGAATATGGTTTAAAATCCCGGGACATGGAATCCGGATCCGGTTTGGTCCCGGCCAATTCTGCTATGTAATCGAATTGGAATCAACTCATATCCAAACATGCCCTAACCCTAGAATCCATACAAGGATCAGCCGAGCAAGATCGATCTCAACCGATTTTGATCCATATCAGCTGATTCATCTGCGGTTCTTGAAACCACTGTTTCAAAAATTGGAAATTGGATCACTCGAATCGGCACAGACCAATTGATCTCCGGGTTCGATTTTCATAACCTTACTTGAAACCCTGATTAAAACTAAACATGCGCGTGGGGTAGGGTGAGGCTCAAAGGTTGAGAGAGGATCACTTTAAGAAGTTTTTAAAATAAAAAAAAAAAAACAAAAAACACACACACACAGAGGCCAAGGCTTAATAGATCGTGATGGCCACAGGCCACTCCACCTCCACCTTTTCAAGTGTAGCCGACAACAAAGACGGGCACAGCCGTCTAATAACCAACAAACCCTACTGCAAAAGTCTGTCTCATGTCCCAACCCCAACAACAACGCACACTACTCCTCCTCTCCATTCTTCCATTGGATGGAAAAATGTAAAATTGAGTCAAAAAATGGATAAATTATCCATTTATTTCATTTTGTCTCTTCTCCTCTAGTCCTCTTTCGTCCTTTCCCTCTTCTTTAATTTCTACTTTTTTGCCTTCTCTGAGCTTTAATCCTAAGAAGGTGACAAAACCATTACGTTGGTCTGCTCAGTACTTCAGTTCTTCTTAATCCCACTTGTTAAATAAGGCCTTAAGCCCTTAACATAACGTAATAATCCAATCTCTTTCTTCTTCTCCTGCATGCGCTGACGAAAAGAAGAATTTAGAGAAAAAAAGAAAGCCCCAGCCAGCCACACTCCCTCCCTTAGCCCTTAGGCCTTACCTCACTTTATAAATACCCACTTAACCCATTCGTCATTCCTCACTGTTTCTTCTTCTTCTTCTTAACTTATCTGCAGAGGCAATGCACTGTCAGATGGGGTCGTGGGGATCATATATGTCGTCAAGAAGCGTGAGTGACCCATTGGAGCGAGTGGAGAGACTTGCCTCAGAGAACGCGGTTGTGATCTTCAGCATCAGCAGTTGTTGTATGTGTCATGCCATCAAGAGGCTCTTCTGTGGGATGGGTGTTAACCCTGCTGTGCACGAGCTTGACGAGGACCCCAGAGGGAAAGAGATGGAGAAAGCTCTCATGAGGCTGCTCGGTACTTCTTCTGCTGTACCCGTCGTCTTCATCGGTGGGAAGCTCGTTGGGTCCATGGACAGAGTTATGGCTTCTCACATTAATGGAACTTTGGTCCCGCTCCTCAAGGAGGCTGGAGCTCTCTGGCTCTGAACTCTGAACTCTGAACTCTGAAGGTTTCATTTCCTCCCCCCCCCCCCCCGAAGGCAACATAGAAGAAGAGTTGATGATGAGAGGACCTGAAAAAAGGAGAGGATGAAGTGGGTTCGTTTGGTTCTCCTCCATTTTGACATTTGGATAAATTAGTGATGAGTAATGACTAATGCTTTTCTCTTTTCTTTTCTTTGCTATTCTTAGGCATTTTTCCTAATTCTCTTCCTATGGGTAATGGGATCTTTTTTTCTTGAGTATCTTCTTGTAATGGATGTTGCAGATTGCAGATAGAACTGTAATTGATCCCTCCTCTGTATAGAAAGAAAAAAAGAAAAGTTGGAGAGAACTGTAATTGATTCATCGTTAACTTAAACTGCTCTCTCTTTGTTTTTTTTTCTGGGTTTGCTGCAACAACACTGCAATAATTCTTCTTCTTCTTCTTGGTTGAACCACGTGGCATAAGGTATGACGACATGGCATGAAGTGACGGATGGTAGATAGGAAAACTGCCACGGAGGATAAGGAGAAACCATAGGTCGGTGACTCGGCTGAGTTGGCACTGGTCAGTGGACAGAGTCTCTGACGAGTGAGGTCCTTCACTTTTGCCCTTCATCTCTCGCCTATCACTCGATCACAAGCGTGAACGCCGCCACGCGTCTTAGACTCTTATCTCTGATCCCTCGGCACTCAGCTGCACAAGCACGCTCTGCCATTCAATCGGTGCACGCGGATCACGAGGTTCAAGAAAGGCGGTTATTTTTTTTGGTGGGTGGGGGGTGGTTTTAAAAGAAAGGCGGTTTTCCTCCGGAAAAGGAGCTTATGCAGCCGTGGCGGGAGCTGCACCTGTGCAGCACCGTTAAACCGACAATAAAAACAGGAGTAAGGTGGTTATTTTATCGGTGGATCTCACCTGAACCCCACATGTGAAATGACCACCCGTGTTTGGGGTTGTTTTCGAGCTGCACAGTGCAGCTCCCGCCACAGCTGCACAAGATCCAAATCCGTCTTCCTCCACTGCTCCTGCGACTGTGACGACCTTAGTAGTGTTAAATGTCCGTTAAATGCAACACAGATCAAGCGGCTTTTAAGCATGAGAAAGATGAGAAGAGAAGCTTGTGCATTATGGGAGAATCTCTCTCTCTCTCTCTCTCTCTCTCTCTCGTCTTTCTCTTCTAGGACCTAGAATCCAGATTCGATTTAAAAGTTTGACGAAGAGCATGTATTAAACGATCAGGCGATGCGTGTAGCGTGATCAACGATCTTTACAGGATTTGGGATCCGAATCGTTTCGGCTAATTCGACCAGAATCGGTGTAAGAAATTGGCCCCCAAAAAAACCTAAAACCTAATTTCCATACGGGGTTGGTTTGACCCACATCAGCCGGAATTGGGATCGGCCTCTACCTATTGAAATCTAGAACAGACCGAATCAGTCTACCCGATCTGATTTTTAGTGGAACCCCTCTATTTAGGGTTTACAAACCTGAAATCAGGATCCAAATCAATCTCATGATTTGGAATCGTTCCAGATTGGTGAGAAATCAGTCAGCATCAGCCTAAAAATGCCTTAACCCTAGTTTCGTATAGGAATGACTCTGCGTAATACGGCAAAATCAGGATCAACCGCCTCGGCCGATTCCATCCAAATCGACCAATCCAATCGCGGTTTTTTTTTTGAAATCCAGGCTCTAAGGCTCTATACACTATAAGCTTAGAACCTAAAATCATACTTACCAAAAAAAAAAAAAAAAAACCCTAAAATCATATACACCAATCATAAACCACTGATCTGGAATATTTTTGCAGTCCTAGACAGCTTGCAAAGATTGTCACATGGTCTCTTCCTATCCCCTCTAAGTGCTCTGCTACTCTCAAATCCATTCTAAAGACTCGGCCTATTGCCTCCTCCTGTATTCACTACCTCCTGAAGGATGGCACGAATATTCTACTATGGTTCGACCCTTGGCTCCCAGATGGTCCCCTCGTCAGGCCAAGAGTTCTCATTGCGGAAGCTCTGGGCCGCAACCCCTTCGATACTATGAGCACTCTCCACAGGGAAGGTGGGGGTGCTGATTGGGCTAGTCCTTTCCAAGACACAGATATTGCTCACAAGACTACAGATATTCTTCAAACCAAACTTATTCCCAGACTCCACGAAGACACTGCCATTTGGAAAGCCACCACTGATGGTCGCTTCTCTCTTAGAACTGCTTGCGAGGCTTTCAGACAACCGGGGATTAAGGTTGCTTGGCACAATCTCATCTGGTTCCCGAATGCCCAGCCTCGATTCTCTTTTATTGCTCGGCTCGCTCTCCGTCAACGGCTCCCCACCCTCACTCGGCTGGCTACTTGGACAGACATTCAGGACACTACTTGCTGCCTTTGCAAAGAGAACCCCGAATCCTTCGACCACCTCTTCTTTCAATGCCGTTTCTCTGCTACTGTTTGGAAAGGTATCTTGAAGTTGAATGGGTATAACAGAGACCCGCTTGGATCTTGGACAGAAGAAATCACCTGGGCCCTCCACCATTTTGCCGATAATTCGGTTTGCAGTCAAGTTTGCAAGTTCAGTATGGTGGCCACAATCTATAGAATCTGGCTGACGAGGAATGAGGTCGCCTTCAAACAGCTCACTTGTAATCCAAACTCCGTGTTGGCTCATATTGTCCAGGATACCAGAGCCAAGTTCTCGAACTCAGCTACCCCTATCCCTGATTCCAGCTCCAACAGGGATTTCTGCGCTAGATGGCAGATTTCTACCTACTACACGCTCTTTGGCCCCTGGCCGTTAACCTGGCCTCGGCCCCCCAGGGTTGGGTCGCTGTGAACTGTGATGGGTCGATTAAAGAGAATCGAGGTGGGTATGGCTCTATCGGGCGTGATGGAGGGAACGTTCTATTTGCCTTGGTTGGTGCAACCGAAGACAACAATATCCTAAGGATGGACCTCTATGCGATCAAAAGTGGGCTTAAGGCCAAATCCATCGCCTACACTCGAATCCAAGTCCGATCTGACTCTCTCGTTGCAATTCAAGTGATTCTGGGCACCTATAAGATCCCTTGGTATGCTATAGGAATTGTTGAGGAGATTCATGACCTTAGCGATAGTCTTCAGTGCTGCTCTTTCATCCACCATGTGCAAGAAGTAAACGCTTGTGCTGATTTCCTCGCCAGCCTTCTTGACTCCTACAATGAGCTCCATTTTTGTGCTGATGACCTTCCAGCAGGTCTGATTCCCCTTGTGCAAGATGATGCCAGAGGGAAATTCCTCTTTAGATTGTAAATTCTTCTATTCTTATTAATATAATTACTCCATACTCTCCAAAAAAAAAAAAAAAGATAGATTATTCCAAGTATCACATTTTATTGGGAAAAGGTTCTCTAAGCCATTAGAATAGGGTATGCCAGCACTTCTATGTCTTTCTCTTCTCGCTGACTCTGATTATGCTAATTGACCGTACACATGATGGAATTGGAAATTTGTAGACAATCCCAAGGTCCCCTATTCAAGTTTTCAAGCCTCAGCCTCATCGCTTTCTATGCGGCAAAACAGGTACTCCAGAGTACATGATCATGCATGTGACTATAGTTGAGTATGTGAATAGAAACAAGAGGTTATGGCATTAGACCCCAGCCCTTCCCAGTCCATTGCTTCACCACTGTGATCCTGTATTCTAGGAGTATAATGAGTTAGTTTAAAACAGCCAAGGAAATGTGATTAGGGCATTTACAGATTCTCACTAACAGGGATACTTAACGCAAACAATTTACCCTCTGGTTCTCATTCTCTACTAAGAGAAGATACTACTGAACCTGGGCCCATTTATAACCTGGTTGTTATTGTGGGTTTTGCCCTTGTGGGCAATTTAATAAAAGGGCAAATCAACATTTTTGTCACCACTTGCCATGTGGCATACAAGAATGATGTCATGGAAAAAGGTTCTCTGACCCGTAATTGGGGCAGGGTATGCTAGCACCTATGTCTTATCTCTTTCATCCTCACATGAACTGGCCTCCTATGTGCTACACCATTTTATTGCATCTCATTAGTACGCTCCCCTATCCTGCTTGCTTAGAACACCTTTTTACTAAATTTAACTAAAAAACAAGCACAAGTAGTAGTTAAAATGTGTTTACTGATTTGTAAAATTATGAGAATACCTCTTCACTATAATAGAATAAACTGTCACTTACGTAAACTCTATTTTCAAGCACTTCTCCATTTGTTTGGGGCAGAAAATTCACCAACAAAATGAGCTTATGATCCTCTATAATATGAACCCACCCATGATTACTAAATATAAGTAATAACATTTTTGGGGGGGGCTTTGTGGTGGGAAGGGGGGGGGGGGGAGACACGAACATCCGATGACACCGTTAATGAATACCAAATAGTCCGGGCTCAGGCAGGCCACCACAAGAGCTAGCTCACCCCTTAGTCCCAGACTCCTAGCCCAAACCAGCCTGAAACCCACCCAATTAAATTATTACATGTTTTTGTCGCTAGGATATTATCGAAATCTGGTCCTATTTGTACTGAAAATTGCCACGTCGTCCTATGACATGGCAGAATAAGGGTCCCATGGAGAGAAGCATCTCTACAATGGACCGCATAAAGGCAAAAATTGCCAACATGAATATAATAATGCAGTAGACACAAAGCTTAACAGTCAGTCGAGACTTAACCTGAAAGTAACAACCATTGATCTGACCTTGGAGACCAAATTTGCCACTTCAGCCTGCGCAGCCAGCAGAGTAAACGGTCCATTGAAGGGCAATACCAGTTTAATTTAATCGCACTAGTATTACCAAATAAATATCTGTCTTCGGAATCTCTAATCTAATGCAACTTGATACGAAAAGCTTAAGTGAGAAGTACCAATTGTTCATCTCATCCTTTTTTGTCACACACACAGGTTCAGGTATATGGCGCCAGATATAGTCCAAAACATATGCTTTCACCTCTCATTAGTGCCTCTGTGCTCAAGATTTCTCTGCAACTGACATTTAGGATAGATTTATGCTTAAAATACTGATACATGATTCTTGGCATCTTTTCTGTAAGTGATTTTTCACTTGACATATCTTCACCCTTGCGACCAACCTTCATAAAACTGGGAGGCACAGAGAGAGAGAGATTAACTAAGAGATGCCCAACTTGGATGTGGGCATTCATAAATCCACCCAGGCCCCAAGTACTTCAAACAATGAAGCCACAAACCCTCTTCATGTCCACCATATCTGCAACAAATAAGAAAAGATTTACCAAAACATAATGGGCTGTGGCACAGATAACATTGACAATTATCAAAATGCATATGACCATGAGATGGAAGACTTTAAGCACCACTTTCCAATCTAGTATTATTATTCCAGTCAGATCACCAAATAAATTTGCATAGATGGGTTCGGTACTACGTGAACATTTGATGGTTACACAGCATTAAAAAAATATCAGACAATCATCAGCATTTGATGGTTATACAGAGCAATAAAAAATATCAGACAATCATCAGCATTGAATTGAAAATCTTATTCTGGGTTTGCTAACTTTCTGCAGAACCAAATTAGAATGGACCCGACCTTGTGTTAGTGGCACGGATATCTTGATATGAGAAGTCAGGAAAAAGCATTTGAACAATTTTCCCATGAAAATGCCTTACAATTTTTTTCCCCCGGTTAAGTGACTCAATTCTATTGAAAAAGAAAGAAAAATACATGGCTAAAGTACAACAACACATGCCAACCCAAAAAAGGTCGGGAGACGTCAAAGAGGGCCACATGATAGACAAATGATCCCACATACAAAACATCCCTAATAACTCCTGACTTAACCAACTCATCAACTAAAGATATGGGTGACCATAATCAGGTGGGTTTTTTCTCCACAATAACCTCAAATGTTTTTCCCTTCGACTCAAATGTGCCATGCAAGGCTACCACTAAAAGACACATCACAGAGGATCCATGCTCCTTTAATACAGAATATAAAGGTTTATATGATTTCCCCATCCAATTGTTAGTCTAACATCATTCAGTGTGCTCTTGGAAGTGGATACTGTGATATTTCACTAGGGACAATAGATTAAGAAAGGCTGAGCTGGAAAATTAGTCAACATTTAAGCAAAGAAGAATGGTAAGTTGTACTGAGTTCATGCATCACCTTGGCCTCCAGGCGCCTTGTTGGTGGCACCTTGTGTCCAGGCCCCCACTCCAACGCCTTGGGTCGCCTAGACGCCGTGACAACTATGTGCAAAAGGAAGAGCTAGAAAGTGAATGCTCGTATGGTAAAGACAAGATAGACTTCGACCAGAAAAAACCCAGCAACATGACTTATAAATTAGGGAAAAGCACATGAAGCCAATGTGTAGATTCTTGTGCACGCCCTCTCACAAACCACCCATGGACTGCACACACTCTCTCCTCAATAAATGCACCACCTATTGGACGATTCGTCACCCTTCCCCCTATTGGTGCAAAACTGCACTCTAGCATCGTATGAAACCCTCTCCCTATAAATTATAATCAATTCTCAAGTGATAGAGGAATACCTCTCTTCTTTATACTACACTAGCTGGTTATATTCCTTTCTATCATCTTCTCTTTTCTCAGCTAATACTGCCATATTTGACCTTACTAGACTAGTTAGCCTGATTTAACTGCTTTAGTAGCTAGCCTTCCTAGTCTGCTCTGCCTTTTATCTTGGTATGCCTCACTTGGTTTTCTGCTTTCAGACATTATTCTTAGCACTTTTCTATCACAGAGCTATTCTCTTTCATGAGATTTCCTATGGTAGAGAATAGACAAAAGCAAGAAAGACATGCATAGTTTAGGCCTTGTTTCCAGCATGACCTCGAATAGGGACGATTGGAGGGCTAGGATCCATGTAGCCGAACCCCCATGTAGTTGGGTAAGGAGGTTGTTGTGTTGAAGGTGTAATTCATAATGTTGCTTAAGTTTTATATTGTGTATCGATGCCACAGCCCATTGAAGGGCAAGGATCCATGTAGCCGACCCCATTTAGTTGGGATAAGGCTGAGTTGTTGTAGAGAATAGAGAAAGTAAGTTACTGCTGTTAAGGAAGTTGTAGCTGTTCCAGTATACAAACAAGGCCGTTTGGAAGTCTATACATGTCAGTGTTGGGATTTCACTTTATTGTGGCTCGTCACAGATTGGCTTCCAAACTGAGTACAAATGCATCACACCTTCCTAGAAAGATTGCAGAGTATGTAAATTTCATACAAGATAGTGACCAAAACTATCTGCATTATTTCCTAAGTCATGGAAAACTAAAACTTTAGAAGTAACCACAATAAAGTAGACACAGTCCACATCATAGTCCAACTCGGACAGTTCATGTTAACAATGCTCTAAAATCAAATCACAGTAAAACTTCTTACCCTTTAGGAGTCAAATTTGGACAATTAGTACACATAGGATCAATGCTGAAACCCTCACAGGAATTCTCTTCATATTCATCAAAATCAGCAGTACAAGAAAAAACAGATGTCAGGGAATGGTCCGAGTTAACTGCTGCCGCTCTGTCAGCTGTTGTTCCTTCAGTAGAACGATCCACAACAGTTTTGGAGAGGTACAGTACATCATTCGCTACGGGGTGGCCCGTATATTGCAAGTGAACACGGATCTATGTGCAACCAGGATCATCAAGATTACTCAGGCTGTACTTTAAGCATAAATTAATCAAAATGTTATAAGAATTCATTTTTTGCTTATTGACATGTAATAAGAATTCAATCACAGAAGTAGCAGAATATTATTGCAAGCACATCGAGTCCTTCATAAAGATGGAGAGTTTGCAGAATTATTAGTAAATGAAATGCAAAACTTACAGCAGATCTTTTGATAAGTGAAAGAAGCTGTCATGGGTAAATAGTGTTGGCAGAACTAATTCAAATCACCTAAGTCGTTTCTAAATTATATATTCTCTTACCTGATGAGTCCGGCCAGTGATTGGTTCACATAAGACAATACTATGAGTTCCATTGGTACCAATCCTTGTAAACTTTGTACTTGCAACCTTTCCCTTCAAGGCTGTCCCACCAAAACTGTCTCCCTCCTGGAAAGGAGAAACTTCTTTTTAGACTGAAGACTCAAGGTTTTGGACAATAATTCCCTCCATAAACACTTGAGTAATGAACAATCAACAAATGACAAATGGAAATTGCAAACATAAAAGCCACTTCTATAAATAGGCTTTTTTAAGAGAATAAATGCCTAAAATATAGTGATTATTTCATGAGTTATACATTTGATAAGAAAAAAGATTCCACAACATCTGACCACTTCTACCATCGATGAATTTCAAAACATAAGGTGGATCCTTTTGGAACTTTTGGCTTAACCTTTTCTCTTTTTTAGATTTTGCTTCAGATTCAAGTATCATCAGTTTTAATTTTGTTTATGGCACAAGTTCCTACCCATCAATGTATTCAAGCAAAAAATTAACTTGTCCTAGGGTATTCTTTGGTATAGGAATCCTAAATTTAAAAATTAACATCAATAATTAATTAATAAATTTGGTGCTTCATCAAATACTCCCTGGAAGTGTGGCGCTTTCTACAGCTGATGATGTTATCGTGCAATTAGAAACTATCCTTTTCCTTCTTTTTGTTTACACCGGGATTAACTCATCAACCCATAACCCAACCTTTAACCCCACCAAACCTTGATTTTCCAAATTCCAATCCCATCCCAATCATGATGTAGAACTGTTGAGGGGGGAGTGATAGAGATATAATCCCACATCGATTATCTGGGACCATGACTGTGTTCTCGTCCCTTCTCTCATCTTCTCTTCGATTTTTGTCCTCTCTTTTTTATGACCAGGTACTGATTCAGATTCTGTTATTGTTACAGATTCAACAGGCAGCAAAACTGCATTTCCCCCTATTTCCTGAAATCTCTCCACCTCCAACTTCCATCCCCCCCCCCCCCCATATATCTCTCTCGATGAATTGGATCACCAACCCCGATGACATTTGTAATCCGATCAAGATATGGACATTTGCTCTCCTTCACTATGTTACCCCCTGATTCAAGCAACTGATCTCTCTACACCATAACCAACTCTCCACAGAGACTTCTTTGGTGATCTTATTCATGGTTTCAATCTTATGTACAAAATTCCTAGATTTAAGGTTTCACAGTTCATGGTTCTCAGGATAATGGTGTTTTTATGGCACGAGTTCATCTTCATCCCCCGGGGGGGGATTCAGATTGGTTTTTAGCAATTTCATAGTTTACGGACCACAGATTAAGGTTTTACAGTTTATGGTTTCCTCAATTAAGCTTTGATTAATGGTGGTTTCCAGCAACTTTTCCATTCAAAGGTTTGTGCAATGGTGGTTTCCAGCAACTTTCTTCAATCATTACTGGTGACTTCCCATCCTCTGAGTTTTCTGGCATGAGATGGTGCATAGATTGGGAAGCAAGCTGCCATGGATAAGCATGAGACTTCATAATGAAAGGCCAAGATTTCAGGAGCCTAAAATGAACGGATCCATGACCCCCATTGTGCCTCCCTCCGCATAATGAATCATGCACCATACTGCTCCTGGAAAATTTATCCAATATAAAAGGTCCTTAAATTCTTAAAACATTTAAACATTATAGACTTGAGGATGACTTAAAATTCATAGAAACCCAGGATCCTATGACTAAAGAACATGATTTGTCTTCAGTATTGCAAGTTCTTCATTTTATTAAAAACAGAAAGAGGGGGGGAAGCAATGTTCTAGTATGTGAGCTCATATCATGGAAAAAACACCATGACATGCTACATACTGTTGCAAGGAGTTTGGATCAGCCAGTCCATGTGGCTTGCATTCATCTTTCATCCATAATCTACCATTGGTTAAGAAAGCAAAGATAAGTGTATTGGTAAAATTGTGGGATAAAGCACCCATATGCATTAATCGAAAACCACCATCAATCTCACCATTCATGTCACCTTTTTGACGTGCTATGGACAATGAACAAACACTAGACTTGAATTAGCTGATTTCCAACCATATTTGTATGTTTCAGATTTCCATTTTTTTCTCCCAGTTACTAAGCATAGCCAATAAATGGAAACAGGATGAATAGGAACCTTTACCTCAACTGAACTCCTCCCTTCTCTTGCATTATAATTGACATTGACGTTGACAACTTGCTGGAAACAAAATTCTGTCCAAACGTCAAACAGGGAATTCTTTGTTGTTTACTAGGAAAAGAGAACATTATAAAACTAAAAGACCGTAATCTTAGAAATAAAACTTCAAAGTGATCAAAGTGACAACTGACAACAATTTTCTTTATTAAACCTTTAAAGGTATAGAATTGTGGGTGTCGTAAGATAAACAGGCACAGTAAATATGAGGAACATATGAAAGGAACCAATCCCTTAACCAGATCTTAATAGATACTGAATATGTGCATCAGTGGTGCAGAAACCTTTCTAGTATCAATTAAAATATATGGAGTGAAGCTTCAGTAAAATAATGAGAAGAGATAAGGCATCAATCAAGATGCACCCCTAAGGACCAGACGACCAGTCTGTAATCTCAAGTACAATTTCTATGACAGAAGGTGAAGAAAGATGTTGCTCACAGAATTAGAGGTAAAGGTTTACACAATCATGTAGACCAATCAAACTTTGGCAAACCATCAGGGCAAATCTGTGATTAGCCTCCACCCTTCATCACAAACAATGGGACGGATCAGTGAGGACAACAACTTAACAGCGAATGAGTAAAAGATACAAGCAGAATCAATGAAATATCTAATTGGTAAAAAAATTAATTCAGAGGGAGGATTTCTGGCCAAAAGTGGTGATTTGCATAGATGGTGAGCCAATAGTTAGAACCTAGGTGAAAGATAATATAAAACTGAATGAACTTGCTAAGAACCTCGGCCACAGAAGGTGAGCCTGAGGAATCAGAAAAAGGAGAATAGGTAAGAAGAAATGTGGAGATTAGAGGATAAGGTGTTACTCAGCCAGCATGAAGGTGGTCCATATGCCTTCTACTTCATAAAAGGAAGCCTTAGCCCAGCTCAAGATTGATTGATGGAACCCATTCGTCAGATAAATAGTTGTCCAGGCGTCGCCTAGGCGTCCAGGCTCCTTGGTCGCCTAGTTGGTGTTGCCTTGATTTTGGACCCTCTCCAACACCTTGGGTCGCCTAGACACCATGACAACTATGCTTCAGAAGGCCCAGCAAAGCAGGAGAAACCACAAGGGTGTGGATACAATGAGTATACACTGGCACAACACTTATGGTGTAATAAGGCATTTGATGCATTCCAAGAGCTACTGAATGGTTGATCAATTTGGACCAGAGTAATAAGGAGATGATAGATCGGATAAGAATGTCTATATAAAGTCAATTTCCTGATAGGGTCCCTAATCGATTGAAAAATGAATACAGATGGGACTATTTTAAAGGGATGTCGGTGGTACAAAGGGTGGATTGAGAGGAGCTAGCCACTAAGCTTGCCACTGACAGATGAACTGGAGGAGAATGAAGTTGCAAATTGAAATATCTTTGAGCAGTCAAGGAATCTACAAAGACAAATGCAGCTTGAGAAACCCCAACAAGATCAAGCATCATTGACTCATAAAGAAACCAGGAGATTTTTCATGTCTGAAAAACAAAACGATCACATGAATTGGTAGACAATGCAGTTCCAAATTGAAATATTCTTGCTCAGGCAAGGAACCTACAAATACAAATGGTGCTTAAGGAGTCCCACCAAGATCTAGCATCATTGGCTGACAAAGACGTTGGAAGATTTTCACGTCGTAAGTTGACACAGCCTTTTTTGTAGGCTACCCCTTACGTTTCGATAGATCAAATTATCAAATGAGTATTCAATTGGTTAATCAAATTACACATATGAGTACATAACCATAGCCTCCACATAGTGTATTAAGAATAACTAGTACTCTTTAGAAAAATGTTACCCCAAAATAGTGTAAAAGTGTAACAAAATGTTATATATCAATTAATCATAACTAGTACTCTTTAGAAAAACGATATAGTGTCTCTTCAGTTATCTCCATTACATGTAAAGCCTCCACATAGTGTATTAAGAATAAAAGTTTGGAATGTAATTACAAATTCCCTCTCCCCATCTTGATTGTGCTCAAAACACAGCATTAGCAGAAACTACAAGGCGGGCATTGCATAAACTGATGTACATCCTTCAAATGTTACCCCATATATAGTGTAAAAGTGTAACTATTCCCAAGGAGCAATATCCGGTTACATGACGATATAGCTGCTGAGTAAAAATATGAAATAAAAGGTAATCAACTTTTTCCATAAAAGAGTCACACATTAAACAGTAAAAGAATACCTCTTCCTCTGGGAATACCCCAATAACCTTTGCAATATACTGTTTATGCACCCTCCCAGCCTCAATCTGCAATACATGCAACTGACCTTAAGACAATGAGAAAGAGGCAACTTCTCCTTGATATAACTGTTACAAATCATTTTTAGCACGAAATCAACTCCAACAAGCAAAACAAATTGGATTCCATGACAGAAAACCAAGATTTACCTTGATAGTTTTACCTAGACACGTTTTAATTCAAGATTTTTACTGTGCCTGTACAGAAGTTGTATAAACTTGGAAAATCACCAACAGAACAGCATTATCTTAGAGGAGTTCGCGGAGAGGTTAGAATCACCGTCAAATTTACGGACCGCTGAAAACATAACATGTCCTGAATCCCATTTTTGGAGACTTCATGTCACTATGTGCCCTGTTGGCCAGTACCAGGATTTGAGAGAGAATCTATACATACATATGGCACTTGCCTCAAGCTGCCCAACATCATAAAGGATTTGTCTCATATGTTTTTCTCCTACTTTTTCTTCTTTTTTTTTTTTCATAAGTATCTCTGCCCTGGAAATCCTCTGCCAAACATTGTTTTATTCTTCCCCTTTTTTTTTTAATTTCTCTAGATACTTGGTATCACAGTTTAGTTCTTCTTCCTGATGTAAATTGGCTGTCTAAAACCAGCCACTGGTGTAGGGATTCTTCCCTACACCAGCATGAGTAGCCATCGGGTAGTGTAGGGGAATACCTACACAAGAAGCTAAAATCGTGGGTTGAAGTTAGTATTTTAATTTTTTATTTTTTTAGACAGTCCTTTATTGAATTGTAATTCTAATTGGGATTCCTAATGCAAGTTTGAATCCTAGTTAGAAATCCTAGTTAGTATTCCTAGTTCAGTTTTGAGTCATAGTTAGAGTTTGATTTTTGTCCAGCCATAAGGCTATATATGTGTAAGAGCTCTTGAGAGCCTCCCACGATTTAGTGAATAAGAATTTCGCTTTGCAAATTGTCACTGTCCTGAGATAGGCTGTGAGGGTGAGATACCCAGGCTGCGATAGCCTTCACTGTCTCTCTCTCCATCGATCTGCATTCAAGTGTTTAAGTTACTTCAATTCTGCCCTAGCCGATAGCTCAAAGATTCAATTCAACTTCTGGGATTTCGGCTACTGGACTCAAGATCAGTTCAATCAACAAGTAAGTACAACACTCCAACCCCAAACCCTTCTTCTAATCCTCTAAACCTAACCCTAACATTCCCCCACACCCGAACTTCATTCCCCATACCCTAAATCCTGTCCAGACCAATCCACTCTTCAAAATCCCACCTTTCTAGATTCGATCT
Organism: Telopea speciosissima; assembly: GCF_018873765.1. Taxonomy (NCBI): domain Eukaryota; kingdom Viridiplantae; phylum Streptophyta; class Magnoliopsida; order Proteales; family Proteaceae; genus Telopea; species Telopea speciosissima. Next base: position 3,235,497 of record NC_057923.1, read on the forward strand.
TTCCCTCTCACCATAAGGGAAACTTGATTCTGGTCCCAGACCTAGGTGACCACTTTAAACCCTAGATTCTCCTTCATTCCACTTTCCCAAAACCCAGAAACCCAAACCCTAATTTAATATTCATCTTTGTTTACATACTCAACCTCCATAAAACATCTCAGGACCTTCACTAGAAGACTTCCCTTCACCAACTTAACCTAACCCTACCATCAAACCCTGGATCCCATATAACCCTAACCCTGATTTCAGAATTTCATCCATTTTAACCTAGCCGATTCCTCCAACCCTTAGCAGATCCTGGTTATTGGTTCTAGTTGGTATCCTTGCCATCTAGAATTACATTATTTGGTATCAGAGCTATGGGTTCTCCAAATACAAGTGATCGAATCACCCTTCAACAACTAGCTGAAATAGTAAGAGGATTGTCTGAAAATATGAAGGCAGTAAAAGGGTTGACTGAAGAAGTGAAGAACATAAAACATCTATTACAACAAGGCCCTACTGCACCTCCACTTCAGATGTCACAAATTGAAGTTGTTGCTTCTCACACTGACAATCGGTATCCACAAAGGTTACCTCAGAGAGTTCCAACACAGCAGACTCATAGGACCATTCACAATGCTTTTGAAGAAGATGAAAACTATGATGGACATCAGTACTACCGTGATGAAAAGCATAAGGTGAAGCTGGATCTTAAAGAGTATAATAGAAAACATGACCCTATTGCATTCCATGATTGGTTGAGTGCTTTAGATGACCACTTCAAGTGGTTTCGGTTGTTTGAGGACCGAAAGATGAAACTAGCCAGTACCAAGCTAACTGGAGGAGCTAGAGATTGGTGGCATACACATGAAGACAGATTGATCCGTCGTCACATGGAACCAGTTACTTGGGCAGCTATGAAGGAAATTCTCAAAGAGAAGTGCCTGCCTCCTCAGAGGCGCCTGCATGATCAGCTCAATACTATACGGCAAGGTACTTTAACTGTTGAGGAATATATTGATTAATTTAATGATTTACTTTCACGCACAGGCATAGATGAGAATGATGATCAGCTTACATCTCGTTTCAAGTTGGGAATGAGAGCTGATGTCAGGGATAAGATGAGAGTGGTTGAGATACACAATTTGAATCACTGTTTTGAGAAAGCCATGGATGCTGAAGATTTAATCAAGGCGGCCCCACGAAGGATCAATCCACAATCCAGTAATGTTAGGAGGACTTTTACTTCTAATAGACCAAGTGGGTTTCCTAACCGAGTTCCACCAACTACAGAGGATAGAGGTAAGGCACCCATGATTAATCAATCAACCAACAAATGTTTCCATTGCCAACAAGAGGGTCATTATGCAAAATTCTGCCCGCAAAGGAGAAAGTCCAACTCAGTGATCGCAGCCATGGAAGCTAGTCCAGATGTCCAAGTATGTGAGCCACAGGTTAATGACAATTGGGCTGTTAATACCACCCTTGAGGGAGAAGATTATGCTGATACCTTTGAAGATGATACTTATGAGGTGAATGTGGTGACATGCATTCTGGTTTCTGAATCTAAGGGGGAGGATTGGCAACGACATTGTATCTTTTATACATTGATGGATAGTGGCTCATCAACAGCACAAGTGATCGTGGATAGTGGAAGTCGTGTCAATGTGGTTTCTTAGGCCTTTGTCATTGAATGAAAGCTTAAAGTTGAACCTCATCCGCAATCATACAAGGTATCTTTACTCAATAGCGATACTTTAGAGGTTAATTAGCGATGCTCAGTACCCCTTAAGATTTCTGGTTATGAAGAAAATGTCTAAAGTGATGTAATTCCCATGATTTTGACTGATGGGTTACTTGGGAGTCCATGGTTGCATGATAACAATGTCTTGGTGGAAGGTACAAAAAATCAGTGTTTCTTCGATTTCAATGAGAACCCACTGGTCCTCAATCCACTCAACATACCAATGATGAAACCAAGGCTTAGAGCTGCCCCAGCTGAAGCAACAACAGATTTTGAAGACTATTGATAAAAAGCAGCCAGTAAAAGGAGCAAACAGCAAAGTACAACATGCTAATACAGGTACTAGTAAGGCAAAAAAACTCATGGAGTCGCGACTTCTTGCATTACCCCAGCGGGAATTCCTTACCACCAGTGAAGAAACAGGGTTGATATTAGCTTTGGTCATGAAAGAAGTGTTGGCAGCCCCTACTGTTACTCATCCCAAAGCTATAAAAGAGCTACTTAAAACTTCTCAGACCTAGTACCAGACGATCTTCCTAACGAGCTGCCACTGATGAGAGATATTTAGCATGCCATTGATCTAGTGCCAGGATCAGTATTACCTAATCCGCCCACTTATCGCCTCAGCCCCTCTGAGCATGCCGAACTCAAAGGATTTATTGTTGAGAGCATGAGCCTATGTGTTATCCCAACAGTACTTACTCCAAAGAAATATGGCAAATGGCTTAAGTGTATTGATAGTACGGCAATCAACAAGATCACCGTCAAGTACAAGTTTCCTATCCCACGCCTTGACGATATGTTAGACATGCTTACTAGTGCTTCTATCTTCTCGAAGATTGACTTGAAGAGTGGATACCATCAACTAAGGATCCGTCCAGGAGATGAATGGAAGACTGCATTCAAGAAAAAAAAAATGGACTATATGAGTGGAAAGTGATGCCCTTCGGCCTTACAAATGCACCAAGCACTTTCATACGTGTGATGATACAGGTATTTCGTCCATTCATCGGCAAGTTTCTAGTAGTCTACTTTGATGACATTCTTATCTACAGTCACACCACTTAAGAGCACCTTGACCACCTGAAGCATGTGATGAGAGTGTTACATACAGAGAAACTCTTCATCAACCTCAAGAAGTGTTCATTTATGTTACCTAAGGTTGTCTTCCTTGGATTTATTATATCTCCAAAGAGGTTGAAGCTGATCCGGCAACGGTACAAAGCATAGTTGATTGGCCGGCACCACAATCCTTAACAGAGGTGAGGAGTTTCCATGACCTAGCATCGTTCTATCGGCGTTTCATTTGAAATTTCAGTAGCATCATGACACCCATTACTGAATGCATGAAGGAAGGCAAAGATAAATTCTCTTGGACACTGATTGCCACCAAAGCTTTTGCATTGATCAAGCAAAAGATGACTGAGGCACCAGTTTTACGGCTACTCAACTTTGATATCATATTTGAGGTGGTGACAGATGCATCCCACGTCGGAATTGGTGGAGTTCTTACGCAATCAAGTCACCCCATTGCCTTCTATAGTGAAAAGCTAAACAAAGCCAAGCGTCGTTACTCTACCTATGATCTGGAATTATATGCAGTGATCCAGATCCTGAATCATTGGAGACACTACCTTGTGAGCAAGGAATTTATTCTATACTCTGATCATGAAGCCCTCAAGTATTTACATTCACAGCGATCCATAAGCAACTGGCATGCTAAATGGATTGCTTACCTACAAGGGTTCCACTTTGCTCTAAAGTACAAAGCAGGCAAAGAGAAACAGGTCAGTGGATCACTGATGCACTAAGCTGCAAAGTACTCACCATGTCCACCTCCACTACTCACTGTGCCAGCATTGAACACAGTACAGATGAGTACCCATCTTCTTAGGGACACGATTATGTATCCCTAACAGTTCCCTTCGGCAGCACCTCATTAGAGAACTACATGGTGGTGGTATGGGAGGACATTTTGGAGTTCGCAATACATATGTTGCGGTTGCTGATTTATATTATTGGCCACATCTACAACGCGATGTACAACAGGTTATCCAATGTTGTCGTGCTTGCCAGCTTGCTAAGGGCGATAAACATAATACAGGCCTCTATACACCTTTACCAGTTCCACATGCACCCTGGCTGCATATCAGTATGGACTTTGTTCTGGGTTTACCATCTACACTGGAGCACCATGATTCTATACTTGTAGTAGTGGACAGATTTTCAAAGATGGTTCATTTTATCCCCTGCCGGAAGACATTTGATCCGAGTCTCGTGATGTGAAATTCACTAGTTACTTCCTTTATTAACTATTTTCTGGAAAGTTTCTATAGTCTAGTAATAAACAGTAAGTATATATATTCGATACATATTCATTGCAAAACATAATATTTTGGTTCCATTTTAAAGTAGCTATTGCTGACGTTTGGGATGCCAAAGATATGTTGAATGGGTATCATTTGAAGCCCTTTTTTTTTTGTCAATTAATATAGATGTCATAAATTATATTCTAATATAAACTGGTCAACTGCTTTACCTTTTCGGATATTGCAGTCACCAATTCCTTTATTTTAGATGTATTCCTAGGCTGGAACTATTATTTTGGGGTGGGGAGGAGAAAAGCAATAAAAAAAAAAAAAACATGTTTAGGGGCAGTACATTTTCTTGCTTCACAGTTGAGGGCGTAAGGACACTTTGAATATTTGGTAGGCCTGCCAATAGGGACCAGTAAAAGCAATGCAGATGTCCAAAGAAGTGAAACCCAAATAAAACTCAAAAGTGACGGGCCCAGTATTTAAATTTTATAAAAAGCATGAGATCATGGACCACATGACATCAAACAAAGCAAACTGTAAAGAGTGTGGATAGAAAAGATGGGCCAATGAGGCTTCTAGCTAAGGGGTTCATACATCTTAAATTATTCATTCTAAAGGTCTGAGAAACCAAGGTTATTTTGGTATTTAACCTTTTCAGTTGGCAACAGAGACAGAGCTCCGTAGTATGGAGAATCTTAAATAAAGTTTTGATTCTTTCAGAATAAACAAAAGAAATCTTATTTTGCTACTGACTGATGATCAATCAAATCAAAGTCTCCATGGTGTGATGCTCTTTACCACATCCTAGAAGGCTAACAGGATGATGCATTCGTAAAACATAAACCAAAACAGATTCTTGACCATACAAGAAGTCCCACCCGGACAACCAATTATCGAGTACACAGACAAGCGAATCATGTAATACATGTAGATCATATCTACTTGCACATATTGTATAGACATAGCAGTCGCATATTTATGCGCTACTCATCTTTATTTTTCTATAGTATAAATCCAATTGAAAAGATTTTTTCTGTACAGCAAAAAATTCTAGAAGGACCTGTGTAGCAGGAAGCAAACTGACCTGTTGCCTAAATACGTCTGCTTTAGCTGCAGTTCTGGCTAAGATAAGAAGTCCAGAGACCAGGCGATCTAGTCGATGTACAGCTGATAAAAGAATAGCTAAAGGAAAAGCCGGGAAGCCAAATAGCCACATTTCCAAAGAAAAAGACTGAAATAATATATTAAAATGAAACAATTAATCATAAGTTGACCTAATCAAAGATGGAAATCATTTCCATAACTATATGTGTAGATTTACAACAATTCCAAGTCAAACTATTTGGATACGAAACAGAGGAAACAAGCCATGTTCTGCCTGAAGGATGCCAACAACTGTGTTTTTACGATACTGACCACATGGATGCACCTGCATAAAAATAAAAATAGAGTTACTCATGGTTATGTGTATTTGAAAGGATAATACTTTAGTTAGAATGTCAAAACAAGAATAAGTCATCTCCCTTGCATGGGTCGCCCTATGGCAGAATCACAGTAAGCCCTATGGTAGAAGTGAAAATATATGAACCCTAAGGCATCATCTTGATCACCTTCCCATCTATTTCCTTGGTTATCCTTCTATGCATGAATACGGCGTCCAAATATAAGCAATGTAGATAATATCCACAGCAGGCCCTTTTCTTTTTCCTTTTCTTGGAACTTGGAAGGTTCGCTTGCAAGTGAATAAATTAGACAACAATGTGCAGCAATACAAATGTTTATATCTCGATGAGTAAAGTACATATGAATTCTATGAAAACAATTGTAAGCTTCCTAATTTGAATTAAACAAAACCTTTGCCACATGGAAATGCAAGAGCATCATGTGTAAAAGTAAAACCGGAACACCCAAGCTACCATGTAAACGGGATAACAGCTTAAGAATCATAACAGTCATCAAGTATTGGTGACTAACCGGAACAGATGCAGGCTTATAGACTGTCAGAACATCAGGTTCTTTCTGTAGAATTGACACATCCCGGGCCAACACTGGTGGTTCATGCCTACACCACTGGCTCAGTATTAACCATTTCCATTTTCAGTTTGAATAATTTGGTGGTAGTAGTTCCAAAGTTATTGAAGGAAGAAAAAAAAAAAGGGAAAAAATGACAAGACCACTTAGTCGAAATATTAAAATCAATATTAAGGATGTCAAAATGGAAATTCTATGAGGCCCAACAAACCTGTGTAAGAAGTGGCTTATCTTTTGTGATGATTGAACTATATATGAAACTGACACAATTTGTCCATCAACTTGGATCCTCCCAGACTTTACAGCACTAACCTACAGTATTCAACACAAAAAATATCTATTCAGATATCAGACACCCTTATAAAAAGAAGTAAATTACTGATGCAGACAAAAAGATTTTTCAGGAAATATAAAGAAATGAACAGATTTTCAGGAAATATATACATACGTAATAATCGTAGGGCCTTCCTTTGAACTCTTCAGCGAACAGGTCCACAATGGTTTTCCCGGCCCATCGTTTCTTAACCTACACAGAAACAATCACAGATACAACCTTTAATGCTTAACTGTGATTAACTAGATCTTCTTCTTCTTTTGTTTCATTTCTTGATGTCGATCTGAACATCAAAACTATGGAATTGTAAACTTACATGAGAGATAAACTCGAAGTAGTAGGGCCTGACATGGCGCCTCCCTGCAGGACTCCCGCCAACATTTAAATTCTTTAAATCGGGAAAGGGGATGCAAACATAGGGCGAGAAGATAAAAGCATTTTAATTATTTTTGTTCGTTTGAATGCTCACCGTTGCTGAATATGTAATCTTGGCGCTCCGGAGGGTTTGCGGGAGTTTGCCATACGATCTCCATCTCTCTCTCTCTCTCTCTCTGTCTCGAGGACAGTATAAATTTTAGGGTTAATTCCAAATGCCCCCCTGAAAAAGGCCAAACGTACGGTTGCACCCCTAAACTTTCACTAATGTAACATGCCCCCCTATTTTCCAAACTAAGTATCAATATAGTCCCTCCCGTTAGTCAGATACGTTATGTTATAACGCATCCTAGTTTTTGAAAATTTATGGACCATTCTGCCCCTTGATAGGGTAAAATGATCAAAATAACCTTACTTGGAAAAAAAAAAAAAAAAACTGCAACTCATCTTCCCCAAAGATAATCTTTGGGGAAGATGAGTTCTTGAATCAGAAATCAACAATGGAAGTCCACGATAACGAGAGCGAGCCAAATTCCCCAGTCAATTTTTGGGGAAGTGGTTTAATTTCGCGGGGAGAATAACCTTACTTCAATGCTGAAATCATTCTAAGGCATCCTGTATTCGAATCAAAATCATGAATCCTGTAACTATAAAATGCAACTAAAGCTGGCCTCATGTCTTCAACACTCAAAGACACCCTGTTTTAAAGCAGGCCAAAGAAAAAAATCCCATAACTCGTAACAAAATTCCCTAATTCTGTTACATCGAAGGATAAAAGCTTCAACCAGAACACGTAAAAGCACCTGCTGAACTCTATCCCTCCAACCATAACACACATGAACTTCTTCCTGATAAAGAACTCTCCTCTTAAAAGATTTCAGTTCTGTAACTGACATCCATTCACCATCTTTTGCAGTTATTGAACTCTGCAGAAGGGTAAATAAATATACCAAAAAGAGAGGCCAAGTGCTAACAACAAAAGACAAAGTGATTTTATGAGCTGGAAATCCTAATTCCTGCAGCAGGCTCCACTGGATGGTCAACCCACAATGTTGGATGATGATTTGATACAGGTATTGAAGCAAGATATAGACTTCTATGTAGATTAGCATAATAACCCAAAAAATTTAACCCTGAAAATTCCATGCTAATTTTCCGTCCGGACATAAAACAGAAATGATAAATCTATAACTTAAACACAAAACCTTCAAAATACGAATTATAGAAAACTCTAACCACAGTCCAATAAGATCTCCAAAACTTTCTGCCATCATCACAAACCAAATCTTGAAAACCACACAACTGATCCAACATCTAAATGCCTTGCACCACCACCACCCCGCCCCAAAAAAAATCCTAATATCCCTAACAGCAACCATCAAATATTGAAAATTAGAAAAGGAAAAGAATCTTCTAACCCATTCAAATCGACATACCATTCACTAGAACAACAGAGCAGAAGAAAACGGTCGATTTAGTTTCAAGGAACTTGATAGAGAAACTAACTACTTACAGAAGATTCGATGGATAGGATTGTCGTTCGTTGATATGGATAGGAAGGAGAAAGCGTTTGCAGAAATCGCTCAAGCGCTCGAATCAAGAACGAATGGGGAGAATAACCTTACTTCAATGTAAATAAACGATTTGGGGAAGTGGTTTAACTTTGCAGACTTCCATTCTTGATTTCTGATTCAAGAACTCATCTTCCCCAAACCCTAAACGATTTGGGGAAGATGAGTTGCAGGTTTTTTTGTTTTTTTTTTCAAGTAAGGTTATTTTGGTCATTTTACCCTATCAAGGGGCAGAATGGTCCATAAATTTTCAAAAACTAGGATCCGTTATAATATAACATCTCTGACTAACGGGAGGGACTATATTGGTATTTAGTTTGGAAAGCAAGGGGGCACATTACATTAGTGAAAGTTCAGGGGGGCAACCGTACATTTGGCCATTTACAGGGGGGCATTTGGAATTAACCCTAAATTTTAAGGGTGTCAATTGGTCCGTTGGGCTGAACCGGTCTTGTGCTAGACTGGTCCAAACTGAAGTCGGTCTGATAAGAGGATACTCAATTGCAGTTGGTTCGATTTCATTCGAGTTTGGTTCCACTTTTGGTTCTCTTTTATTGGTTTTCTATTGGACTCGATCTGGTTAGGTGCGACTGTTTATTGCTTTTTTGTATCGGGTTTGGTCTAATTTCCAATTTCGATCAATCCATTTGTTTTATTGGTTTCAAATAAGATTATGATTAAGATTTTAGGCTGAAATTTGATACCTCCACACCACTAATAAATCATCGTCATAGTTTAACTACGCAGATAACAAAAGCAAGGTTTTCCTTGGCTAGTAAGTTTAAGTATAGGGAAGAACAATAGTCTATACATTAATGTGTATTCTACTAAGATCATTAGGAGATATATCTTTAAAAAAAAATTATAAAAATGAAAAACGACAAGCACCCAAAGAATTTGTTAGAAATCTGAACAAAAAAAGGAGAGGACAGAAAGATGGCCTGAGTCGAACGAAATCGTTTTGTCCTTAAGACAGTATTTGCATCCTCCTAATCCTGCAAAGTGTTGCAGCAAACCTGCCTCCCAAGATAAATCAGGCGGACTGTTACTGGTTGCAGAGACAGTAACACTGTGAAGCTATCAGAGATTTTTTTATATGTGGACTGAGAGAATTCATGGCCCATTTATAGGCCCACAAGGCCTGTTCGGATGAGTCACACCCATTAGCTCATATGGCATGACCTGACAGGTCATGACTATTGGGTTGGGCTCCCTTGACTGTTCGTGTGGGCTGCAACTCTTGGGGTCAATGTTAAACCAAGGGTTGCACTCCCTCTTTGATCAGCCACCGATCCAACGGTCGGATCGATCCTAAGCACCCTTTGATCAAACACCATCAATCCCGAAAAGATTAAGGTGACATACTGCGATGATGCGCACGTGCGAAGTGTAAAGTGTGCCATCAAAGCGCCACATTGCGCCTCACGCAGGCGCACACACGTGCACGCACATGCGTACGTGCTCGAAAGGTTACCGTCCTCGCTCGCAAGTGCACCGTACAATCTCTTATAGCATAAGATGTGATAATAATAACTACTAACACATATAAACCCAATGTGCTTTCCTTTCATAACCGATTTGGGACTAAAAATCCACATCAATATTTTAAAAATTCCAACAATTTCCCCTAATTTTTGAAATAATTGAGCCTCAGTCAATAAACTCTCTGTACTTCTAAATTATACTTACATAAAGGTGTCTTTCGACTTGAACCTTTATGTTGTCAAAATACATTAGTACTTGTAAAAAACGAAGTAGCCGTAGCCTTGAACTTAGAATTTTATAGCGACAAATCTAATATACTAGACATATGACTTACTTGAACATAGTTTAAATAACACCTGCACATTTATGGCCTTGTGCTTTCATCTTAGGTTTTCATAAGTGCCTTAGAGACAAGCTTTGAATCTCGCAGAAGCGGCCCCACTTCCTACACTTATATAGGTGAATCTAATAAAATACAATTGTATGTGTCACACCCCTATCCCAACAAGGGATAGAATACAAAATCAGGGTATGATTGGGGTGACACGCGTCATCCCACCTCACCGCCAGGATCTCGATGCAGTGGCCAACTCACAGTCATAAACCAATATTAAAATACAATAATATCAGAGTACGAAAGACAAAGGAATATTACATTCCAAGACAGGTCAGAGTTTGCGAAAGCGTAAATGAAATGATTATAAGATGTTCATTGGCTAATGATAATAAGTAACATAGTTACAAAATTCCTATGACCATCAAGTAGCTACCAAAAAGGTAAAACATAAAAGTTTATACAAAGCACAATGCTCTAAAATAATAATAAAACGGGAACGATCCCAAGTAACAGTACAACCCGTAGGCACAATCATCATGGGCAACCATCGCCATGATCCTCAGTCACGGTCTCTGGCTCCACAGTAATCATCTGCATCAAAATCTAAAAAGAATGTGTACACGGGGGTTAGCTCCACCGAGCTAGTGAGAGAGAAAAGGGGATGCACAATTACACAATCACAAATAGTCCATGGTGCATGCTATTATTAATTTATTTACCACCTAACACACAATGCTAAGTCAATGGGTATATGCTACTGCAATAACTCGGGAAGACATTGTGGATCCTTCCATTCTCACCACAATGCAACCTCAATTATTACTATGGAGCCCGCGCCGGTCGTAGTCATCACCACCCAGAGGCAGACCCCGATAACCATTACTACCCCTGGCCTGGCCTCTCTAACTCTCCACAGGCAGCAGGTGCTCTGGCTACCCAACACCTAAACCCCTGTTGGTAAGGGTCGTAGCATAGGGAACTGAGCCATTTACCACCTAACACACAATGCTAAGTCAATGGGTATATGCTACTGCAATAACTCGGGAAGACATTGTGGATCCTTCCATTCTCACCACAATGCAACCTCAATTATTACTATGGAGCCCGCGCCGGTCGTAGTCATCACCACCCAGAGGCAGACCCCGATAACCATTACTACCCCTGGCCTGGCCTCTCTAACTCTCCACAGGCAGCAGGTGCTCTGGCTACCCAACACCTAAACCCCTGTTGGTAAGGGTCGTAGCATAGGGAACTGAGCCTAACCACAGATATACTACATGAATCCTATCGTGTTGAGAGGTACATCCGGTGTGTCAACGTCCCATTCCATCTAACACCGGTACAAGACAACACGGCGCATACGACAAGAATGAGATGCAATATACAATTCCACGTATTCGGGGTTCGGTGCGATCTTCCGCACCGTAACCCAACACAAATCCATATCATCCAAATCATCATCATCGAATAAGAATAAATGCAAATATGCAATCATGCTTGAATGATAATGTCACAATATAATTCATAAATGCATGAATAAGCAATAGTAAACAAGCTCAAACAGTCACCCAAACCCACTCACCAATTACTTCAAATGGAGTTTGTATAAGCGCAACGATTCCCGCTCAAAATCACCCCATTGCACATATGTTGGCGCCTATGGAAGTGAATAAGAGTGTGAGAGAGTGTAGGGGAGGCCTCATAGAGAAACCCCACCGTTTACATAAGTTATAAGCCTTAAAAGCGCATCGGAGGCAACGTCGGACTCAGCGAGCTGCCTCGACCTTGCCTCCAACCTTCCCTGAGGCTCGGGACACATCGGAGGCAAACATCGGACTCACGCATCTTGCCTCCGATGCAACCCAAGTGTGATTTCAAGGTCTTTAAAAGCCCAGGGTTGTCCCATTTGGTTCTCTAAGCCTCAAGGGACTAGGGAGGGGTGTCTTAGAGTCTATTTGGGTCTTAGAAACACCCAACATTCAAAGATTTAAGGGGGTTTAAAGGATCAAAAGCTCAAAAATCCAGATTTGGGGTTTTCTTTGGTGGTTGAAGCTTTAGAATCAAATAGATTCAGCAAGAGGTCAAAATAGAGGTCTTTATAGGATTGTAATGAAAATGGGATAGCATCCTACAAGGGGAAACTACACATGGCTCGAGCTAACCCTTTGGGTTTCCAAAAAAGAAATCCCCATCTTGGGGCTGCAACCAACGAACCACCCAAGCTCAAACGAGCAAGGGGGAAGAGAGAAAAATGGGGGAAAAGGGCACTTGGCTTACCTGGTTTGAGGTACACACGAGGTGCCCTCTTTAAAGCTCCAAACCCAGCAGCCGTTTCCTTCTTCTTCTTCCCTTCCTTCTCCTCCTTCTCCTCCTTGCCGCCTCCTCTCTTCAAAGCTCTCCTCTCCTTTCACGATTAGGTTAGGAAAGAGAAAGAAAAAAGAAAGACTAAGGAATAGTCTTACCCCTCTCTCTCATATAGAATTCACATTTATTGGCCTATTTGGATAAGGCCTCATAAGTGTAACCTAGGGTCTATTTGGGTAGGGTCAAACATGGCAGGGCACCAATAGCACCTTAGCCACAGGGTCTCACCCACAAGGGTCCTTGTTAGCAGCATTGGATGCAGGGTCGGAGGCAGCCAGTAACCTTGCCTCCGATGCGAGTAGGAAGGTGGTTCCCACCATAAGAGGTCAGGGCCTTTGGACCACACTTCGAGGGCTTTGAGAGGGCAGTAAGCACACAACAAAATTTGGTCAACTACTTACCCCTGACACGTCAAGGTGCAACCTCCATGGTCCCGACTAGTTTCCACAGGCAACCTCGTACTATGGTCAATATAGCTGGGTTTGACCACCAGTGAGAACAACTCACCGGCATACGTGGTAGTGATAACTACACGTCACGGGGAAGAATTAATAATTAATTATACTCCCGGGGTGCGGGTATAACAGTATGACTTGCATTTCCTATAAGGCATAGACTCATTGAATGATTGATCCTACCCTCTGTTGGTTTCTCCATACAAACATGCACTACCTTGAGATGTCAAGAGATCTTATCTCTACTAGTTGAGTGCATAACCGGTTATTACTACAAGTGTTTTTTCATTGAACTAGTTGACTAGATGTTGGTCTAGTGTCTAGTTGGTTTCCACTTACAGGTTACCTCTCATTTAAAAGCTTTAAACCCATATCCCTGGAAGTCTTCCATACCACATCCCTACCCAGGCCTTTTGTAAAGGGATCAGCCAAATTTCCCTTTGACTTTACATAACTAATAGTCACAACTCCTTTGATGAGTTGTTCTCTTACATAGTTATGTCTTAAACTGATATGCTTTGACTTTCCATTGTATACTTTATTATATGCCCTTGATAATGTTGCTTCATTATCACAAGATATTGATATAGCAAGCATTGGCTTAGGTCATAGAGGAATATCTGTTAAGAGGTCCCTAAGTCATTCTGCTTCCTTTACTGCCATTGCTAAAACGATAAATTCAGACTCCATAGTGGAGTGTGAAACTACAGTCTGTTTCTTGGATCCCCAAGAAATTGATCCTCCACCCAAGGTAAATATCCAACCACTTGTGGATTTTGATTCATCGGATCCTGTGATCCAATTAGCATCTGTGTATCCTTCTAGTATTGCGAGAACATCCTTATAACTTAATGCATAATTCATTGTGCCCTTTAAGTACTTAAGTACTCTAGAAACTGCATTCCAATGGATTTGTCTAGGGTTATGAGTAAACCTACTCAAAACACCAACTACAAAAGCTATATCAGGACGAGTGCACTGCATGGCATACATTAAGCTGCCAATGATACTAGCGTATTCCAATTGAGATATACAATTCCCTTCATTAGAAGTTAATCTAATAGAATGATCATACGGGGTAACAACTGGTTTACAGTCCTCATGATTGAATTTCTTTAATATTTTCTTTATGTAATGAGACTGTATTAAAGAAATACAACCAGAGGACCTAACAATTTTGATTCCCAAAATTACATTTGCTTCATCCATATCTTTTATATCAAAACACGGAGATAGGAAAGCATTTGTCTCCAAAACAGTGCTTGTATTAGTATCAAAGATTAACATATCATCAACATATAAACATATTATAACACCATGTCCATTATTGAATTTAGAATAAACACATTTATCAGATTCATTTATTCTAAATCCATTTGCTACAATCTTTTGGTCAAATTTATCATGTCATTGCTTAGGAGCTTGTTTTAGACCATATAAAATTTGACTAGTTTACAAACCTTACTTTCCTGGCCTTTCAAAACAAACCCTTCAGGTTGTTCCATGTTAACTTCTTCTTCTAAATCTCCATTTAGAAAAGCAGTTTTAACATCAATTTAGTGTATAACAAGTTTATTAAGCGATGCTAAAGCAATTAACAATGTAATTGTACTAATTCTAGCAATAGGAGCGTATGTATCGAAATAATCACTACCTTATTTTTGCTTAAAACCCTTGGCTACAAGCCTAGCTTTAAACTTATCAATGGTTCCATCAGCTTTAAGCTTTCGCTTAAAAATCCACTTACAACCAATAGGTTTAAATCCATGAGGTAAATCTGTTAAAACCCATGTTTTATTACCCATGAGAGAATCCATTTCATCATTTATAGCTTCTTGCCAAAAAAATAGAATCTTGAGAATTAATGGCTTCTCGAAAAGTCAATGGATCATGTTCAACATTATACACACAATAATATGTAACTTCATTTCTGTTTCCTTCTACCAAGAATTGATAGAAATCTGGACTAAAGGATTTTTCCACTCTAACTCTTTTACTTCTTCTAAGTTCAACACTCTCATTATTCTCAGAATTTGATTGAACAATATCTTGACCCTCCTTGTTTGTATTTTCATTCTTCCGTTTCCTAGAGAATGAATCCTCAAAGAACTCAACATCTCTAGATTCCAAAATTGTATTTTGGCTAACGGTCTCTGTAGATTCTATCGTTAGAAATCTATAGACCTTGCTATGTTGGGCATAGCCAATGAAAATACATTCAATTGTCTTTTCACATAATTTAGGTCTTTTAGGATCAGTTAATCTTACCAATGCTCTACATCCCCATATTTTGAAATATCCAAGAGAAGGTTTTCTCTTCATCCAATATTCATAGGGAGTGATATTAATCTTTTTATGAGGTATACGGTTAAGTATATGACAAGCAGTCATTAATGCTTTCCCCCATAAATTCTTTGGTAAGTCAGAAGTAAGTAAAAGTGTATTCACCATTTCTGTTAGAGTTCTATTTTTCCTTTCTGCTACTCCATTCTGTTGAGGACTATAGGGTGCCGTTGTTTGATGGATAATTCCATAAACTTCACAAAAATCATCAGTGGAGTAAAATCTTACGATCCAATTGATTTTCCACTTCGGCTTTGTAGATTTTGAATTTCTCCAAAGCCTCATCTTTAGTGCTTAATAGATATACATATGTGTATTTTGAACAGTCATCTATAAAGTGATGAAATATCTTTTACAACCTCTAGTTATAATACCTTCTAACTCACACAAATCAGAATGTACTAATTCTAAGAATTGTGTATTCCTTTTTACTTTCTTAAAAGATTTTCTAGCAATTTTAGACTTGATGCATACAGAACATTTGTCATGACTAGAAGATGTGCATTCTGGTAATAAACCTAATTTAACCATATTTCTCATGCACTTATAATTAACATGCCCAAGTCTGGAATATCATGTATTAAAAGTAAAAACAATGTGAGCAGAAGATGAATTTTCATTAATCATATTAAATTTATACATCCCGTTCGATGCATATCATTTTCCAACATAAACTCCCCCTTTGGACACTATGATGTTCCCTGACTCAAACAGGATTTTAAATCCATGTTTGTCAAGCAAGCTTACAGACATTAAGTTCTTCCTAATATCAGGAACATGAAGTACATCATTCAAAGTAAGCTTTTTCTCGGATGTGAGATTCAGAACCACTGTGCCTTTACCTATGACCTTAGCAGTTGAAGAATTTCCCATAAAGAGATCTTGTCCATTTGCTATATGTTCATAAACTTTGAACAAATTTTAATTCTTGGCAACATGTTTGGTTGCACCGGAATCGATCCACCATTCCTCATCATCGCCCACTGCATATACCTCAGATATCATAGCAGGCCAGTCATCATTGTCAACCATGTTGGCTTGGTCCTTTTGTTGCTTCTCCTTGATATAAACTCTACACTGTTTCTTAAAATGACCGGCTTTTTCGCATTTCTAGTAAGCCGCTTTGGGGTTAATAAATGTACCCTTATTCTTCTAAAAAACAGTGCCTTTTCCCATCATACTTTCTCTTCTTGCCCTTATAAGATGCATTTTCTATGACATGAGTCTTTGGAGATTTTTCCTCCAATCCAAGTTTATCCAGTTTGCGAGAATTCTCTTAAACTTGGATATACTTAATCAACTCTTGCATAGTCATTGCATCCTTCTTCTGTTTCAACTCTTTCCGACAATCTTTCCAAGCAAAAGGTAATTTTGAAATAATAGATGACACTTGAAAAGATTCGTCAAGATAATGGCCCTCATAGATGATTTGATTCATGAGACCTTGCAACTCATAGGTTTGTGAGATAATACACTTATCTCCTACCATCCTGTAACCAAACAACTTACTTATAATAAACTTCTTGTTGCCAGCATCCTCAATTTTGTACTTTTTGTCGAGCTCATCCCATAGTTCTCTCGACGTGCTGTCTGCAAATTTGGGCTCATACACATCATAAAGTGTGTTTGATAACCCATTGAGGATGTAGCCCTTGCACATGAAGTCATCTTGCTCCCACTTCTGGCGCTGTTGTTTCTGCACCGGTGTCTCTCCACTTGAAGCTTCTGTAGTGGTATCTGTCGGTGTCAGTGCTACTGACTTCTCTTCGTTCAGGACATGAGCAAGTTTCAAAGCAGTGAGGAAGAAATACATCTTCCCTTTCCAACGTTTGAAAAATGACCCATCAAACTTCTCAAGTTTGCTTATCTCGTTCCCAGGTATCTTCATGATTGCAGTCTCCTCCATTGAACAAATACTGTCTTAAGATTGTTAGAAATCTGAACAAAAAAAAGGAGAGGACAGAAAGATGGCCTGAGTCGAACGAAATCGTTCTGTCCTTAAGATAGTATTTGCACCCTCCTAATCCTGCAAAGGGTTGCAGCAAACCTGCCTCCCAAGATAAATCAGGCGGACTGTTACTGGTTGCAGAGACAGTAACACTGTGAAGCTATCAGAGATTTTTTGATATGTGGACTGAGAGAATTCATGGCCCATTTATAGGCCCACAAGGCCTGTTCGGATGAGTCACACCCATTGGCTCATATGGCTTGACCTCCCGAAAAGATTAAGGCGACATACTGCGACGATGCGCATGTGCGAAGTGCAAAGTGGGCCTCACGCACGCGCACGCGCTCGCATGCATATGCGTACGCCCTCGAACGGTTACCGTCCTCGCTCGCAAGTGCACTATACAATCTCTTATAGCATAACATGTGATAATAATAACTACTAACACATATAAACCCAATGTGCTTTCCTTTCATAGCCGATGTGGGACTAAAAATCCACATCAATATTTTAAAAATTCCAACAGAATTTCTACTAAATTTGGCGAATAATATTGCTTTGATGTGTAATGTTTTTGAACTCCATCCATTTCCTTCATCTATCCTCTTGTAAGTCATTCATTAAGAAATAATATGGCTTTTATCGACTGCAATGTTTCTTTTCTTTTTTTCATTGTATGTTTGAGATCAAAGGTAAGTAATTTGGAGTATATATTTAAAAAAAGTTTGCACTTGTGAATTGTTCACTGTGAATAATAAAAAGCTAACTACAAGCTTGCTTTTCATATTGCCAACTAAAAAAACATCATACTAGATGTTGCACTTGTTTTTACATTATCTTTTTTATTAATCTAACAATATTAAAAATATGGTGTTTTTTAATTATATATTTACTTCTTTTTTTTAATTAAGATATATAATTTATTTGGACTTTAACATAACACATGGTTAGGTTGATCAAAAGATACCATCACATAAATTTCGGCCCACTTAAACCCAGCCACATGCAAACTGCCACTTATGTAGTAGTAATTGTAAGAGCCCACATTTAATGTATATATTTATCATTTTCTCTATTTCGCATACACTTGCATCACCCCTTTTTAATTGTGTTATGGAAGGCATACTTCACTCCCATTCACCAAATGGCATACAAAATTTGTCAAAATAAACAAATAAATAATATGAGAAAGTTTTTCCTTACTGCTCAGTGAAGGTTCAACACACCATCCTAGGGTTCATAAACCTTTATAGGGTTTAAATATGTTCCCCATAATACCTTGCCATGCGCATCTGAAGCTTTGCATTGAATGAATCCCATTCACCATGATTTAAGTAAAACTCGGTCCTAAAAAATAAATATATGATCAATTGATAATACATTTCAACCGTCTCTCTCTCTATTTATATGTATGTGTGTGTGTGTGCGTGTGTACACGTGCCTTTACTGTACTAGTTAACAATAATTACTTACTCAAGATGCTAGCACCATACGCACTCTAACATCAATATCTGTAGGAGCACAAATTTTAACGTCCCCCACTAATACGACACTTGCAAAAGTATATCAATTTTGTTAGGCCCAAAAGAAAAGCACTTGTTAAACAATTGATCACAATGGAATCATGAATAATTATATATTTAATAATTGAGCATAACTTATTGGCACGTGAGAATTACTACCGTGCTCCTAAATTATTGGACATGTTATAACCATAATAATACACAGCATGACATGAACAACTCATATGGTCAGTGAGGCTAAAAAACCCAATGGATTTCAGGGCAAAAGCATTAATATTTGTATCTCTCTCATCTTCACATGAAATGACCCCGTTGCCTCCAATGCATGATATTGTTTTGTTGCACCTCATTGGTGCACTCCCCTATACCTGTTTCCTTAGATAATCCTATCCCTTAATTATATATAGGAGAAGGTTAACTAGTGACATAGGGAACAACACACCAATAATGGATGACGAAATTATTTCATAAATAAAGGGAAAAGAGTTCATTTCATGGAGAAAAGTTATGTCTCTAAAGAGAATGTGGTGGTCCAGACATATTACACTGAATAAATAACATAATTATTCTCTCATGCGCATGAAATCTTCGAAGTTGTACTAATGATTGTTGTGTCATCCAACTTCCAATCAAATTCTGGTATGCCGGTCAAAGAACCATCAAGTTACCCAATCAAAAAACCTATTAAATTTGCATTATGACTTTTTATATGAGATGGTGGCAATTGTGAAGTTATGACCAGTGAGTCTTCTTCTAGCTATTTCTGTAGAAACCAAAGTAGCCATTGCCCATTGGTTAATTCATGTGTATTTTTCATTTTAAAACTATGAAACATCAATTTTTTAGCTTTCGTAAACATTTTATTCTTAAATGCATTTAAAGACGAATAACAAAAGAAAAATAAAAGAGGACAATTGCTAGTGTAGCTGGTTTGAGGCTAGTGTAACCATGGTATAAAATCTCGCGAAATATCGGCGATATATCGCGATATTTCGTGAATCTCGACATGACCGAGATACGAAACAATGTCGAAATAAAAAAGTACAATAACTCGTCGATATATCGAGATATTTCGACGATATATCGTGGAACTCACGATATATCGCGAGATATCACGATATATCGCGAGATATTGTAAAGTGACAATAGTGTCACATTCAAAATCCTTATAAATTTCATATTTCGCAGCTCTTGGTCGATATTTCGACCGAGAGCTGCTGAAAATGAAATTTTCTCTCTTCTTCCTCCCTTCCAAGCCTCATTGAAGCTCCTTGTCGCCGGGAAGACGTCGGAGGGTCATCTAAGCTCATCATCCAAGCCTATTTTCATTATTTAAGGTAAATTATATTTCTCTAAAACTATTTTTTTAAAAAACTTTGTACAAATGTTGTTGGATGTTGATGATATTAATATATGTTAGACAGAGGCCGATCTGACCTCACGGTGTCGAAATTTTTTCCCATATGTATTTTTTTATTTTTTTCTGGTTTTAAAAATTCATTTTCCTACAACTAAAATAGGAAATAATTAGGGGTAATATGACTTAGATGGTAATGAATTAAATATATGTTAGACACCAATGGCCGATCTACGGCTTCACAGTGTCGGATTTATTTTTCTGCTCTTAAATAATTCTTTTAATTTTCGAAAATTAAGAAAAATATATAAAAAATTAAAAAAACAGAAATAAATAAGGAAAAAATGAGTTTTAAGTTTAAAAAATAATGAAAAAATATGAAAGTTATTTCTATATGTTTTGAGATGCATTACATGTATATTATGTTTACTAATTCATAGTTTTGTTGTGTTAGGTCAATACTTATATTAACATTATATATAAAAAATTGGTTTTAATTTTGTGAAAAATATAAGGGTTAGGGGAAAAATATTAAATAACTATACAAGTGTATTAGTAATCTAAAAGTGTCAATTGAAGTGCATCTACATTAAGTTTTTTAATTATTTGTGTTACTTACATTGCAGTAAACAAGTATCATTATGGCGGATCGTGATAGACAACGTGCGAGGGGCAAGCAAAAGGTGGGGAAAGTAGTCAACAAAGGGGCGGACGGAACAAAGAGAACAGAGGGAACAAGAGAGACCAACCACCAAAGATAGGGGTGACATTGCATGGTTACATGGTACTCCCATTGATGGGGATAAGAGAAAATCTATATGTAATTATTGTCACATGCAATTTATGGGAGGTGGGTCCAGTAGACTTAAACAACATCTGACTGGAGGATCTAAAGATGTTGTAGGTTGTCATATGGTCCCTACTGAAGTAGCCAGGGAGATTGGTGATAGTTTGAGGGGAAGAAAGAAGAGGAAGGCTGACAAGCAAAGGATAAGAGAACAACTTGAGGATACGGTGAGGAGTTCGATAGGAGGAGGAAGACGATACAATGATGATGATGACTCCTCCTCCTCCTCTCGATGATGACATTGCAGACTCGATGACATACAAACAAAGCAGAGGAGGCTAGGGATTTTAGGCGGACTGTTTCAAGGAGTAGAGGAAGTTTTCAAGATGATCGCAGAGACAAAGAGTAGGGGTAGTGGAGGAGTGCAGCATTCGGAGGTCCTAAAACTTTGAATCCTTTTAAAAGATCACAAAGTGTGAGGGCAACCCCAACACCTCTACCAAGATCAGTACCACCATCAACATCCGATCCTAAATTGCATAAGAAGAAAGGAAGCAATCAACCGAATCAAAGGAGCATGGAAGGGGATGAAGGGATTGGTTAAAGAATCAATAGCTAAGTGGATGCTATACCATACCATCCAAAGAACATCGCACAAGGCCCCCATTATGATACCATGATAGATACCATTGCAGAGGTGGCCCAGGATTCAAGGGCCCCACCCCATATGAGGTAATGAATGTTTATCTACCTCAACAAAAGAGTGAGATTGATGAGTACATTAGTGAGATGAAGAATATGTGGGAGACATATGGGGTGACTATAATGGCAGATGGATGGACTGGGCCTACAAGAAAGTCCATCATCAATTTCATGATTTATTGTGATGGGAGGACAGTGTTCCTCAAATCTGTGGATGCATCCAAAGAGATAAAGGATGCAAAATATATTTACAGATTGTTAAAGGAAGTAGTGGAAAAAGATGTGGGTATTGAGAATGTTGTCCAGATTGTAACGGACAATGGAAGTAACTTCAAGCTGGCCGGTGAGAAGATGATGAACAATAATAAGTACCGGCTCTTCTGGACTCCTTGTGCAGCCCATTGCATTGACTTAATGCTAAAAGATATGGGAAAGTTAAAGTTGGTGAAGACTGTGGTTGAAAGTGCAAGACAAGTCACCAACTTTGTATACAACCACTCCTATGCACTCAATCTATTGAGGGAAAAATGTGGGGGTGACTTGGTTAGGCCTGGCATCACAAGATTTGCCACCAACTACATTGCCCTCAAAAGCATTGAGACAAAGAAGGCGAGCCGAGAAGCATGTTTGCTTCGAGGAGTGGTTTCAATGGAAGGGTTCCAAGATCGCAAATGGGAGGGAAGCACAAACAACGATGTCATCCGAGGACTTCTGGACCAAACTAAGCAAAGTGGTGAAAGTTTTAGAGCCGTAATTCAAGTTCTACATGTTTGCGACTCCGCTCGAAGGGCCCAACCATGCCATCCTATATGCGCAATAGACTTGATGAAAGATAGTGTCTATAGTGTGGGTCCTCGCAGTAGCAAACACTTCTTAGATATCATAAATGCTCGCTGGGAGAATCAACTTATGCATCCACTGCATAAGGCTGGTGAGTAAATTTGTTTTATGTTTACTAATTCATAGTATTATTATTTACTAATTACCTATGCATTTGACAATACCTCTATTCTATATGTCATATTTCAAGATACTACTTCAACCCTAAGTATCAATATAACAATAGGCTTGGGTTGGAAACTCAACTTATTGATGCTTGTGAAACAAGTAGTGAAGAAGTTGGAGCCGATGGTGCACTACAAGCAATTTGCAACAATGAAGTGAGTTCATTTGGAAACTCAACTTATTGATGCTTTCAAATAAGTAGTGAAGAAGTACTTACTAATTTTCCACATGGGTATAGATCAAGGTATTTAGGGATGCATTGGGAAGTTTTGGAACCGAGGTGCGATATAAGGCAGAGCACGTGGTGATCTTGGTAATTCTTTTAAGTTTTAAATTACATATGTATTGAAATTTGAAAGTTGAAAGTTGAAACAACATTTGACACATGTCTTTTTTGTTGTAAACTTGTAATGCAGCTGAATGGTGGGTGTTGTATGGGGAATCGGCTGAAAACTTAAGAAGAATAGCAATTAAAGTCCTTGCCCAAACATGTTCTGCATCTGGTTGTGAGAGGAACTGGAGTACCTTTGCACTCATCCACTCCAAGAGGCGCAACAGATTGGGGTCTCAACGTTTATCTGACATGGTGTATGTGCACTACAACTTGAGGCTGAAATTGCAACACATACGCATGGGACATGAGGGACAGAGGGGCACCATTGATCTAGCTGACATCTTTCAAGTTGACTCAGACGATGAGGACCCTATTGTGGATTGGGTGAGGGATAGAGGTGAGCCAGTGTTGGATGAGGAGGGAGGTAGGCCCGACCCCATGATAGCTTCTGAGATTGGTGCTGATGTGGACGAGTATATGGCTGACGAGGGTCAGATACATGCAAGGAAGCCTCACCCATACCATTCATCACGGTGGCAATGTTGCGATGATGAAGACTGGTCTAAGTCCTCAAATGATGATGATGGTGATGATGGTGATGCTGGTGGTGGTGATGGTGATGCTGGTGGTGGTGATGCTGGTGGTGGTGATGCTGGTGAAGAATATGACGGCATGCGAGAGCGTTATGTGGTAGGCCAGGAGGCCCAGGATTCGGCACCTGTAGACCCACTCCGATTCACTGGAGAGACACAGTTTGATCATGCCACACAAGATACGGACCACGGAGCACGTGCCCCCGCACCCCCACCCTCGAGAGGCCCCCTACATACATACAACAGAAGCGTAGGGGTCGACAAACACGCTTGCAACCTCGATCACATGGACATTGATAACCTATCTAGCTCTGTTGGTGGTTTGAGTATGGGTGATAGGGAGGGAGGACCGACTGGACATTGGCGTGCCCCATCTTTTGACGCACATGCCACTCCATTGGCATCGGATTATGGTGCATCACAACCTTACGGTGGATATGGATATGGATCATCATCATATGGGCGTTTAGTGGGGTAGGGGACTATGACTACGCCAGTCCCCAGGGACATCTGGATCATCTTTTGTAGATAACATCTTTGCATACCCTAGCGGACCTAGCTACCAACCTCACCACCATACATGCGCCAATGCCATCGCCTCTTGCTGCGGCGCCAACATCATATCACAGTGGATCATCTTCTTCACGGACTGGATCGATTGGTAACCCTAGTTTATATCCTAGGATAGGTTACCTACAGACTGTTGATGATTCCATTTACGTGACACTTGTGGATGACTACACTCGTTTCTTCTCCGATTCTATACCGTGGTCCACATATGTCATTCAAACAGAGAGCAATGGACGTCGACTCCAGCGAGGCATGAGTGGGATTGATCCAGGGAGGCACAGCAACTACTATTAGCAGTTTAGCACTTGTAATTTGTAACTTAAGTTGTGATTTCATTAATCTATGTGTATTTAACTATTTATACATTAAGGTCGGCGACCGTATGTCAATCAAGGGTGCAAGCCCAAAACACCAATTTGAATTCACATTTTTACAATTTTATGGTTTAAATGTGTTTATTAAGCTTAAATAAGGCTGTCCATGAAGTTTCAGGCCTAAATATGGCCAAATACCCCCCGAGATGGACCCCCGAAATATTGCAGAAAAAATGCAATATTTCGGGAATATTTCGCGATATCTCGGATATTTCGGATATCTCGGTAGGCCCGAGATACCGATATATCGCGAGATATAGTACTATGAGTGTAACTGAGCTTAGCCTCCAATAGTAGTATGAATTCCCCCTACTATTCCCATACAAAAAAAGGGGAAAAAGAATGCTTCATGGTCACATGGCCCTTTTTTTTTTTTAATAAGAAAAAGAAAATATATTAATTAGATGGTAAATTTCTAAAATGATCATACACATATGGATGATTTGTGATAGAGGCCTCGTGGGCCAAAGATGAGAGTTTGTTCAACAAAAAATTGTCCTCAATATGTCGAAATACCAAATCCCTGGCTAGGTCAGAGATATGCAAAAAATGAGTTAAGAGTTCAATGGTCACATGGCCCTTGCACTTAGGCACAAGAGGACGTGAGATTACTGCCCCACCCCATATGAAGTAAAAATTTCCATTTATTATTTCATATTGCTCCCCCTACCTATGTCCTCATTGGATCCATGCTAGTGCAGGGCCACATGACTTAGACAGCACTCTCTTGTCCAAAATAGAAATACACCCTACTCAAAATTAGAAAGAATAAAAAAAGAAAGGGAAACCTACCAATCATTGAGAGACAGAGAGAGACGTGGCAAGAAAGCCTGAACCGGGAACTGCATCGGTCCCGACTGAAATCAGTTATTAAGAAGCGATGGAATCGCCTATAAAACATCCTAATCCTAGTTTCTATACAGAATCAGCCTGAGTCATATGATTGGATCGGCATCGGCCTGGTCAATTCCGATCCGGATAGGCCGCACCTGATCCTTTTTTTTTTTTGTCTTCTTATTTTAAATTTCTTTATCTATCTCTCTCTTCTTTCAAATTTTCACCGACTCTCTTTCTCTCTCTATATTTTCCTTCAAATTTTCACCGACCATGAGTCTTGTCTTCAGTTAGGCAATCATATGGTCAAGCAAGGCCGGCACCGAAATCCCCGTTCCCCGTACACAGTAAGCAGGCAAGACTCTTGCTGCATATTATTTATCCTCTCAGTCCCATCTCAAGGTAGCACCTAAAACTAAACTCTTTATAGTTACGAGATTCCAACCCGACTCCCTACGTCACCCACCTCAAAGTAAAAGAGTAGAAAGAAGCGAAAACAGAGAGGATGGCTTCATGATCGGGTCTAGGGTTTCACGGCCTTCTCCTTTCTCGATTCCCCGAGCTCAATCTGTAAGTTTCCATGGTACATCTTTCGGGAAACTATAACAACTCCTGAATTGTTTGCCTGGAACAGCCCTGCTCCATTCGCTGCCCTAGGTCATTGTTCTGTATATATTCGTTACAGATCGTTGTGCCGAATTCACTCGACGTTCCCTGTTGTCTCCGATGGATGGAATAGCGATACCCTAATTCACTGGTTTTCCTTTGGCGGATTCAGGTGTCTATTTTTTTTATGCGGTGGATGATATATCCGAACTCGGTAAGACGTAGTGAAAACAATTAGTTCGTGAATTTGTGTCTGGATTGGTAGATCGGAGATTTTGAACAATTGGGAGAGTCCTAATGCCAGAAGAAGACTTGGTCGAGCTTAAGTTCCGGCTGTACGATGGGACAGACATCGGTCCTATACGGTATTCCTCAGCCTCGACTGTTGCCATGCTCAAGGAAAGAATCGTTGCTGAATGGCCGAAAGGTTAGCAAAAGCTCTCTGTTGATTTATGGTCATCGTCAAGTTTTCTTATCTTGCGCATGCTACAATTTATGTTGTTCTCTGATTATTTCCTGCGGAATCGAACTGTAATGGTTTTGAATTTATATTTAAGTTGCTTTTACACTCTACAATCGGGTCGTTTAATCATGCAGTGGAGACTTCTACAGGGGGATTAGATGAGTCTTTCTGTGTTTCCCTTTTCCCTGACCAAATTCAGTTATTGATTAGCCCCTTTCCACCAGGGAAAAAATACATCAAATGTTGTGGTTAGACTGATCTCTCAAACGGTGACTTGTCTCCTCAAATAAGGAGTCACTGTTATTGGATTTAGTTGACAGTAGGTTCTCATTTTAGAGCGTATAACTAGGGATTTTTTTTTGGTTGAAGGCAACCGGTCTGGATATTTCTCTAGCTTGTTTCCATTTTGGAGCAGTAGTAATCGAAGATGCTGGGATTTATGGTTATTTGGATGTGGTTTCAGTACTCCACTCTAAATGTAGGTTGAGAAATAATTTTATTAATGGGTGGGGATTTCTATTGTTGAAGTGGCTTATTTAATTTGTTTGTCTTACAGGGGGAAAACAATTATAATAATTCTTTTAATGATCAAATTGTGCATTCGACAAGTTATGGTTTTGTATAAGAATGCGGACCCATATGTTGGGTTTTTATGTCTTGTATTTTGTAGTAACCCACATAATTATTATTGGCTTGTATATGTTTGGGTTGAGTTTTGGATTCATTATATTTATAAGGGAAAATTTGTACTTTTCTGGATAGTAGGGTTTTTAGGGTTTCCTATATATTCTGTGTGGAAAAACCTAAACACAATCAAAGGAGATCACATTGTGAGTTGGAGAGTGGTGTAGAGATTTTTTTTTGTTAATGAAAAATTCTCTGGTTCTCTCAGGTGGATGCAGGCAACCATACCGAACCATGGTAATCAATGTTGTGTGTGATTGTTTGCTTGGTTTATTCATCGGGTAGTTGCGTATTTGTTCAAAATCAATTGAATTGTCATCAACCTAGACTTGTACATGCTCTCTAGCTTTATGCCGAACCATGGTAATAAATGTTGTGAGTGATTGTTTGCTTGGTTTATTCATCGGGTAGTTGCGTATTTGTTCAAAATCAACTGAATTGTCATCAACCTAGAATTGTACATGCTCTCTAGCTTTATGCCGAACCATGGTAATCAATGTTGTGTGTGATTGTTTGCTTGGTTTATTCATCAGGTAGTTGCGTATTTGTTCAAAATCAATTGAATTGTCATCAACCTAGACTTGTACATGCTCTCTAGGTTTGCTCAGACTTCATTCGGATCCGCCAATCTGATGACTTTGCGAAGAGTGTTATCCACAAGATACATTTGGATTGTGCTATTTGCTAGATCTCTGAACTCTTGATACTCATCTTTTGTTATCTTTTCTGGTTACCGATTTCTTCCTGAGAGCCTTAATTGTCCCTTCCTGCATAAGAAAATTCTTTACTTGTTATTGCCACAGTGAAGTCATTGTGGCCATTGAAAGGTTCTATGGAGAAGCTTCAATCCTTTATTGCCATCCAATTTACTCGATCTTTGCACTCCGTTCCTGCCATCAACCTTAACGAACCTGATCACTGTTATCTGCATGAACTTGCAAGATCTATACCAACGATTTGCTTGATTCACACCTTCCAATGTGTTAATAGTGTCAGATAACTTTGGGATACTAAATTCTACTCGTGAACAGACTCCTCAAGCCTCTAATTCCACCCTAATACTCTTCTTTTGTCCTAGGGTGTACCGTACACCTGCTTTTCTTCTCTCCTATTTACCAAGAGAATAAATAAATAAATAGGAGAGAATAAAGAAGGTGTTTATGGCTTGGGAAAAAAAAGGCGAGTGATTGTTTTTTTTTTTGTGGTCTTTGAGCACCTTCTTTATTTTACTCACTTGCAACCTTGGGCTTCGTTCCACCCACTTCTCCCTTTGAAACATAAAAATCAAAGAAAAACAATCACTCACCTTTTCTTTCCAAGCCATAAACACCTTCTTTATTCTCTCCTATTTATTTATTTATTCTCTTAGTAAATAGGAGAGAAGAAAAGCGGGTGTACGGTACACCCTAGGAGAAAAGAAGAGTATTGGGGTAGAATTCGAGACGTGTGTTCACGATTGGAATTTAGTATCCTAAGGTTTTCTGGCATCGCTAACGCATTGAAAGGTGTGAATTGGGCAGATCTACTTTGTTGGTATAGATCTTGCAAGTTCGTGTAGATCAACAGTGATTAGGTTCGTTGAGGTAGATGGTAGACACAAATGGCAAAAAATCAAGTAAATTGGATGGCAATGATGGGTTCAAGCTTCTCCATAAAACCTTTCAATGACCATAATGACTTCACTTTGTGGCAACAACGGGTGAAGAGTATTCTTACGTAGAAGGGACAATCAAGGCTTTAAAGAAGAAATAAAAAAGCAGGAGTAGATGAGCGGCTAAAGTTGAGAGGTCTAGCGATTAGCACGATCCAATTTTATCTTGTAGATAATACTCTTCATGAGGTCATCAGGTTGGCGGATCCAAAAAAAGTTTAGGCAAAGTTGGAGAGCAGGTACAAGTCCAGGTTGTTGACAAATCAGCTGTTTTTGAAGAAATAGTTATATGGTCTAAAGTTGTTAGAGGGAGCAAAGTTTGTGGTGCACTTTGATGAATTTAATAGGATATTGTCAGAATTGTTGGCTCTAAATGTTAAGATCGGAGAGGAGGACAATGTTGGCTTCACTACCTCCATCATTTGATCACATGGTGACTATACTTCTATTTGGTAAGGATACTTTCAAACTTGACGAGGTTATTGCTGTGTTGTTGATGAATGAGACACGATGGAAAGATAGCAACAAGGGAATGATGAAGACCAATAATCTGGTTTCACAGATTAATGGACAACAAGCCACCAGGTAGAATTTCAGTGATTAAATACTAGGTAGAAACAGACCCAAAATTGAGGTTTATTAATTACTCAACATCAAAGGCTTAGACGGGGCTGGAAATTTGATAGACTAAGGCTTATATCCTGCAGAATAAGTGTTCAAAATTTCAGAACGATCCAATGGTTGGATCTTCAGGAACTGATTAATCACAGAATTAACAACTAGGGAAATCAAGAAATAGAAAGTAAACAAACACAGCAATGTCTCCCAATCTGATGACCAGATGTACAACCATTCTTGGTCGAATGGAGTCATATAGGTGGAGAGGAATCTCTTCAAATATTAGCCCAAGTAGATGGATAGATTGGCTGGAATCTTTGAAAGAAACCTGGGATTAGAATAGAACAGTAATTGCTGTCGTAGGACTGTGATAGAGAACAAATCTGGGCAGAATCTGAGATGAGTAATAATTAAGATATTACCAATGAGGGAAGGATGAGTGTAGAATATGTTGGCAGAATCGTGGGCTAGAAAAGAGAGAATGAGAGAATAATTGCTTGTATTAATTGATAGCTAAGCCCCTCTTTTTATAATAGAGGAGAAAGTTACAAGAGACTAAAATAAGCGATGCAGGACCAACTAAAACCCACATAGCCGACTTACACTTAATAGCATAAAAACTACCCCAAAAGGACCAGAATACCGTGGGGGTATTCTGGAGTACATATTCCAACACTCCCCCTCAAGTTGGATTATACAAATAATTAAAGAAAGAAGATCCAGCTTGAACTAAAGAAAAAAGAACTCCATAATATTGCAATAATGCTAACATGCTAACACTCCCCCTCAAGTTGGCGCATACAAGGTACTAATGCCCAACTTGAACAAAATGGGAAAAATAAGTAGTAGCAGAATCCAGCTTCAAGACGAATGTAGCTCCCAAATAAACCTTAAAGAACTTGAAAAAAAATTGATCTTCAAAACTTGGGTAGACTTGATCAGCAAACCGGGACTGGAATGTCTTCCAAAAAAGGCAGCTTTCCCAGTCTTCTATTGCTGTCCAGTGATGAATCTCTGAATGATAATCTTGAAGATAAGTAACTAGGGTAGCGAGCAGATAAATAAGCAGCAGAAAAGATCAAGCAGCGGAAAAAAAATCACCAAATTGTAGAACCTCATATAGGCAGGCAATAACCAAACATCTTCAATACTTTAATACCAATCTCCCCCTTACGGCAAACTAATCCCAATAACAAAGTAGATACCCATTGGCAATGGTGAAAACTCTGATCTTCTATGTTTTGCACCAAGTGTTCCTGCAAGTTCTGCTCTCTGCAATGGCTGCAGTATACTGTACATAATCCCCCCCTCACGTGTAGTACACTTGGACATAACAGAGATGATGTAAGAGATAGGGCAAAAACATAATATTCCAGAATTTTTCAAAGGGTGCCAAGGGTAATGGAAAGAGAAGAAATGGCAATTTCGAGAATACCATAAACTTCCAAGGTGGTTATGGGTATATGCCAAAGGTATGGTTTGGGAGGTGGTGAAGTGAAAAGAAGCAGTGGGATAATGAACCATGGACAAAGCAACACAGTAATTTACAACCTTCTTTCAATCGATCAAACTAAGTCCAAAACACCAATCTCCAATGATTAGATCTGAATTAAAAAACAGGTCTAATTTGTAGAAGGAGAAGGTACCATTCTCCAAAAACTTGATCGATCTTCACACAAGGAAGTACTAGTGTGCAAAATTCCAAACTATAAACTCTCACATGCTAAATAGAACTGACGAAGATATTTGGACAGCAATGGACGTAAGAAGCTTCAACAAAAGACTTGGATCAGATCTGAATTTGTGAACAATGCTAGGATCAAGCTCTCAAAGGGAGTCGGATATGAACCAGAAAAGCTTCACATAACTGAATATGTTCGTAGTTGCAACCAATAACTTTGGAACACACTGTGTAATCCCAAATAAGCTGATCTCCAGGCTAGTAGATACGAGTCTTCAATAATGAAAGAAATTTGATCTCCAATAGTAGGATACTCAGTCTCAATAATAGGGCAGCAGTAGTCCACATAAAGGCAGCAGTAACATGTCAACCAGTCATGCTTACAGAAGCTAATCAATAAAACCAGCAATATATGTAGTAAAGCTCAATAAAACCAACAAATATAAGATAAAGAACCCGACAGATCCATAGGTAGTTGAAGCAGCCGGCCACATAGGAACAAGTAAAAAAATAGGTTGATAATTGAAGAAACCGAGCCATAAGAATGAACCTGAATTTTTGCCAAAAAGAACTGATGAATGTTGCTGAAATATGGGTTGAATACTCCTCTGATGGTTATAAAACTCTCCTAAAAAATTCAGCAAGAGTGGACTGCCCTAACCCTTAGATCGATTATAGTCAAGGTTTTGTAAAAAAAACCCTGAAAGTGAAATTCGATTGTAGGGAAGGGGTCTTCAACAACAGTGATGATGACTTGTCAAAGGTGATGTCTTCTGGTAATAGATGCTGACCACAACTGCGGGAATGGATCTCCAGTTCGAATAACCAATCTCCTTGGTGATTGAGACTTGATCTTCAAGTGGGAGAAACACAAAAAA
The DNA here is from genome assembly GCF_018873765.1 of Telopea speciosissima. NCBI lineage: Eukaryota > Viridiplantae > Streptophyta > Magnoliopsida > Proteales > Proteaceae > Telopea > Telopea speciosissima. The sequence continues at coordinate 3,267,444 of NC_057923.1, forward strand.
TTGCAAAAAAAATAGGGCAGCAGCTAACTTGTGTAATATAAACTTCTTTAAGCCATGGATAGTTGAAGTAGAATGTCCCTCTTGATGGTAGAAACACCTCCAAAAAACTCCAACAGCAGCAATCAACCCTAACCCTAAAATCGATGTATCAGGGTTTTGTAAAACCCTGAAAAGGAAGATCGATTGGGGTTAGGGGTCTTCAAACACTTGGAAAGAGGCTAAGACTGAGGTCGAGTGGTCCTTGTAGTTGGAGTAATCATCCCTCCAAAAATCAGCAAAAACTAAAACCTGTAGCCCTAATGTCGATTTGAGTCAGGGTTTTAACAGGTACCCAAAAATAGCAGGTTGAGAAGGTTTTGCTGTAAAAACAAATCCAGCCATCAGAAAGTGTCCAAACTTAGGTCGATTAGGCTTGTAGTAGTAGGGAATCACCCCTAAAAAATCAGCTGCATCTGAAAAGGGAAACCTCAAAATCGATTGGATCAAAACCCTGACAAGTTGAGATCGATTTGGGTATGGAGGCTGGAAAAGTTAATAAAAGGTGGGGAGAAAGAAAGAAAGGGAAGAAAAACTATGGAATAGGGTAGAAGAGTGCTAGAAAAGGCTGCTTAGGAGGCTCCAACAATGGAGGATCAGTCTTCATTAGGTAGAAATTAGATCTCCAAAAATTCTAGACAGCTCCAATATCGCAGGTATGGCTCCAGCAGATTTCGAACATAATTGTTTTAGTAAAAGAAAAGGTAGAAAGGGAGGGGGGCAGCAACTAAATCATTGGTATGCTGTATTTACCTCATTAGTGCTGCCCCTTTACAAGGTTGAGAAGAAGAAAAACAGAAGAAGGAAAAGCCGAGAAAGGGAGAAGAAGGGAGAAGTTGATTGAAGAGATGGATTAGGGTTTTCTTCTCTTTTTCTAACCTAGATCAGACTGGCTTTGATACCATGTTGGCAGAATCTTGAGCTAGAAAAGAGAGAATGAGAGAATAATTGCTTGTATTAATTGATAGGTAAGCCCCGAATAGAGGGGGAAGTTACAAGAGACTAAAATAGGCGATGTGGGACTAAAACCCACATAGCCGACTTACACTTAATAGCATAAAAACTACCCCAAAAGGACCACCTGGAGTACATATTCCAACAGAATTGAACCCTCAAAGACTGAGTTTCAGAATACCATGAACATTGCCTACACAGTAACTGTATTGTTTCTGAAACTTAGAGAATAAGTTGGAGAGAGGAAATAGATGAAGTGATGCAGAAGCCAAGTTGTTTGGCAAGAAATATTCTAGGAAGAGTCAGGGAAGAAGGACTGGTTCACTTCACCAATCGGTGGACCAGTCCCTTGAGCCATAGAGCCTACCAACTTTAAGTTGGGCCAGTCCAACTGGGTTGGGAGGTGCTATCACTTGGATTTTATTTTTTTTCTCAGTCCCAGATCATGGGGCTATTACTTGAATTTTATTTTATCTCAGTCCTAGATTAGTTACTATTTTATTTTTGCAAGTAGTTTCTAAATTTGTAAGTTTCTATTTTCTTGGGGAGCAAGTCATGCCCTCTTTTATATTGTAAAGGCTGTTCTCAGTCTCCCCACGGTTGATGAAGTTGAATAAAGATATTTGCTTGCTGCAAACATGTTTTCCTCTCAAGTTGTGCGTGGAACTTGAAGGCTGCAGGAGCCTTGCTGAGAGAGCTAAATCCTCTTATCTCTGTTACCTTCTATTTTCTCTTTTCCTTCCTCCAACCATCTCCTGCATCCAATCAAGCCTGTTGTTGCTGCTGAAGATCACAAGAGGCCCTCCATTCAATCAACTGATTGCTGCTGCTGATTACCACCAGAAGAAGGATCGAGAACCACCTCCTGAGGTTCCTTTCTGTTCCTGCGATCCAGTTGGCTGCTGCAGTTGCTGAGTGTGATAATTCCTCATCCCCCCATCAAACCCTGCTGGGTTTTTGACCACCATTCCATCACACCACCTACGCCACTTGATTCTCCTTTTCCCTCCATTCCAGTGGCTGGATTCAGTCTGCAGCCTAACTTTCTATTTTGGGATCAACTTCTGGATTTCATAATCACACCATCAGCACAGGTTGAAATTTTCTGCAAAGGTTACCTCTCTTATCAGCACTACTCTATCTGAATCTGGGTCTCATCTACTGGCTGGATTGTCCTCTACAGATAAGTTCCTAACCTTCTAATTTGGATCTCTGCTGCCCTGCTGTTGGAGTTGTTCTAAGTTGACTGCTATAGTATTCCTGGGTTATTTGGGACTGATTCTACTTTGAATTGGTTCAACATTAAGAAGAAGATAAGAAGAGCAAAGGATGACCTGGTTTCATCATCATCCAACCAAGGAGTCACGGCCTTGGGATTGCTGCTACTTTACCATTGGAGCTACTTCTTCAAAATAGAAGACATTCTGTTGCCAAAAATTGATGGGGGATGTCGTCCCTTGTATTTATAAAATAGAGTAAACCAGACAGCAATAGAAACTCCCAAGATGCTATTATAATGATAAAAAATCTACTTTCGAAAAGAGAAACTAATGAAAATAGTAACTAAATATTATGAAACTCAAGGATCTTGAAAGATTTTTGCAGCTCCCAATCTCCTCCCACGCAAGCTGGCTTTGGGGCCCACAGAATCTCATATATCTTCTTGGACATCCTTCTCCACGCAAGGCCCTATGGAATCCCACTAAAGCTGTCAAAATATCTCCTCCAGCTGCTAATCGATGACTACATAGGGGCAGAATGTGGGCTTAATTATAACCAATGCATGGCCAAACCATGACTTAAATCAATGAGCGGAAAAGGGCTTGATTTGGCTGGTTATAATTTTACCCAATTGGACTATCTAGGGGTCTGTTTTTATTCTCCTTGTACTGCATCAGGGGACGTCAGAGGAGGGTAGTGTTTTGGTTATAGATGGTGGTTAGGGTAGAGGCAGATCAAATTGAGAGACTAAAGGAGTTCAACGAGAATAAAGGTCGTTCAAAGTGTAAAAGTCACAAAATAATTTGTTATTATTGTGAAGAGGAAGGTTATTTAAAGAGAAACTGTCCAAGGTGTAAGGAGAATAAAAAGGAGAAAGAGGACAAGAAGGAGATGGAAATAAATCGTCTAATGCTGCTGTCGTGGAAGGGTCTTGGAGTGATGGATATCTTTCTCACTACTTCATCAAGTGCGAAAACTTCAAATGGGATTTTAGATTCTGATTGCTCATGTCATATGTGTTTAATAAGGGGTCAATTTGTTACATATCATGCTTGTGAGAGTGTTATAGTTAATATAACAAACAATGGTGAAAGCAAGATATGGATTTGCATGTTTGATGGGATTGAACGTTGACTAGGGTTAGACATGTGCCGGATCCAAGGAAAAGTCAAATTTCATTGGGGACACTAGATTGGAGGGGTCTCAAATGCTTTTTTGAAGGTGGAGTTCTCAGGGTCTCAAGAGTGGCCATGGTTGTGATGCATGGACGGTTGGTTGGGAATCTGTACAGACTTGCAGGGAGTATTGAAATAGTTGGAGCTATCATTGGAACTCCAGCAAGATGTAGAGATGGACGATGAAGATTGTAGACAGTTCAGGCTGTGAACACATGCAGGTCTGGAAAGAAGCAGGTCTCTTGCGCTTCGGATTAGTGAGTTGTGTGACACCTTGGGCGGGGGTGTGGGCCGTGACGGTTTGGTACTGACAGACATGCATATACAATGGCAGAGTTTGCAAAATTGACAGCAACACCAATCTTCTTTAGGGTGGCATGTAAAATCCAAACCAAGGTGGAAATTTTTTTGTTTTAATGTTTGGTATTCTGTAGGGGCACATAATTATTATATTTGCTTGTATATGTTTGGGTCGGGTATTGGGTCCATTACATGTACATGGGTAAATTTGTAATTCTGTGGAGATTAGGGTTTTTTTGGGTTTTCTTTTATATTGTCTCTGTGGGGAAAACCCTAAGCACAAGCAAGGGAGATCACATTGTGGGGTGGAGGGTGGTGTAGGTTTTTTTTTCCCTGGTTAGTGTAAAATTCTCTGGTTCTCTCAGGTGGATGTAGGCATCTGTGCCAAACCATGGTAAATTCTTTGTGTTGTGTGTCATTGTTTTCTTGGTTTCTTCCTCATGGTTGCACATTCGTTCTCAACACCATAGGACTTGAAAGGAATTCTTGTATGCACACCAAAACACTGCAACTTGTGAAAAAGTTTTACGAGGATGCTAAGCTTCATTTGGTTGGTGGCTTATATTGACTATGTTGTTGATGTGAGATGCAATGTAATTTCTTCTGGGAAATAGTATTAGCGTTGCTGCAAATTGGGGCACACAAAGTGGTTGGTACATCTGGAAAGGCTGTAAGAAATTTGGGGGGGGGTGGTTTAAGGATGCTGTCTTGGGAAAATGTTGGGCCACAGATCTTTTTTATTGTTGCAACTTTCAAGCTAGTTAGCAGATAGGTGGAACTTTGCAACCTGGGTGTGCTTTTTATTCTTAGTGAATTTTATTACACGGGAAAGTTGCTTGGTGTACATATTTTATTGGAGTTTAGGTTTCTGACATGCATTCCTTCTGGATCCAGCTTAACTATTTATTTTATGAGTTCGGAGACAGCTAATTCCATTGTGTTCTGTAAATCTCTTGATCTTGTGTTATCTTCTTCATTCTCTCCATTTCTAATCCATGGGAGGGTGATGAATCATCTTGTTTATTTTTGGAATTATGGCATTTATCCATGCCAGGACCCAGGAGTGCCTGCTTATGAGTGGCGAAGTAGGGCTTTAAAAAGCAATTAGGAATCGGTACCGATGCTGATTCTGATTAACACATCCTTTATGTACCGAGGCCGACCGAGTTAGGGCAATTCTGGTCCAGTCCAACGTATTTGGACTGAGCTGACTGATTCTTGGCCGAATCCGGGACAATTTGAATCGGAATCGGTAGAGACTGATGCCGTACCTGATTCTGAGTTTGTAAACCTTGTGGCCAAGATGAGGCTTAATTTCTGCTGCAGTGTTACGAACCTATTTGTCATCCTTCGGACAACTTCTAAGTCTAATATTTTTCAAATTTCATAAAAATTATATTATTATTATTATTCATATACAATTTTTTTAATAATAATTTTTTCATTCAAAAAGTTTGACCCCTCCCTCCAATTTTGTTTTCTTTGTTTTCATTTCGAGAGGTGAAGAAATAGATTCATTATTCATTCCAATCTAATTAAGAACGGGAGAACAAACTAATATCCGGTTTGGTTATCTCAATTGAAATACCCATAAATGGTATTTTTCGTAGAAACAGTATTCTTCCGTATTTCGAGACTAGGAACCATATGTTGATTCTCCCAACGAGGGCTATGAAATATTATATTGGTCCTTTTGGAAGTTTTTAGGAGTTAAATATGCAGTTTTGCATGTGAGTTGGTACGGCTGTGCCTTTGGTCCTCAGTACAGTGTATGCAAATGCACAGTTTATCACCAATTAAATCTTTGGGAAGAGCCTCCTTACTAACAAAACGGGGCTGATATTTTTCTTCTGTGTAAATTGCTCAGAGCAAATAAAAAGGATTAAATATCACATAAGAAGAAGTTAAGAGGTGTTGGCCTTTGTCAAGTTAGAAAACTTTGGTTGCCGCATGAATTTAATTCCGTAATTGAAATGTCCATAAGAATGTGATAAATATCGAGGGAGTTCAGATCAATTGAAAATGATAAAAGATGAAACTCTTGGGATACCAGAATAAGTACCACTGTAAAGCATACTCATAAAAAAATAAGGGTAAATTACACGTCACCCCCTGGTTTTTGAAAATACTCATCCGGCCCCCTCTGCAGCAAAGGTGTTAGTATGCTGTTAGTTATTGGTGTGAAAGGACTATTTTACCCTTGTATCAAAACATTAGAATTAAATTTACAATACAAGGGTAAAATCGTAAATCAATACTAGTCAAGGGTAGTTTAGTGATTTAAATTTATTTAACTGGCTGACATCATCACTTAACAACATAAAACTAACGGTAGGGACTAATTTGTCATATTGGGTCTAATACAGGGGGTGATTTGAGTTTAGTTTGAAAAGTAGGGGGTGACATGTAATTTACCCAAAAAATAATAATAAAATAAAATAAAATATAAGTTATACAACAGTCACTCAATTCCAAGCGGAGTTTCTTGGTGGGTCTAATCCACGGGCTACGAACCACTGAAGATGTCGGAGCTGTTCCTATGAATGCACCACATATGTATCCCCATGACATGCTTTGGGCTCATTTGTTCAGATAGTCTATAACGGCCCATTTATAAGCCCCATCATCAACTTGTCTAAGATATCTGAATCTAGGGAAGGGATTACCGAGACTCTAAGAAGATGGAGCCGGCACACATGGCTGGGTTGGGTACCTGAAGATACTATCGACAAAGGATGACCCAACACCTGACCCTTCTCCATATCCATATGTAGCAGAAGATGCATCATGGCCACTCCCATATCCAAATGAATCGGTGCTCTCGAAGGATGGTCCACCAGCATATCCACCATATGGTCCATACCCAGCATATGATGCTTGATCCGACGCTCTCGAAGCCACTATCATGATGTTATGGACGACTAGGGGTCTCTGCTATAAAGGATGGTGTGCGCCAATGCCCAGATCCTCTAGTCCCCCCTAATTTATGGCTTCCATTGTGCCAGACAAAAATCAGAAGAAGAAGAAGCCACATACTTATCTATAATAAACTAATTACAAAGCAATCCAATCCTAATCCAAGTAAAAACCCAAAGAATCCTAGGAAAAGGAAACTACTAATTCATAAAACCCAAAAAATGGAAACTAAATTTTAGCTAATAAAATCCTACGCAAGATATAAAAAAAGACTTCCTAAAATTTAGGACTTAAAAGGCTATGTAATCCTCCTTCCGCTAGCTGTCCATGGGCCCCACAGGGATTTACTAGTATTTCACGCAACAGCCTGGCTGAAATCCTGTATTTTTATCTCCATACGAGCTGGCCATGGGGCCCATAAAAATCTGAATCAGTATCTCGTTCAGGCTGGTTGATAGCTTTCCTCCTAGGCTCCCACGAGATCTGTTGAATCCCCTACAAATCAGCAAATTAGTAGCCAATAAATCTGGAATATACTCCTCCCTTAAATCAGCAATCTTGATCTCTTCTTTGAACAAAATTGATGGCAGAATGTGGCCCAATTATGGGCCAGGTGCAGGCTAATTTGATGGCTCAGAATATGGGCCAGAATTGAACCCAATTGAATGCCCAATTGTAGGACCTGATCTGCATCAAGAACACTATTACCTTTGAGATTGAAGGTTCAAACACTCTTCTAGGAAGCTTGATACAGCTTGTAGATGGACAAAACGTCGAAATTGCACGAAGAAATGCGAAGTTTTCGGCCAAAATCAACCTCCCTATGTCGAAACCACCTAAAGCAACAGGTCTCGGTTGAAACTTGCTCGAAACAGGGTATTTATAAGCTTGTTCGAAACAGGTTGAAACATGTCGAAATATGGTATGTTTTAAATTCCCTGGACATCTCGTCTCAGACTCCTGCGAAACCGAGACATCTTGGTCGAAACTTCAGATTTGTTTCCATGCCACCCCAACTAAACCTTTCTAAACAAACGGGCCCCAAGGGAAAGCCTAATTGAAATCAATGGTGGTACCATTTAACTTGGCACCATATCACGATTTCTTGCCTTGTGTCAAACATGGGTGGTTCCATGTGATAGAGGACCTCACACTCATCTCACTCATCAAGTTTGAGCTTGAAACAATAAAGGGAAGTGGTTAAAAAGTGCGTGTAAATCTTCATTTAATTACAAAAATGCATTGCATATAGTGTCCTGTTCATAATTTTTTTTGAGCTGTGCAATTCATGGGAAAAAAATGCATGATTTTGGCAAAATTTCAGTGTTTTGATTGTTTCGACCTGACCGAAACACCAAAACAGGACGAGTTTTCGAACCGTGCTTTGAAATCCATTTTGAGGCAGGGCCAAAATTGGATCTATGAGACGGGTATGGTAAACCCTACCATATGGACCCACCCGTGCTTGCCACTATAAAATTTTGTGTGAATCATGGTGTCATCTAAACAAACCCAAGTTTAAAATTACTGTTTATAGCAAATCTGGTTTATATTAGGTGGCTGGGGTTGGTCCCTCTTTTTATTTATTATTTCTCATGGTTTTGGTTCTTTTTTTTTTTTTTTAAAATGAGCTGTGATTTATTATTTCTAGTAAAACCAAGTGTTGCTATTAAAAAACACTATTTATAGCAAGTCTGGTTTATTATTTTGGTAGATTTGGCTTCTTTAATCTTCGAGTCGGACATTTTTCTCAAATTCAAAGTAGAATTGAGAAGCGTTTGTCATGGGTTATGAATTAATCAAGTCAAAATCATACAAAAGGTCAAGCAGTGTTTTACAGATATATATATATATATATATATATATATATATATATATATATATATATATATATATATATATATATATTTAAATACAAGTAGGTTTTTGTAGGGGTCTGTAAATACAACTCGTGGGAACTGTTATAATTCATATTTTCAAGTGAAGAGCAAGAGTACTGCTATTTACTGTTGAATTCTTTGACCTACAAGATTTGGTGAGCCGTTCTACTGCTAATTATTCCAGTTATTGCTGTTGCAGATTTTATAGAACTCTTCGTTGTGTTATATTGAGTTTGATTGTTAATTACAGGCTAATTATCGTATTGTTTGTGATTTTTCAATATATGCCTTGATATTTTTGCTGTTATGCATTAGTCTCCTAGTTCTTTATTTGATCAGATTACATTGCTGGAAACTTGTTCTTGAGTTTTCTTTGCTTGCTCATTATGTTATACATTCAGAACTACTTTTCTTTGTAGATTGGCAAACCTTCTCAATAACCTTTCAAAGTTCAAATTGGAAAAAAATTGAATTTCTCTCGACTGTTCCCATGTTTTTCCCACGTGATGCCTTGTTTTAAGTTCCATTGGATTCTGACTTTGTTTGATTTTGTTTTTTTTTAGTTTGTTCCATGAATATTATATTCTAATCTCTTGTCCTCCTCCCTTGGATTCGAAGTTCCTCAGTCATTCTTTAGTTCTTTATTCTTAAGCTTTGTAGGAATTATTGTTTAATTTTTTTTTTCCGCTCTCTCTAATATTTCATTGTCTTTATGGGGAAATAAGTAACACTAGCTGCACTACCCTCTTTCTTAAAAAGAATTCTTTCTCTATTTAATTTTCAAATATTGAATTATTCTGGAAATTAGATGGGCTAGTAAATGCCTATTATCCTAGTCCAGTAGGTCTAGAGAGCTTTCTAGACTGGTACAAATATTTGCCATGTGGTAGTTGGATAGAGCTGAAATTTTGTAGAAAGATGAACCCAAAAGGTCCCTTGCTCACATGAAGTTTCAGCCAAAACAGAGTTCCAAGTAGCAAAATAAGGTTTTGAAAATCCCGTGGAAAAATAAAACTTCTCTATAAGGAAATGGAAGGCTGAAAATACAAGGGATATGTTAATACATCGTATATGGTTTGATATAATCCTGAATTTTGACATGTAGTCAATATCCCAATATCAACCATCCACGTGGATCTCTAGTCGTGCTGGACTAGAAAAACTTTTGCCTCAAATTATTCACATGAAGGCATCATTGAGTTTGATACTTGAAATCCCATATCAGCGGTGATATTCAAATGAAACATTCATCTAGAAATAATAAGGGTATCATTTTGGCATCAACAGTAATGCATTTGTCCTGAACCTTCCCATTTGTTTAAACATTGTGACACCCATTTCAGTTTGGCGGTGGATGAAACGGCTGTTGGTTTGAAGCATTTACTAAATCATTGTCTTCTGTTGAGTACCGTTTGTGGTTGTCAGTTTTTTCGAGCTTTTACAAAATTTATTAGCCAAATAGGTAGGATCAATTTGTTTGGTTAGACTTGGGGTGATATCATGATTTGCTCCCTTTGTTTAGGGATAGTGTCTAGTTCTTCATTGCTACTATTTGATGTTATCTTGACTTGTGCTTCTTCAATACAGATAAAAAAATTGTACCAAAATCGGCGACTGATGTCAAACTGATAAGTGCTGGGAAAATCCTGGAAAACAGCAAGACTGTTGGCCAGTGTAGAGAACCTTTTGGTGACCTTCCAGGAGGCGTCATCACCATGCATGTTGTAGTTCAGCCCTCTCTAGCAAAGACAAAAACAGGTAGTTGCATCTAACTCTCATGGGCTTTAATTTAATAATCATTTTCCTTATCAGATTATTGTATTTTTTTAGAACTTAGAAAAGATTTAAGGTTCGTGAAGAGGACATGATGGATATGTGCTACCTGCTGTCTGCATGATTTCTAATTTTGTGAATGTAGATTGTTTTGGATTCTAAAGGCTCGGTTTATAAACTCATAGTGCCTTACTTTTCATGTCATTTCTATCTATCTATATATCTATCTGATAGATAGATAGATATAGATTGATAAGTGGAGCTTGGTGCAACGGTAAAGTTGCTCCATTGTGATCAAATGGTCACGGGTTCCAGTCTCAGGAAACAGCCTCTCCGTGAAGCAGGGGTTAAGGCTGCGTACTTTATGACCCTCCCCAGACCCCGAAGTGGTGGGAGCCTTGTGCACTTGGTACGCGCTTTTTTTAATTTTAAAAATGATGAGCTCACTTCAAGATTGGAGGACGAAGATTCTAATCTGATGGTTATATTTCACTAAATCTGATGGCAAATCTAACGGTCCGATTTTCAAAGAGTAACTACTAGACTTAAAAAATTGATAAAAAATAAAAAATCCAATATATAGAAATAAATGAGATGGTAAGATGGAGATAGAAAAGGGGATCAATGGTAGTACAGATAAGGAAAGAGATAATAACGTAAAGGTAGAGAGAAATAACAGAGGAGAGAATTTTGCTACCTGTCCCAAATAAGAAGAGATAACAGACACACAGGAGAGAAAATAGGAAAGGAGGAAGTTGCGATGAGCCGATGAGAGGGAAAGAAATAAGGCCTTCATAAAAAATAGGATATGAGAACTAATAATCAATAAGAAGGGAGAGGAGGAAAAAAAAGCTAGCGGTTGGTTAAATACTTAAATAAAGGAGAAACTGAAGGAGAGAAAGAAGGAAATAAGAATAGTGAAAATCTTCCTAAGTTGGAGGGTGAGAGAGAGAGAGAGGGAGAGAGAAATAATGTGTGAGAAAAAGAAGTCCAACCGTGGGGGGAGAGAAAACACCAGCAAAATTTGCAACAACCAATAGTCCAAAACTAAAATCGAAATGTGTGTGTGTTATTATTTCGTGCACTATTAATAGACCCTCTCTGGCGCTTTATATTTCAGCTCATTACAATTTAAACCCAAGGAATCAAAAGCCCATACCCCATAGATATTAAAATAAGACCAATTTTTGGACCGGGCCTGCATTACCATGTGTAGTAATTTTTGTTTTGTAAGTTTTTCATCCATAGAAGGCGGGTCTTGGTGCAATGGTTAAGGTTGCTCCATTGTGATCAAGTGGTCACGGGTCCGAGTCTGGAAACAGCCTCTCTGCGAAAGCTGGGGTAAGGCTGCGTACATTATGACCCTCCCCAGACCCCGCAGTGGCGGGCACCTCGTGCACTGGGTACGCCCTTTTATGTGTCTCATCCATCTGTTTATGGGGATGCGAATGTTGTTTTTCCTTTCTGATCTCCATGATGAAGTTTCAGGTTTGGTTTCTAATTGAAAATGAGATGATTGCTTCTGTTCCTAGAATCTGGGATGAGAAGCTATCCAAATATGCTTTTTTGTTTCCAACTGGCTCTCTGGTCTAGAAGGCAGAAATGGAAGCTTAACCTTAGTCATAGATAAAAAAAAACTCAATTGAACTCACAAGTACTATCACAAATATTTGGTATAAGCTATTGATTGTACCATTTCATTCTTTTATGCCACAATTGATATTTCTTAGAGGTGTCTTTAATAAAGTGCCAGTCAATAAAAAAAATAGTACTTTTAAAAATTGTAAGAGTTCATTATTCAGGCTGAGGTGATAAACATATGAAAGAGAGCCCAAGATTTTCTAGGCTGAAAAGTGAGAAAGTTGATAGTTGCCTACTTGCCTTAAATAGAACAGGCTGGGAGAACAAGATTCCTGTAGCCAAAACCCTAGCAGCAGTAGAAGATATTGGTTTTACTTTCAATCAGTAATACCAAATAAAATTGTAGAAAAGCTGAAGGCCCAAAAAACTATTTGTTAATGTACTTGTATCAGTGCAAAACTGGAAATACAAATAGGTTGGACCATTCTAGGGAAAGAATTTTATTAAAAGGAAGAACTTATATTAGATCTGGAAACCTGCACTTTGCTTGGTTGTGGTTTTACAGCGATCTTGAGGAATGTATTGGTTGTGCGAAATTCTTTGCCATCTTGCTTGAAGGCTGCAGTATTACAACAATACTTTTCAATGAGTTAACTATCTGTTACAAATCCTTAAATAAGTGAAGTTGGTCTAGATGAAGTTTCATTTGATTAGCTTGGATCGAATCAGCTACCATAAAGGTCTAACCCTAGGAGGACTAAGGCCAGTCAGCAGCCTTCAGTTTTTGGATCATATAAGGGTTTTTTGAAGGGCTTTAGGGGATTATAGTTCATTTTCTGTTTGGCTATGGTTGCGTTGGGGCAAAAATGGAAAAATCATTTTCTTTGAAAGATTGTTTTGATTCTGTTCATGTAGACTATTTGTTGTGAAAATTCTGGTTAATTACAATTATGCTATTGCCTCTTAGATTTGAGTTATCTATTATTCGAGTGGACCAATAAGCGATCCGATTTGGGTTTTCGAACCCCGGATCTGCATTAGGGCGGCTCATGCCTACTGGTCTACTCTTACATAAAGCTAAAATTTCAGAAAGGGTTAGGAGGGAGGGGGTTGGGGAATACATGGTTTTAAAAAAATCAGACTGGAATCAGTGGGATGGCTTTGGAATCGATTGACCCTGATTCTTAGTAACCGAGTCAGACTGATTCTGACCGATTTGAGGCTTTTGAATGTGTAATCTGGGATACTGCCTTAGTTGTCAAGGTGTCCAGGCAGTTTTGTTTGGGCCTAGGCGACTGCCACCTTATTGCAAGGTGCTTTTTATTGGTATCGAACCCGGTATTGGCCCTTATTTATGCTAAATATCATTTATTTCATTTACTTAAGATATTATTTATAAATAACCAAATACCCCCCTATTTGAATCCAATAAAAATAGTTAAAATCAAATTCCAAAAGGATAAAAGGTCAACCCCCGGTTCAAGAACAAAAACTAGATTTTCGGCGGTAGGTGAAATTTTCAACTTTCAAATGCTGGGGTTTTTCTCAAATCTAAAAATTCTAGAAATCTTAATATGGTAAAACATTGCTAATCGAAAGTGCGCAAACCAGATTTAAGCAATTTTGGATTTGTTGGAAAGCTGGTTTTGTGCTCTATTTAATACGAGAAGTCTCATGTAAAAATAAAATCATTTGACTAGTCCAACTTCTTAGAGAACAAGAATATCTTTCTAAATCGAGAACAATTTAATTACTTATAGATAAGATCATATTTTCTAAGAACAGTATAAACCAAACGTATGTTTTGATTGTTTCACACTTCCAATAGCTTGCTTCTTCAGTTCTGCTGTGTTCTAGTTCTATGCTGATTTTTAATGGCTTGATGTGGCTTAATATTGATTTTTGATGACTTGATGTGGCTTAATGTTGATTTTTGATGACTTGATGTAGCTTAATGTTGATTTTTGATGATTTGATGTGGCTTAATGTTGATTTTTGATAACTTGATGTGGCTTAATGTTGATTTTTGATGACTTGATGTGGCTTAATGTTGTTTTTGATGACTTGACACTTGAGGATGCTTTATGTTGAGTTTTGATGATATAAGGTATATATTGTAGCACACTAAAATATTGTAGCACACTAAATAATGTTAGAAAAGGGGGGGGGGAATAAAAAATAACACTTGAGGGCGCCTTGGTCACCTAGGCGACACCTAGGTGGGCGCCTTAGCGATTAGGCACCTTTCTACTGCCTTGCCGCCTTGACAACTATGAATACTGCCAAGGAGCATTACTGAAGTCCTAATCAACCTGAAGTGATGCAAAGAAGAGTGTGGCAGCTTATTCAATTAATAAAATCTGCACGAACTAGTAATAAAAATGAAATTATAATAAGGGAGAGGGTTGGGCATGCCACCGGCTTTCGGTAAGCTAGCGGCATAGACTAATCACATGGCTAGACACAAGAGGGCAAGAGGTTCTTTTCGAAAGGGGGAGGGGAGAGGATGACACTTGCTGGGCACCTTGGCGGTGTGCCCAGCCTTTTCCCTTCGAGTTGGAAAATTTGTTATTTGGATAAATAAGATTTCAGGGTGGTAGAACTTTGCATAGAAAGATATGAGGGGGATGTTGACTTTGGAGAAAGTGTGCTCATTCACTATTCTTAAACTGGAAATGGAGCAGGAACGGGGCAAAATCAGAAGACATGAAGAGATTCTGAACCCCCTCCCCCCTAAAAGAGGGGGTTGGGGAAGAGAGAGAGAACCTTTACTATGGCTCCGTTTGGTTGCAAGGGAAATAAAAAGAAGAGAAGTGAAATTAAGTCAACACTAAAGTGGAAATTTTTGTAATCATTGCCTTGCATGATGGTATAACCAACTCCAAAACATTCCAAATTTGATGATTAAAATTTTCTTTACCTTGCAATCAAATTCTTTTATACAACAACAACAACAACTCAGCCTTATCCCAACTAAATGGGGTTGGCTACATGGATCCATGCGAAGATAAAAAAATAAAAATAATAGTAAAAGGACGAGAGAACAACGATGACTACAGAAACACAGGGAAAACCACTTAAAAGAGGTCGGCTACATGGATCTTAGCCCTCTACTCAGCTCTATTCGAGGCCATACTTGAGGCAAGGCCCAAACTATGCATTTCTTTCCTCACTACTCCTAGTGTCAATTTAGACTTGCCCCTAGCTCTTTTAGATCCGTCGATCTGAATCAAATCACTTATCAGCACTGGTGCATCCTAAGGGCTCTGTTGAACATGACCATGCCACCTCAAGCGACTCTCTGGTAGCTTCTCAAGAATAGGGGCTATTCCAAACCATAGTTGTCATGGCGTCCTGGCGCTGGAGAAGCATGCATATCGACCTACGCCATGGTGTCTTGTCTCTCTTTCCCTCTTCAATTTCTTCTTCCTCTCTCTCTTTCCCTCTTCGATTTCATCTTCTTTTGCCATTGATGTTTTCTCTGTTGGGCGGTGACTGCAACTCTCAATAGAATTGTTTTGAACCCTTTGAGAGAGAGTCGATTGGGCTTGAGTTTTGGTGCATTGAATTACCACCCTAGGGCGATCCTTACCAGAGAGGTTCGCACCCAAAAGCTTTCCTTGCCCTGAGATTCAAACCTTTGAAGATTACTTGCAACTAAGAAGTCGCCAGATCTAATTCCAGGGATTAAATACTCCTTGTTTAATTGATTTCCGTGATGAGTTCTTGCTGGAATTGATCGAACATGATGTGGCGATGCTTCGCCTGAAGATTTAGACTGGACTGAGAAGAGTTGAAGGAGTTATCTCCTTTGTACTGCGCTGTTTTCCGTCCCAGGATGAAGGCAGAAGGTTGAAGACAACCGTAATCTGATCGTGGGTTATTACAAACCCTTATTTTTGTCTTTTTCCTAAAGTACCCTTCTCTTCTTTTATTCCCCTTTGTCCATACTTTACACATCCCTCCAAGTTTACCCTTAGTCATTAAATCCAAACCCTTTTATGCCCTTTCTTAGATTCTGCTTAATTACAAGATTGCCATCCTTAAAACTTGAGAAACAATAGAGAAAAAATAAAACATGGCTTGAGTATACATCTATTAAAACATTA
The DNA here is from genome assembly GCF_018873765.1 of Telopea speciosissima. Taxonomy (NCBI): domain Eukaryota; kingdom Viridiplantae; phylum Streptophyta; class Magnoliopsida; order Proteales; family Proteaceae; genus Telopea; species Telopea speciosissima. Next base: position 3,283,389 of record NC_057923.1, read on the forward strand.
AAAAAGAGAAAATAAAAAATAAAACATGGTCGACATTATCGCCTTGGCGTTGCCATGGCGGGCGATGTGTTGATATATCGATCAGACACCCCTCCACTGACTTGGATCGCCATGACGCAGTGACAACTATGCTCCCAACTCAGTTCTAGTATGGCCATGCCTTACTCCTTTCTAGTCTTGCCACACATCCATCTCAACATCCTCACCTTTGCTACACTTAGTTTATCTACCTGCCGTTTCTTCACGGCCCAACATTCTGCGCCATACATCATATCTGGACGTATGGCAGTCCTGTAAAATTCCCTTCGAGTTTTAAAGGGATACGCCGATCATACAAAACGCAGGTTGCACCTCTCCACTTTAGCCATCATACTTTAATTCTTTGGGAAACATCATCATCTATATTACCGTCTTTTGTTACGATGGATCCAAGATATCTAAAATAATCACATTTAGATATCTCTTTGTGAGAAGAGAGAATTTAGAGAATGCTTGGATGATCTTAACCGATCACCAAGGCCCTTTATTTTTATAGAATTGAAGTATAATTAATCAAAGTACAAATAGGAATATTGCCTCAGTCCTAATCCTATTAGGAATTCCTAATACAACTAGGAATGCCAGAATAGGACTCGGCTGAGGGAAGAACAATAAAACAAAGGGAAAAAATAAAAGAGAAGCATAATCTGACTAGTACTACTCCTAACTTGACTAGGACTAATCCTAATTTGCTAGGACTAGTAGGACTCATCCTAATCTAACTAGGACTACTTACCCCAATCGGGTAAGCAGCCTATTTCAACACTCCCCCTCAAGTTGGAGCAAAGATGTCGATCATACCCAACTTGACTAGATTGGGATAAAACAATTTTTCAGACAATCCCTTGGTGAAGATATCAGCAAGTTGATCCGCAGATGTCACAAAGGGAATACAAATCAGCCCATCTTCTAACTTCTCTTTGATGAAATGCCTATCCACCTCAACATGCTTGGTATGATCATGCTGTACAGGATTGTGTGCTATGCTGATTGCAGCCTTGTTGTCACAGTGCAACATCATAGGAAGACGAATAGGAACACCAAGATCTTGTAGCAACCCTTTAAGCCAGAGTAATTCACAAATACCTTGTGCCATAGCTCGAAACTCAGCTTCGGCACTAGAACGGGCAACAACATTTTGCTTCTTGTTACGCCACGTGACAAGATTTCCACCTACAAAGGAGCAATACCCAGAAATAGACTTGCGATCTGCAGAACCAGCCCAATCAGCATTAGTGTATGCTTCTATCCGTAGACGACCCTGTGTAGACAAAATAATTCTTTTTCTAGGAGCTAACTTCAAATAGTGTAAGATACGATGAACGGCCTCCATATGAGAAGAGTAGGGATCATGCATAAACTGGCTCACAGTACTCACGGCGACAGCAATGTTAGGACGACTGTGTGAAAGATAATTCAGCTTCCCTACAAGTCTTTGGTACCGGTCTTTATCAACAGGCTCACCCTCTTTCTCCTTGAGTCGAACAGTAAGATCCATAGGAGTATCTGAAGGACGACAGCCTAACAACCCGGTCTCAGCCAATAAATCTAGGACATACTTCCTCTGGGAGAGAAAAATGCCTTTAGAAGATCTGGCCACTTCAATCCCAAGAAAGTATCGTAGTTTTCCTAGATCTTTAATCTCAAATTCTTGTCCAAGGAAGGTCTTCAACCGTTTGATCTCATCACCATCATTGCCGGTAACCACTATATCATCAACGTAGACTATAAGAACTGTGAGTTTTTCACTAGCCCTCTTTATAAAGAGTGTGTGATTAGCATTACTCTGCTTATAGCCCACAGAAATCATGGCCTTGTGGAATCGGCCAAACCATGCTCGAGGTGACTGCTTCAGCCCATAAAGTGCACGCTTCAGCCTACACACTTTTCCTGGTTTCTGTCACAAGAGAACCCTAGTGGAATGTCCATATACACCTCCTCATCCAGTGTTCCATTTAGGAAGACATTTTTTACATCTAGTTGCTGCAAATCCCATCCAAGGTTGACTGCACAAGATAATAACACACGAACAGTATTTAACTTTGCAACAGGTGCAAAAGTTTCCTGGTAATCAATGCCGTATGTCTGAGTGAACCCCTTGGCCACGAGGCGTGCCTTATACCTATCCACAGTGCCATCTACCTTCTGTTTCACCACAAACACCCATTTACATCCAACGGTTTTCTTCCCAGGTGGAAGAACCACAAGCTCCCATGTGTTATTTTTCTTCAAGGCTTCCATTTCTTCCATCATCGCTGCGTTCCACTTTCCATCTGATAGAGCTTCCTGCCAATTGTTAGGAATACGAACAGAAGAAAGAGAGGAAACAAAAGCATGAAAGGATGGGGAAAGAGAGTCATAAGAAACAACATGAGATATGGGATGCTGAGTGCAAGTCCTGACCCCCTTTGCGAAGAGCAATAGGTAACTCAGGAGAAGGAACATTACTAGGTGGAGAGGCAGGTTCTGGATCCAGGTTCAGCAATTGGATGGGTACTGGAGCAACAGTTGATTGAACTTGCTTATGTTTCCTTGCATAGGTCTTCATGTTAGTAGCATCAACCCTCCTCTGAAATTCACTAATAGTCCTCTGGATAGGAGTCTGAACAGGGGTAGATTGCTCCCCCTGAATAGAAATAGTCTCCCCCTGTGTAGGAACCTCTCCCCCTGAGTCAGGGGGAGTATTAAGGGCAGGCCGAACTGGTTCAGACTCATGGTAACCAGATTGAAGTGGAGGTGGAGAATCAATAGTCAGCACATCTTCACTAACACTCTCCCCCTGAAGAGGTGGGGACATAAAATATGGAACGTTTTCATGAAAAACAACATCCATGCTGACAAAAGTCCTGCGGGATGGAGGGTAATAACATTTGTACCCCTTCTGAGTAACAGAATATCCCAAGAAAATGCAGCGGAGACTACGTGGGTCAAGTTTACCAGGGGACCTTGTATCCCTGGCATAACAAACGTAGCCAAATACCTTAGGTGGGACTATAAAGGAAAAAGAGCCACGTAATAGCTCAATAGGGGCTTTGGAAAGAACACAACTGGGCAGCCTATTAATTAAATAGGCTGCAGTAAGGACAACATCCCCCCAATAAAGGGAAGGGACATTGCGAGCAAACAGAAGAGCCCTAGCCACCTCTAAGAGGTGGCGGTTTTTCCTCTCAGCCACACCATTTTGGGCTGGAGTGTCGACACAGCTGGTCTAATGGAGAATCCCATGGGCAGCAAGGTATTTTTGGAACTGACCTTCCATATACTCTTTCCCATTGTCACTCCTCAAAATTTGAAGAGTGGCATTAAATTGGGTTTTAACCAACTGATGAAAGTGCTGAAAACATGAAAAAACTTCATTTTTTGTGTGCATAAGGTATACCCAAGTGAACCTAGAATAGCAGTCAATAAAAGTGACATACCACCGATGTCCAGACAAGGAAGCTTTCCTACTAGGACCCCACACATCAGTATGAACAACATGAAATAAGGAAGAGGATCTATTATTAGAAATAGGATAAGTTGAACGTGTCTGTTTAGCCAAGACACAAGGCTCACAAAAAAAGTCTTTCTTATTACAGTCTTTAACTAATGCTGGAAATAAATGTGATAAAGTACCTAAAGGGGGATGGCCTAGCCTAGAGTGCCATTTATGTAATTCAGAAGAGAAAGATGCCGATGGTAAAGCCTAGGTAGGTGTAGGATCGCCATCAAGCAGGTACAATCCGCCATGCACTTTACCCAATCCAATCGTCTTCCCAGAGTCCAGTTCCTGAAAAACACAGTGAGTGGGAAAAAAAGTCACTTTACAATTCAGGGATTTAGTGAGACTGCTAATGGAAAGAAGGTTAGTTGTAAATTTGGGAATATGCAACACAGATGACAGGGTAAGAGAAGGAGAACAACCAATGGATCCTTTTCCTGATATGGAGGAGAGGGACCCATCAACAATTTTGACTTTATCCTTACCAGAAGTAGGAGAATATGTATTAAAAAGGTTGGAAGAACCTGTCATGTGATCAGTAGCACCGGAGTTTATGATCCATGGAGTGGAAACTACTGATGCACAATGACCAGCAAAGGAAATACATGTACGGGCAAAGAAGGAACCTGAATTGGCAGCAGATGTAGTAGAGGCAGCGGATGTGTTCAACATACGACGTAGAGCCTGGAGTTCGTCCTGGGAGAAACCGATGTCAGCAGTGGGAATTGGAGCTACACTTTCAGTGTGATTGGCTTTGGTTTTAGACTTAGCACGACCACGTTTGGCCTCAAAATCAGCTAGCTTCCCATGTAATTTCCAACATTGATCCTTAGTGTGATATGGTTTGTGACAATGCTCACACTTCACAGGCTCTTTGGTGGTAGTAGCAGCAACCCAGTCAGAAGAAGTAATAGGGGTGGAGCCAGCAGTTTGTAAGGCTGATCTCTCAACTTTGGGAGTAATCATCATGGCAGCCCTTCGTGTCTCTTCACTGTGAACATAAGAAAAAGTCTCCTCTAGAGTGGGGAAAGGAACCCGACCAAGGACTTGCACACGGATAGGGTCATAATCATCATTGAGTCCAGCTAGGAAATCATAGACCCGAAATTGATCAACATAAGAATAATTGGCAGTAATATCAGTAGTAGTAGTAGGTTTAAACCTAGCATAATGATCCAATTGCTGCCATAAACACTTGAGGGCAGCATAGTATTTAGTAACAGAGATCTCCTTCTGAGTATTGTTTTGGAGTGTCTTCCTGATTTCATACACCTAAGCACCGCTTCCTGATCGACCATAAGTTCCCTTGACAGCAGTCCATATCTGAGTAGCAGTGTCAAGGAGGAGATATTGATTGGATAGATCAGTGGTCATAGAATTTAGAACAAATGACATCACCATAGCCATCGTTGGCAGCCCATTTAGTACGGGCAGTACCTTCTTCAGCAAGTTGTTTGGTGGTGCCATGAAGATACCCACCAAGCCCCCTACCAGCCACAGTCAAGGAGAGAGATCTGGCCCAGATGAGGTAATTGGATCCATCAAGTTTAATAGATGCAACATAAGGGAGGAATTCTGTCAGCGGCTGCGAATCAACTCCAGAGTTGGCCATGGTCACTTCTGAGTCCCCCATATTGTAGACAACACAGTGGCAGCAAAACAGAAATAAAAAAATGGATGAATCCGTGTGGCAGCAACAAGCAGCCCTAAATCCAAAGTTCGATAGGTAGGGTTTGAAAAAAAAAACCTTAGAGGAGAAATATCGATTGGGATTTAAGGGTCTTCAAATAGTGATAAAATACTGTAGAAACAGCCTTGAAATTTGATGCAGATGTGTTCAAACAGCAGCCCACATAGAGAGGAGAAAAAAAACCTGATCGAGAAATAGCAGGTTTATGTCAAAAAAACCTGGAAAAGAGATCGATGTGGAGATATGCCTCAATGGTGGGAAGAGAAACAGAGACAGCACCTGTCCAGAAAGCCTCCAGTGATGTATCCCAAGAAAACCAGCTTTAATGGCAAGGAGAAATTGGTCTTCAGCAGGGGAGAACTCCAAAAAATATCGCAGAAGTATGGGCAGCAGCTATCGAACCAAAACCTTCTTAATTCATCAATTGGTGAGGTGATAAATTAGGGCAGCATCTATCTCACAGATCACCTCATTAGATCTGCCCTAATTGGAGAGAGAAATAAAAAAAAAAAGGTGAAGAAATTCGAGTGGGAGGGGAGGGGAATGGATATTGAGTGAAAAAAATGGAAAAGAGAACGATGGAAGGGGGGAGGGGTAGGAACCGGGTTAGGTCAAAGAGACCTGATCTGATACCATGTGAGAAGAGAGAATTTAGAGAATGCTTGGATGATCTTAACCGATCACCAAGGCCCTTTATTTATATAGAATTGAAGTACAATTAATCAAAGTACAAATAGGAATATTGCCTCAGTCATAATCCTATTAGGAATTCCTAATACAACTAGGAATGCCAGAATAGGACTCGGCAGAGGGAAGAACAATAAAACAAAGGGAAAATATAAAAGAAGAGAATCATAATCTGACTAGTACTACTCCTAACTTGACTAGGACTAATCCTAATCTGCTAGGACTAGTAGGACTAATCCTAATCTAACTAGGACTACTTACCCCAATCGGGTAAGCAGCCTATTTCAACACTCTTTATCCTCAATCTTGACCACTTCATTAACCGACATATTCTGGCTAACGTTGCACACCATGTGCTCGGTCTTTGTTCTACTTATCTTAAGGTCTTTTGACTCCAAGGCAGATCTCCATAACTCCAACTTAGCGTTAACCCTGCTTTTGTCTCATCTACCAACATAATATCATCAGCAAAAAGCATACATCAAGGAATCTCATCTTGTATTTCTCTAGTTAAATCATCCATGATAAACGCAAACAAATAAGGGCTTAAGGTTGATCCATGATGTAGCCCAAGTGTAATTGGGAACTCACTGCCTTGACCCCCCCCATCGACCTTACACTAGGCACCACGCCGTCATACATATCTTTAACTATGTCCACGTATTTACATGGCACCCTTCTCTTCTCCAAAATGTGCCAAATTAGCTCTCTAGGGACACTATCATAGGCTTTTTTTAGGTCAATAAAGACCATAAGAAGATCCTTCTTGTCCTCTATACTTTTCTATGAGTCTCCCAAGTAAAAATATAGCTTCCATCATGAATCTACCTGGTATAAAACCAAATTGGTTCTCTGAAATGGTAGTTTACTTTCTAAGGCGGGTATCAATAATCCTCTCCCATAACTTCATCGTATAGCTCATTAGCTTTATGCCTCTATAGTTATTGCAGCTCTGAATATCACCTTTATTTTGGTAGATTGGGACCACAATGCTTTTCCTCCATTCATCCGACATTTCCTTGTGCTCAAAATCTTGTTAAGCAGCTTAGTTAGCCAGGTTAAACCACATAATCCTAGGCTCTTCCACACTTTGATTGGAAGTTGGAACTCCGTCTAGGCCAAGTGTCTTGCCTATTTTCATCCTTCTTAAAGCTTCTTTGACTTCAGACACCCTAATTTTGCGTATATATCTATGGGAAGTGGTGTTGCGACGAATAATACAGTTCTATGGGGCATTATTACTTGTTTGACCACTTTATCCGTAAAAGGGGTTAAGGAGTCTTCTTTTAATCTCCACCACTTTATCTTAGGGCATATAAGTTCCCCTATTTTACGAAACTGCAAGGTGAGATACATATCCAAGACGACCAATCTATTTTGAGTGGTTAGACTCTCCCCAGATATAACCTTACAATCCTTACAAAGTGATCTGTCGGCCCTTCTTGTTAGGAAGAAGTCTATTTGGCTGGTATGATGCCCACTTTTGTAGGTAACCAAATGCTCCTGTCTCTTTTCAAAGAAGGTGTTCACAATGGATAAATCGTAAGCTAACGCAAAGTCTAAAATTGAGGTTCCCTCCTCATTGCTCTCCCAACTCCATAGCCTCCATGAATGCCTTCATATCCTCTACTTTCCCTCCCAACATGACCATTCAGATCACCCCCTATAATAATCATATCTCGTTGACTAAAACCTTGCACTAATCCATCAATGTGTTCCCAAAATTGAAACTTACTACTTTCATCCTGTCCTACTTGAGGTGCGTTGGTGCTGATTATGTTAACTTCTTTCTCCAATACTAGCTTGATGGATATAATCCTATCTCCAATTCATTTAACATCCACCACAATATTCTTAAGGTCTCCACTACAATGCCCACTCCACTTCTATTACTTTGATTTTCCACATATCAAATTTTAAAGCTGTCCAACACCTTAGCTTTTTTGCCCCCTTTTATCTAGTCTCCTGAATACAGGCAATATTAATCTTCATTCTCCTCATAACATCTATCAGCTCCATGCTCTTACCCGGTAAAGAACCAATGTTCCAGGAGGCTAATCTAATCCTACGCTTTTGGACTAGATTCTTTACTCGCATTTGTCCATTGTACGAGAACCCTTGCCTATTTCTTTTATATGAAAGTAAAATAGGTTTTATATTGAAAAAATATATTACCAAATAGGGTGAGAGTTTTAGTTAGGTTATAATGTGCATAATGAGGGATCAGATAACTCTTTTTTTATACTGTTTTTGGGCATGCAGAAAAAGTCTGTCAATCTTGATTATTGACATGTTCTATTCTCCAACTCCTCTGCTGGTTACTTTAGTCCGTTTTTTCAAGTATGATTTTGCATTATGTCTTCTTCTCATACAATGTAAATCAAACTATCTTGTACACCTTCGATCCTTACTAATCATTTTGAACCAGCCTTATTTTTGCTAATTAATAACTATTAGTAACATTTCATTTCTGATCATTACAAGTCTACAACAACAACTACTCAGCCTTATCCCAACTAAATGGGGTCTGCTACACGGATCCTTGCAAAGAAAAAATAGAAAAAATAATAGTGAAATGGAAAGAGCATGACAACATCGACAACAACTCAGCAACAACCCACCTAAATGGGGTTGGCTATATGGATCCTTTCCTCCATTCAGCTCTATTTGAGGTCATACTTGAGACAAGGCCTAAGCTCTGCATGTCTTTCCTCAATACTTCTCCTAGGGTCTTTTTAGGCCTGCCCTTAACTCTTTTTGATCCTTCAATCTAGATCAAATCACTCCTCTGTACTCGTGCATTCCAAGGCCTCCGTTGAACATGGCCATTCCATCTCTCAAACTACTTTCATGGATCTTATCCTGTATGGGGGCAACTCCCAAATCAGCTCTAATATGATCATTCCTTACTTTATCCTTCCTAGTTTTGCCGCACATCCATTTCAACATCCTTATCTCTGTTACACTTAATTTATGAGTTTATCTATAAGACGCTTCTTAACTACCCAACATTCTGCCCCGTGCATCATAGCTGGTTGCACGACTGTCCTATAGAATTTTCCTTTAAGCTTTATTAAAGGAATACGTCGGTTACATAACACTATAATCACACCTCTCCACTTCAACCATCCTACTTTAACTTTCCGAGCAACATCATCTTCTCTTTCATAAAAAAAAACATCATCTTCTCTGTCACCTTATTTATGATTGAACCCAGGTACCTAAAATAGTCACATTGCGGAATCTCTCTTCTCATCAATATTCACCGCCTCTTTACCCATCCTAGTGTGACTAAAGTTACATGCCATATACTTTGTCTGCGTCCTACTTATCTTAAAACCTTTTGATTCCAAAGTTGATCTCCATACCTTCAACTTGGTGTTAATCCCCGCTTTTGTCTCATCTACCAATACAATATCGTCAACAAAAAGCATACTCCAAAGAACGGATCTCTCGTTAAATCATCCATGATGAGCGCAAACAAATTTGGGTTTAAGGCTGATTGTTAATGTAACCCAACTGATATTGGGAACTTGTTACTTTTCCCACCCACGGTTGTTACACTAGAAACCATGCCATTATACAGATCTTTGATTTATGTCTACATATTTACTTTAAACGCTTCTCTTCTCTTCTCTTGAGTGTGCCCGATTATCTCTTTCGGGACTTTGTCATAAGCCTTTTATAGGTCAATAAAGACCATATAGAGATCCTTCTTGCACACACTGAATCTTTCCATGAGCCTCCTAAGTAAGTAGATAACTTTGATCGTACATCTTCTTGGCATAAAACCAAAAATTGGTTCTCCGAGATAGTATTTTCTTGTCTTAGGTGGGTTTCAATAGCCCGCTTCCATACCTTCATAGTGCTCATTAGTTTTATGCCTCTATAGTTATTACAATCTTGAATATCACTTTTATTCTTGTAAATTGGAACCGCAATGCTTCTCTGTCATTCATCTGACATACTCCTAGTGTTCATACAACAGCAACAACAATAACAACAAACTCAACCTTATCCCAACTAAATGGGGTCAGGTACATGGATCCAAAAAAAAAAAGTAGGAGAAACTGACTAATGACAAATGAGAAATGGAAAATGACAAATGACAAATGAGAAATGAAAAATAACAAATCAAAGATGGAAAATAAAAATAAAAGAAGAAATAAAGATGAAAGATGCAAATAAGAGGAAAGAGGCTCAACCGAGCAAGTCAGGAGAATCTCCTTAAATGGGGTTTGCTACATGGATCCTGGCCCTCCAATAGGCTCTATCCGAGGTTATACTTGGTACAAGACCTAGATTATGCATGTCCTTCCTCACAACTTCTCCCATGGTCATTTTAGGCCTGCCCCTCGCTCTTTTGGCTCCTTCAATTAGGATCATATCACTCCTTATTGGGGGGTCCCTGAGCCGCAGTTGAACATGACCAGACCACCTCAAACAACTTTCTCAAAGCTTGTCATTGATCGGGGCAACTCCTGAATCAGCTCTAATACGCTCATTCCTTCCTTTATCCTTCCTAGTTTTTCCGCACATCCATCTTAACATCCTTATCGCTGCTACACATAGCTTCTCGATATGTCACTTCTTAATTGCCCAACATTCTGCCCCATACAGCATAGCCGGTTGTACAATAATCCTGTAGGACTTTTCTGTAAGCTTTAAAGGAATACGTCGGCCACACAACACTCCGGACGCGCCTCTCCACTTCATCCATCCCACTTTAATTCTCTGTCAAACGTCATCCTCTATGTCACCTTCTTTATTTATGATTGACCCTAGATATCGAAAATAATCACTTTGCAGTATCTCCTTTTCCCCAATTCGCACCATGTTAGTATCCATCATAGTATGGCGAAAATTACATATCATATACTCTGTCTTCGTTCTACTATTCTTAAAGCCTCTTGTTTTGTTTCATCCACCAAAACAATATCATCAAGGAAGAGCATACACCATGGGACCTCGTCTTGAATGCTCTTGGTTAAGTCACCCATGATAAGCGCAAATAGATACAGGCTTAAGGCTGATCCTTGATGTAATCCAATCGTAATTGGGAATTCCTTGCCCTGACCTCCCACAGGTCTCACCTTGGTCACCACGCCCTCGTTCATATCTTTAATTACATCCACATATTTACTCGACACCCCCTCTAATGTAGAGCCAATTTAGGGTAGAACTAGTCCCAAAGAACCCAGGAATAATCAGCAATACAAAAACTCAGATTAGGGGTTGAACCAGAAATTAGGGGGTTAAGAGTTTTGTCAAACCAACCAATAGAAGGGGGTGAAAAGGGGATCGAGGGAAGTGGAAGGTGAAGTGGAATGGTGGTCAAAGCCCAGCAGGGTTTGATGGAAGGATATGGAGATATGGGGGTTCAGATATGGCAGCAACCTTCAACTCGCAGGAGCAGCACAAAGGCCCTCAATCGAATGGACACAGCAGCAGCAGTTCTGGAACCTGATTGTTGCTTGGCTCAGGCTTCAAGAGGTCTTCACAGCACTTGTATAAGCTTCAGATGACAGCAGCAATGAGAGGAAATCGAGCAGGGATAGGAATAAAGAAAAGGGGATAAAGATAGTTCGGCTCTGTCATCCAGGTTTCTCAACCCTTCAAGTCATGAGAATCACTTGAGAAGGAACACATAACTTTGCATAAGCAATCTTTCATTAAAAACTGATAAATCGTGGGGTGGCTGAGAACAGCCTTACAATTAAAAAGGAGCAAAAACTTGCTTCCCAAGAAAAGACGGAAATAGAAACCAAGTATTGACTAAGTCTTAAGAATTAGAAACTACTCTGACTAGGACTGAAATAAAAAATAGAAACATAATAAAATCTTCAATATCTTGTTAATTCTTCAAATCTCCCTTGTGGGACCCACTTGGATGACTTAATTGTTGCAGCCGAAATCTCCAGCCTGTGGTCCCCATCAGTTCAACTTATTAGCTTTAGAAGAATGACAAAATTGCCCTTCACTTAAGAACTTGAATAACTAATACTTAAAAGACTAATCTGCCCCCACAATTTTTTCAAGAAATATTCTCATCAAACCAAAATAAAGGGGCGGTGACACTGTTCACGTGAACAGTGTTTTGGCCTATTCTTCTTCAGGTTTTGATCTACATCAACTCTCCGCTTCTTAGAAAAAATTCGACCTCGGATTTTGAATTGAATAGGAAGGAGTTGTGTTGTGCACATCCATCTTCAAGCTGTAGTAGAGCTCTGGCAGTTCCTTGATGTCTGGAATGAAATCTTGTAGACGTGGCCCTCGTTCTTGGAAGAATTCCGGTGGAAAGATGAACTCTATGTGATCTGATTTAGAAGCAGAGAGATCCTTGATTATCATAACTGTGGAATCGTATTCCGTTGCAGGCTTGAACTCCTCCTTTTCAAACTCTTGTGCATTGGTGATCTCAACGGGTTCTTCTTGTTGGGGGGCCATAATCACCTCGGCTGTCTCTTCAGTATCATAATCCAAGAGGTCATCATCATTGTCACCATCAAGGGCTGACCAATAATCATCGAACTGAGGCTTGCAAATCTATACATCGGGGTTAGCTTCCATACCCGCAAGGACTGAATTTATCGTCTCTGGTACCTTGACGACTACGACATAGACCTCCTTGGTAGGACCATTGAGACGTTGGTCTAACATCTGCAGAATTTTTTCCAATGTCATAGTAGAATTCGTAGGAAGTGGACGGTAGCCAGGACAAAAATCAGCTTTAAGCTCTTGGACTTCTTTCTTAAGATCAATCATGTCACCTATTAACCTCTTCAGCTCCCTAACACTATCCTCCCTGCTGGCCATTGTACGGCTCTGATACCAAATAATGTAGAACCAATTTAGGGTAGAACTAGTCCCAAATAACCCAGGAATAATCAGCAATACAAAAACTCAGATTAGGGGTTGAACCAGAAATTAGGGGGTTAAGAGTTTTGGCCAACCAGCCAATAGAAGGGGGTGAAAAGGGGATTGAGGGAAGTGGAATGTTGGTCAAAGCCCAGCAGGGTTTGATGGAAGGATATGGAGATATGGGGGTTCAGATATGGCAGCAACCTTCAACTCGCAGGAGCAGCACAAAGGCCCTCAATTGAGTGGACACAGCAGCAGGAGCTCTGGAAATGCTTGGCTCAGGCTTCAAGAGGTCTTCAAAGCACTTGTATAAGCTTCAAATGGCAGCAGCAATAAGAGGAAACGAGCAGGGATAGGAATAAAGAAAAGGGGATAAAGATAGTTCGGCTCTCTCAGCCAGGTTTCTCAACCCTTCAAGTCATGAGAATCACTTGAGAAGGAACACATAACTTTGCATAAGCAATCTTTCATTCAACTGATAAATCGTGGGGTGGCTGAGAACAGTCTTACAATTAAAAAGGAGCAACAACTTGCTTCCCAAGAAAAGACAGAAATAGAAACCAAGTATTGACTAAATCTTGAGAATTAGAAACTACTCTAACTAGGACTGAAATAAAAAATAGAAACATAATAAAATCTTCAAAATCTTCTTAATTCTTCAAATCTCCCTTGTGGGACCCACTTGGATGACTTAATTGTTGCAGCTGAAATCTCCAACCTGTGGTCCCCATCAGTTCAACTTATTAGCTTTAGAAGAATGACAAAATTGCCCTTCACTTAAGAACTTGAATAACTAATACTTAAAAGACTAATCTGCCCCCACAATTTTTTCAAGAAATATTCTCATCAAACCAAAATAAAGGGGCTGTGCCACTGTTTACGTGTACAGTGTTTTGGCCTATTCTTCTTCAGGTTTTGATCTACATCACCGTCTTTGCTAGAACATGCCGGATTAGATCTCTAGGGACTCACTCCTAGGCTTTTTCCAGGTCAATATAAATACTCCTAGTGCTCATAATCTTATTAAACAACTTGGTTAGCCAGGACATAAAAAGCCCTAAGCTCTTCCACACTTCTGTTGGGACCCCCTTTGGGCTATAAGTGGTTTGCCCACTTTCATCTTCCGTACAACATCTTTTACTTCAGACACCCAAATTTTATGTATATATCTATGACATGAAGTGTCTTGATGAGTAGTGCAGTCTTTAGGGGCCCTATTGCCTGGAAAACTGTCATTTAGTAGGCTGTGGAAATTTCCTGGCCATCTCTCCTGAATGTCCTCGTCACTTATTAGTACTCGACCATCTTTACTGTTAATACATCTAACATGATCGAAATCTCTACTCTTCCTTTCCCTCATTTTAGCTACCTTATGGTAGCTTTTTCCCCTTTTTTAATGTTCAGATTGTTATATAGATCTTCATATTTCTTCTCCCATGGTTTCCTCCACAATCCTCTTAGCTTCATTTTTGGAAAATTTAAAAATTTTTAGATCCTCTACATTCTTAGTCCTTTGCCAAGTCTTAAAACTAGGGGACTGGCATTTTCTTTTTGAATCTCCCAGGACCTCTTTAGCCACCTTCTTCATAAAAGTACTCATCTCATTTCACATCGTGTTAGTGTCTCCCTCAAAGTCCCACTTTCCTTGTTTGACCACCTTATCGGTAAATAGATTCAGGGATTCTCCTTTTAAGTTCCACCACCTTATCTGATCATTACAAATCTATTGGAGAAAAACAGTAGCATAAAGATGAAGGTGGAACAGACCTATCTATAGTAAAATGAAATAACCTGGATGGCTCTTGGAGCCACTGATTCTGTTTGAATCTCATTGGCTGAGAATGGTTTGTTGGTTTCTTGATGAGCCAGTAATAGTTGATAGTCATGAATGAGAGGTTGACCATCTGGGTTTCTATGCTTCTTGGCATGGGGCAGCTTTTTTTTTTTTTTTTTTTCCTTACTCTTGGATGAGACTTGCTGTTTGGCCTTGGTTTTTTAGCGTGGGGAACTCATCTTACATTGATGTTCCTGGAGACATCAGGCAGGCTTCTTGTTGCTGAACTCTTCGACCCCCTTTCCCTCTATGTGTGTGTCACAGACAAATTTTTCACAAGGTTCAATTGCCGGTGCAGTGCCTTAGCTAATGCTTGACCACGGCAAGCCTAAGGCCATTCAAGCCATCTTAACATTGCGCCTTGGCGCCTCAATATGTCGTCTTGGCATCAACCCAGCACACATGGTAGCCCAAGCTCCTTGAACTACTCAACACAGAGGTGTCGCCAACAGTACAGCATGCCCTGTGTCAAGAACAAAGGCCATTGACGACCACAATGCACGCTCATGCATGCGTACTCAGGTGTCACGGCTTTGCCGACACTTTGGCTGTGACAGCATGGTGTGGTCCACCTAATTGTTACATGGGACAACCTTGTGATGGAGGAATACTCTGCATGGCCCACACTTTCTAGTGTGGTCATGCAGGAGGGTAATGCCGCAATTCTGATAGATTGATAGGGTGGTCTAGACCAGCCTAATGTCAAAATGCAGAGCGAAATTCAATCATATTCTCCCTTCCATTTATTGGTATTTTCCCTTCTATTTTCAACTGTGCATATGTTTCCAACTATTTTTCAAAATTTTCATTTCTAGTGGATTTTCAAAGCTTTATACTGCCATGTGGTTGATTCTTTTTTGGTTGAAATTTGACATGTTAGTGAGGGACCTTGGAACCCTACATGTCCACAAAATTTGGGCCCCATGAATTTGCATCCTGAGACATACTAGGGCCATACAGCTAATCCTTCCTAGGTGGACCATCCCGGAAACCATGGCTGAAGATGTATGTGTATATCATGGATGTTACATGTGATGCAAGCATTGAGTACTTGTAATGGCCCATTGGATTCTTCTTATGGTGGTTATATTCATTGTCAGTGTCTGAAACTGTTTATACATTGGTTTGCTGGAAATTCTTGGTATTTTGGCTGCCAATAGGACTGCTACACTAGTGTGGCTGTTCATGCAGTTTAATCTTGCTGCCGCAACTACATTGTTGTGATTCACTCTGTGCACTACCTATGTCCATTTTTGGTAGGGGGAAGTATAACATGGACTAATTAATGAAAAACTATCTGAAGTCCCTGATTGTCTTAGAAATTGAATGGAAAACACAATTGAGGAGATATGAACTTTGTGTTGGTAGTAAATTTCCTTATACAAAGACTATTGTTGCTGAGAATTACTTATGCTGTTTGTGTGAACAGAAAAGAAGGTTGATGATTCCCCAAGGAAAAGTGTCTGCTCCTGCTCCATTTTGTAATAGCAAGTATGGGATTGGTGAATGCAATGCTGGTGCTGTTGGTACTTGGGTCCATTTCTTCGGCCGAGTGTAGCTGGAAAGACACCCTTTGAACCATGGTCTCGACTCAGTGGAAGGATGTTTATATTGTATAAGTGGAAGTGGTGGTGGTGGTGGTTTATGTACTTAGTTACCTGTCCTTTCTTAATTTCTAAGATTGGATTGATATATCTGGTAGGCCATTTATTCATACCAACGCATTCCTGGTGTTTTGAGATAGTATATATATAGTTATATATATTTCGTGGTTGTTATGTTGGTGGAGAGAGATGCCGTACACTGTGGGCATGAATCGGGAACCAAGCTGGTGCGTTGAAGTAGAGCTTTTCATCTGATGATTGTAATGAATTTCTGAGGTTGCCTGTATTTTCAGTTACTTGTATCAGCGTTGTTTTACTTGAGACTCCTGACTTCATGGCTTACTTCTGGCCAAGGAGTGATATATGATGTGTTGTTAGGAATCCCTCCTGTACGGAGGGATGTGGATTCATCCATTGGTGGGTTCTAATTATATGGTCAGGTCCACCACCACTCCCCTTCCATCAAGCATTCTTCCTAACGAATTTTGCTGTGCAAGTTGGTGGTCTATTGTGGTGTTCTGGGCTTGAGTTTCAAACACAGTTTCCATGCTTGGAATTAGCCAATTAGGAGGAAAATAGGGGAAAGAAGGAATTATAAGTGAAAAGTTGATTAAAAGCAATAAATTGTCTAATAAGATACAATTAGGCCCTGTTTATTTGACAGGGACTTGGGTGGGGTGGGAGAATTGGGGTGGGTAACTACTGATGTGGCACTTCAAATTCTTAATCCAACTTTCTTTGTTTAACCTTTGCACTGGAAAATCTTACCCTCCTTTGGTATCCGAAGTTCCACAAAAAAACAAAGGACTGTGGTTACTGTGCATAGGAAAAGAAAACATCCCACTCATGAGTTCCCTAAACTTTGAAGTGCTTTCTAATGCAAAACTTCTTTTCTAAATCTCGAGTAAAACAAAATTTCAAATTCCCCCCTCCCCCCCCCCCCCCGCTTGGCTTTCAAGAAAATAACGCAGGTCAACCCTCAATGTATATTCTTACTATATTTTTTTTCAATTGCTTTTAAATCTGCCTCCCAAATACATGTTAATGGATTAAAAGTTTTCCATAATTTTTAGGTCTGTATTATCCTTTTACACCTGTATTTCGTTCTATCATCTACATGGCCACTTTCAATCTAACAATATGATATTTGATGCATGACCATTCTCAATCTAACAATGTATGATATGTGATGTATGTGATGCAGGTTGATAAATTTTAAACGTATGATTGAGTTTGTGATAAATGCAAACAAGTGTTTATTTTCTTAAGTAATGGACTAATTTTAAGCTTAGTTTTAAGCAAGCCATGGTAAAGGTTGCTTCATTGTGACCAAGTGGTTACGGGTTTGAGTTTAGAAATAACCTCTTTGCGAAAGCAGGGGTAAGGCACCCTCCCCAGACCCCACAGTGGCAGGAGCTTCGTGCACTGGATATGCCCTTTTTTATTTGGGAAAATTGCCTTGATCTACTAGATAAGAAAGTCAATTACAAGATAAATAGGTTTAAAATATATTTTACATCTATTAGTTTCAATTTTGAAAAGATTTATCTAATTCCCCAAAATTAGTTATTGCTCATGTAACCCAAGATATAAATAGACTGAACTTCCTAAAACACCCCAACACCCTTCATCTTCTTTTATTTTATTTTATTTTCATTTTTTCATATTTTTAATTAATTGCGGGACCCATCACCATCTCCTCGTCCTTTTCTTCATCTTCTTCTTTCTCCACCAAGGCGGAACCACCCCTACAACACCCTCACCTTGCTCTGCAACTCCACCCCCACCTGCAACACCGATTCTCTCTCTCCCGCTTTCACTCCCCCTCCTCTGCAACCCACCCATCCCGCTTCCCTGCCCTTCCCCATCACCCCCGACCTCCTTTCTACAACACCCTCCCCACCCCCCACCATTTTCCGCCTTTCCTCTTCTCTGCCTGTCTTTGGTGCATTAATCTTTTTAAGATGTTCAAGCAAAGAAATGAGTTTTTTACTGGATTCCTCTATTATCTTTTTTGTGGTGCGTAACGGAGCATAAAATGTTGCACAATCACACAACTTCGGATTCCTCTACTACCACTAGATCATCTCCTTGATGATGATAAAAATATAAGCTTTCTCCCAATTTTCAATAAAAGAATAAGACATTTTGGGCTCTTGAATCTCAAAACCCACAAACCCAGAAGAGATCTTTGTGCTATTAAGCGTCCAATTTCCAAGCCCTTGAAGAATTTCTAATTAAAATGTTAATTGAGAAGTCAAGTATCCAACGTCTACCCTCTCTATTTCCTTTTTAACAGTGAATTATTGAGACGAAATCAGTTAGTGGAGGAAGATCAAAAGATCTTCAATTATGTTATCCTAATCAACGTGCGAAAAGGGTGAGGTAGTTTTGGCATACCAAAATATCAATATGAGAATTGGGTTTCTGGAGTTTCCATCTCTGAAGTGGATTCTGTGAGAAAAGCTGATCCTAAGATGGGTTCCTCCGAAATCATTGTTTTTAAACTCAAGATTCGATTTTGGGTCTGCGTGCAAAGGGATTTGGGATTTCTGCAGGAACGAAGCAGCCATGGCGAGATAGTGAAGGAGCATTTTAGAATCTCATCGGGCTGTTATCAGTTAGGCGCGAAACAAAACTTTACCATTCAAATTTATTGTCCTGTGGTTTGACAAAGTTCCCAGTGTTGACGGGAGAGGGGGGAGGGGAAAGGGCAGAGAAGCAGGGGGTGAGGCGAGGGTTGATGAGAGCACTGTGGAGGGTAGGGAGGCAGGGGATGAGAGAGTGAGAGCAGGAGAAGGAGTGGGTGTCACAGGTAGAGGTGGAGCTTCCAAGGGGTTTGCAGGCCCGGGATGGTGCAACATTCTTCAGAGAAAAAAGAGTTGGATCCCACATATGGCATTAAATGTGAAATAATAAAATAAAAAAAATTTAAAATAGAAATAAAAAATATGTGGAGAGAGAAGTTGAAAAGAGGTTGGAGTATTTAAGGAAGTTTAATTTGAGCAAAAAGTAATTTTGGGGATTAAGTAAATTTTTTTAAAATTGAAATTAATAATCGTAAATATATTTTAAAGCTATTAATTTTGTAATTAACTTTTTTATCAAATGGATCTAGGAAATTTCTCCTTTTTATTTTAAGCAAGCCATGGAAGCTTTTTAAAAGCTCTTATTTGCGCTATAACGAAACTCAAAAAGATTCTATTTTTTATGGAAAAGTTTTAAATTATTTTGGCATACTTCTAAAAAACATATTTCAGCATAAATAAATGTTCAAAATAAACGGTTAAATAAGTTATGGGGTATACAATGGGATATTTTATTGACATCCTATAAGGTGTTGAATAATTTGTAATATTATTTTTTGGGGCCAGTTTTCATACACGTGCAAGCCGTGCATGTGAGGGTGGAAGTTTCTAGGCTTCAATCGGGCTGAAGGGTCTATGATTTTTTCAACTGCATGTGAGAGGGGACATGACCGTGCATGCTTGCAGTGTATGAAAGCTTTGATCTTATTTTTTTGCCCTTTTAATTTAACACACTTTTTCCTATTATTGAGTAGATATTCAGACAATGCCTTAATGGATAAGCAATTAGTTATTACAACAAACCTCACCAAATGGACAGTTGGATGCGGCAGTTGTCAGGTGTCGATTTCTCCACCTAGCAGTGCCGCATTGCCACACTTTAAAGAATTGGAGAGGATTATTTTCCCCCTTCGCCTACCTGTTTTGAACCAACATTTGATTAAATTTTTAGGTGTGAAGTCCTCTATTAGACTATGTGAAACCCAACCATGTTTACCAAAATCTCGTGACCCAAAAAAAATAAAAATAAAAAGCAGTAATTGAAAAGTTCAAATGAAAAATTCTTCCATAGTCTAGATTCTGAAGTCTCGACTGTGGTTCCTCTTTGGCACAAGACCAAGAGAAATCGTCTTACTAGCACAGGTGACAGAGTGACAGGACCATGTTTTACTGGTTCTTTAAGAACATTCTATTTTTTAGAAGGGTCTTAAGAACATTCTCTAGGGTTTAGCGGCACGTCAGAGAAGGAGACACAAGAAAGTGAAAGTCCAGTGATTGGATCAATCGCGAGTGAAGCTCATAAGTATTTACGATCGTGTCAAATGGCAGAAAAGGGCATTTATGTAATTACAAAGATGTCAAGCAGTATTATTGAGGCAACCGTGTTTTCAAATGGTAAGAGCTGCCAAAGACAAGAGTTAAAAGCTCCCGCACAGGGAAACAATTCTGAGTCTTCCTTTCCATCATCAGTTCGAATTATTACCTTAGCTTCCATTGCTATCTTGGAACTCCCTTCGCCTCCAAAACAAACACCTCCACCCGTGAATCTGCCAGTAACAGCTAACCATCCACAACACCCACACACACACTGCATGCCTGTAGCTCTACAATCTGCCAAAAGGACCACTCACATGTCTTTGTTTCTAGTGGAAGGGATAAGAGCTTGCTTCTCAACTGTTTCATGGCTCTTTCTACACCAACCAGTCACGGGTTCATTCCAAAATAATGAAAATAATACCAAATTCTGCAACTATATAGCAATGCTTTAAAACCCATCTCAGCTTGTGGCCTCTAAAGAATCAAATCAAATCCCCCCCCCCCCCCCCCTTCTCCCAGTTTAATTAGCTGCAATGGATGCTAGGCTTCTTGTTTTTGTTGCTACTACTTTGTTCATGGCCTCACTTTCTCATGGAACCACCAAGTCATCAGCTACGATTGTTGTTATGGGTGTTGTTTATTGTGATACCTGCTCCAACAATACTTTCTCTAGACACAGTTACTTCTTACCAGGTAATTAACGTTCAAGGACCCCAAGCATAGCTTCTCTGCAGATCCTCCCAGATATTCTTTTCAATGTTCAGAATTATCTGTAACAGGTGTGAAAGTTCATGTGGACTGCGAATTGAATGCAAACTCACCAACAACCACAGAGCGGCTCTCCTTCTCAGTTAACAGAACAACAGATAGATTTGGTGTTTACAAGTTGGAGATCGCCTCTGTTGATGGGTTTCAGTGTGCAGAAAGTTCTACAATTCAGACATTTTGTAAAGCAAGCTTGATTGGCAGCTCAACTTCTTCCTGCAATGTTCCTGGGTTGAAGACCACAGCACAAGAGATGGTAATCAAGTCAAAACAGGTCAATCTCTGTATTTACAGTTTGGGTGTCTTGAACTACAAACCACCCATGAGAAATAAAGTGTTGTGTGGAAACTAGAGAGAAGACCTCCAATATCCTTAAAAAAACAAAAAAGGTTTTTCATATGCCTTACTTGGTACCATTTGGTTTTCCTTTGCCTCCTTTCCATAGATTTCCACTTTTTCCAGCCCTGCCTCTACCTCCCTCTCTGCCTTATTCATCTTTTCCTCTCCTTCAATGCTATTTCAATTTTTGGTTATCTCTTCCCCCAATCACCTTTAATTTAGGAGTCCCAGTAACCTGGATTGCTTTTAGCCCTACTTCTCTTCCACAGACATTTAATCCACAAGGCCCAAGTTCTTGGATACCTTCTGGCTTCTGCTCCTCCAAATCCCTCTAAGTACCGTCATCACCAACAACCATGAGAGCATCTCTCTCTCTCTCTCTCTCTCTCTTACACACACACACACACATCACTCCCAGTATACCTATGTAAGCTAGATGATTTATGTTCACATTAGTTTTGAAAAAGTGTTGATTACAGTCATGGTGGATGAATCAGTCTTTTATATTCAATTCAGTAAGTCATTCCTTTTAACAGTTACCCTGCATCTTACAGCAAAGACATTGCCTTCTTCTTTGGAGAGAACAGAGTTACTTGATAATCTCTTAAAAATATACCAAATCTATTCTTAATTACATGAAGATGTTAGAAATGTGTCAAATCTTGAAAACCCAGATGGAAGGTGAACCCAGTATGAAATTAACTTAACTTTGTTCACAGTAGAATCTGAATCTTGTGTCCATGCTCTTTTGTATAATAGTCCTTGATATAATCAATTAATTGCCATTGCTAAACAAAATCTGAAGCAGAGACTTACACTTGGTTTTCATAGCCCTATGAATTGGAAATCTTATCACAAATTGCCACTACTAGCAACCACCACCACTAATGAAAAGGGAAATAAAATTGCAGCAAAGCTTTTACACTAGCTAACGCTTACAAGGGTATTAAAAATGAAAACGCAAAGAGACAAACATCTGAAGCTGGTGGAACCCGTCGGATGCCAGATGCTGGGTGTCTTCCTTAGTATATGCTTCAAACTGTGAACGAGCGACATACGCACCTACCACCAAAATTCCCTTGTTCGGATTCAGGTAGAATTCATCCTTAAAAGCTAGTTGTTAAGGAGAGGTTACCCAAGTCCTTGTAAGTATTTTGTTTTCGATGTGACGTGGAGCCCAAGGATCATTCCCTCCACATGGGAGCAAATGTGGGGACTGGGATCTTCTTCGAATATTGTCTCCATCCTAGGAGGTATACTGGAATTGCCATGCACGGGTTTTAATACTACTTGTTGGGATTCGAGTAGAACTCACCCTTAAAAGCTAGCTGTTAAGGAAACGGTGTCCACTTGTTTACATCCCAAAACTGTAAATAGACCCTTCTATGAGGACAAAACCAAACATCAACTAATAAAATGGCCACAAAGCTGGTGTCCAGCTCTCTTTCCAGCATAAAAAATCCCCCTGAATGAGCTCTCCAGTGATCTTATCCACAGTTGAGATATCGTGGAAGGGAGATGTAAGGGTCTAAGAGGTGGCACCTTTGGGAACCCTGGGGAAGTCAGGGAGCCCATGGGTGGCAACAGCACTGCCAGCCTTGACTGGGAAAAGGTCTCCATATCCATGGTAGCAACCCTCAAATTTTAATGATTTTTTGATGCCAGTAATAATCAACCTCACAATAGTGTATCAGGACTACAAGAGATAGGATGCAGAACAGGTGAATTTGATTCACAATTTGATGGGTCTGACCTCAGATTCATGGGCTCAAACTGATGATCTTAACCATCAGCTCCAATGTAATCCTTTTGGAAGCCAGAATGAATTCAGTAAGCAAGCTGGGAATGAATCCACAGACCCCATTGGCCATTGTGTTCATTATAACTCTGATCGGATTCATTTGACTGTGGAGATACTCACCATTGGCACCTCAAACCAGCTATTGAATTTTAGAATAATGATGTCATGAGACCTGAATAATAATACTTACTTTCATGTTAAAATGTGGGCATTGAAGAGGTATATTATTGATATAATAACATGACTATGTGAGCGTGGACCTAGTGGAAACCAGAAAACTAAGGGGACCAAATGTTCTAGAATTGGTTTTAGAGAACAATTTTCATGTTCAATAGAAAACAAGTTTACAGGTAGAAAAAAAAACCTTCTTGGGACTTAGATAACAAGATAATTCTCGCCTTACAAGGTGGATTCACAAGAGCATAATAGAAGAACTGTGGCCCATTTCATTCTTCTCTTGACAGAGTATGCCGTCAAGCTGCTTGATTGGCATCGGTTCTCGCTGTTGTTCCTCCTTCAAATTGCCTCTCTCTTTCTCTTAAATATTCCTCACTCACTACTTACAATACACAGGGCCAGGGAGAAATAACTTTGATTACCTAAGATTTCTTCTAACACATGGTTTGGCGTGTTTTGGATATGGGAGTGAAACAAGAGTCTTAAGAGATTGAGGGAAGGGCACAAAGGACAACTATTAGAAGAAGAAAAGGGAGTTCAAGGATTTATTAGATAGTTTCTCACAACTTGCTTCAAACCCAACCCTTTCAAAAAAGGATTGTAATCGGACCCTTTGAATTCTTATTATGTACTTTTAATGGCTTTGCAAGGAACAATACTGTTTTAGGAAAGAATCTCCAAACCCTTGTTAATCATGAAACAGATTTCCAGATGGGAAAGAGTATCTTCATTTGATCCCAAAGCATGAAGATGAGAATTCACAAGTCTCTTCCTTGTAATCTCCCACCCAATCATATCAGCTTTGATCCAAAAACATTATAAGGAGAGTGGGGATCAGTTATTATCTCTAGCCATCAATTCATTGCAGCAACTATGAACTTTGGAACTGCAGGGAATGCCCAAGAAGCATAAGTCCCAGGGCTCAAGCAAGTAATTGAAGAGACACTTCTACTGGGATGCAAAATGCTGATTATTTGGACTTACTCATTGGAACTGTTGAACTGGTGGCCTTGGAAGCTCTTCCATTTTCCTTTTGACATTAAAAACTAATTTTAGTCTTTTTCAGATATGTAATTATTATTAAGCAGAACAAGTCTTCCATCCAACCAGCTCATAACTGAACATATATAGCTAGAACTTTTTAACATTTGCTCTAATTGTATGGACGATAAACACACATTTCCCCTAACTATCTCAGTCGTTTTTTTGCTACGTTGTTAATTCCTAACACAAACTCCACTTAGAGAGCTTTCTGGTTCGATTTGACTAATTTAACCCAAGTGTTTCTAGGAGTAGTTCTCCTCTACAGCACGACACGTCCATCTTTTGCCAAGTGTTTCATATAAATGTGGGAGTGGTTTTCTTTTATGCCATCTTCATCATGTAATCCATAGGCAATATTAGTATATGATGCATGGAGGGTTGGATTGAAGCTGATATTTTGATGACCGATATATCCCAAAGGTATCCTAATTTTTTTTTTGTTTGGTG
The DNA here is from genome assembly GCF_018873765.1 of Telopea speciosissima. NCBI lineage: Eukaryota > Viridiplantae > Streptophyta > Magnoliopsida > Proteales > Proteaceae > Telopea > Telopea speciosissima. The sequence continues at coordinate 3,308,282 of NC_057923.1, forward strand.
CACTTCAAGGGCCGACCAGCCATCAACTCCATCAGGGCCCCACAAGGAGGCAAGGAGAGGACCCACAAGGGGTCAAATATGGTGCCCAAAGGTATCCTATTCATATATTAAGTTTTAATCATATTGCAATTGGTCAAGTGATAAAATAAAGCTTCAAAATCTATGATTACCAATGAATACATGAGAGGATGCATGCAAATACATGGGAACATATGATTGATTTTGACCCCAAAATTTGCCATACGACCAACCTAGACCATGCCTTGTCTTTCCAGCGATTGGTGGCACAACAGAGTAGACTATCAGGAAAACCTTCTCATGACAAGACCGTTCATTAGACATTTTCCCTTGCAATCATTTCTTATAATATTAAGTATGACTGAGTGTTCCTTTAGCCATGGTGAATGTGAATCCATTCGCTGCGGGCTAAAGGATAGGCGCAAGTGGGTAAGGGTGTAAAAAAAGCCTAGCCAGCCCAATCTCAATCGTTGTTCTGCTGTGTTGATTTATATAAGGTTAACAATATTTTTTTAAGAATGACTGGTCTTGAATATATTTCATTTTTTCTTTGTACATATAAAGACACAAATGGTAATGTACGGGGGTTGCCAGAGTGAAACAGAGCCAGCACCGGTAAGGGAATCATGAACAACCCGGCCCAGCTTGGCCCAATCTAGGTAAATTAGGGTTGGGCTTGTTTGGGTTGAGCTCGACAAGGTTAGGCCTGGGCTCAGTTAAGAAACCTTAGGGTTGGGCTGAGGTTTTTAAAAACCCGGCCTTGTCCAACCCAGCCTATTGATACCCTTGCAAGTGGGTGTTAGGAGGGTATTTTAGGTCAATAGCCTTAAAAAAGAGAATTATGACAACTTTTGAGAACAGTCTTTCGACGAAGATTAGAATATAATAGTAAAAGAAACGCGTAGAAAGAACGCGTAAGAACTAAATTATGAAATTACCCAACATAAAAAGCAAATGTTACGACAGTAAAGGTACTTTTTACAAAACCTAGTTAAAATTGTTCTGCAATGCAATTCCTTGCTAAGTAAGAATGGGGTTGTAGCCTTCACCTGTGCATAACTCGCAAAAATTTGCGCAAAGTTATTTTAGTCATTTGGTAGTGATTTGTCATGTTGGTGGAGATTCAGGAGTATCTGGGCCTACGTGGCAGCAAAGGGAACCTCATTCCAGTGTTCTACAATGCTTGGCAGTCTTGGATACCCTTAGGTGAAGGCTAGATGTATCGAAAATTTTGATTTCATAAGGGTGCTGTACTTGCAGCAGATTCATCGGCATTTTTACAGTGCCTATGAGCTGATCTGGATTTCGTACTGAACATGAGAATTATAGTTCGTTGAGTCCTCTTTGAAACGCAACTGAAATCATGAAATTATGAGTTTGGACGGGGAAGTTACAGTGATTCTCGTTTGGCACCTCAAAATTAAGGGCATTTTGTGTATGCTCATGCACCTGTCCACGATCATTTGAGATTCCAATTTTGAGGCCTCTGAATAGTCGAACTTCAAATGATGATATCTCTCGCATCCAACCTCCGTTTGAGACGATTCAACTTGTAGAATTTTCGTCTTGGAGAGCTCTACGCACAAGGAATGAGAAAAGATGTGGGTTGTTGCTTTCACGTGTGTGAAAATCGCAAAAATCCGTGCAGGGTTATTTTTGTCATTTGGCAGTGATCCTGCATGTTGGCCGCAAATCTGGAGTAACTGGGCCTACGTGGCAGCAAAGGGAACCTCATTCCGATGTTCTACAGTGCGTGGCAATCTTGGATACCCTCAGGTGAAGGCTAGATGCATAAAAAATTTTGATTTCATAAGGGTTCCAAAATTGTAGCAGATTCGTCGGCATTTTTGCAGTGCCTATGAGCTGATCTGGGTTTCGTACTGAACATGAGAATTGTAGTTCGTCGAGTACTCTTCGAAACGCAACTGAAATCGTGCAATTCTGAGTTTGGACAGTAAAGTTACAACTATTCTCGTTTGACACCTCAAAATTAAGGGCATTTTGTGTATGCTCGTGCACCTGTGCACCATCATTGGCTTCTGAATAGCTGAACTTCAAATGATGATATCTCCCTCTTCCGACCTCCGTTTGACCCCTAAGGTGTTAAATAAATTGTAACCTTATTTTTTTAAAATCTTTTTAGTATAACAATTTTTTTCCAACGAGAGTAAATATATGTAATTTTATATGTTTACTCGAAAAAATATACAAGATAATGACAACTTTTGATAATAACATGTCGATAATTCATTTTCAAATTATTTTTTAAAACACTTTATGGATATAAAATTTAATTTTTTTTGTTTTATATATATTATAATAAGTTGCATTTAGAACTTGACATCATCTTCTTTTGATTGGCCTTTGTCTTATTCTCAAAAGTACTTTATTTCAAGAGTAAATTAGAATTTTCAAAAATAATTTGAAAATTACTTATAATTATGTTATTATCTTGCATATTTTTTGAATACACATGTGAGATAACAAGATTTACCCCTCATTAAAAAAAGATGGGGATGACAATTTAAGAGATGCCAATAAAATAATCCCTTTTATTAAACTTTTAACTTGCAGCCAATCACCTCCTCTTCTCTTGTTTTATCACCACCTTTTGGAAATGATGTAGATCTATCCATATTTTTATTATTATTATTATTATTATCTTGCATATTTTTCGAATACACTTGAGATGACAAGATTTACCCCTCATTAAAAAAAGACGGGGATGACAATTTCCTTTTCTATCAAAAATAAAATAAAATTGATGCATCAAGATGATTCCGAGCTAGGATCACGTTCACATAAGTGAACGTATGAGAATGGCTCACAACTGTTCAGATGGAATCCACTCCATGTGGGATTGTGAGCCATTCTCGTATGTGAATGTGAGTCCAACATGATAAGTTCGGGTTGGTCTGAGACTTGCTTGACCTTGGTCAAGGCAGCAAATTATCAATCCAAAGTGCTACTTGAAGACGTAGTCTGCATGAGGCATAATGTACGTGAAGTGCCCTGTAGTGTTAGTAATCTTATTCATTAAATGGGGTCAGCTACACGAGTCCTGTTATGCAATTTTACTATATTTGATAAAGCAATGTTAGCCACCAAAGGTTTGCCTAAATGCAACCTATCGTTGCTCTCCCCTGTTGTGTTTAAGGCTCTGGACTTGTTTACACAAAAGCAAAGACAACAGAACTTTTCCATATGGCTGAATATTTGATGTAAATAAGAGTAGACGATGACCATAATAAGATGATGGGACCGTACCTAGATACACCCCATGGATGGTGGGAGATTGACTTTGATGATTAAATGTCATTGAGAGGATTCGGGCTCTGACCGGACCTACACAACTATACAATGTAATTATAGTTGAGAACAAGTGACTAGTCACTTTCCACCTGCAAGTGCAACCATTGGAGAGTTGAAACTTGAAAGATATGGCAAAGTTTAACAAAATTCAGATTGAATGGTATAAATTGAAAGGAAACGTTTCTCACACTACACATTACACCAATCATGACATGGGAAATGGTTTTGTTTATAGAAATCCACATGGTCAGAGAATGGGATCCATATAGTCAAAATGTCAGAGGTGTGGGAAAACTGCTTCCCCATACTGCGTATATGGGGATCTTTTTTTTTTTTTTTTCAAATTAAAATATGATATCTTGAGAAGAGAACTGCTCCCAACAAGATTACATCATCTCTAAGAAGTTAGGGTACCCTACTCCCCCTCACATGAAATTGTGTATAAATAAAAACCTTCATTTGATTGGGGGGGGGGGGGGGGGGAGAGATACGTCAAGTATTGTTTCGTTTCTTGCTGGTATCGCTACTAACTTTTCCTAACTCAACTAAATTTTAATTTGTCATGTTTCTTGAGTGATAGATATTAGATAACGTCTCAGAACACAGAATTGGAGACTGAAATCGTTCAAAATGGGTCTCAAAAACCCTAAAACTGGCTCTTAGATATGAAAAATTGAAAACTCAGCGATTCTAATGTTTCTTGGCATAAATTGGCCAGAACCACTTGGAATACCCTTCTCATGCGCGTTTGCTGAATGAGATGGTACAAACTAATAGTATTGATTTCAGTCATTGAGAGATTGAAGTTGGCACAAATGGTATGCTAATCTGGATACTCAATCTATAGATTAAATAGCCCAGCAGCAGAGCGAATCTACATCAATATTAAGGAGGAAACCAGCCAATGGATCTCCTAACCGAGTCAATGGATGGAGCTGCAGCGCTTGCATAGCAGGAGGGATATCATTTTTTTTTTATTTGGATGACAAGAGCTAGAGGACTTAAAAGTAGCCATTTGGGAAATGATTTTTTTTTTTTTTGGGCAAAGGAAATGAATTCATTTAATGCTAGAGAATAGAACAAAATGCTTTTTCTCTTGCTATCACATACAAGGTTTTGGGACTCAGAATCGGGTGTGATATCAATTTTCATCAATTTCGATTCAAATCGGAAAAAAATTGGGCTGCAGCCATGTTCCTGCTGCCCCCAATCGCAGGTTCCAATTTGGAATAATTCCCTTCCCCTATGGGTTTACAAATAACCCCTTAGGTTATAGTATTTTCCAAACTATCCTATGGAATTCCAAATTAACCCATATGATTGGAGTAGTAGGAATATGGCTGCAACCCGGGCAGCAGCCAAATTTTGTTCAATCGAATCATCCCAAAATTAGTCAAGAATAAATCGAATTTAGCTGTGATTAATCGGCATCAAGCCTAGTCAATTGTGAGTCGAACCAGATTTTGATTGGAGTTTTAAAACCTTGGTCACATCACTCACATAGCCACACAGGGAGCATCCTTTATACAAAAAAAAAAAGGGTAAATTATAGATCACCCCTGGTTTTCAATTGAAACTCAGATCACCCCTTGATTTTTGAAAAAACTCAAATCACCCCTTGATTTAGACCTCAAAATGACAAATTAGTCCCTAACATTAGTTTTATGCTGTTAAGTGATCATGTCAGCTAGTTAAATAAATTTAAATTCCTAAACTACCCTTGACCAATGTTGAAGATGAAGGAAAGGTAGTATTATAAATTTAATTCTAATGTTTTAGTAAAAGGGTAAAATTGTCCTTTCACATCGATAACTAACAATAGACTAATACCGTTACTGTAGAGGGGGGGACATTTGAGTTTTTTCAAAAACCAAAGGGTGATCTGCAATTTACCCAAAAAAAAAAAAGGAAAAAGAATAAAATGGAAAATTTCATCCGAGACATGTAGACGAAACTCGGGCAAAACCTGATATTTGCCAAATAAAAGAAATTTAAAACCTAACTTGCGCATCCAGGGAATCGAACCCTGGTCAGTACCGTGGGAGGGTACTATGATACCACTACACCAGATGCGCTTTGATATTATTAGTAGAAGGTAATTATTAGTAACTTGAGTCTAGAAAACAATTCACCTTGGTTTGCCAAAAAACAAGAAAAATTGTAATTCAGCATGCGCGTAAAATTCAATCCGAACTTGCACCAAAAAAGAAAAAAAAAATTTCCGAACGGGTACGCATGGTTGTTCGTTTTCCTATTTTTAAATAATTTAGGTGTTTTTTCCCCCTAATCTTCCTTCTAGCTCTTCAGTTTCCATTTCTCCTGTATCAGAATCGTTTTCTCAGTAGTTAATAATGAATATGAGATTGAATCAGATCTTTGGCACTGCTGGGTGTTTCTAGACAGGCTAGAACTCACATGACTATTGGATGAAGCTTCTGATCTATAGAGGCAATGGAGATTGAACCACCTCAATCACTCGCATGCCATTGTTTGGAGGACTCTGTTGGGGGTCTGTCTGTCTGTCTGTCTGTACGAGACGAGATCAGAGTATGGACAACGTGTTTCTGGCTGCAATGGGATAGTGGAGAATGTGAGGGACGGATAGATGAGTGGATGACATTGTGGCAAGGGAAAGCCTACAACTAGTTGTAGGTTAATTGAGGCAGAAAACATTGAGAGCTCATGCATTTTAACTGAACCTATGACAATTTTGTGTAGGAGAGATGAGGACTTGTGGGTTCTCTTCCTGACTATAACTCTGCTACTTACAAAATTTTGTTTCAGGAAGTTCAGATCCTTTCATATAGAGGAAAACAGATTATGGATGATGATGGAGGAGGGTTCTCAAGAAAATTCATCCTGTCTGTTGATTCAATTGGAACATATATTGGGATCTGACTCTCTTATGTGAGTTCAATACTTCTATTCGTGTAATCTTCTATTCCAGAATTTTGCTCCAGTTTTGTGCTTGACCTTTATCAAATGTGGAAGGTGAGATTTTTGTAGCTTGATAAATGGAAGGATCACCCTTTTATGTTTAGATTTTAATTATTGTTTGTTATCTACTATTTTTTCCTGAGTTTTTTCGACATATTTATATATAATTTTTTTGGTACTTGGAATTTTTTTAATACTAAATGTTTTGATAGATGAAAGACTGGTTTTATTGGTTTGATTTTTGTACATGGAAAAAGAACCCAGTAATGTTGTGGCGAATTTTTTTTGCATCTCAATTATTTCTGTTGGTCATGAATCCGCCATTCGTCTTTGGTATCAGATGGATTGCAGCTTGACCTCCCATTGATCTTCAAGATACCTCTACTCTTGAATTATATTGTTTACCTATTTGAAAAATGTATTCTAACCAGAGCTTCCTTTAGAAGTCCACCCAGTAGGCTTGATGTTTTTATACTGAGACCTGCCATCCACATTGCCAGTTATTTGATTTTAATTACATTTTGAATTTGATCTCTCTCTCTCTCTCTCTCTCTGGTGGTGAGGTTGGATTTTGGTAGGGCTTCTCATTCTATTGCCTGTGGTTTTGACAGGAGGAGCTTGATTGGGATGAGACTTTAATCAGGCGTTTCATAGGGAGAGAGGTATACTATTTAAAATCTTGAAGTGATACTTGATTTAGTTCTGTATCTAACATAAATCTTAAGGACACATGGTTAACAAATGGTCTTTTTTTCTTTTGTTTGCTCAAGTTAGTCTTCTTCTTGTTGACAGTAATTCTTATTCTTTATTCCAAGGGAGTTCACCTTTCAAGACAAAATGAACTGCAAGGCTTGAATTTTCATATTCTGTTGTAATTATGGATACTTTTTGGTTTACCTATATCATTTTCAGGCTCTGTGGGTTCATCGCCGCATCCTGTCTCAGTGTTGGATAAAGCATTTTGTTTCTGATCTTCAAGGTGCATTTTGCCATTACAAAATCCGCCCTGGGATAAATCATGATATGCAGTCCTTTATTTATAATGAGATGCAACTATTTCACGCATGCTTAGCTGTTTTAGATGATGAGTTTGAGGATGGCCAAGCACAGGCATCGTTTGCAGCTGCTTACATCTTAAGGTTGTTGAAGGTAGTGGAATTCCCCCTCCCCCCCCCCCCCCTCCCTTTTTCTTACATAGTATAGGTTTCTTATCTAAAACATGAAATTTTACATCCGATGGATTTTGATTTTTCTCCATTTCCATGATTTGTATCAGCATATTCCTCAATCTAAAGGTATTGAGCTTGAAGAGAAGCTAAGGGAACTAGGAGGCATCAAAACATTGCTAAATAAGTTATGCCCATATAGGGCTCAACTATGGGATGGTTTAATGAGCTGAGCAGGCAGATTTTGCTGTTTAATGATGATGTATGAAATTACAGGGTTGTACTAATTAGTCCTGTCTACCATACAAGGAGCTCCTACATTACCACATTCACTTTTCCAGTCAGGATTGTATTTATTATTTACACGAATTTGAAACCATAAATTATATCATTTTGTAGAGCCAGATATTTTAGGAAGATGAGCGGCAAATATGTAATTATTCTGAAGTTCAGGACCCCCTTTTGCCAACACAGATCTTCTACGGCGCGCTGCCCTGTCCTGCCGGTGCTGTGCAGACACAGGGCCATGAGCAATGACCGCCTTACTCCCACTCGGGCAAGGCGCTAGGGCAGGGGTAAGGCGGTCAATGCACGCCACCTTGTGTCTGCGCAACATGGCAGGACGGGCAGCCCGCGCCGTAAAAGTTCTGGATCCCCTTTTTGAAAGGCAAGCATGTCCTGACGTTAAACGTAGTTAAAATTTAAGACGAGCTAATCTGGAATCACGTATTAAGATGGGCCTTTAGTAGCAAATTAGGAGAAGATTTCTTCTTCCTCGAGATACTTAAGCCACTACCGGCAAACCCGGTTCTGAAAATTTGAGAGAACTCCCTCTTTGTTTGAGCCCAAATACAATGAAATTGTAAAGATTCAGAGGAAGATAAGTCCTGCAATTGAATCTGGCAGTAGCTAGGGCAAGGAACCAGATCTGAGTTTTAGTTATGAAAGACCTTGAAAATGTAAAGTTCATTAAATATCTTAAAAAGAGTCCCAATAGAAGCCCCTTGGAATGTAAAGGAATTTAAGTCAAGTAGGAAGTTCCAATAAGGGTCTAGAGTCCTCCCAACCTCTATAAAAAGAGCTGTCTATAAGCATTTGAAATCAGAATTTGAATGAAATTGAGTTTATACAATTCTTCTATGAGAAAAAGAGCTAAAGTGAGATCCTGGTCATAGTGAGAGGCTTGTGGTTGGTGAGATACTAGCCTAGGCTTGGTGTGAGACTCTTCGAGTCATATCCTTCTTCTTATATCTTATTTCCTCTATTCAGTCTCTGATTTTAAGCAAGTATATTCAGTTTGTTTCAATTTCGTTATTCCTGTTCCTACGGGTTATCTGAGGACAACTTATTGCTGATCATTCAGGCATAACAAAACTTGAGTTAGAACTGATTTACTGCAGTCAAAACAGACATGTGATACCCCTGTTTTCAACAACTTTAAATTGTTTTGGACTTCTCTAATCAGCAGCATCTAGTCTATTCTGAGTTTAGAAATTCTCTCTTAAACCTGGTCACTTTTGGGTGTTGTGATACTACTATTATCTTGGACTGTTTTTGAACATAGAAGGTTAGACCAGACTCCATTATTTTGAGTAAGAGACATCGCTAAGGGTAGCTTTAATACCTCAAATCAGACTTTCAAGTCCATTGCATAAGCATGGAAACAAATCTTAGTGGAAACTTGTATATCTCGGTCTCGCCAATTTCCAAGATGAGTTGGCCAGGTACTTGAAAAAAAATGCATGGTTTTGACTAGTTTCAATCGAGATGTTGGTAATTTCGTAAGTTTCGACATTTATGCCCATTAAAACTTGAGGAAACCTAACTCAAAATTAGGACAAACACTTATTTATGCAAGAAACCAGGCTAGACTCTTATTTATGTGTAACATCATTTAAGTAAATGAAATATTTGTTATTTCATTTAGTTAAGATATTATTCATAAATAAGCAAATAACCCCCCTATTGGATTTTGACAGCATTCACGCACATCAAATTAGGCTTGACCAAGACATAAGTTTGCTAGTTTTCCTGTGAGGCTTGTGAGGATGAAGAAGAGAGTAGAGAGTGTGGTTCTCTCTCTCTTGGAACCAATTTTTTTGGCCAAAATTATCGGGCACAGTTTTTTAAAGTTTGTTCTAAGAAACAGAAAAACAACTCAAACATGTTTTTTCAAATATGTTCTATGACACATAAATTCTTATTTCTATTTCAAAAAATATTAGAAATAAAACAGATTTACCATACGCCTTTTGGGGTGTTTTTCCGTTTCTTAGAATAGAAAAACAGACAAACATGTTTCTTGGAGTGTTATCAAATAGTGCCTTATACTATCGTACATACCTTTACATATATTTAATAATTTAATCACAACGAAGAATTACATTCATGTAATCAGAAGGAAGAATCATTCTCTTTATGAACAAAACATTCCTCTCCTCATTAATAGTCCAATACTTCACAATAAAACCCTAAATTCAATACTTTTTGCTTCATCAGTTTCCCACATGTAAACAGTAAATTTTTTTTCCCACATCTGTTATGTACAAACAACAAACATAGAAAGAAAACCAGACCAACATGTACATCTAATCCTCCACGCCAACCCCACTGATTGCATGAACTCAGTGTAGCACCGTCCATCAGAGTATTACATTAAATGTTTTGCAACAGCACATTAACTACAGTAACCTCTCCTACATCTTCTCTTTTACTCCATCATTAATGGAGTATAAGAAACAAAAGCAAAGACAAAATTCCCCTTGCCGTTAATAACCAAAATTTCCGATCCTATACAGCTGTAAGTATGAAGCTCACAGAGCAATAAAAAGCAAAAGCAAAACATACCCATTAAAAAAAATGGGAAATTAGCGGTCCTTTTGTTATTTTTTTATCCACAATCCACATAGCCTCAACCGCCGCAGACGACGGAAGAGACGGCGAGTGGGTAAGGGAAAGAGTTGGCGTACTTGAAGGAGAGGATGGCGCCGTTTGGGAGGGGCTTTCCGTCGTTGACGAGGCAGTCGTCATGGTGGAGCCGTTTGAACAGCTTTGGATTGATGAGGCGAGCGGAGCTGAACCAGCCGCAACTGACGTGAATGTCCGAGATTTCACAACCCGTGGAGCACGCGTTAACTATCTCCACCGTATACGTTGGGATCCCATTCGGCAGTGGAGACGTCGGTCCCTGGTTCACCACTATGTCTGATCTCGAACACTTCTCTCCCCACGCACGGTTCGTCTCCGCCGCTCCCGCTCCCGCTGTGGTCATCAAATTAATGGATGATTAATTATTTTTCAGAAAATTAATCAAGATACCTTCTATTCCTGAATTATTATTATTTTTGATTGAATTCTATTCCTGAATTTAAGGGTGTTAAAATTGAAACCGGACCAACTGAACTAACTAAGGCATTATTTGGTATGATTTATATTTTAATTTTATGAAGTAATTTCTTATTTCAGAAATTTTGGTTTGATTTTTGGATCATATTTCAGTGAAATAGAAATTTTAAAATAGTTGAGGAGTGAAAATTACTTTCACTTTGTTTTTTAATAAGCACATAATTAATTTGATAGGCAAAACAGTAATTTTATGTTAAGAATATAAAAAAAACCATTATTTTTCTTCTCTTGATGCTCTCACCACATGCCTTCACAACACCACCACCAACACCTACCCAGCTGACCGGCCCTGTCTCCCCCCACCCCTCCAAAAAAAATATAGAAAATCTATTATCAAAAATGAACTAGCAAATGGATTTTTTATTCTTGAAATATTTCAGATTGATGCAACCACAACAATTTCAATTGCTTGACCAAAAATCTATTTGTTAACTAGTTTATGAAATCAATCCATAATTGAAATAAAAATCATATCAAATAAAAAATGATCGATTATCAATTTAAAATTGATGGAACCAGCCAATAAGAATATTTGGATTGAAATAGGAAGAAAAATTATAAGAATCACGAGATTCAATAAAATTCAATATTTGTTTATAATTTTTCTTTTTTTTATACATAAAAATCAAAACAAAATTAATGAGAGACGGAAAGAAATTGATAAAAGACCAAAATCAGGGTTTTAATTTTTGTAATCGAACACATCTAATATATGCAAAAAATTAATTAGAAACTGGAACCAGCAGACCATTTGACACCTCTACTTGGATTCCTATTTTCTCTTTCCGTCCTCGTTTTTCTACCTTAACATATCAGAGAGGAGACCAGGAACCCATTTGGTTAATGAATTGGTATATGAATGTATGAGAACTACTCACAGCCGTTCAGATGGAATACACCTGATGTGAGTTCCACAAAGTGAATTCCATCTGAAGGACTATAAACCATTCTCATATGTTTACGTACGTCAACGTGATACTGGCTCCTCAAACACATCTAATATATGCAAAAAAAAGATTTGATTTTCTTTTGGATAAGAATGCAAAAAAATTGATTAGAAACAGGACCTTTTTCGTATATTTTCCTCCTCTTTTTCCAAATGTAAAAAAGTATAAAATAAAAAAGGAATATCTACTCCAATAAACAAATAAGATCACAGTACTCTCGGGACAAAACTCACTTTTTGAGAACGGATACGGAGGAAAAGGCAAAGGGGAGAAAAAAGGCGGAGGAAGAATTCAGAGATGTAAAGGCCGTCTTAAAGTAGGCCATGACGTTCTGCTGTTCTGGAGTCTGGACTGAGGCCTTTTGCTTTCCGCCGTTTCTCTTATAAACAGGTTCTTGTAAAGTTTCTATGAAAGCACAGCACGGTAATCTATACTCTACTCTCTTAAGTCTCTACCTATTCGTGGGCTCGATATGATTAAAAATCCCAAATCTTAAATAGCAACCAGACAATTGTGTCTCTGTCTATCTGACTACTGAACCTGAAACTATCTCAATGCTCAACTCTCACCTCTCCTCTCATGGATTGAGGTATCGGTGTGGGATTGGCCGAACGGTATCATCGAGGCCAATATAGATCCTTGATTGATTTTGGGATGGAAATTGGTATTCGTCGTTGGATCCAAGTCAGATTCAGATCGGCCGATTAGGATCACTAGTCTTTTGGTTTTTGGTGGAATTTTTTCACTAAAATATCCATAAAAATATATATATATAAAGAACTGTTTTGTAACTCATTTTAAAGATTTTTAGATTTTTATTGTAAATTTATTTCTTATTTCATTCAGTCTTAAGCATTTTTCATTTTTATTGTAAGTTTGTTTCCCCATGTCTATTTCACACCTCCCCTCCCTTGAAATGACCTCTTTACCACCATGGAATGATTCTTTTTCGGAGGCATTCATTGGGTGTTTCCTCCCATACAAGAAACACTCTCCCATTTTATATTAAGGTTATTCTATTAAGGATTCAAAAAGAATGTTGTCGGACTATGTAGAATATATTATTGCCTCCTTGTGGAATCGTTATCCCCTCCAATTCGCTGTCCGCTCCAATTCCCCCTATAGCTGGGGAAGGGTGATCATTCTAGTCTTACGTGAAGAATTGGAGGAAATTGAAGTGGACAGCAAATTAGAGGTGACAATTATTTCTCCTTGTGTCTAACTATCGTCCCTCTCATTAAATGACATATCTACTCCTATTGTGAGAAGAGAGAGAAATATAAGGAGACACTAACATATACTATGCAGCCAGACAAGGAACTCAATCCTAACTTTGCTTATAACACCACCATCACCACCTCCTCTTTTGACAGAATCTATGCTATCTTTCTTTACAGCCTCGAAAGAGCACAGCATTGTCATACCTCCCACCTATCTCCTCCAATGGTCAGCCACAGTCTTCTATAGGTGGATATTATGACGCATTGTTGGGCACAAAAACATAATATCTATGTAAAATTAAAAATATAAAAAAAAATCAGAACATAATATTCATGAAACACAAGGTATTTCAACATAATAAATCAAACATGAAGTACCCCAAACATTATTTCTCTAAGCATTAGGCAGTGTAAATTACATTTTTTTTTTAAATAATACCTGTAAGTCTGTAACAGTAACTTGCAATAAGTAAAAGCGAGACCTAGGCCCAAACCGTCCCACCTAACATGCGCCTTCAGATTCAGTTCGACATTCTAATTTGGTTCTCAAGGGGAGGGTAGCGTTGCACAGAGTCACAGAGGAAGGGGAGCACGCTTTTACAGGTATTGGTATCAGATCGACTCGTATCGATTGATTCGTACCAGTATTGGCAGGCTGATACGACTGCTAAGAGTACACAAAATTTTTATTTTTTGAAAAGAACTACTTTTATCCGACATCAGTCGATACTACGAGCCAACATGTATCGGCATGACCCGCCACTGACAAAAGAGACAAAACATACGATTTCGTATCGGCATCATCTGGGCATCAGCAGCCCAAATCAGCACTACGCCGATTGGGTTGAATGAAAAAAAGCCGACACGATCTTATACAGTTTACACTTTCCAGAGGCAACACGCTTTTCCTGATCTCATCTGATTTTCGCATTTCCACACGAAACAAACTAAGAAGAAAAATAAACAGACTTTACTAACAGGTTTCGAGTAACGATTTTCTTCATACCAGTATGGAGAAGTTTGCGATGCGAAGAAGAAGACGAAGAAGAGATGAGACTGTTTTGTTTGCGGATCCTCACGGGTCTCGAATCCACTGAACGCAACTGCGAATGCTGCATACCTGCACAGACACAATAAATACAGCAGTCACCAAAGGATTTTTAAATTCTTATTCTCTCAATCTTCCGTCATGGTCAGCTAACCCTTATCTTCTTAAGATGTATGAAAACTAGAACAAGAAGACATCCGAGTTGCAGAAGAGAAGCCACCGGATAAGAAAAGGCAAACCAACTAGAGAATAACAAGGGTAGTAAAATAAAGGAAATACAGTAACGAATCAGGAAAAAGAGGATTCAACGAAGGTGGAGAAGAATTTGGAACGGAATAGACAAACGATCGCATAATTAAAAGTTTATGATTCGACTTCGACGCACGTACATACCGGTATGAAGCATAAGCACTAGTCCGAGTGTGAAGGCCACCGCGATTGCAAATATAGCGATTCGCCGACTTGAGAGGTTCTTCATCGTCTCGTAATTTCGTTGGAGAGAAGAAAAAACACAATCCGGATAACTCCTGAAACTCTTCGTGCACCTGAAGAATTTCATGATGATCTAGATTAACAAACAATTGATCCTCCCAATGGAACTACTCGTTGCGGCTAATTTCTCTATCTCCAAAGAGAGGAGAAAACAGCGGCTGGCACGGGGAAGGTGGATAAGCTTTGAAGAGCGAATGATGGTTTCAAGTAGACTACTAGCTTGATCCTTGTGAATCTGAACCAGCTTCTGCCTATGGTTACTGGAACTGAAGCCTAAAAAAGAGGGAAGCAGACTCCTCTGAAACTCAATGAAGGAACCAAAGCAGTGGAACAGAAAGTAGAAGTAGTATAAATACACTATTAAATAGTACCGCTCCCGTCTCTTAAATTAAAGATGAGTCAAAAACAAAAAACCACCACCGAATCACCGATTCAATGAAAACAAAACACTGAAAACTGTAGAGATTTGACTTGGAAAAAAAAATTCATCGGAAGACGAGCTCAACAATACTTGAAACAGCGCAATCAAGCAAAAGCTGTTCGAAATCAGCTGAGCTTGTGAAGAAGCACGAGAAAGGAAAGTTAGCTTACAGGAGGTGGAGGAGGAGGAAACTACAGCTAGCTAACCCTTACCACCCAAGCGACCAAAATAGGAAAGCCTTTCGGAAAAACATTTTCTCCGATTACCTCAGAGCATATGAACAAAGGACTAACGCGCTTTTTTATTTTTTATTTTTACAGTTTCTTAAGAAAAAACAAAACGTCGCAGTAAAAGCAGAAGCTGCTCGAAAAGGAGTTTTGTCTTCGAAACCACAAACATCCTTGAAAACAGGATAGGTACTGGAAACTAAAGTTCTAACACGGAAACTAAACGACGAGTAGGTGAGAAATCACGGTGAGTTCGTGTTCGAACAATCATCGAAATAGCAAAACAACGCCGGATTTCACCAGTCGAAAGAACAAATTTTACAGATGATGTTCTGGAAATATATGAACCCCATTTTAATGGTTTGACAAACCAGAAAAATGCAATTAGAAAAGCGGCCTTTTCAGTTAATTTTCAAGGATTAATGTATACAACTACTACACACTCACCGAACAAGTCTTTAATCGTTGGATCAATCGGAACTGAAAAATTTAGAATTTTCGCTCCGCACCTTCGGATCTCTCTTCAATCTCCATCGGAGGCCGTGCATGCGTGCGTTTGATTGAGATGTGTACGATGAGAATGAATGAATAGGAGCTTATGTACTTGACTGAGTGTATGTGTGCACGTGTGTACGTGAGAAAGAGAGAGAGAGAGAGCTTCTCGAGGGGCAGGGCCGCAGGGGGGCTTGAAAAAATCCGAACCGTCCATCCGGCAATCCAATAGGGGATTTTTTTTTTTAATCCATTCACACCGAAGAAGAAGAAAAAAAGGGGAAGGGGGGTTGTTTACCAACATCTACCTAGCTCAGTTGGTGAGTCATGACACGCTTCATGTTCATGCGCATTAGGAGGTCTCAAGTTCGAGAATCATAACGTTAATCCCTCTTCACTCGAAGAATGACATAGCTCCTATAAAAGTAATAACAATAAAAGCCATAGCCCATAGGTGGGACTTTGCTATCATGAAAACACCCGTTGTTATCATAGTAGCTACATGAATCCAAATAGATACTAGAGTGGGAACCTCCATAGCATCTAGTTACCAAATATGTGATTCTATCTGTGTAGATTTCCCAGCAGCATCATTAAAAAATAAATACAAATAAAAATTATGGCATTCTATCTCATGTTGCAAGAAATCCAAGAATTTTTGGGGCACTAGCAAGAACAAAAATGGTTGAAAAGTCTACTATTTGAAAGAGAGTAATGACCCTACTTCAAAAAGAAAGATTTAAAAATATTACAAAAATACATGAATCGACGAGTCGAGTCGAAAAAACCTAATTTTTTCAACTATGCTCGGATGCTCTACATGTCAAATTTAAGTTATAATCGGAGTAATCCATGTCACAACATATTTTTTTAAATCTAGGATCATGGACAGAAATGGAATGCATGCCACTATATAAAAGGATATGCATGCCACTATATAAAAGGATATTTGAGTGAATTAGAATCTGAAGTTTGACACATGGCTAACCTAGGCCATGATCTCTCTCTATCCAACAATCAGAATAAGAATAGTTACATCATTTATTTGTGCGGCAAGGTTTGTATATGCCTTTTTTTTTTAAAAGAAGTCAGAAATAAAAATTCGTAGGAGAAGATTAATAAGAAAGCAGATAGCCTATGCCCGTTGTAGGGGTTTCTTATTCATTTTTTTTTTTAAAAAAAAAAAAGGGGTGATGTTCTCTGTGCCGCAGCGCAGGCTGCGCCCAGACACATGGGGGTGGGTGCAATGACTACCCTGTCCTCTTGAGTGGCAAGCACATGTACCTAGGCGCAGCCTGCACTGCAGCACAGAGAACATTCTCCCAAAAATTAATAATAATCATGTTAGTAGGTGTAGGTTTTGTTGTCCAATGAGAGAGACTTTACCTAAATATCTTATAAATCTTACAATTTTGGAAAGAAACTTTGCAAGAATAAAGTAAGAGAATTTCACTTTCTCCAAAGTGATTTCAAAATTTGAAAGAAGAATATTCCTTTTTTTTTTTCTATAAAAAAACAAATAACTAGAAAAGCATAATATTCCTACTATTCTTCCTTTTTCTTGTCAAACAAAAATGGCTTCAATTTTAGTTTCTACTTTTTGTTTAGATCCTTTTCTAGACTAGACAGAAAGCAGAAGAATTTTGGGTTCCAAATAGGAGTGTCAATAGGTTGGTTTGGACCGATTTTGGTGTGAGAATGATCGAGTTAAAAACATGATCCAATAAGAGTGCACTGGTTTGGGTGTGATTGGGTTTTAGTTTCTTATAAGCTTATTATCGGTTTACCATGTAAATATATTAAGGGTAATTTACACATACCACCCCTGAGGTTTGACAAAAGGATAATTTTATCCTTCAGTTTTGAAAATTTTGCGTACCCCCCTGAGGTTTGCAAACAGTAACAAATAAGTCCATTCCGTTAGTTCATGACTAACAGTGTTAAGAATATGACATGAAATGATAAAATTACTCTCATAAAAAAAATTAAAAAAAAACCTGCAACTCATCTTCAACACTTGGAATGTTCTTAATTTGGACAGAGTATAGATTTATGAACCCACGAAACTAAACTAAACGCCGAGAATCAGAAAAGTTGCATTAGAATTTAAAGAATTAAAAAAAGTAGTTAGAATTAAGAACATTTATCAAAAGGAAGGAGACTCGGTGCAATGATGTTTACCTGAAACTTTTGAGCTTGTCAACGGATTGAAACCCTATTCATACAGAAAACGCTGCAAGTTTTATAACTTTTGTCTTCAATTTTTACCATTTTAATAGGTTACAGAGTGGTTGGTGGAAGTAGGATTGAAACTATTAGCGGATCTTTGAGGAACACAGGAACTGTAGCTATTAGGAAGAATAGGGTTTCAATGCTTCTTTGATGTTCTTTGAACCTGGTAAAAAATGAGTTTGGTGAGGTTATTTGCTTTCAAACCAAACGATTTGGGGCACCATTGCGATTCGTAAAATTGAAATTAAGGCATCGTCTTCTTCGGCTGCCACCGTATCATTCGTCCAACCGAAACTGGGGGGATAAAATTATTCTTTTATCAAACCTCAGGGGTGGTATGTGTAAATTACTCATATATTAATAAGGGGGAAATGTGTGCTTTTATATGAATTTAGGGCTGCTATCCGTTTTTTATCGGATTGTTTCGGTTTTAGTTAGATTTTTAAGATCGATTTAGTATTTTGTCAATTTCGGTGTCGTCCGATCTGGTTTCAGTGTCATAAAACCTCAAACCAAAACATTATCCAATAAACTCATATCGATTTGGATCAATTTCGTTGGTATGAGCTAGATTTTGATATCCCTAGTTCCAACAAAACTAAAAATCATTCCAAGGAAAAAAACTTTGAGCAGCCATGTGTCTCGTCTCCATGTCAAAACTATGACAGCATTTGGTATGCATTCTTAGAATGCATTATAGAACGATTTTGCATTCTCGGATGATAGAAATAGTTGTTTTTATCGCCCAAGAATGTAACATTGACTTAGAATGCATACCAAACACAGCCTATATATAACAAATGAAATGAATGCATATCGTTCTACTCTAGTTTTAGTTAAAAGATGATATTTTTTAGTAAAACTTATGTATTGAAAAATAAATCTTTTTTAACTGTCAATAATCCAGTCGATAATAGGATACAAACTAGGATCAGTTTGTGTCCATAACTAGTTTCCAGATCATCGAATTAATACTGTTTGGTTAGATGTGCAGTGAATTAAAATTAAAACAAACGTAAAATGAAAAGTTTTTACATTCATTACCAAGAATAATTGTATAATTAACTTAACAACATATTAAATATGATTATTATCAAACTAGATCGACTAATCTAGTGTGGAATTGACAATGTCAAATTCAAGTGTTTGGATCATTCAAGTGTTTGTTTTATGTCAAATTAAATATGATTATTAAATATGCCTCTCTCTCTTTAGGCAAAATGACCATTCCGTCCCTTGAATAGATGAAATGACCGCACCATGTGTCTGGGCAAAGCCTGCGCTCCCCGTCAAAGAACAATCGCCCAAATATAAAAATAGCATATTTTTAGCCAGATCTACTACACATTATAAAGTGAGATTGTACCATTCACATAGTTGTCAAGTCCTCACTAATGTACTTGCACATGGCAAATAATGAAGCATTGCATGAAAAAGAGGTTGTCTTTGGTATCATTTATATTTTGTTTAGAGGGTTTTTATGTACGGCCTAACGGCCGCAGCATAAAATAAGGGGATTTTAGTCATTTCAACACCCTCATGTCAAATGGCAAAGATCTGTGCACCAAAAAGCTAACCCGCTCAAGCCACCCTGAGCCTGGACCGGGCTTGGGCTGAACTGTTCAACACTTAGGGCGGGCTTTGGGCTGGGATTTTGAAGCCCGAGGCCGGGCTTGGGCTGAGGCATTAAGCTGATCCCGGCCAGACCCAACCCGACCCTGTACATACTATGTCCATCTCATTCTATTTATGTAACACATTTTCATAGACCTACATATGCTAATGGAAATAATGCTAAAAAACATGAAAGATGAAAGCAGAATGTTGCTGGTTGAAGGTATGGATCCTTCTTTTAGCATATTTTACATTAGCATATGCAGCTCAATTGCATATTTGTCATAGAAAATGTTAGTTCATGAAAGGAAGAATTAGAGATAAGGTGTTCTATCAAATGACCGGAGGAAATATTACAACGAAACAAATATCTCATCTAAAGAGTTGTCTAGCAGTTCTTGCAAAGGTTGCAGAAACATAATGGTAGAAAAAACATTATACCAATAAAATCTGAGACTATTTCCAAAATTCATGAAGAACATGCTCAAATAATAAAAACAAAAGAAGTTTTCAGACTTCTTGTCCTCAAGTTTAAGACAAGATTAATAAGGAATGGTATCGAGATGGTGTTTTAAATTATACTAAAAAAGCCCTAGGGGGGGGGCAATGACCACCCTGCCCCCCTGCACACGCTCCCATTGGCTTGGGCGCAGCCTGTGCTGTGGCACAGAGAACATTCTAGAGAGAGAGGGGGGGGGAATGCAAGAGGAGAAAAAAATAGGAGATATAAGAAGGAGAGGTAAGGGAGAAACTGTGCGTGAAAAAAAAGGAGGAAGGAGAGAAAAAAATATCAGAAGGTTGTAGAGGGAGAGTTGAGCAATTGAGTAAAAATAGGAGAAAAAAAAAAAAGAAAGAATAGAAAAGAAAGGGGGAGAGGCACTCCCACGCATAAGGGGGCGGGAAAACTAAGACAAAGGTCATAAGGTTAGGAATTTAGGACTGCTCAACAGTTGAGAGTTGAGAGTTGAGACATATCTATAATCTCGGTTTAGGAATGTTTTTATAAGTCCAACAAATCCTTCGATAAAGAATTGGGTCCTAAAAGAACGGAAAAAGAACTCTATCCTGAAGTGGGAGTGTGGCCTACGCCAGCACTCCCATGAGTCTATCTCTCTGCTCCCCATATGAAGACACCTCTGCCCCTTGTTTTGAGGAGGAGAGAGATACACACATAGAAATGCTGGTGTAGGCCACACTCCCTGCAGAAAACTACTCCCCATTATAGAGTACTATTGTACATGCGCCCAGCACACCCCTGCCTTCTTATGGGGACCAATTAGGCCGGACCTGGCTCCTGTCCAGCTGTGGCGGAAGCTAGAAGGTCGAGCGCTCAGAAACCACCCCAAAGACAGGGGGTGGTCATTTCACATGTGAGGCCCAGGTGGGACCCACCTGTGAAATGACCACCCCACCCCACCCCTGTTTTTGCTGTCGTTTAGTTGGGCTCGATGCTTCAACTCCCGCCACGGTTGGACAGAATCCTTTTCCCCAATTAGGCCCGATTGACCAAGACCAACAGGTCGACACCCTATTATGAGGCATTTTCGGATAGCCACTTGAGCTGGAAGCTTTAATTACTCAGTAGGACAGATTTGGGCTGTTATTTCCAGTATTAGGTTTGATTTGTATGGTATGGGCTTGGATAGCTTAGGAAGCCCAATAGACCATAACTATGTCATCATTTGGGCTAGGTAGTGTGGTAAGCCCAACGAATCTAGATGGAATAACTCTTCCACGCTGTTATTTAGAGATTGAGTCTTCCACACTGTCATTTGGAGATTTAATCTCAAATCCGAGAGTGAAAAGGGGGGATCTTACCATTTTGGACTAAGAATCTATTTTGGGAAGATTTCATTCCTTGAAAACATTGATTCGATCCCACAATGCCAGGAGCTTTTAAAATAATGACGATAGTGGGTGAGGTTGAGGAGGTGGAAAATGGATTATTATCCTCTCCAATTCCTAAAGTGTGGCAGTGCTAGGTGGAGATGTCGACACCTGGCA
Organism: Telopea speciosissima; assembly: GCF_018873765.1. NCBI lineage: Eukaryota > Viridiplantae > Streptophyta > Magnoliopsida > Proteales > Proteaceae > Telopea > Telopea speciosissima. The sequence goes on from NC_057923.1 coordinate 3,329,817, forward strand.
GCTGCCGCATCCAACGGTCCGATCTCATTGATATGGACCATTGGATGCAGCAGCTGTTAGGTGTCGATATCTCCACCTAGCATTGCCGTACTGCCACACTTTAAGGAATTGGAGAGGATAATTTTCCGAGGAGGATATAACCTCAACCTAAAAAATAAGATTAGAGAAGCGATTACTGTTTTTTCAATCTAATGTTTTTTTTTTCTCTTAATTTTTTAATATTTTTAGACCGACAACAATCGATCCGATAAAACGTAGATTTTAATCATTTGTGACCGATCTAAGATGATTTTGACTGATCCAAATCGATATTGGATCGGTGTTGATCCTTACCTATCCCGAGATTAGGAACCTTGCATGTATCTGAAAAGCATCTCAAATCCAAATTCTCACTCGCGTAGTTGAACAATATGGGACTAAAAAAGTGTTGTTTTACTTTTTAGCTTTTTATAAAGCATTAAGAATGCTTCAACACTTCAACTCACGTTACCAAAACAACTGGGGGAATGGTTTTGAAACTTTAACATCTAAAACAATTTAAATACAACATCTCTTCTTTCTCCATCTCCGAGAATTTCTCTCTTTTATCTTTGACGCTCCCTTCAAAAGTACGTGGTGAATCTGTTTCCCCAACAATCTCTCTTCCTACCTCTTGCCTTTGGCAGCTTCTTCACGGAGGGTTCCATATCTGTGATCGAGATTCTATAAAGTTAATTGATTCCAAGTTTAAGGTCTGGATTTCATAGCTCGAGGTTTAAGGATGGTTTATGATTTAATTTTTCATCATTTAAGACCAAAGGTTTCATCATAGTGTAAGGTTGTTAATGTTTAAGGTTAAGGTTTCTGGCCTGCTCCATAGATTTGAAAGTTGGGCTTTTTTATGGTAAAATGAAGACCGATGGAGAGGCTCAAATGTGGGGCCCCTTTGAACTACATCAGAGACTGGTCACTGGTCAATGATGAGAGTTGAATTCAGTAATATGCAAGGGAGCTTTATAGAAAGGGGAAGAAGAGGAGGGTGGAGGCAAGGGGGAGAAGAGGGGGTGGGGGCGCCAGGAAGAGGACGGGGTGGATGCAAGAGTTGCAGACGAGGGGTGGCGCAGAAGTTGCGGAGTTGTAGGGGGTGGGGGTTGCAGTGGGCAGTACGTCAAGGACGGGGGTGGGGGTGGGGGTGGGGGTGGGGGTTGGGGTGGGGAGGGGTGGGTCGCAAGGGAGGGAGACGCAATGATGGGGGCCAAAGCAAAATATACAAGAACCCCAAACATAATTGTGAAGAATGGAGTTTCCCTCCACCCATGGTGAATGGGATCCCATTCAGAGAGGGGCGAGAGAGGGCAGGAATGGGTATCAAGAGGATATTTTGAAACATAATAAAACCCTAGAAGTGATTTATGAACCCTAGGATGGTGGGTTAACTATCATCTATGGGTGGAGAAAAACTGTGTTCATTTTTAAAACGTGAGATACTCTAAATGTAGGATTTTTCAAACATAGGATTCGTTAGCTATAATTTACCCCTAAAATTATTATGAAGAAAGGTTATTTGAGCCGGCAAGAGAGAGTACGCTACCCCTAAAATAATTAAGGGAAAATGATAAATTTCAATGGCATGCACAGCATATAATAATGTGAATTTTTTTGTTTCGGTAGTTTCAATCCATTACAGCCCTTAGGTTGTTTTTTCTTTTTGTGATTTTGGCTGAAAAATAGATTTAGGATCTTTTGCACTAAAATTAATCTTAATGGTTGATTTTTAATCTAAAAGAGCTTAGTCAATACTAATCTTTGTTAATACATATGGTCAATATCCTCATTATACCATATGGACAGATGGTATGGATATTCCGACCTTTGGATAAAGAAGATATGGTCTCCATGTATATGCTCATACACATTCACGGTACTCCATCTAATACTAACTATTATACTTTTTACCAAAAAAAAAAATTCACTATTATTATACACTCTCATGTAGTCTTAATATTTTTAAATCTTTATTTTATCAATTGACAAATCAGTTTTAGAATCTATTCTTTTTTTCACAAAATTTAAACCCCATCAGAGAGAGTGGCCAAATGGCAAATATTTAAACAATGAATCCTATAAAAACAGTTTTGTTCACTAAAAAGTAAGAAAAGCAACCCCATCGTAGAAAGAGTTTGTGCATGCGTGTTTTTGTGTCTGATGTCAATCAACAACAGTGGGAGAAAATTTATTAAACCTTTGAGAGAAAATTGAAATACAATCTCTAGAAGATCCCTGGAGACAGAAACTTTCAAAGCCCATAGGGCCACCATTTCTTTGGTTTCTTTTTGTTCACATCGAGGAGTCAAGAGGAACTGAAATTATGGTTCCATCAAACAGTACTTCTAGGCTTCTTCAGTTGACAAATGGAAAAAATAAAAAAAACCCTTTGCACCACTCATCACAAGAAAAGCTCATCCAGCCACATTCGTGGTTTGTCATTAAGGGTTTTATGAGCGAGTGGCATAGAGAAGCACACTAATGAGATGTGATTGAATGAATTTATATATAGAAAGGCAATAAGATCATTTCATGTGAGAATGAGAGAAATAGAAAGAGAAAGAGAGTGTGCTAGAGTGCACCCTTCTCTGCCGGCACAGCAAACTTTTTCCCCAACCAATTAAGGGAAACAATTTTCTGTACGAGAGTGTGGCCTACGCCAGCACTCCCATGTGTCTATCTCTCTCCTCCTTAAAATAAGGGGATAGAGGTATCTTTTCACATGGGGAGGAGAGAGATAGACTGATGGGAGTGCTGGCGTAGGCCAGACTCCCGGACAGAAAACTTTTTCCCACCAATTAATTAACGATTGAGAAAGAAGAAAGTGACAAAGAAACCTACCATTCTGCTTCAAATTCAAATAGATACAAATTGCAAAGTCAGCAATATGGACGGATATATATACTAATAATATTGAGAAATAGCCAAAGTCCAAGTTACAATACTATTAAGAAACCTCAGCTCTTAATCATTTACTATAGAATATAAAACAAGGGAAGTAGTTCTCTGTTCGGGAGTGACGTGTCAAACTCTCTCCTCCTCAAAACAAGGGAGCAGAGGTGATCCTTTCATATGGGGAGGAGAGAGATAGACTCATGAGAATGCTGAGGTAGGCCACACTCCCGGACAGAGAACTTTCTCTCATAAAATAAATAACCAACTTACTCAATATAAAAGAAATGGTTAGTAGAATGCTACCTGATCGTACGTCTTGTATGGATCCCACACCTAGATACACAAAGCGCCTTGGGCGACTGAGATTTCCTCCTTTATATTGGGGCAAAGCGATAATTTTCTAGCACCCAATGTGATTTATTTGTCTAGGTGTGGGATACACGCAAGGCGTACGACCGAATAGCGTTCTTTTCCTCAAAAAAAATATATTTATTTTTAAAACAAGATAATCATTGTGGCAGCCTAAAGGGCAGGAAAGTTTCAATTTAATATTAAGGGAAATTTTCACAGACACCCCTAAAAGTATCCAATATCTCAGAAACTTATCATACTTGATCAAAATGTCACAGATACCCCTTATTTTTATAAATTTATTTCAATTTAGTCCACTCCGTTAGCCTCTACAGTTAAATATCTGTTAACTCTTTTTAAATGGTGAAATTACCCTTATCACAGTGAAATCCCTATAATACCCTTAATGATGAATTAATGATGTTAAAAGTTAGTTTTTTAAAAAGACAATTTTGCCCTTGTTTTTATTCAATATTTTTTTTTATTCCTTTTTTCTCCCCTTCTTCCTCTCCTCCTGCTGTTTCTTCCGCCGCCACCACCTCCAGCCCTCCTCTTGCTCCCCTGCAACCCCGCCACCACCCTCTCCAGTCTCCTCCGCCTTTTCATCTCTTCGTTTACTGTTTTTTACTTGCTCGCTTGCTAGCAGACATTTCTCTTTCCATACTCTTCCCCCTCCATTCTTCTTTCTTCCACGATTTTGGAGCCCTAAATCTCGGACTCTTTTTCTGGAATCACTCTCTATCTCCTACTTTCTTGATGAAAGAGAGAAACAGAAAGAGGAGGAGGAGGAGAGAGGTAGAACTTAGAAGAGGGTGATTACTCTACCAACCGCACCTTCAATATCCATTTCGCCCTTACCGGTTCAGCCACTTGGCCCACTTATTTTGAGAGTGATTACTCTCCAAAGTCCAAAATCCCCATTAATGGAGTTCTGGCTCGTCCTCATCCTCTCGTTCTGCCTCTGTGCAACCCTCAAACTATTAGTTGAACTAGTTTTTCACAACAAATCCAACCAAACAAATCTCTCTCTTCCACCAGGGCCTAATAAAGTAGCCTTAATCGGCAGTCTCCTCTGGCTTCAGGGATCATTGTCCTCACAAATTGAGCAATTCCTCAGCAACCTCCGCCACTAAGTATGGCCCCATCTTCACCCTCCAAATCGCCTCACGATCATCGATCTTCATCACGAGCCACTCCCTTGCCCATCAAGCACGGTGCTACTTTTGCCGACCGCCCACCAGCCATGGATCCCATTCGCATCATCAATAGCACCAACACAACATCAACTCCGCCCCCGATGGCCCTCTGTGGCGACTCATCCGTCGAATCTCACCTCCGAGATCCTCCACCCTTCTCCGGTTAAATCCTTTGCTCAAGCTCGCAAATGGGTCTTAGAGATATTAACTGAACGGTTGAGACATCATGTTGAATCTGGGGAACCCGTGCGAGTGATGGATCATTTCCAGTACAGCATGTTTTGCTAACTGGTACTCATGTGCTTGGGAGAAAAACTAGATGAGAAAATCATCTGAGAGATCGAAGAAATGCAGAGAACTCTTCTCGTCATGACAGAGATAGGGAGGAGAAGAAGAAGAAAAAGCAGAGACCTTTGGTCAAACGAAGAAGCGCAAAATTGGGAAGGTTTCACAGAGATGACATCGGCAGTGGAGGGAGCATCGCCGGAGCCGAAGCCATAGAGGGAAGAAGTCGAAATGACAGTTTTGTCCTTTTATTTAAATAACTAAGGGGTAAAATGGATATTTAAGGAAGAAGATGAAATGACAGTTTTGTTCTTTTATTTAAATAACTAAGGGGTAAAATGGATATTTCATCTTTGGGTACCAACTGTGCTTAACGTTTGAGGTGACTGTGACATTTTGACCAATTATGATAAGTTTCTGAGATATTAGATACTTTTAGGGGTGTGTCCGTGAAATTTTCCCTAATATTAATTATTTTTTAGTATATTGCTATAATACTAATTCTCTAAAATATCATGAAACTTGTCGCGATTAAGGGTTGGTAGTTAGGTTATGCTGAGTTGTAAATATTATCAAAGAAAATATATTTGGTAATCAAGAATTATAAGAATTTGAGATATGTGATTACAAGTCTATGAGAATTGAGATCTGCCTACATAAGCTATAATTATTGTTAATTACGGCAAAAATAACAAAAAGCTTTATATAACATTCACAAATCTCATGCTCCATCTCGTAACATAGGAAACAAAGGGAAATGTAATTTCTGATCGATATCAGTAATGGATTTTTAGGTGATTCTAAGTATTTTGTGATTGATTCAGTCCGATTCTTTCCAATTCGGATTGAAATCAACGGTGACAAATTCTGGTGTCGATTCTAATATCTTGAGCCATGGTCTGTCCCCAAGGATTAGCCACAAGTCAAGTTCAAAACCAATATGATCCATTATATTTATTTATATGCTATACTTTTGTCCTTCAAAGTTTTAACCCCTTCGATCAAAGATGCCTAGATTGAGTTTATAACCATTTTTCCATGTTGCACATGGAGAAATCAATTTGTAGTAAAACTTCTCTTAATATATTTCCCAGTTTCATGTCCAAAAAAATAAAGAAGAAACTTCTCAATGTACTAATAATGATGTGGATGGTATGTCCATTGAATTTGATCATCATGTTGCCATGTGGCAAATAGCTTTCAGGATATAAGGTCATCGACTAGTTTTATTGCTAGATCTTTATGGTGATATGACTACGTGATTGAATTCTTGTGTTATCATTAACTCTTGCTCTGTATTACATGATCCAAACTAACGGTGCCAATTGCCATGGTGAAGGATTGGGTGGAGGAAAACTCAATGCAAAACTTAATTGAATGCCAGACATTGATTAGTTCAACATAAAATAATGATATCGTAATTTGGAATTCAATTCAATCATAGACTCTTTTTTCCTCACTCATTGGCTTTTAGAGTTTGAGCTAATCATCTTAAATAGTACTTGTATATTTGTTTTTCAAGTTTATAAATACATTTTTTCACATAAAAAGAAAATAGCCAAAGTCACATCATCAGTGGAAAAGAAATTCTTCCATTGAAGGAGAACTTAGTATATAAGTTTTTCTATTAAATGCTTCCCACTCGCTGTCGTTCATGCATGCTAGATTTTGGAATGAACTCTAATCGATCAAGATCCTTTGAATACATCAAAAACAACAAACCGAATGTTCAAGACATCGATAACCCGTTAAAAGAGAAAAAGAGGCTGCTTACATCCACGATAGAGACTAGTGTTTATATTTGTATTATCTTTTCTAAGCAAGTGGCATATAGGAACAAACCAATAAGATGCGGCGGTTCATGTGAAGAATGGAGAAAGAGAGGGTACTACCGTATCCCTATCCATAGATTTAGATATCAATATTGTATCAGCCCTATTAGCATCGATGGTGACCCATACCGATTTGGCACCTACAAGTATCAGTCAATCCAAAATGTAGGTTTTTTTAAAATAAAAAAAAAAAAAGTGGATTTTATACAGACTGGTGGCCCATCCTTATCGATATTTATATGAGTTTTTTTTATTATATTTGAACCACATTTTTTATGTACTCGATGTCTAACCATTGGATGGGCATTTATGCTAAGGTGGCGATTTGGGAGTTGCACGTAGAACGATGTCTGCAAAGGATCTAAATCCAGAATCCAGTATGGTATTAGTTAGGGATGTAAACGGATCGAATTTGGCTCGGATAATGCTATATCCGCATCCGCATCCGATTGATTTTCGAACGGATTCGGATAGTGCTAAACGGATACAGACACGGATACGGATCAGATATTTTATCCATTTACATATAAATATAGCTTTTTGGATAGCTATGGCCTATCCATATCTGCATCCGTTTAGCTTTCGGACGGATTCAGATAGTATTAAATGGATACGGACACGAATTCAAAAACGGATTTCAGTTATTCATTTACACCCCTAGTATTGATATCCCGTGAACTAAAAGCCTTGAGCCTACCTTTCCCTGGCCACTCAGAAAATCTTCTCCCATCACAAAAATTATTTAGGAGAGATGAGCACATTGACTACCTTCTGAATTCAGATCCTCTACGACGTGCCGTTCGTAGTAGCCTGAGCGACGCACAAACAGGACATGCTACAATGACCGCCTTACCCTTGCTCGAGCACCTTGCCTGAGCGGGGGTAAGGCGGTAATTGCGCTGCACCCTATTTGTGCGCCGCTCAGACCGGGCAGCGCAGACTATCTGGATCCCTACCTTCTCGGGTCCCATCCAACAACTGGAAATAAAGAATAATTGTTCATTTCGTCAGGTGTTGAATTCTCAGAAATTAGCCTCTTCATGTCGAGGAGAGAAAGGATTTTACAAATAGAGAATAATTGTAAGAAAATTTGGCTTTTCTGTTTTTTTCTTCATTGATAAATAAGCTCGACTTGTTCGTGATGGCTGACAACCATAATAGGTGAGCTATGGATTTATAACTGTGGCTTCGTCTATGAAGATATTGCCCAGCTAAAGACGCAATTGATCAGACTTTGAGGGCTTAACTCGTGAGGTTCTCTTCTGCTAGTGCCCCCTTTATATTTTCCCTCTCGTGGTTTTAGCTTCTTCATCAGGATTGTGATATTCTTCTGTTTCCCCAATGGGGTCTGAGACATCTTTTGAAAAAAAATCTCTCCTTACCCTTATACTACTGATTGGCTTCTCTTATTGGAAACGACAATCAAGGCTCTGATTCAAAGTTTTCAGGAGAGAAATGAGTAACACGATGAGACCAAGGATCAAAAATATGTTCCATTTGGTCTACGACAGAGGTTAGAAGTTCTATTCTCTATTCATCTTTAATACCCACCAATTGAAGAAGTTCCAGTCGTCAATTGGATCTCTTTGTTCATATATTTTCAAATCCATCGACCTTGTTGAGTACTCGTGGTCTCATCAAAGAGATGGAAGTAGCAGAGAAGAACAGAGGGAGGAAAGGTCTGATCTGCAAGACATGGGAACGATGCAGATCAATGGGTAATCGTGGCAATAGAAATAGATTGTCACCTACGCCCATATCGAAGAGTAGATCATGGCCACGCAGTGCCAACTCCCCAGACGAGAGCAATAGCAGCAAACGCAGCAGCAAGAGACGCCAAGTTGCACCAGAAGGATGCTTCACGGTCTATGTTGGGCCGCAGAGACAGCGTTTCGTGATCAAAACAGAGTATATCAACCATCCGCTCTTCAAGATGCTTCTGGAAGAGGCAGAACTCGAGTACGGTTACAGCAGCCAAGGCCCTCTTTCACTTCCTTGTGATGTCGATCTCTTCTATAAAGTGTTTTCTGAAATGACTGAGAGAAGGCCCGTAAGGTTGCAGTGTTGCCAAGGGGTATGCTTCTTATCACCTTCTCGGTCCATCTCGGATGTTAGCCATGAAATGTTTCTGAATTCTACATAATTGATTTGTGTTGAGATCAAGAGATAGAGAGAGAGAGCCAATGTTGGCATTCACTCTTGATTTGCCCTAGTTACTATTTCAGATTTCAAAGCCCTACTATATGGCTGCATATGTGTACTTTCTTCGATCATTCATGTCTGGTGGGAAACTTGTGCAACAGTGTAATCAACCTATGTGTGTGTTGTGTTATGTCTCTGTGTGTATAAGAACCATATCTCCAATTCTCTATCAATCATGCTATGATCATATTATGATGCTTTGGAAGGATAAAGACTGTCTGTGTCAACTGTCAAGTAGTCGTTTCGGTCAGGCTGAACCGGTTTGATTCGGTGTTGGTCCAATTCAAAATCAAAAATCATTTCGGTTGTTTTTGGTTTTGATCCGATTTTTTATTGGATTTGTTATCGGATTCTGTCTAATTTGGTTTCGAATTTACGTGTATACATAAGAAAATTGATGAGAATATCTTTTTTTTGTATTTATTTTTTATTTCTTACCAAGTTACCATTAGCCTGATCTCGGCTATTTATCGGTTCAATTTTTATTTCGGCTGGTGTATTAGGTCGGCTAGTTTGATTTCGTTTTATTACCGTTCGATAAAACTCCAACCTGAAACCAAATCAAATATAGAGTTTGAAAATTTCAGGAGTTGGAAGAGTGCATGGTAATGACTACTAGTAGACATTCATGAACCTACCCACGGCAATGGGTGGCAAAATTTGAAATAACACTAAATTGACCATGTCAAATTGACCATGTCCTCTCTATCTAGTGCAGGATAAACATTAACATTTGGGCCACGCAAAAACCGTTTTTCCATTTTAATGATATTAATTATCTACCAATTAGGTATTACTAATCATATCTTACCAAAACAAGCAAGAAAAATTAAAAAAAAAGCAGTAAGAGGAAAGATACGATTGGTCTTCCTATTCAAAAAGAAAATCTACGTCACCTAACCATACGTGAAGTATACACATACATGTAGGTGATCCAAACTCCAACTAGTTGCATCCTAATGAAGTACCAATGACATAATTTGTCTAGTACTGGTGAGTCAAAAGTGGGGTCTGAAAATTGGTGACCAGTAAGTCCCACCTCTTACTTATGTATTAAGTTTGAGTCCAATTAAAGAAAACGATAGGCACCGTTGTACGTTTGAAAATACAGCATAAAATATGCAATACAAGATAGGTCATACAATTATACTAAGCTCTAAAGTGGGTATAGAAGTACGGAAAATAATCCACTCCAATTCAAAAGTGTGCAGTGTAGTAGTGCTAAGTGGAGATGTTGACACCTGGCAGCTCGGATATCCAACGATGGATATCAATGAGTTCGGACCATTGGATGTCCGAGCAGCAAGGTGTCGACATCTCCTCCTAGCACTGCCGCACTGCACACTTTAAGGAATTGGAGAGGATTAAAATCCATAGGAGTACATGATGCCTTGTCAAGATTCAACAATTCAAATTTGCTTAATTTGCATGTCATATGGTAAAAAATGTGCTATGATCAGGAGTACACTTCGCATCTACACCGTCTAAATTGCCTCTTATTGCCTAATAAAATCCCAAGGAGGGGCTCAGTGGTAAGGACCAACACCCCCCACCAATTAGAGGTCAAGAGGTCAACTTTCCTTGGATTTACCTATTCCCCAAGTAAACAAATTAATAATCCCATGGATACAGTTCGAATCTTTACCTGAACGGATATGGGAAGGCAGCGGAAGAGATCAAGAACCAAGTTTTGATTACTAACACCACTGCCACGAACAATCTTCACAAGGCTTCTCCACAGAGAACTTCACACAACAAATCCTTGGAAAAAGATGGAATCCCACAAAAATACACAAAGACTTGGAGAGCAAGAGTGACAGGAGAGAATCAAACTTTTGTTGTATGTGGCCTTAGGGTTTTAAGAGGGTTTATATAACCACATCCAAAGCCTCCACCCTTGCGAAGTCATAATTAGAGTGGGAAAGAGGGGAGGGAGAGTCGCTCTCTCTCTCTCCTTCTCGTGGGTAGGGGGAGGCAACCCCGAGTGGGCATCACGAACCAGGTCCAATTAACACCCCCAAAAAAAATTCAAATTCACGTGTAGAAGCATTGGCAAATGCGTAAAGCTTCATAAATAAACCCGTTTTAATAGGGCTGGTTTCAAGAAGTGTTGGAGCTGATTGACTTTCTTAGACCAATGATCTCTTTCACATACCGTGAAGGCAATAGAACAGTGGATTACCTAGCAAATCTGGCTTGTGAGTCAGCATCTGATTCTTTGTTTCATGGAGAATCTAGTTTACCTCAGGATCTCCGGCGGATTTCTAATGAGGATGCTAGTGGTCTTCCAGTGTTAAGAATGTAACTGTGTTTGTTTGGGTTTGGGAGGGAGCTCTTTCTTTGAGTGATCGAGTGCTTTGTTTATCCTGGTTTTTTTTTTGTCCTCGATTGGGTTTGGGGTTAGGCGAGAATCCCCATTGTAGTCATCATTAATTTTGGTTCAGTTTAATAAAATCTTGGGGGCTGCCCCGGATCCCAGGTAATATTCGGGTTAAAAAATAAATAAATAAATATAATCCCAATGTATCTGAACCAAAGCCGAAGCCAGCCCATCCGAGCTTAGACAATCTGGGCTTTAAAGCCCATTGCAGAATTTATATGAAGGGCAAGATCACTGTGCTGTATAGCGATGTAGTGCCTGCATTAGTGCTGGAGCCAATAAGAAGGCATGCAGGAGCATTTGACTGAATAGGATATTTTATTTACTGGGGGCTGAGTGGTAATTTTGTCCGGTCCTGTATCTAGGTGCAGGAACCACACGACTGGTTAGCGTTCTTTTTCCCTTATATGAATACCACTACAGGGAGAATGAATGTGATTTGAGTTCGAACAATGAGAGTTTGCAAACAAATAAGCTTGCAATTGTAATACATTGATTTCTTCCAAATCAAACTTGGTTTGGTTAGTTTTCCCTTTCAACCATGATTTTGAACTCAAATAGAATTTGGGTGATAACAGTAAAACAAAATATAATATGTAAATGGATCTCCCCATAAATTATTGAACTGAACACACACTACAAGTTTACTGAAACAGTTGAAATATGGCAATGAAACTAATCTTATACAGAACTATTATATAAACCTGCAGATGTTCAACTTAAAGCTCCCAACAATGAAATTTCACATTGTTAGGGAAAACAGGAAACACATAAGAAACTTAAAACTTCCACAAACACATCTGCTTCTTGTTTTAACCATACATATTACTACTGTAGAGTGTCTTCCTCCTCTTTGAACAGAACCTGTGCAAGAAGTGGCCGCAGGAATGTTATTTATTCGGCCAGAAACACACAATCTAGGACAAATGTTATCTTTTATCAAATTTGCATAATTTCTTGGAAGATCTTCATAGCAGAGGCAGGCAACCCAAGTAGAACATTTATGCCTTTCCTCTCTTTTCCATGAGATAGGAACAAGATCACTTCCTTCTCAGGCAGTGCAACAGGCCCTGATAGAAGAGGTTCTCCCCATCCAAAATCTGTGATGTGGAAAGAGAGCCTAGACCAGGTAGTTATCAAAAGGGTAGCTGCCAAAGAAGGCCTAGTTCTTGTTATTTCAAAATAATCAATGGCTGATCTCATATACCCATCACTCACCATCTGCACTGCTTTCTGAACTAACCCAACCGTATATGATAGTTGGTTATCCAGTAGCTCACCTGCACAGCATAGAGAATTTGTTAACACAATTCCATTCCCAAAGTACCCCTTTGGTAATGGTGGATCAAATCTAGACCTTCCATCCACAGCAAAAAGAAGCTTTGTCTGTTGTTCAGGCTTCAATTTTAGTGCTTGGCTACGTGCTCTCCATACAAATGCAGAGAGAGCTTCAAAAGTAGTGCACTTCTCCAGAATTCCTTCTTTCATGACATTCATCTTCAGTTGTTCAAGTTTATCAGAGTCAAAAGAGAAGGACTTATAGAGCATTTCTTCCTGGTAAAGGTTGGCAGTGTTTGATATATCTTCTATTTCTGCAAATTCATGGTGAGCAAACTCTATCTTTGGTAGGTCCCGGGCTTTTAGGATGCTTCTGTTAAGGTAAGGTGGAACACTTAGCTGCAAACCTCTGGCAGTTTCACCCCATGAATTCACAAACTCCATAGCCCCAATCCCATCAAACATACAGTGGTTCAGACATAGGCCAAGAACAAATCCTCCACACTTGAACTTAGTCACCTGGAAGATAAAGATGTTATCTATAAGATCCCACTGCAATCAAGCAAGGGGCTTAAAAACAACCACAAAAAAAAAAAAAAAGTGGGGGGGGTGGAAGAGTACTGAATGAAATCTCATTTCCCATATTTTTGAAAATTTTGAATGAAAAAATTTATATCTTACATAGAAACTAAAGAGTGCAAAAGATGAGTGACTGGACAATCTTGATGCTTCAATAAACCAAAATACCTCTGCTTCTGTCATGAGTCAAATTTCGGAAGAAACTCCTTCTAAAGAGTAACTATAATCAGTACAGTTCTTCCAAGTCTAGCTTCATCATAAGCTTGAAGGGTACTCTTATTTCAAATTCAATACAAAAACAAAATCTGGTTGTTTTCCATCAAGAGATTTTAACATATTTTGAGCAAGCATATGAATATATGAATTAAGTTGTACATATAGGAGAGCCCACCTGTATGCACAACTTTGTTAAATACATGCATCTCTTGAACATGTTATGCACTATATTATAGTAAAAATCTTCCATGGGAGATCTGTTTCTGCAAAATAATACTTAAGATGGATTTACAAACCTGAGCCACTAAAGGAGGAATCTCAAGTATGTTCTTTGCACCAGGAATGTCATAAACCAGCTTACTTAGGGTTACTGGGTCAGGTTTTGTGATGTTCCCTATCTCATCCATAGTACAGTTTGCCTTTGCATCAACAAAAACAGCACCTTCCCCTGTACAATCCACAATAAGCTTCCCCTCTGAACTGATTGTGAGCCTCCCTGCAAGTGGGTAGTAGTGAACAAGAACTTTTGCCAAGGCATCCTTGATGACTTGACCTGCTTGCTCATTCCCCTTCTCATCAGACTTGAAGCAGTAAATAGTTCGAACAATCACTGCAATATTCTGGTCAAGGTTTGACAAGAAGTACAAACCCTTCTGTGTCTCCTCTGCTGGAGGAACCAATATTGGCTCTCCTTGCTCGACACTAAGTTCAATCACATGCCCATTGGATATCTCCATTGAAACACTCTCTTCAAGCTCTGAGACCTGATCACCTGAACCTGGGACTGTAATGTAGAAGAAGAGAAGCAATAATATATTGGAAAAGTTAGCTAACCAGATGGAAGAATTTGTCAACTATGGAGTGGTAGAAAGAAAAGTGGATCGTTTTCATTTCTTCCCAAGAGGAGAAAGAAAAAAATAGCTTCTATTCAATGCACTTAAATGTGATAGACATGTGATTGAGAAGACAAACCATGTGTAAATATGCTGAACCCCAAGCATAAACAGAGCACAGAGTTGTTAATGTTTTATTGCAATTTAAAAGCTGTGGGAGAAGATGAGGATGAAATGCAGAAGAGAAATCTAAAGAACCCAAGAGGAAAGATACCTGACAGAAAGAAAAAAAATGGTCTCTTAAAAATGCATGTGTGAAACTGAAACCTGCAGTAGCTGTTATCGTGAAAGGGGTTCAGGGAGTTATATATACAGAGAGCAAAGGATGGCTAAGTTGGGTCTAAATTGTTAATCTTCTTGTTTAAGAATATGAAAACGACAGAAAATTATTGGGGGAAGAAATTGAAGGAAGAGAAGGGAGAGAGAAATGATACAAGCTCTCCGTTTGGGTATGGCTTTGAACATAATTTTTTGTTTGCAGATTTTGCTTTTTTCAAATCTCCTATTGGTGGGAGTTGGCTACTTGCCATGGTTGACTGTTCCAAAACATCACCCGTAAGCAGTATCTGATTCTGGGGTGGAGACTGGAGAGAGAGAGTTTGATGGTTGGTGTGGTTGGCATCCCAAATTTGCTGAAGTTGCTCTTCTCACGTCTGTCCTGTTGTATTACTGAGTAATGGAAGAAAAACAGTCAGTAATGATGAAAAGAACAGATGGAACCAAGTTTTTAGTTCACAGTACCGATACAGATCGGTTCATAGTGGTCTACATTGAGCGGATTCCGGTACAAAAGTCATTTTAATTAAAAACACCATTTTTGACTGTATCAGCTGATATATATATATCGATGGCGTATTGGTATTGATCACCATCGATATGACCGATAGGATTTCTACCCAAAAAAAATAAAAAAAAAATGACCGATAGGATACCGATACATAAATCCATGTATGTAACGCCCCGTGGTGGACTGGTAGCAGTAGAACCAGAGGTAACAAACAATTGGCCGGGTTACTAATCAGCCACTGTATGTGATGACTGATCCCGGTGGGAGGGTTAAAGATTTAGATTCCTCTCTCATCTGAAGATGTCAGGGCTTGGTGCAACACTAAGCCTGTTCCATTGTGACAAGTGATCGTGGATTTGAGTTTAAAAATAGTCTATCTATCAAAGCAGGTAAGGCTGTGTACATAATGACATTCCCCAGGCTTCGTAGTGGTGGGAGTTTCGTGTATTTGGTATTTTCTTTTTTTTTTTAAATAAACAAAGAAGGGATAGGAACTAGTGAGTAGCTGCAGGAAGGAGTGTCATACAAGAGAGGCAAAACGGTCATTTCAAAAGAGGAAAGAGAGAGATAGCTAGACACGCTACTGCCGTCTGCCGGTGGGCACTAGTTTATGGTACACTGACAGTGTATCCAACCTTTTCATGGAGTGGATTATTTCTTTAAAGAGTCATGCCTTGTGTAACCATGAGGGTAGATAGACCTCATTGTCTTTGTAGCTTACAATCATATGAGTATCATAATAATCTTTTGTCTTATGTAAATCAATATTATCATTCTTTGTGACACAGGAACTAATCCTTCTAATTTCTCTAATTTTTTATTTTGGATGTTGTTCTCTGTGCCGCAGCACAGCCTGCACCCAGGCACATGGGGGTGGGCACAATGACCACCCTACTCCCCTGCACAAGCTGCCCATGTACATGGATGGATGCAGGCTGCGCTGTGGCAGGGAGAACATTCTCCCTACATTCTCCCTTTTTCCTTTTTAAAAGAAATTATTAATTAATTTGGTTAAATTGCTGTTACTAATGTTGTTGCGTGTGATTTGTTTGTGTGATTAAACGAGTGTGGGTATGGAAGTTGAACATCCCTAGCTGCTGGGGTCAGAGTTCTGAGTCAGAAATTCTGACAGACATGCACTTGATATATGTTGGGATTTCTTGGGCGAGGGTTTAAAATTCAAGATCAGATTCGGATCCAAAAATGAGCCGGTGGGGTCAGGCAAGCATATTTGATGTATTTGGAGGTCAAGAGGGCAGGGTTCAAAAATCGGGAGAGGATCAGCCGATTTGAATCAAAATGGGCCAACGCTGAGGATTTAGATCCTCTGCTACCATCTGCCCGCAATCTCACACAGGCATGGGTGAAATGACCGCCCTACCCACGTCCTGCTTGTGTGAGGTCATCAACCGCATGAGCAAGCAGCAACAGAGGATCCCAATCCCAAGACTAGTCCCAATTCTGATCCATCCAAAGGGTTCAATTCGTATTGCATTTCTAGTATAAGGTAGAATCTAATTGATTCCAATCGATTCTACTCGACCAATTCTATTAAAGCTCGGAATCGAGTGGCGAACGAATCCCTACTTGCTGATTTTGATATGAATCAGATCAGAATCGATCTCAAACACTAGTAGAATTGGCCCCCCAGATTATGAAAATTCAACAATCATGTCCGAAAAATCCTAGATTCGATTGCTCCAAAATATTCAGAAGATCGAATGAGTCACGGCCATTTCTGATCTGGATCGCCCAATTCGACTAATAACTTTCTAATTTTTTAAACACTAAAGCTAACTTCAAAAAAATCCTCTGAAGTCCGGGCATCTTACGGTGCGTTGCAGTTCGGGTCTGAGAACTCAACATATGAAAGATGCTTCATCCAACAGTGCCAAGCTCGATTGACCCAATTTTTTTTTGGTTTTTCTTGAACTCGGCACCACATGTCGAGTTCTCAGACCCAAACTGTAGAGGATTTTAATCCCTGCATCGGTTGATAATTAGTCCTCACACCGATGAACATGTGGGTGGGTGGGTGGGTGGGTGGGAGGGCGGCAGATGTGGTCACTGGGTAGATATGCCCTCAGTCGTCAGTCCTCTCCACCATTAATCCATTAGGCAGGCAGCTGGCATTGCCTACAGTGGGTGATGGTCAATGGTTCGATAAATTGGAGCAATGAAGTGCCTTCAATTGTACAAGAAAAAATAAAAACCGGAATTGGATCACTTCGTCACTTGCTCTAGGTATGGGTGTCTTTATTTTCACTTCCTTTTTTTGGGGTCTTCACATTTCCCAAAACCCCAACAAACAAAAACAAGATAAGAAAGAACTCAAAGAAAAAGAAGAAGAAAATCGGTGTTCTCATTGCCTGATTGTGCCACCTTCAGAACTTCAAAAAGCAAGGAAAAGTAGGCCACGCAAGTTCCCAAGGCAGAATAAATGGGATTTATAGCAAGAAAGGATACAAGTCTGGCTGTACATATGGACTGCAGTTTTACTGTATTGATTTGGCCATGCATGTGGTATGTCAACTGAGAAACTGGATCGATCCAGAATCCAGATTGCCAGCTTCAATACGCTCCATCTCAGCCACACTTGTAGGAGGGATTCTTCTTTTCTAATTTTTTTCTTTCATGAAAGCACTTGGACTTGGAGGGTTGATGAGGGCAAAGCGATCCAATAGATGAAGGATCACCAAAAATGAAAGAAATGAGGGGTATCTTGAATGGAGAAGTTTTCCTTCATCAACGACGAAGGAAACACCCACCCATCTATGTCATTAGTACTCTTACAATTTATTGGATGTTCGAAACATTTTCTACTGTTCCATGACACTCATCCAATGTTAAAGATTTTCTTTATTGCGGCTTCGAGATAAACTCGCTCCTTTAATTGGGAACATGTCAAATGCGGAATTTACTCCCAACTTTACATGTGGACTGTTTTTTCTCTTTACAATGGCAAATTTGTTGGTTGGACTTGTGCCTATTGGATGTGGCTATCATGAAAGAGGGGGCCTATAATTTTTCTCTATATAGTGGAGGTACCAACCTGCCAAAAAAGGTCATTATTGGAGTCTAAAAGAGGACTTATATTAGAACCTTGGGAAATGATAAAAGTAAACCCTCTCACATGGGGCAATAATATCACCACCCCATTTCTCTCCTCCCCTTGGATGCCTATGCACATGTTCCTAGGTCTATCGATCTCTACACTAGTCAGGAGCCACGCAACCTACTAGCAAACCCCTTCCCTTAATTTTATTATTAAATGACTAAGCCCTACATAAGGCGAAAAAGATCATGTGTATTCGGGCAATCGGGCTGCATGTGCAGCGTCAGGCTCAAGGCAACACGTTTTGACTGTCTTACCCCTGCTCAGGCAAGTCGCTTAGGCAAGGGTAAGGCGATCAAAGTACGCCACCTTGAGTCTGACGCTGCATATGCACAGGATAGGAGCATATTATATAGCATAGCCACCCAAAGACCCTGAAACTTATTAGTTTATTGGGTCTAAATTCGTTGAACAAACCCTGTTATCTTGTCTATGTAACTTGGTTATGATCATGAGGTAGAATTTTACTTACTAGGCCTCCGTTATCCATCATTTAAGCCACATGAAAAGCTGATCAGGTCAAAACCACCATAATCGGGCGAGCTTGGGAATTGATACCATACCAAAAATCAATTTCTTCAAGGGTTAAATCTCCACGTCACCGTGCTGATTACATAGAACATTTTCCACCGGTGGCATAAAAAAAAATATAGAAAAATGTTCTCTTTGGGGTGCAGGCCATACCCAGACATAATGGGGACAAAATGACCATTCCACCCACAATGAAAGGCAAAAATCCCACCCCCGAGATGCCACTGTATGTGTGACCCCTACGCTCCCTTCCCCACGCCACCCACACACACAGAAAACACTTCTCCCAAACAAATATATATATATATATATATATATATATATATATATATATATATATATATATATATTATCATAAAATGACAAAATTATTATGACATTAATATAAGGCTGATGTATGCCTGGCATCTCAATTACTCAAGATACCCACCTCTGCATTGTATAGAGGTCAACCCAAAATTCTGCCCCAAAGGCAAAACGATCATGTTGGCTACTCAATAACAGCACATCATGTTGGTTTGTCGATGACAGCACCATGAAACCCAGTGCACCCTACCGCCCCTACCCCCAGTGGTCATAGAGGCTTCATGTGGTTGCAAATAAAGTGAAGATAAAAACATGAAATTAAAACAATAGTAAAATGAAAACAAAAATATGAAGCTTCTCTTCACTTCTTCTTCTTCTTCTTCTAATCCTCCAACCACAGTCCCAACAAAGTAATCAATATTAACATTGATTGTATAACTACTAGAAAAGTTTAATTGCAAAAGCTTCCATTTTCTTGTGAGAGTTTTGCTTCCCCTCAATTTCATTATACTTGGAACCACATAATAATTCCCCCCATGGTTGAGAGCATAGTTAATAAATACGTGTATTATACATATATTATACATATATCTAAACATTTTAATGAAAAATGCACCGTATTACATATAATATTTCAAAGTCAAATAAATACACGGATTTAAAGACCTAACATATTATACATAAATGATACTCGTATTATAAGGTTGTAATACGTTTACTTAAATATTAAAAAAAAAAAAAAAAAAAAAAAAAAAACTAAATTCGATCTAACCGTTAGATAAAACAAAAAATTAAAATCTACCACTTACCAAAACCAAACCCAACCCTCGTCTTTTCCAGCGGAAAATCAAAGAAACTCCAGCCGTCCAGCGGCTGCTTCTCAGTTCTCAATCTCGATTCCTCTCTGTCTCTTCTTCCTCTTCTTGTGTTCTTCAGGCCGGCGATTGCAGTGGCCAACTCAAAAAAAAAAAATTATTATTCTACTCCTCGCCTCTTCTTCAGAAAAAAAAAGAAAAAAAAAAAGAGAACCTCAGTAGCCCAACTCCTCGTCGGATCCACATCCTCTACTTCGATTACTTGTACTTCCATCCTACTTCCACGGCTTGTCAGCGTGCCACCTGTCTTTATGAGCATCCAATGGCTGGGAATGAATGAATTCAAATTTTTTTGAATTTCACCTGAACCCTGTCTGAACCACCATAAACCCCACTCAAACCAACCCAACCGGTTCTTATAGATCAAACCAAACCCAGCCCACAACCCTAACTTAATATCCTCTACATCGTTTTGTTCAAACCCTTCTTCTCAAACGAACATCAAACCGCCATTGCTGCTTTCTTCTCCCTTGAACATCAAACTGCCGTTGCTGTTCAAAACAATTCCGGTGAGATTGCAGAGTTCGGCTGACGTTTCAAAGCCCCTCTTCTCCTCTTCTATGGCACCGTCTCAGACTTTTCAAAGCCATTCTTCTCCTCTTCAAGCTCTGTAGAGCCTCTTCCATGAACCAAGCTACTCGATCTGGGAAGAAGGTGAGTTCGCAGAGTTCGGCCGACGTTTGAAAACCCTTCTACTTCCTCTTCTTCTTCCGAAAAACTCAGACCAAAGAACATCGAACTGAAAGTCTCCTCTTCATACGAAAAACTCAGAGAATCTGATTCATTGTTCATAGCCGTGGCGATCTAACGAAATCCGGTAGGGGTTCCACTCCCTTCTTCTCTTCTTCCCAAAACTCAGAGCAACTCCGGCCTTCAAACTATGTATAGAAGTATAAAGGAGAGATATTCAACTACTCTAAAATCAATGAAAAAAATGGAAAAGAAAATCCAATACAAAGAACACAAATCTCCCTCTTCGTCTCCCTCTGTCAAAACATAAATCCAGAACATGAGACAAATTCTTTCTAGTTTCTGCTCCTCTCAAATTATTTCTTTTCCCTTTCTAAACATTCTCATTTTTTATTGGTATTTTTTACAACTTTGAGCGGTTTTCGTAGCTTTAAACTTAGGTTTAAGACAATTTTGGTAATTGGTTCTCCTTTGTTTGTTTTGTGTCTTCCAACTTTGTCTTTGCCCTCAAAACTGCATTTCTTTCTCTCTTTGATTAGTTTACTACCTAGTTTTCTCTCTGTAATTCCTTTATTCCTTTCATAGAGAATCTTTTTTCCCTCACACTTTACCCACTCAGTGAGCTCTGCTTGCTACTCTGTAGTCCTTTTTATTGCATCCAAGCTCTACGAATTTGGCTTTCGCATTGGAGAAGACCATCTCCCCTCTTCCTCGCTTCATTTTCTTTTTCCTTTTTTAACCCCTTTCTTTCTTTCACTCGAATCTATAATAATTGGTTTCTTTTCTCTCTCTCTCGCTCTCTCTCTTCCTAGTGAATCAAATTCCAAAAGAACTCTGCATTGCGGTTTTGGTTTAAGTGTGGACTTGGATTATGTTTTAATCTCATCGCTTTCCTTGTTCTACCTTGGTTTCCAAAAACAGAACATCATTTAAGTCTCTCTGAGATTTGATCCAAAATACTGAGATGGTTTAGTTTGATCCAAAAACAGAACACCGGTTAAGTCCATATGCAATTTTTACATCATCATTCAATATTTGATCCAAAAATAGAATACCAGTTAAGTCTCTCTGAGATTTAATACCCTTTCCTCACTTCCCTGAACCAAAGAGATCTGTGTAAAATTGTGTTAATAAGTCATATTTTTAAAGGAAAAGAAAGGGGAAGAAATTAGTCCTGTGCAGAAGCTCAACCACATATGAACTCTATCAGTTATAATATTGTAACCCTCTCTGCAAAATTCAAAGGGATGAAGATACTTTGCTGCCTCTACCCATTAAAACTGAGACGGTTTCATGGAGCGATGAGTTGCAGATGAAGAGGCTCTACAGAGCTTGAATCATCATCTCTTGCGATTTTAATAGTGAGACGGTGTCGAGCGATCGAGAGATTCTCCCGGATGTGCTGCGATGAGTTGCAGAGTTGCTTTCATGGAGCGATGAGTTGCAGAGACTTTTAGGGCTTTTCGTTCAAATGAAATGGAGATGAGTTTAGATTGAGTGAAAGTGGTTCGATTAGAAGTGGGTTTGGTTTTGGGGGTTTAAATCGGTTCAAAGAGGGTCTCATCAGATTTTCAAAAAAAATTGAATTAATTGAATGTAGGCCGTTGGATTCTCATAAAGACAGGTGGCACGTTAAGAAGCCGTGGAAGTAGGATGGAAGTACAAGTTATGGAAGTAGAGGATGTGGATCCACTCCTCGCCTCTTCTTCAGTTGAGTCCACAAGAAATCTTCAAAAGTCGACTGACGTCAGACAATAGACCCTCAAGTCCTCAACCCACCAATCTCCATCGCACTACCTCGGTCATCAGTCAAAGAAGAAGAAAATTTTCCTTTTAAAAAGGTAATAATAATGGAGAAGAAGAAAGATCAAAGCTAGGGGTTTGATTTATTATTCTACTTAAAGATCACACGTGATAACCCAACTGATTAATCAATTTCTCTTCTTCCCAGCTTTAATTGATCTTCTAAAGTCTCGACCAGGAGTTTAATCGTCCTGTCCTTCTTGTTCCTCTATTGTTTATTTCAAAACAGTAACAAACAAACAATAACTCGATGCAGAAGACTCACGGAAACAGCAACAGAGAAAAAGAGATGGAAACAGAGAAATTATAAGATCCAAAAACAACTGAGTTTCAAGTTGAGGAGTGTTTTTGGGTTTTAAAACACTGTTTCCATGTCACCTTGACGGATATCTTTCTTATTGAACGTGGGTTGGAAGTTTTGATCCCACCTATTGGTGTAATTGCAACTCCAACTGTATTCAAGCTGGACATTTTCCAAAATGAACCAACCCAACCTAACTAATCCCTGGCCCTTCAGTTACCAATCAAACTATATATTTAGTTACACCAGTAAATGCTATTATTATGTTTATTAGGTGTACATATATGTTGCATAATGAATATATGTCCATATTTTTGCTCCCAGATTTTTACAGAGCAACCATATTAAACACGTACCATATTATTATCGTATCGTATTATTGCACCGGATTTTTTGAAAAATCTTATTGCCATACAGTCCATTTGACTGACGTACATATCTGTTCCCATGTTATTGCATTCCCGAACTTACTAACTATGGTAGAGAGGCCTTATACCCAAATATGTGACACATTGCAGATCTGCTAACATTCAAATTTTGTTGGGCATCTGAGCATATTATCATCTATAAATTTAGAAAGTTTAAGTCTTAACCCACAGGAGAATTTAGGTAAAAGTTTTTTATTCAACTATAGAAAATTCAAGATAAAAATCCTAACAGTGTCGGGGTTTCAAGCATGGGGAACAGATCAGCAGAAGCTGATTGCAATTCCGGCCAATCCAGCTCGTCTAATCCTTGGTAGAGGAAAAAAAAACAAAAAACTTAAAAGAGAATCACAACACCAATTCCAGGTTTTGATCCAAGTCGATTTGATCTGAACCGGATCGAAATCGGCAATGTCCTATCCAGATCCTGATTCCATTTATTTAGACCATGCAAAGTGTAGGAGAAAGAACCTAAACTTTGTTATGTAATCCAGTTACCCAAAAAAAAAGTGATGTAATTAATCCAAGGGAGGACCTTTCCCATGACGGTATGACCAAAGATATCCCTACATTAATCCTCCATTATCTCCTCATAGAAATAAGTCAAGGCACCATTAAAGTCGCCCTGGTAACCCAGTCCCATCATTCCATGCATTTCAGCCAACCCAAGTATTGAGTACGCAAACTTCAAGTGGAGAACAATTTTCTAAAAGAGACAAGATAAGGCTAAAGATAAATTTTCTAAGAGAGACAAGATAAGGCTAAAGATAATGTATTGGAAGAACATAAATACAGGTCTATTGTACACAAGCCGAATAAGCTACATCCAGATGAAATGGCTAAATCTTTATGACTTATGAAAACTAATGTTAAACCCCCCCCCCTTCTCCAGAACCCCTGTGCAGGGCTGCAGACCAATCACCTAAGTACCTCAAATGAACCATAAAGGTCCAGTTAGAAAGCTCAGAAACTACCCCATGAGATTAGTACATGCTCACCAGGGTTCCCCCTAATTTGAATGAGCTAGTCGTCATTTTCTTCGTCTGCCTTATCATCAGCTTCACCCTCAGCTTGTTCAGTATTCTCATCATCCTCACCATCCTCCTCATCAGTCATGTTGTTTATAACTTCTTCAATTATACCCTTCACTTCTGCCTTTCTGTGCATTAGATCCATACCAAAGTGGGTTCCTAACCAAACAAGTGGATTATGACCTATGTAAGTACCAACGGGAGGTAAACAAAAACACCAAACCACTCAAGAGCACAAACAATAGCTATTAAATGAATCAGGCGCACAAGTTTATGATACATATGGGCTCTGACCCTCATGGTTTTAGCGTACAGTATCAGTATCGGTGTTACCGGAATGTATCGGCTGTATCAGGCCAGATCAGACCATTTTGCCCTCCCCTGTCCGGGTATCACCGATACAGTATTGATCAGGTTTCAGTATCAACCACGGCCGATCGAATCCCAATGCATAAACAAATGTTGACCCCAACTCAGTTTACATTAACTGCACAAAATTACATGTTTGCAAGTGGTGCAGCTAGGATAGAGACCAATTAAAACCTTAATATCAATTAGGGCACATTAATTTCGTCATAAAACAGATATATGCAAAATAAGGGGATCATACCTAGTTGCCTGATAATATCTGACAAGGTTGCCTGCAAAAAGAGATACAGGGATTTAATGAACAACAGAACCATTAATAGCAGAAGACATAATACTGAATCGGATATTACTCACTGTATTGAAATCCACTTCTTTCATTATATCATTGACTACAGCATGCATTGCTCCTCTGCTTGGCTCAGCCTTCGCCTTCTTGCTAGCCTTACCAGCTCCTAATGGCAAAAACATATAATTACCAAAGACAGGTACAGAGCAGGTAGCAACTGTGTGGTTCTTTAAAGAAACTAAACTTAAAAGATAAGAGCTTGTAACAGAATGGAATTGAGAAAATCCAAGGTGATTGGTTGAATGCTGTTTCCCAGCTGAGGCTGATTTGAATCAAGAAAAGCTACAAAAAGCAAAATTCTGAACACCACGAGAAATATGAACGTTTGATATCTATGCAAGTGAAACATCTGCAAACTTAAAAGACTATAATACCCAACGGCTGAAACTTATTAGAAGTGCACACTGCACAACCCACAACCTATATCAAAGGATAAAAACAGTGCCCGGTTAACTGAGAATAAACAATATGTACAATCAAGTCCACATTTAGATCTTCCTTAGAAAATCTCCGGGGCAGAGGGGGTATAAGGTAAATGATAACATACCTTGATCCTTCACAGAAACCTTTGCCCCAGACTTGCGTGGCTGTTTTTTGCTTGTTGATTTGTCTTTCACTGGTGTACCCTTATGCTTTGCACTTCTCTTGTCATCCTCTGACCCTTTTTTAATTGCTGATGCCTTGGATTTAGTAGGTGAAGCAGAAACTCTATCATCAGTAGCAGCACCTTTTTTGAAAGAAGGTGTTGAAGAGCCTTTTACAGATTTTGCAGAGGATTTTACAGATTTTGTTGGTGTTCTCATTTTGACATGAGTAGCTTTGGTCTTGGTCTTGGCCTTGGCCTCAGAGCCCTTGATGTTCTTAATAGAGCCTTTTACGCTTTCCATATGCTCATTTGTTTTGTCTTCGGCATTCTCTGATTCACTCTCACCCTCATCACTACTCTCTTCCTTCTGAACCCTATCACTGTCATCACCTTCATCAGGATCATCTCTAGTGCCAGCAGAACCAGATTCATCTTCATCCTCAACTTCTTCCTCAACTTTAGAGATATGCTTTTCTTTATTTGTAGTTTCAGGGCTTTGTTTCCGTTTCTATTGTAGAAAAGCAAAAGGTAAAGGGAAAAACAATATCATCAGAAGGAAATGCAGGTGAGCAAGCAAGCACGAGAGAGAACCACCTGAAAAACTACAGTATAAATATACACAATGAAGTAATGTTGTATGTGGAAAACAATTTTACAAATAAGTACCATATCTCTAAAGAAAAGCATATTTCTAAAGTTGAGAGATAATGATGCAAGAGCAAATGCAGCTTTTAGAGAGAGAATGACGCAAAAGCATCTTTATCATATTTTTTTATTTTTCAATAACTCTAAATTATATCATTTATATAAGATCCCAGTTTTATTATTTAGAGTGAGCACAAGATAGTTTTTGTACTAAGCACCCCACATTGAAGATCTTCAATAAATCTGGACTTCTTGGTTGCTCAGTTGAATCTCGGATCAATCATAATTAGGTTAGTCTTTTATACTGGAAGTACAATTAGAGCAGAGTTGAAAATGTAGAATCTCCTTATTTTATTTATTTTCATTGAGATTATGAATAGACTGGGCAAGTGGAGAGAATACAGCATAGTTCGAGAACTCACGAGATCTCGCCGAGTTTCTCGGTTTTTCGAAATCCTGAGACGAGACTGCCTACGACTCTCAAAATGTCAATATCTCGCCGAGATCTCGGTTTGACCTAGGAAAATGCCCATGTAGGTCCTTTATATGAGTGCCAGATCTCGAGATCTTGTTGGGAAATCTTGGTATACAGACACCTATCTATGCCAGGAACCAAGACAAACAAGATAGACACTCATCTATGCATAATATCATTTACTTAAGATATTATTCATAAATAAGCAATTACCCCCCTATATGAATCCAATAAAAATAGTTAAAAAATCAAATTCCAAAAGGAAAAAAAAGTCAACCCCCAATTCAAGAACAAAAACTGGATTTTCGGCGGTAGGTGCAATTTTCAACTTTCTAATGCTGGGGTTTTTCTCAAATCTAAAAATTCCATAAATCTTAATATGGTAAAACATTGCTAGAAACCAAAATTGCGGTAAAATATTCATTTGTTTTGATGTCCAAAAATATATTTTCATTCAGAACGAGTTTGACAGCATTCGCGCAGACCGAATTAAGTTTGACCGGTACATAACTCCTTCAATATAAATCAGATTTAAGCAATCTTAGACTTGTTGGAAAGCGTTGGGTTCAAGAAGAGGATCTAGTTCCGATCTGAGCCTACGCATCCGTGAACGGGTGGAAGATCTTCACTCCCGAGCAATGCTCCGACATTAACTACTTTGTCGTCATCTTCGCCGTCCTTCTCTCCTCCCACTTCATATCTCAGAACAACCCATATTAGATGGACACGAGAATGAGGAGGGGGTGCGTTGGGTTCAAGAAGAGGATCTAGTTCCGATCTAAGACTAGGGACAAAGGGAGGTGGAGTCATGTTTTGGACGGGTCGGAACTCTGAATTGGAATCTGTACGCTTGGGGAGGGAGGGAAGGGGTGGGGCGGGAGGGATTGCAGGGGTGTCCTAGATGTGGGGAATCAATTGAACCTGTCATGGAGGCCGGAAAATGCCATTTCAGGGGAGTAGCGCAGGGGAGTGGTGTTGTAGCAGAGGATGGGATTGCAGGAAGAAGAAGGGGGTAGGGAAGGGTGGAGTGGTAGGAAGAAGAAAAAGAAGGGGGTAGACAACAGAAACGATTCTATCAAGTGTGACCCATACAGATTCTGTTTTCTCTTGGTTACAAAAACGCTTTTTTTTCAATGTTACCATATAGCATTTCAGGACCCAGAAACGCTCAAAAAACACAAACACATAAGACTATGCCGAACCAAAAACACTTAAAAAACACAGAAATGTTGCCATATAGAGCCTTACTAACTATAATCTCATGTCACAGAAACAGGCCATTAAGATTCTCGCATAAACGGAGCTTCAGTCAGCTGCAGTTGATATGGCCTTGGAAAAGATCATGAGCATAAAAATTAAGCAAGGTCAATAATTCCATAACTAAAATAGCAATAGGACCTGTTGGAATATGTAATCCAGAATACCGTGGGGGTATTATGGTCTTTTGGGTGTTTTATTTATTCTTTATTTATGTATTTATGAGCAAAGGTAGAAATGTAATTAGGGACGTGACACTGCTCACGTGAACAGTGTCGTGAATAGTATTTTCCCTTGTTATTTCTTTTACTACTATAAATAGAGAGCTTGACTGATCTTATAGATCATTCAAGCCATTCTCCCATTCTTGGTTCAAGTCAACATGGCATCAGAGCTAGTCTGGTCTAGGTTAGAAAAAGAGGAAAAAACCCTACTCCTCTCCAATAGACTTCTTCCTTCTTCTCTCTTTCTCGGCTTCTCCTCCTTCTGGTTTTCTTCTTCTCATCCTTGTAAGGGGGCAGCACTAATGAGGTAAAAAACCTTAACCAATGATTTAGTTGCTGCCCTCCTCCAATCAATCTTTTTTTTCCATTAAAATTCTGCTGGAACCATCTTTGTGCATTGGAGCTTTCCAGAATTTTTTAGAGATCAACTTCCTATCACTATTGAAGGTTGACCTTCCACCATTGGAGCTCCCTTTGCTCTCTTTTCCAGCACCTTCCTACCCTATTCCATTGACCTCCTTTCCTTTTTTCTATTTCTCCATCTTTCATTAACCTTTTCAGCCCCTACCCTAATCGATCTCAACTTGTCAGGGTTTTTCAAAACCCTGACTCCAATCGATTTTAGGGTTTCCCTTTTCAGATGCAGCTAATTTTTTGGGGGTGATTCCCTACTACTACAAGCCATACTCGACCTAAGTTTGGACCCTTTCTAATAGCTGGATTTGTTTCTACAGCAAAACTTTCTTA
The DNA here is from genome assembly GCF_018873765.1 of Telopea speciosissima. NCBI lineage: Eukaryota > Viridiplantae > Streptophyta > Magnoliopsida > Proteales > Proteaceae > Telopea > Telopea speciosissima. Next base: position 3,358,461 of record NC_057923.1, read on the forward strand.
ACCTGCTAATTTAGTTACCTGCTAAAACCCTAACTCCAATCGAAATTAGGGTTACAGGTTTTAGCTTTTGCTGATTTTTGGAGGGCTGATTACTTCATCTACAAGGACCACTCGACCTCAATATTGGCCTCTTTCCAAGTGTTTGAAGACCCCTAACCCCAATCGATCCTTATTTTCAAGGTTTTACAAAATCATGACACAAATCAATTTTTTGGGTTAGGATTATTTGCTGCTGCTAGAGTTTTTTGGAGGTGTTTCTACCATCAAGAGACGCAACCTACTTCAACTATTCATGGCTTGAAGAAGTTCTATTTCGTGTGATAGTTGTTGCCCTATTTTTCTGCATTTTTTTTGTGTTTCTCCCTCTTGAAGATCAAGTCTCAATCACAAAAAGATGTTGGCTATTCGTATTGGAGATCCATTCAAGCAGCTCTGGACAGCATCTATTACACACCATCAACAATCTTTGACAAATCATCATCTCTTTTATGAAGCCCCCTTTCCCTACAATCGATCTCAACTTTCAGGTTTTTTACAAAACCCTGACTATAATCGATCTAAGGGTTAAGGCAGTCCTCTCTTGCTGATTTTTTGAGGAGAGTTTTGCAACCATCAGAGGAGTACTCGACCCAAATTTCAGCATCATTCATGGATTTATTTTGAAAAAAAATTCAGGTTCACACTTATGGCTCGATTTCATCATTTATCAACCTATTCTTTTACGTGTTCTTATGTGGCTTGCTGCTTCAACTACCTATGGATCTGTTGGGTTAATTAATTTATACTTGCTGGTTCTATCAAGCTTTACTACATACCTTGCTCTATTGATTGGCTTCTGTAAGCATGACTGGTTGACATGTTACTGCTGCCTTTATGAGGACTACTGCTGCCCTATTATTGAGTCTGAATATCCTACTATTGGAGTTCGAATTTCTTTCATTGTTGAAGACTCGAATTTACTACCTTGGAGATCAGCTTATTTGGGATTACAACAGCATTGTTCCATGGTTATTGGTTGCAACTACGAACCTATTCAGTTGTGCGAAGCTCTTCTACTGCTTCATATCCGGCTTACTTTGGAGCTTGTTCCTAGCAGTGTTACTAATTCAGATCTTATCCAAGTTTTTTGTTGAAGTTTATTACATCAATTCTGTCCAGATATCTTCGTCCGCTCTATTTAGCATGAGGGAGTTTATAAATTGGAGTTTTGCACACTTATTCTTCCTTGTTTGAAGATTGATCAAGCCTTGAAGATTGGAGCCTTTCCTTACTTCAAATTAGATCTGTATACTTATCAGATGTGAATATTGGAGTTCGGTGTTTGTCCCCTGCAAGAGTTTCCATCCGAGTTTGTTTGGTCGTTTGAAGATGGTGGACAATTTCTATGTTGCATTATTTTTCTCCATAATTCATTATCCCACAACTTTTCTTTTCACTTCACCATCTCCCCTAACATACCTTTGGCATATACCCATAACGACTTTGGACGATAATGGTATTCTTTAAATTGCCATTTCTTCCTTTTCCATTCCCTTAGCACCTTTTGGAAAATTCTGGAATATTATATTTTTGCCTTATCTCTTACATTATCTCTGTTATGTCCACGTGTACTACTACACGTGAGGGAGAGATTATGTACAGCACACCTACAGACATTGTAGAAGCAGAACGTGCAGGAATACTTGGTGCAAAACATAGAAGATCAGTGTTTCAACCATTGCTATTGGGAATCCTTCTTTATTGGGTTGAATTTGCTGTAAGGGGGAGATGAAGAGTATTGAAGATGTTTGGTTATTGCCTGCCTATATGAGGTTCTACAGTTGGGTTGATCTTTTCCGCTACCTGATTCATTTGTTTCCGCTGCTTGCTGCCCTAGTTGCTTGTCTTCAAGATTATCAGTCAGAGATTCATCACTGGATAGCTATAGAAGATTGGTGAAAGCTACCTTTTTTTGTTGATCAAGTCTGCCCAGTTTTTTGAAGATCTATATTTAAAGTTCTTGAAGGTTTATTTGGGAGCTACATTCATCTCTGTCAAGCTGGATTCTACTGCAACTTAGTTTCTTTCCATTTTGTTAAGGTGAGCATTAGTACCTTGTATGCACCAACTTGAGGGGAAGTATTAGCATTATTATGGAGTTATTTTTTTCTTTTTAGTTCAAGCTGGTTTTTCTTTCTTCTCTTATTTGTATAATCCAGCTTGCGGGGGAGTGTTGGAATATGTAATCCAGTCTGGTCTTTTGGGTGTTTTATTTATTCTTTATTTATGTATTTATGAGCAAGGGTAGAAATGTAATTAGGGATGTGACACTGTTCACGTGAATAGTGTTTTCCCTTGTTATCTCTTTTACTACTATAAATAGAGAGCTTGACTGATCTTATAGATCATTCAAGCCATTCTCCCATTCTCGGTTCAAGTCAACAGGACCGCATTATTGTCATTTCCAAGCAAAAAATGCTTGAGGCAAAGAAATGTGACTACTCTAAATTTTTTTAACATCGATGTATTTTTCACATCTATATGTTTTATAGCTAAATTTGGAAAATAAATAGACATAGAAATAGAGTGAATGTAGTTGAGATCAAAATGTTGAGATGAATGAGTGGCAACACACCGATAGAACAGATTTCAACAAGTTCAGGTGAGTTTAAACGTTGCAATAGAAAGTAGTAACAGCAACAACAAACTCAGCCTTATCCCAACTTAATGGGGTCGGCTACATGGATCCAAGCAAAACAAAGTAGGGAAAACAGAGTTTTAACTATATATATATATATATATAAAATAAAAACAAGGACAAACAAATGAAAGATGGGAAATAAATAGAAAAATGAACAATGAAAGAAGAAAGATAATAAGAGGAAATAGACATAGCACAGCCCATCAAGAGAATCTCAGCTAAATGGGGCTAGCAACATGGATCCTTGCCCTCCAATAGGCTCTGTCCGAGGTCATACTTGGGACAAGCCCTAGCCTATGCATGTCCTTCCTCACCACTTCTCCTATGGTCATTTTAGGTCTACCCCTAGCTCTTTTAGCTCCTTCAATCGGAATCATATCACTCCTCTTTACTGGGGCATCCGTCGGCCTCTGTTGAATATGATCATACCACCTTAAACGACTCTCTCGTAGTTTGTCATTGATCGGGGCTACCCCCAAGTCCAATCTAATCTGTTCATTCTATACTTTGTCCTTCCTTGTTTTTCCACACATCCATCTTAACATCCTCATCTCTGCAACACAAAGCTTATCAATATGGCACTTCTTATCAATAGAAAGTAGTAACAGATGTCAACAAATCCAAGTGATTTCAGTATTTTTTACAATTTCTATCCTTATTTTCTGCCATATTCATCTGTCCTGTTAAACCATGGGTGTAATCATGTATAGCATGATAGGGGGAGCCCCTCTATCGTGGATTATGTTTTTCTCCTTTATTTCTTCTTTCCTAGTTGTTCTAAGATTTTGGGTTTAGTTATTAGTTTACTTTCTTTTCTCTTTTGCTCTTTCCTAGTCTGAATAGGAGAGCTATCTTTGACCTCTGTTTTCTATAAATATAATTAGAAAAATCGGTTGTTAGACTCTCTAGCAGCCTCCCTTCTCTTCTTTCCTCAGTCTCTTCTTCTTCTCTTGATTGCTGGTTTCTTATTCTGATATTGTCATGTGTCCTATTTCCTAAATTTGTCCTGTTGTACTTGGAATCCCACAGCTTACAGGTAGAGTATTAATTTTTAAGGATATTAGTTTCCATTAACACATAACAGAGAAGAAGTCAAGCACCGCAGCCACAATAAGATACTTCTCTTTTCTTTTCTTTTTTTTTCTCTTTTTTTTTTTTGGAAAGGGGGGGGGGGGGGTGGGGTGGGTGAAGGTGGAGAGGGAACCTTGTTTGATCCATGTCCAGATGCTTTGCCAGATGTTACTCTTGTACCAGCAGTCGCCTTCCTCTTTCGTTTTTTACCTTTCTGTGACAGATAGCAAGAAAGTAAAAAAAATAAGATTATCAAAAGTATAACTTATACCTAATATTAAAACATAGGCCAAATGTAAAACCTCTTCCTTGTCTGCAAGCAAGACTTCGGTAGTAGCATGTGGAGATTCCAAAAATTCCAATAACTTTGCTGACAGCTCTTCCTGAAAGTATAGCTCAACCAGATAAAATAAATGTTTTGCATAATAAACAGCAAGGCAATAGAGAACATCAGAAATTGTTACCAACCTTTCTTGTAGTGGCCTTGGAAACTGGAATATCAAGCACATCACAGAAGTCCAACAATTTTTCTTTGATAAATTTGTCAATCTTTTCTTTCACTTTTGTCCGTTGTTTTTCCTGCAGAGGAGATTATGGTCAATCAATAAAGCAGAAAAAATTATGACCCTCACTCACTTCAACAGTTTCAACATGAAAATACATCAAAATTTCATTTACAATTTCATTTACATAACACTTTCTTTCTTACCAAAAATCCGTTGATGAGTATATCTGTGATTGCAAAAGATTTTGACAAGAAGGCTCTTTTTGGTTGGATTTTGATTGGTTCTAAAAATAAGTCACCGAATAGGTTGTGGTCAAGAAATCAAAATTGTTTGGTTACTGCATTACGATTTCGATTTATTTCCCATCTGTGGGAATGAGTGAGTGTGTGTGTGAGAGAGAGAGAAACCTTGATAATCATGGATGTGTTCTATGATCCACAGGCTTTCTCCGGCTAAGGTTGTTGTTACCAAACCAAATCCAACTGTTCCATTAACAATCAAGCAAAAGGCAACAACCTCATGGACCTCAAAGGGAAGAACCTACAACAGATACTCGACAGTGTTGACCAACATGTCAGGGAAGACGGTGAAGGAACTCAAGCTTTCTATATCCAAACTTTACAGTCCTCTTTGGGGCCTCTCAAAGTTCAACGAAATCTACGGATTCTGTCGTGGCTCAAGTACCGGTCTCAGGTTACACATTGCAGTAACGATTGACAAGGAAAAGAAACTCACGAAAAAAAAGGAGTGATTTGCTTTGGTTTTTCATCTGATTATAGACCAAGAAATTGTGCAGGTCCAATGAGATAGAGAAGTGACACTCTAGAAGGGTGGTGCTTGTCCTTTTCTCTTCTCTGTTTAGTGTTTACAGATTATGAATCCTTCCTTTGATGTGGGGTTTGCAAGCAGGGGTGGGACGGATTTGCAGGGTGCAGGGTGGGGGAAGAGGGCAGAGCAAGGAGGGGGTTGGCAAACAGGGGTGGGGTGGATTTGAAGGGGGCAGGGTGGGGGTGTGGGAGAGGGCAAGGCAGGGAGGGGGTTTGCAAGCAGGGGTGGGGGCAGGTTTGCAAGGTGGAAACAGAACTCCTGCGAGAATGGTCAAAAGGTGAGGTGTCATTCAGGGAAGAAGGAGAAGCAGTGGAGCAGGGGCAGAGAGAGAGAGAAAGAGCAACGAAATAGAAATCTCAAAATCGGAATTTCGGTTTCTATTTCCAATAAACAGGGTGTAAAAACCATACCAAACAGACAAAAAATTTGAGATCAACCCCTGAATGCAAAATTGAAATCAAACCAAAGAGAACCTAAGATTAAAGAAAATACCTCATTCTGAAGCCACACATAGCCAGAAAACTGGCCTATATTTCTCTTCAAAATGTGCACCTGCAAGGCATGCATGTTTTCACAACCTTTTAAATATTACAGGGGCACTGAAAAACTAACTCCGTTGAATATGAAGAAAATAAACTACACAGGTACAATAAAGACAAACTAAATTTGAAAACAGATTTGGTCAATCGGTATAGAAATCCAGCAAAAGGAAACTTCACCTTGGCTTTCTTTCCAAAAAGAATTGTGTGAAGCAACTGCAGGTTTTCATCAGGTTTTCTCTTTGACAACTTGAAAGCCACTGAAACAGTTCACAATATCAGAGAGACTCACAAACAGGTCACATTTCTGTAACAAGAAAGATAAGATAAAATCCAATAAGACTAACAGATAGTGCCTATACATTTAAGGAGATAACTGTCCCTGGTGTCAAAGTGAATACAATCAGTATAAGGGTTCCTGGTGTCTAACTGAAGAGCAGTAGAAAAATTGCTTAAGCTATTAAAGTGAAAAAATTAATAGGCCAAAAAAAAAGCACATAATTACGAAAAAGAAAATATATTGAACTAGTTGCTTTATTGTGCTCAACTACCAAGAGCTACAATGCCATGGTTCCACTGTTCAACATAATAAAATATAATCTCACTGGTAACTTAGTTCATTTACTTTTAAACATAATACAACATCATCACTAACTGGTAACTTTGAAACAAAGCACAGAGAGAACAAATCACTAAGAATGAAATAATGACACAACTTTCATTTTACAAGTTAAATTGATATGTATCCAAGACAAATTTGCTGCTCTCCATTTTTATATATAATGTAAAAGCATTGAATAACTAATGGCAACGGTGACTCACTGGCTATAAATAGCCTAAGGAGTTAGAATACACAGAGCAATAACCATAGATAGGAATCAATTTCTTGCTGTATGGACAAATAGGAGCCTCTCCCAACAATGACACCTCCATAGCATCAAATAGAAGGGGGGGAAAATGTACCTGGCACTCTGGCAGTGGTTTAGTTGGTCAAATGGTTTCAGATTTTGTAATCCAGTTTGGTGTAACAGCTGCATTTTTTGCATTTTGGGTCTATTGGTTTTATGTAGCATCGGATTTGAGGCTGATAAATTTTTACCAAAAAAAAAAAAAAAAGATTTGAGGCTGATAAATTTCAGTATAATATTAAGTTTCGGTTTGCCAATTATTATATCCTAGTTGGTCTTTATCCCATTTCTAAGATCCAATTGAATTTCAAAACTATATCCAGCACTTCTCTTTAGGTTCCATTTGGTTGTGTCGAGAGTAATGGGGGGAAAAAAACCAAAGCAAAGTTAAAGTGCACTACATTCGTTGTAACAGCACGTTTCCCTAACTGACAATGATGAGTAGTTGCAAGATACGCGTAAATTGGACAGATTATTCACATACCATAACTTCATTACTTCCTGTTGCCTAACGAACAACAATCAGAAAACAATTTTTTTCCACTCCCATCCTTAAGCTTACTTTCCCCAACATGTGAGAACAACCTTTTACTAAGCTTCGATATTTGGGCAACGAAACAGACAGAAATTTTACAATGACCCAAAAACTGATTCATTTGCATGGATTTCATCTCATATTAAAGGTTTTTCAATTACATATCCAACAAAACCAAAATGCTTTCAATCGCAGCTGATTTGGGAAAATTATGGCCATGGTACTTCCAACATTTCAGCTTTTTACTGAATTTCTATCTGCACAATCATAGTTAGTTAGGAATCACAAGGTCTTATATACCCCATTTTGGTGTTGCATAAAGAATCAATTAATTCTTTCGATGCCTGAGTGTGATTACCAGAAAACCTACAGTCATGACACCACTGTGGCACATGCTATCTCTTCTCTTCCCCTCTTCCTTATTTTTATTTTCTTTTACAAACAAATATTGCACCATCCAGCGGCGACAAATCCCTGAGATTCATTTTAAATCTGTCCTTTAACCTTCTTACAAGACCTCCCAAAAACGTATGCGATGGTCATTTGTAAAATTCTCCAGACTTATTAATTAAAGGTTATACCCTTAAGTGTCTAATGGCCTGGTCGCTCTTCATCACAAAGTTTGTCTTCAACAATGTTGGAACTTCCAAGAGAGTAGAAGTGGGTTGTTGGTTGAAGACATTAAGAATTGAGGAGAGAGAGTGAGTGGGCTTCCTCTGAGGAGAGAGAAAGTCAAATCTTGTTGAACAAGCATTGAGGAGAGAGAAAATCATTGTCTTGCTCAACAAGGTAGAAGAGGAGAGAGAGTGGGTTTTCTCTAAGGAGAGAGAAATCCACTAAGTTGTGATGAGCCTTATAAAAGAGAGAGGTGTCTTCCAAAGTGAGGCTAGTGTTGATTCAAGTGTTGATCCAAGTGAGAGTCCAAGGGGTACAATGTGGGAGCAACATGTGTACAAGGACTAAACAAGAAGCCAAGGTTGGTATGTAGAGTAAATGAGAGATGAGAGAAGGGTGTACATGGGTGCTTGGGTTCGGGTGTCAAATCGCAAAGGTTGTACTATTTTCTCTTCTCTTGATTCATAGTGAAAATTGGATCACAATCCGTGGATGTAGGCGGTTTTGCTGAACCATGTAAATCTCTTCTCTCTTCTTTGTGTATGTGCTTGTTTCTTTTTTGTGTTTTTGGTTGATCTTGCACGTACCGTTTTTGTGCGTTTCTCACATCCCATAGAGTTGATGGATTGGGTTGATGGTGAGAAAGCACGGTGTTGTTGAGAGTAGTGGAGGAGATTTCTTGAAGAAAAAAAATGGAGGGTGTTTCCTTGGATCACCAAGGGAACGTTGTATGTTATAGGATAGGAAAGGTGCGTTAGGCACTCCTCCAACATGGTTCGAGGAAAAATGATGCCTCCTTGAAATGAAGACGGTGGTCGAGGGACTACAGGGGCATGTCTAATGAAGGTTCGGTCATTCAAGGTACTAACACTAGAGATGTGTCAAGTGAAGAATGAGGCTAAAATGGTGAAGGTTCTCCATTCAAGGTACTAGCACTAGAGATGTGTAGGATGAAGAATGGGCCAAAAACAATGAGGGTTCTCCATTCGAGGGACTAGCACTAGAGATGTGTTGGGTGAAGCATGAGACCAAAATGATGGGTGTTCAACCATTCGAGGGACTAGCACTAGCGATGTGCAGGGTGAAGACGTGGTTAAATATGTTTTTTCAACAAGTCTTCAAGGTGGCTACGATAAAAGCCAAGGTGGAGATTGTTGGGTTTGGTGGCTTTTATCTAGACCGGTTGATGGGTTGGTTCAATGGTCTAGATGGAGCTACTGGAGAAGAAAGAGAATAAATGGAGTCTTCAACAAAGATGGGTCTTCCAAGTAAGTGGAGTTGATCAATATAAGTTGCATAGATTCCATCATTGTCTTAATGGAATTGACAGAGCAGTGAGAGTATCAAATTTTGCATCGGTTCAGCCTTATAAGAATTGAACTATTGGGGAAGTTCACTGTTGGCTACCATGGTTATGCTAAAGAAGAAACACTCACAGGGGTAATGGCAAAACAGTAAATAAGTAGAAATTTATACAGTGATGGCAGAGTTGTAATTAATGGAAGTCCAAAAAATAAAATATAACGAATGGAAAAGGGTAAACTTGGAACAAGATAGGAATAGGAAAAGAGTATATAGAAGGGTAATTCTGGAAAATAAAAAAATGTAAGAGATATAAGTACAACTTAATGAGTGAGGGGTGTTATGAAAAAAATGGTGTTTTAAAAAAATTTCTTTCTAATTGGTAGTCTGAGTCGTATTCGACCTCTAGAGGTGAGAATGGCGCTGGAAGAATTCCAACTTGGAGAAGGACGCTGGAAGAGATCAACTCCTACAACGGCTGGAGGAGTTTGACTAGGACTTGAAGACCGACGAGGAGCACTGCAAGGCGAGAATGGACCAGGTATGTCCGACTTATTCTTCTTCCTCTGAAATTCTTCTTCCGTCTCTTTTTTTTTAAGATTCTGTCTCTTGCTACCTGTTTTCTTCTTCTCTTCTCAAATTTATGTTGTTCTTCTGTTTCTGGTTCTATTCTTCTCTTCTTGCTTCCTTTTTTCTGGTTTCTGGCGGAACATGAGGGCAAGGGTTTCTATGGAAGCGAAGGGGGGTATGTCATGGCAGAAGGGAAGGGGGCTTGAGGTAGTGGGTTTTTTTTTCGCTATAACAGCGAGATAGAAGGGGAAGGAAAAAGGTGGGGTAGGGGTTTCAGTGGGGCTGAAGGAGAGGGATGGGAGGTGGGACCGTGGAGGGTGATATGCAGCTTTTTTTTTTCTGGTGTGGGAACAAAGTGAGGTTGCGGCGGGAAGATGGGGACTGCTGTAACAGTAGAACAGCAATGGGAAAAAATAGAAAAAGAAGGAGAAGAGATGGGGTTACTGTTACCGTAGAACAGTAGTGGTAAAGGAAGTTTGGGAAGAAGGAGAAAGAGATGAGAGAGATTGACAATGAAGGAGATGGATCCTTCGTCTCTAATACCAAATTGGTGGAGGGGCCGGTAGGAGAATGATGCAGGACAATCTTGGACCGGGCCGACCCAAACCCAATTGAACCGGGTCTAGTTTGAGTGTTTGGATCTAGTAGGATTTTAGGAAGTTTAGTTTATTTGGGAAAGTACTATGTAATCTTATATTTTAAGGTAGTTATGAGACACGTAGGGAAATTTCCAATTTTAGTTTTATTGGGTTTCTATTTTAGTTAGCCTGGTTTTAGTAAGTAATTAGGAGTCTTTATTTTTGGGTTCTATAAATAGATGTGTAACCAACGACCAACGTATTGAGATTAATGAATGAATGAATATTGAAGAAAGACTTGCGGCAAGAGCAGTCCCCCCTCCCCTTCTACGATTCTATCTCTCTCTCAAGGTAATTCTCTCTCTCTCTTTCTTTCTCTTCCCTCCCCCACGGCTCTCCTTTCTCTTCTTGTTTTTTTTCCCCTGCTGTCGTAACTCCTTTCCCCCCCCCTGTTGCTGTCGTGAATCCTTTTTTCCCCCCTGCTGCTGCCAAAATCCTGTTTCCCCCCCCCCCCCCTGTCCTTGTAACCGAAGCACCCCCAGCCCCATTAAACATTACTCCCTCCATTCCCCTGCTGATGAAGCCCTTGTCCCCAACTTAAATCTCAATCGAAACCCCTGTCTCCCATCCCAGACCTATCGTTAGCCTTCCCAGCCCATTCTCTGATTTTTATTTTGAGAATCCCAACCCTAGTTCAATCCCTTACAACATGTCCCTGCTTCCTAACCTTAAAACAGAATTATATATTTATGCTTGCATGGTCTTCCCTCCCTTTTCAGCTCCAAAACAGTACCTATTTTTAATTGGTTGCATTGTCTAGATATTGATTATTATTCCTAGTGCTTCTAATTGGTGGTTTATCAATCCGTGGACTGTTATGCATGCTTAAGGATTAGTTGAATGCAATGCCTTGAATCTTCTTATCTAGCTTTTTGGATCTAATCATATTATTTGCTAGATTTGTTTCCTAAAGCTTGTGGTGATTATTCATTTGATTTATGGTGATATATTGTTGGTGGTAAATTCTATTATTTATTTCTCATGCTGAATGTAAAGTTGTGCAAATTCCAGCCCTTGTCCTAAGTCCATATTAGGGTGTTACAACCTGTGGTCCTGTCCTATTGCGGGATACCTTAGCTCCTAGGGTTTGTTCAGAGAAGGAAATAGTTGCAGGGAAAGGGAAAAGACATCGCACAATCAAACATTCTCAAAGAGTAAAACTCAAACTTCTATTCAATTCACTATGCCCATTGTTGGGTTACATGCAAGTATATAAAGGGAAAATAACATGACTCCTAGTTAGACTATGAAACTCTAACTCTAACTCCTACGTACTCAACTCTAAATAAAAGACTAAAGTAAATAAACTCCTAAATAAATAAACTAATTCCAACCCTTATTGGACCAAAAACCATTAAACCGGTTCTGTTTGGGTTTGGGTCTCGAAATCCTATCATGCTGGTCCAACCAGCCAAGTGATACTGCATCAATAAAGTTCATTAATTGGTGAAAAAAGTCTAGGAGGAAGTCCTCATAAGAGTCTAGAACCCCTCCCCCTAGCCATTCTAAATAAAGAGCTGCCTATAAGTTAATGGAACAACAGAATTTGAATGAAATCTTGGTTCTGGTTTTTGCCAATAGCTAAGAGAAACAGTTTAGGAGAGAATCCTATGTGAAGTGAGAAACCATGAGGTGTGAATGAGAGATTCTACCATCTATCACATCTTTTTTCCCCTATTCTCTCAATCGATACCACCCTTGTTTTTATTTACTGATCTCACTTCCCTACGATCTTATCTAGTAAGGATTCTGATTCTGTTGTCAGGACTGAACCAGGATCTCATCGCTCTGACTGACATAGTTAAAGGACTTTACACTACATAATACCTATTTTTCGGCTTTCTTATTTTTAGTTTTTGTTATGTATGTCTCGAATTCTTGGATCCATTTCGAAGAATGACCCGCTCCGACATTTTTGGTTGCGACCCAAATGGAACTTTTTCTGAGATCTGTGATGGTAGCAAAGCCCTTCACTGATCTCGTTGGGGGTGCGGGGGTGAACGGTTCAACCCAACCTGATGGATCGACCCGGATCCGATGGAGGAGTATTTATGTTCCTTACCCGCTTTATTGTAAAAATGAGAGTAAGATTTAGGGTTTTCGTTCTACGGTTTCTGAGAGAGAGCAGCAGCACCGATTTAGGTGTTCTTGAGAGTTCCATTGTAATCTTTTCTCCAATTTGCATAGTGAATCATCTTCGTCTTCGCCCGTGGATGTAGCACACCATACTGGTGTGTGAACCACGTTATATCTCTGTGTTCTTTTGCTTTGTTCTTGTTTCTTTTCGTGATTTTGTTGGTGTTAGCTATAACAAACTGGTATCAGAGCTCTTGGTTGCTTCGATCACTGCATCCATGGCTCCTACATCAACGAAATTTGATAGACAAGTTCGATGGGAGCATTAGCTTCAGCTTATGGCAAGTTCGGATGATGGCTATTCTTGCACAGCAAGACTTGAGGGAAGCCCTACTTGGGAAGGCGAAGAAACCTGCAACTATGTCTGAGGAGGAGTGGAACAAGATGGATATCAAAGCCCTTTCGGCTATCCAGTTATGTCTTTCAAATGACGTTTTGCAAGAAGTTCTCTCAGAGAAGAAAGCTGCCGAGTTGTGGTCGAAGTTGGAGAACCTGTATCTCACCAAATCCCTCACCAATAGGCTGAGATTAAAGCAACGTTTGTATACCCTTCGTATGGGTGAAGGTAGTTCACTTAAATCCCATATTTCTGATTTCAATTCTATTGTTACTGATTTGAAAGCAGTAGATGTAAAAATTGATGATGAAGATTTAGCTCTATTATTGTTATGTTCCCTGCCTCCATCATATAAGAGTTTTAGGGACACCATGATTTATGGTAGAGAGACCATCTCTGTTGAGGATGTCAAAACGAATCTGCTAAGCAAGCAGGAAATTGATGATGAGTTGACATCAAGTAAATCAAAGGGTGTTGGTTTGGTGGTTAGGGGGAGAACTTCTGAAAGAGGTTCAGACAGTGACAAGAAGGCTAGATCAAAATCTAGGCATAAGAATGTCTTGCAATTACTGCAAGAAGAAGGGGCACATTAAATCTGAATGCTACAAGCTTTTAAATAAGCAAAAGGCAAGTGGTGGTGCCCAAAACCAACAGAAGAAAGAAAGCTATGAAGAGGCTAGTATTGCTGCAGATGAGAATGATTCTGAAATGCTTTTGGTGACTGATGATAAAATCAGATCACATGATGAATGGATTCTTGATTCTGGGTGTTCCTACCATATGTGTCTTAACTGTGAATGGTTCTCCACATATGAATCAGTTCAAGGTGGAGTTGTGTTGATGGGCAACAATGCTTCTTGTAAAACAGTTGGAAAGGGGACAGTCAGAATTAAGATGCATGATGGCATTATCAGAACCTTGTCTAATGTTAGGCATGTTCCTGACTTGAAGAAGAACCTCATCAGTTTAGGCACTCTTGATTCAAATGAGTGCAAATATACAGCTGAAGGTGGAGTCATGAGGATCAGTAAGGGTGCTCTCTTGTTGATGAAAGGAGTGAAGATTGGTAGTCTGTATGTGTTGCAGGGTACTACCATCACTGGTTCAGTTGCAGCAGCTTCATCATCTATGTCTGAGTCTGATACTACAAATTTATGGCACATGAGATTAGGTCATATGAGTGAAAGAGGGATGGCATCATTGAGTAAAAGAGGTCTATTATGTGGTCAGAGTACAGGTAAAATGGAGTTCTGTGAACATTGTGTGTTTGGGAAGCAGAAGAGGGTCAGCTTCAATACAGCTATTCACAGGACCAAGGGAACTTTGGACTACATTCATTCAGATCTTTGGGGACCCTCCAAGGGGAACGGTGCTAGATATTTGCTCACTTTCATTGATGATTTTTCTAGGAAGGTCTGGGTCTATTTCTTGAAGCACAAAATTGAAGTATTTGTTACTTTTAAGCAGTGGAAAATTTTGCTTGAGAAACAGACCGGGAAGCAAATTAAGAGGTTGAGAACCGACAATGGCCTAGAATTCTATGAAGGTGATTTCAATGAGTTCTGCAAGAATGAAGGGATTGCAAGACACCACACAGTTGTGAAGACACCCCAGCAAATGGAGTTGCAAAACGTATGAACAAAACCTTGTTAGAAAAGGCAAGGTGTATGTTGTCAAATGCAGGATTGGGCAAGGAGTTTTGGGCAGAAGTAGTAAACACAGCAACGTAGTTGGTGAATAGGTCTCCTTGTACAGCTATTGAGTGCAAGACTCCAGAGGAGGTCTGGTCAGGTAAGCCTGTAGACTACTCAAATTTTAAGTTTTTTGGATGTCCTGCTTATGTACATGTGAATGATGGGAAGTTGGAACCTAGGGCCAAGAAATGTATTTTTCTTGGGTATGGATCTGGAGTGAAGGGATTCAGGTTGTGGTGCCCTAATCCAAAGTCTCCTAAATTTCTTGTTAGCAGAGATGTTACTTTTGATGAGTCTACTATGTTGCATCCTAGGAAAGAAACTCACATTCAGTGTGATGAAAGCCAGAAAATTTCTGGGGAGAAGGTGGAGTTTGAAATTGATGGAACATCTTCAAACAAATCAAAATCTTCTTCAGTTCAGCTACCTACTTTCACTGAAGAAGATGAAGCTCAAGGGGATCAAGAAGAAGAACGGTATAGCATTGCCAAGCATAGACCAAAAAGGAATGTTAGACCACCACAAAAATATGGGCATGCTGAAATTGTTGCTTATGCATTGTCTGTTGCAGATACAATTGAAAATAGTGAGCCTGCAACATATTCAGAAGCTATTTCTTCAGTTGATTCCACAAAGTGGTCGATTGCCATGAATGAGGAGATTGAATCTCTTCATAAAAATCAGAATTGGGAGCTTGTCAAGCCGCCAAGAGGGAAGAAAATTGTTGGCTGCAAATGGGTTTTCAAAAGGAAGGAATCTACCTCAAGTGTTGAAGGTGCTAAGTACAAAGTAAGATTGGTTGCAAAGGGCTACAGTCAGGTATATGGTGTTGATTTTAATGATGTTTTCTCACCTGTTGTTAAGCATAGCTCTATTCGTGTCTTGTTTGCTTTAGTTGCCATGCATGATTTGGAGTTGGAGCAACTCGATGTGAAAACAGCATTCTTGCATGGTGAATTGGAAGAACAGATTTATATGTATCAACCTGAGGGTTTTGTTACTGAGGGTAAGGAGGACCATGTATGCTTATTGAAGAAGTCTCTTTATGGTTTGAAGTAGTCTCCCAGACAGTGGTATACGAGGTTTGATTCTGTTATGGCAAGTTTTGGTTACAATAGGTGCCAACATGACTGTTGTGTATATTTCAGAGAACTCTTTGATGGCTCATTCATATATTTGCTATTATATGTTGATGATATGTTGGTTGCAGCCAAAGATATGAATGAGATTAATAGGTTGAAGCAACTGTTAAATTTTGAATTTGAGATAAAGGATTTGGGGGCAGCAAGAAAGATTCTTGGTATGGAAATTAAGCGGGATAGAAGAGCAGGGAATCTGTGGCTATCTCAACAGAAATACATTCAGAAGGTATTGGAGTGTTTTGGCATGAAAGATGCCAAACCTATAAGTACTCCTATTGCATCTCATTTTAGACTTTCAGTTGCTCTATCACCTCAGACAGATGAAGAGGTGAAGTACATGTCACATGTTTCATACTCTAGTGCAGTTGGTTCCATTATGTATGCTATGTGTTGTACACGTCCTGACATTTCACAGGCAGTCAGTGTGGTGAGTAGGTACCTGTCATGTCCAGGTAAAACTCACTGGGAAGCAGTGAAATGGATACTTAGACATTTGAAGGGGACCTCTGGTGTTTGCTTGGAGTTTGGAAGGAATAGTGACAGCTTATCTGGTTATGTTGATTCAGATTATGCAGGTGATCTTGACAAGAGGAGATCACTCACAGGTTATGTATTTACTCTTGGAGGATGTGCAATTAGTTGGAAAGCTACTTTACAGGCTACAGTTGCATTATCTACTACTGAAGCAGAGTATATGGCAGTGACTGAGGCAGTTAACGAAGCTATTTGGCTTAGAGGTTTGTTGGGAGAGCTCAGCATGATTCATGATGTGACTGTTGTCCACTATGATAGCCAAAGTGCTATTCACTTGACTAGAGATCAGATGTATCATGAGAGGACGAAACACATTGATGTTCGGTATCATTTTGTAAGAGAGATAGTTGCTCAAGGCAATATTCAAGTGTTGAAGATTGGTACTGAAGACAATCCAGCTGATATGTTGACAAAGCCTTTATGTGCTATCAAGTTCGAGCATTGCTTGAACTTGATTGGAGTTTGCCACATTTTAGTTGAGCCCTTTTGGAAGGGCTATTGGAGAGGATGAAGATTTCAGCTATGTGTTTGCTTGTTAGAGGAGAATTCAAGCCAAGGTGGAGATTTGTTATGTATGTCTCAAATTCTTGGACCCATTTCGAAGAATGACCTGCTCCGACATTTTTTGTGGTGACCTGAATGGAACTTTTTTTGAGATCTGTGATAGTAGCAAAGGGCTGATAGGCCCAAGCCCAGAGCCCATCACTGATCTTGTTGGGGGTGCGGGGGCTTTGCCCCTGCGGTACGGTTCGACCCGACCCGACCCGATGGATCGACCCGGATCCGATGGAGGAGTATTTATGTTCCTTACCCGCTTTATTGTAAAAATGAGAGTAAGATTTGGGGTTTTCGTTCTAGGGTTTCTAAGAGAGAGCAGCAGCATCGATTTGGGTGTTCTTGAGAGTTCCATTGTAATCTTTTCTCCAATTTGCATAGTGAATCATCTTCGTCTTCGCCCGTGGATGTAGCACAGCATACTGATGTGTGAACCACGTTATATCTCTGTGTTCTTTTGCTTTGTTCTTGTTTCTTTTCGTGATTTTGTTGGTATTAGCTATAACAGTTTTTCATGTCTTTTGGTAACATATTGGATTAACGGTGAAAATGTATATTTATTAATAAACATGTTCCAGAAAAGGAAATATATATATATATATAAAATCAGTCCAGATATGTAGCCCCTTCTTCAAAACTTTGTTAAACCAATGTTCTTAGATCAATACAAATATTTTCCACATTGCTCTTTTTTTTTATTCAGTAAAGAGGATTCCATAACTCAATGCTCACAAGAAGGGGGAGGAATTTTGAAGATAGCTGTTTAGGTAAAATTGAGCAAGGCCAAGTTACTGTGTTGTGGCAGCAAAAATGGTTTCCAAAAGACTTCCATGGAGACCAAGGAAATCCTTTAAATTTCAATACTTAAAAAGAGTGTAATAAATATTATGGGATAAAAATATCTAGGATTATATCCAACAATATTTTTAAAAAGAAAAAAAAAAACAGAGCTTTAGTTCCACAAATTGAATAATTAAAACAAAAAGACATGCAACCAACACACCTTTAAAGTTCATCATAAAGAAAGTAGAGTTTACGAAGCGCACAGGAAAAAGGTGTTGGGGAGATGGGGATTCATTTTAGAAACACCACTCGTACATTTTTTTCATCACCTTATACCTGTAAAGAGAATTCAGACGTACAATAGGTTGTGCAAAACAAGGGGAGAAGACATAAAACCTAAGAGAAATTTCCTCCAGCAAATCATATATAAGTACTAATCACACATAGTAGCAGCATTCTTCATCTGGGTCCCAATTAACAATTACAGTTTAACCAAAATTTGTATTACCTGACTTCGAGTTGAGAAAACACATTGATGAATGAAATAAGCGGGGATTAAACTAAGGAAACGAAAGAAGAAGATAAAAAGAAAAATGTACCGTTGGGAATATCTTTAAGCTGAGTACCACGACCCTGACACCACATACGAAATACGATACCGTTTCAGCATAAAACTAAATTGTGAACCGAAAGGCAAAGAGAATTGAAACGGATTCAAGTAAACATTATGTGAGTACCGCCACACCTTCTCAATTGACAGCCCCTTAGTTGCAGGAACCTTTTCAGAAGACAATGCCGAGTACCGTTCAACGGATTTCCTCTCTCGAGCAGGTCTGTCCACAGGTGTGACCGGTTCCTTAGATATCAAATTCCTCTTTTTTGGCTGCTTCTGAGCTGATTCTTCCCCCGATTTCTTCAACTCCCCACCACCACCACCTTTCTTCGAGCTGCGCTTTCGACTTGTTTTGGCCTTCTCGCTTGGTTCTACATCCTCATCAGTCTTCTTCTCTTCCTCCACAGTCTCTTGTTCCTCTTCTACTTCTTTCACTTTCTCCTCCTCGGAAACATCCTTCTCCGCCGTCTCAGAAGTTCCTTTCTCTTCATCTCTTTCTTCAGCAACTGCTTTCTCTTCGGCGGGCACGTCTTCGTCGGGCTTCTTATCTTCTAGGGTTTCAGAAGCCATTGAATCAAATAAACAAAATACCGTTTAAAAGATAACAAAAACCCTAACTTCGGAGTCGGAAGAACCCTAGTAGATCTACTGGCAATATCTGCAACTGATCTGTGTGATTCATACGGAATCTCGCCCTGGAAAAAGCTGAGCTGTAGAGAGAGCCGTTGGAGTTACCGTGCGCACCCCTTCACTACTATGTTTAAGACTTTTAAGAGTGGAAAACTGAAGAGCGGGTTCAGCGAACGTTCCGATCAGAGAGTGTCGGAGCGAGAAGAACAGGGTGTGCTGATGTAATTGTCTGAAGCGGATGACTGTGAGAGAGAGAGAGATAAAATTCCAAAATTGGAATGCATTTAATAAGGTAAAGTTATGAGGAAAGGGCGCGCTGAAAGGGTCTGTTTGAAATTTGAGGTGAAATTTATAGCGGGCTCTTGCCGCTCTGGTAGTCTGGGCCTCTGGGGAGTGGGTTTGACTCTATCTGATTCGGTCGTCTCTGCCCAGGCCTTCGCTGCTCATGCTTTTCGTGAAAGACTTGACTGCTAACTAAGCAGTGCTTGCAGCTTAAAGAACGAAGACGTTTGTTTTTCTTGGGATGAATAGATCATAGATGTGCACGTGTTTTTACGCATTTTAAGGGGGGAATGACAAACTGAAAATAATGGATATGCACTGCCGGCTAATAGTGGTCTGTTTTTTTGGGTGAAAAGCTACTAGTGGTCTTTAAGGTGGTGTCAAATATACAAATCAAATCCAATGAAAGAAAACCCAAATTAATGGCAAGACTGTTGGACAGGTTATCCCCACTGCGGGCTGAGTCAAGGCTGCCCCCTCATCTCCTACCTCTTCATCATATGTTAACAAGCATTCTCGAGTTATCTCTTCCAAGGAAAATCATCCAACATCATCTCAGGTTTTAGCATCAGCAGGCAATGCCCTCAGGAATTTCATATTTTTTCGCCGCCGACTGCATGTTGTTCTCTAGGACTTGGATCACTGAAAGTACCACACTCATGCAATTGATCTCTATTACTGCCAAGCCTCGGGTCAGAAACTCCACATGGACAAATCATCAAGTGTTCTCTTTAACTCGTTCTTGTTCTCTTCAACCCACGAATGAACCCCTCTTTCCGACACAATGTGGCAGTGGCTCTAGGTTTGAAAATCATTACCCAACATGGAAAATACTTGGGTCTTCCATCATGCTTTGTTATAAGCAAAAGACAACTGTTCTCCGCACTTATGGAAAGAATCTAAGGACGCATTTGGTTGAAGGTGTCGTAGGAGTCGGATTCTTAAATTGGATCGGGTTCTTAAGAATCTGGTTCATGTGGATTTGGATTCTGATAAAAAACCTGTTTGGTTATCCAAAATCTGTCAAGTGGAATCCAGCTGAAAAACTGTTTGGTTGCCCTGGTTCTGTCAAGTGGAATCTGACTGAATCCATATGTACGACTGTTTGGTTACCCTGAGTCTGTCAGTTGGATTCTACATGAATTTTGTCTAGAAAAATATTTTAACCTTGTTTTGTTATACAACATATGCATATATTTAATATGACTTTATAAAAAATAATATAATAAAAAAATTGGATTAAAATTCTCAAAAGAAAGTCTTTCCCAATTTTTCATGTGTCCATAAAAATTACAAAATTAACACTAATTGGTGTTATGTTACTTTAAAAAAGCAAAACTCATAGTATGGGCATTTTCAAACAACAGAGTTCTCTACATATGGTAAAAAATCCATATCCATTTAATTTAAGTACATACATATAAATTTTTTGTGGAATTTCAAAGATGTCATTAAATTTGGGTTCTTGTGTGGATTAGTGTCATAACTGACTATGCTATGAACAGCTGAATAAAAAGGGCCTTGGTGGATTCGAACCACCATCCCTGGAACATGCGCATGTTCCAAACGCTCTACCAATTTGAGCTAAAGACCCATCAAGTGGAGCTTGGAAAATGCATCTTGAGTTAAGGTGAGCTTGAGATGGTAGTTCCCGCAAAATGAACCTCAAAAAAGCTTTCTTAAATGGATGGCTTCAGGCTTATTTCCTAGTTTCCTATACTTGTCTCACTTGCAAATAGAATGCAACAGATTCAGGCTTAAATGGATGGCTTCAGGCTTATTTCCACAAATATGGTGTTCTGATTTTTGAATCAGTAACAAACCCTTTCTGGGTATTGTGTAGCAAATTGAACTGTTTCCTCAGCGTCCCAATAGATTGTTCAAATGTAAAGTTATGTGGTGACATATGGAGCAAGTATTAATCTCTTAGGTGAAGTCTTCTCAGCATCTACAACCGGGTCAGTGATAATGAGAGAATGTATACCTTTCTAGAGCAATAGTATGGTCATCCTGTAGTGTGAAGTGAACTATGGTGGAGGAGAAAGTTGATCTTGAGGAAATGAGGGTAAATGCCTACTTGTAGTAGGAACTGGGTCCTGGGGCAGGAAATCCTGATGTGTGGAAGTGGATAAGAAAATGATGAAAGTGAAAGAATGCCTTTTAAGTGTACTCAAGGAGTATTTGCGAGCACTCCTTCAACTCAGTCCAAGGGTCAGATCAGAAATTAAGATCTAATCCTATTGGAGCTAGGAGAGGGGTAAAAAACTGTAAATTCACTACTCAAAATAGAAATCAGAGTACAGAATTAACAATACGAGCAATCAATTCTGATCAGTGGTTATAAAAATCAGCAAAAATAGATTGTTAGAACAAGTAAAATTTCAGTACAAAGAGGGTACTAAGAGGCTCATTTAGTGTGTCCTTTAAAACTAGTTTGTAAAAACTGGTGGCGCCTTGCTCCATGGTTCTAAACTATTCATTTATTTGATATAAATTAGGTTATATCACAAGGCAACACCCAACTTCAAATTTTAATCTCAGCACAAGTAGGGTATTGTTGTCCACATTATGTATCAGTCCAACCAGTTTTTTGCCCGGTAGGGGCTGATCAAGCCCAACCAAATGTTTGAGGACATAAACCAGGAAAACTCCTCTCCTAATCACAAACTATAGGAGGTGTCCTATACTGACTAGGATTTGCCAAAACAGAATAGAAAAAGGATTGGAATTTATAGCAAGGATTCCAGCCTTTACAAGGAAACTAATTAACAAAAAAAAAAAGAAGATAAACACGCCTTAAACTAATCCACACTTGGAGAACCAGAACTAAACCATTGTTACACCTCAAAACCAGAACCGCAAGGGGGTTTTCTAGTCTGGTGGTTCTGGTGGTTCTCCTCATGCGTTGGGTGTGCCCTGATTTGGTTATAGGATGCTGGTAGTTTAGATTGTAAAACAGCAAAAGGCTTGATGAGGGGTGTGTTATTATATGGGACATGATTTGTGTGAAACTCTGGAAGAAGCTGTGGATATGTTATTATATTTCTAAGATCCATGATTGGTACTCTTAGTCTTTTCATAAAGGCCAGTCCAATTATAGCTATGTCATCTCTGTCATCCAGATGCATATGGACTTTGGCTTTTGGAGGATTAAATGATTATGAGGTTGGAGGATATTGTCTGTATTGGTGAACACCTCAGAGTAAGGAACTAGAAAGTGTTCATCTCCATGCAGGAGCAGGGTTGTAAGTCATGAAGTTTAGATCCTATGGTTACTTAGCATTAAACTTTTATTCTTTTGAATCTTTTATACTTCAATTGCCTCATATACTAGTGGTCTCATCCCTTGTAAAATTGAGTGGGATTGGCCAGCTTCTAAATGCAAGAGGCTTTTATAGGGTTAAAATCCATGAAAAAATCAGGACTTGTCATATGCCCCATACTAGACGATAGGGTAAGTACATGTGGCTAAGTTCAAAGAATTGAATCTTCACTTAACAAACAAATAGTGAATAATTAAACAATAAAATGACCTCAGTCAATAACTGAATGCCCAAGACATAAATGGGTAATAGAAAATTCTATGTTTCTAGACAACCAAATGTTTGAGGACATAAACATTTTGAAATTCCTTGTGATTCATTTTAAGGGGATTTTATTTAAAAGGTGAGAAAAGGTGGAGGAAAAGATTATTCTCTCTAAATTCTTCCAACTATTCACAATTATATTGGCGAGCTAAAGGTATTCCCAGCCGGACGAATACAAAGAAAACAAGAAGATATGGGAACAGAACCCCTAACAAAAAAGAAGCATTCAAGAAGGATACCTCACACTGGGTTCCTAACTACATAGACACCGAGAGAGCAATTAATCAAGTTTCAAGATCTACAAGTAGAAGCAATTAAACAAAAGACAGATTACAGGAAAGAATAGCGGATTAATTTGGCATCAATATCTGAGACCACATTCTGTCACTTCTCTGACCATTAGAGAAATCGATCAAAACAACTAGGAAGCAAAATAGACTAAATCTAATAATGAAGCTTGTTTAAATAAAAGAAAAGACAAGAAGATTGAGATGAAAGGGATGTTCACTGTGAACAGAATATAGATTCAACATTAATCCACTAAATTGTATACTAAAGTAAACTACAGCAACTAGTTCGACAGACATGAAAGGATTAAATCTGACTCTTTTTTTTATCAGATTCAGTGAGAATTGGTACCAAGAGGTAGCACTTAAGCTCTTGGTTCAAAAGCAAAAGGAAATAAGAAGTTACGGAAGAATTACATAGCTAAAAAAAAAGGGTAAAAACAGGGTACTGTCAGGAAGAAGGGAAAATAATGGAGAACTAACCTGAACTGGTGAGAAATGAGTATATTAAACTTCGTAGAACCTGAAATGGGGAAAAAATTAGTCAGCAATCAATAATTCCAATTTTTTTTTTTAAAACCCAACTACATAGACACCGAGAGAGAGACACAGACAAAAAACGAGAACGATAGAGAGGGACAGAGCAGAGAAGAACTTGCAGTTGGAGTTGCAGATTTGCTTCATCACAGAGACAAAAAACGAGAACGATAAAGAGGGAGAGAGCAGAAACGAACCTGCGCTTCCTTGGAGTTGCAGATCGTCTTCGGTTCCTTGGAGAAGAGATGGCTGAAGACCAGAGAGAGAAAGAGAGTCGTGATTTCTCGAAGTTGCAGATTCGTCTTCGTTTCGAGATGGCTGAAGAATATTCGTTTCAAACCAAAGAGAGAAAGAGAGTTGCAGACACTAGTTGTTAATGCGCTTGGATGAAGAACCTTCGTTCCAAACCAGACAGAGAAAGAGAGTTGCAGACACTAGCATCGTCTTCGGTTCCTTGGAGAAGAAACGAGAAGAGCCGCTGAAGACCAAACCCTAGCAATCGAGAGATGGGAGTGTTTCGTTTTTTTTTTTTTTGGTAATGGAGTGCTTCGTTTCAATCCCGAGTTTTGGAGTCCACAAGAATCCATGTCATTTATATGAAGGCCTAGAATCCTGGACTCGATTTGGAATTCACTTCAAGGGCGCGAATTCTTGTGGATTCTCAAATTTACATTAAAAATTGGATTTTCATGGATTCTTGGAATCCAACACGGAACCGGATTCCCAAAAACCAAACACTCAAAAAATTTGGGAATCCGGATTCCATTGAATCCATCTCCGAAGGATCCTCCAACCAAACGCATCCTAAGGAAAGCTCATAAGATGGTGGGGAAGTCTACTATCAACCGCAATCATAGAGATGTTCATTAAAGCAGTTGCAAATAGTATGCCGACATACGCCATGTCCATTTTCACGTTCCCAACTTTAATTTGTCATGAGTTCTGGTGAAAATATAGTAAAAGTAAAGGAGTTTATTAGGTCAAATGGGAAAACCTAAGCAAAAGCAAAAAGGAAGGTGGATTGGGTTTCAAAGACTTCGGATGTTTTAACTAAAGATTACAATCACGCCAATGATGGAGACTGATGGGCAACATTGGGACATTATGGGCTAAGGTTCTTGAGGGAAAATAGTCCCCATCTTCCATCCTCGAGGCCAAAGGCCCGCTACAACAGTTCATGGGACTGGCACAACCTTCTGAAATGGAGATAGCTCTTATCTCAAGGCCTTCGTCAAAAGGTTGGGATGGGTATCTACTCGCGAGCAAAATCACAAGCAGCTCACGTCCAAATGGAGCCACAATGGTTGCTGAACTCATCTACCCAACCTACAAATGTTGGCGAACCTCCTTTATCATATCTCTATTCTCCTCTCAGGAAGTAAAGAGATTCTTAGAATCCCTTTGCGCACAAACTCTATTAAGGATAATTGGTTGTGGGCACCCACAGAAGAAAGGCAGATTCGGTGTACGTTCGATCAGTCTACTATATTACACTTCAAGCCAAATATTCGAACAGTCACCATGTAGGCCACTCTATACTGGACAATTCCTAGTCTAAACTATGGAAGCTGGACTTGATGTCAAAGTTGAAACTTTTTATTTGGAGATGCACTTCTAACTTCCTGGCAGTTAACACCAATTTATTTTCACATCTCTCTCAATTTTGGGCATGCCATATTTGTATTCGTTGTGATGAAACGTTCACTTATACATTATTCATTTGCCACATGTTGCATCAAGCTGGCTACATTCCCCCTCCGTTTTGATGTATCCTCTGCCAATAGTCATGATTTTCAAGAATTGGTTCTCCTCCTTGAAGTCAGTTGCTAAGAAATTCCCTAAATTCGTTGACATTATTTGGACTCTTGTAGCAGATTTGGAAGACACAAAACTGGGCAGTATTCAACTGCATCAACCCCCTCTTGGACCAACACTTTGGTGGCATCTCAACATGTAATGGAAGACAATCGAATCATTACTCATTGCAATCACAAAATGTGAATAATCATCCCACACCTCCTACAACCCCTTCGTCGATCATCTCATACCATTTTGTTAAGATAATCACAAACGTAGCGTGGTCCTCACCTACATCTCTAGGAGGCAGAGGTTTTGTTGTAAAAAAAATAAAATTTGGAGTTTCTTTATTGGCAACAAAATATGTATCGGACAGTTTTTTCCCACCTTCCTCCATGGAAGCGGAATCCATCAGAGACGCCCTCCTTGCTCACAACTGTTGGACGAGTGTGCGTCCATCAAACCCTGCTCGGTCTGGTTCAACCCGGTTCACCTTTGTATTGAACATTTATACATTTTAGTTTGATATTATCACATGTGATATAAATTTTTTGAGCATTATGTGTCCCTAAGTTTTACTTAAAATGGTAGTCACGACTAGGGTTTGGGCTAGGCACCCTTATCATATGATCGTCGCCTTGGGTATGCCTAGACATGTGATGTCAGGGTACGAATGCGAGTGCTCACATGTTTGATGTCTGCATTGGCGAATAATCTACTTTGTCGATTCCCTCATGTATTATTACCAGATGTAGGAAGGGATAGACATGTGTCACCGACACCCTGTACCTAAGGGAACCCTATCACTGCAAAGTGTGATCGCATTCTTTGGTTCATCAATGACTAAGACTCAAGCGAGTCAAAGCCGGTGTTCTGGGAATGCGTGAACACTTTGTGAGTGAAGGAGTTATCCAACATGGTCACCATTGCCCGATTGGAGAACACCAAGATTGAGACTGTCTGTGTATGGTTGGATCGAAATCTGGATCCAGTGCCGTTTTGGAAATGGTTTTTGCAAAAAATCTATTTTACATAAAATGATTGATTATTTATAATTATTTGAACAAATTGTTTTATCGAGTTTTGCGGGATCTGATCAGATGCACAGACGCTCGTATATGGACATGTACTATGGATTGGGGTTTGGTAGTACATGTGTACATGCCCTAGATTTTATAATGATGGTGTTGATTAGTGGGGGGGTTGTATATGATAAATTGTTAGCATATAGGGAGTTATTTGGAATTTGCTATTTTAGTTGGTTCTTTATTTAATTAATGGATATGGTGCTAATTATAATTATTCATAAATATTAAATAAAGTAACTAATTAATGCTTTCCATATTAGATTCTGCTTCTTCCCCTTTTAGAAGCACTTTGAGTTTAAATAGAACTGTCAAACTGAGAGAGAGAAAGACAGACTCTCACTGGGATTAAAGTAATCCATCCAGGGATTAATTAAAACCCTAGCTCTATATAAAGACCAGAAAATGCAGGAGGGGGACAGTGCTCAGCGTTTCAGCCTGGCCCCCTCTCTCCTGCGTTTTGGTCACTCTCTCTCCCTCTTGTGATCTCTCTTCTTCTTCTTCTTCTATTTCCTCTCTACTGCAATTAAGAGTTAGGTTTTGTGAAACCCTAGATCTGTGCTGAAGAATTTGAGAGCATATGGGATTGGCTTGAAGAACCTTGGTAGCGCCATTTAGAGGTTCAGATCTATTTACTTGGAGTGCTCATTGGAGGAAGAACCATTGTCTATTGGAGGAGCAACACTTGAGGCTCACCATGTTAGCAATTCGTTATTAATTCCTTCTGTTTTAATTGTTTAATATTTATGGGATGCGAAAGAAACTCGAATCGATTTATTTCCGCTGCGCATTCAAGTATGGGATGGATCCCTCTTGCCATGTGACGACTAGAGATGTATTTTCTCTGTCCCTAATGTGTTCTAATAATTGCGTGAGACACATGAGGGAAGGAGAAACCCTATTAGGGATGCACCAGCGTTCCCATGGGCGACCATGGAAAACCCTAAAATTAAAATGGGGCACCCATGAGACACCATGGGATAACCCAGGGCATGCAATACCCTAATTGGTTTCCCTACGGAACCATGGTTTGATCCTTGGACCGTAGTTTTGCCTACAACAACCTGGGTTGAAATATCTTGTTATAAAAAAAATGATTGTGCATCTATGATCACTGCATTGAACAATTCTAATATGGTGGTCGACTGGGCAACAATCTCCATAATTCAAGATATCCTTTCCATTGTACATAACTTTGACCATGTTTATTTTTGTTATGCTCAAAGAGAGCTCATTTTCGAGCCTCACCTTCTACCCACTTGTGCCTCAAACCTTTGCCTTTATCGGTTATGGCTGGTGAACCACCATCAATCCTCCTAAATAGAGGATCTCTTCTTTCTAGCCGCATGAGATTCTTCGCGAACCTTTTCTCTTAATGAAATCTTGCCCCCACCCACCCCCCCCCCCCCCCCACAAAAAAAAAAAAGATTAAACTTGACCAAACCACAAGGTGCAATTGCACATTGGTGCCCCCATGTAAGAGGGACAAGGAGCATGCAAACTGTCAATTAGCTTAGTTAGTGAGTTCAATTGCTAGATTTAGCAGTTGAACTCAATAATGACCCTCCCCAGACCCGCAATGGTGGAAGTCTTGGGTATTGGTGTATGCCTTCTTTTTAATTTCTAGATTTAGTATTGACCCAAACAACAATAAACAAAACAAAACAAATAGCATACATGATTTATAGTTTTTCGATAAGATTTATATTATCCAAGAATTCTAGAGGGTGCCTCTAATCCACTACAAATATAGACCCATGTGGTAGATTAGGTTGGGTTTGAAATTTTGTGGACAACTAGTCTGCAAAGTTCTTTATTCACATGTCAAGTTTTCGATCGAGATAAAATTTGTCAAGTGAAAAAATGAAGCATTGAAAATTCTAGGTTTACTATATGAGTGCATGGACAATTGAGGAGAGCAAAGATATATGTTTGACATGCGGCCAATCTAAATAATACCCTAGATATCTATATGGTTGAAACTATCACATTGTCCTTCCATGTGGAAAAAATAAGTGCTACCCCAGAGAGTGATCTCATGTTAAGTTTTGAATTCATATTCAAACATACACCTTATCATGCCATAGTCTTTTGCATTCATATTCAGCCATTATTTTTTATTCAAAGTTTTATTTTATCACCTAATCTACTCAATTTAATTGTAATTGGGACCTTTGGGTTATCTATCCATAAAGTTTCAATTAGATTCAACTTGACATGTGACGAATATCTATTAGGATGTGGGTAGACAAAGGTAAGGTTTTCCTTCATTCATAGAGAAGGAAGAATCCCCTCAACCTTAGTGGTATGACATCGTGAATGGACTATTGGGTCATAATAAACTCCCACCCTTGTTGTTGTACATATATAATTGGAAACATTCCTCCTTAGTTCAATCAAACAAGAATGATGACATTGGTGAAAGGATTCTTCATTCATGATGGGAAACTCAATTCATAGCAAATAAGGAAAGTTTCTTTATTATTATTATTATTATTTTAATAATAGTCATGCTTATTAATTTCGGTATCAGGATCCGTATCAACCTCGGCCAATATTAATAAGTATCAGGTCATATAGGATGATTTTGCTTTCTATTTCAATAAAAAGTTTTAATTTATTTATTTTTTGACAAATTTACCATTAATATGATCCATTCCATAATAACAATATGGTTGCTTGCTCTCATAAAAAAAAACAATGGTTGCTTGCAAAAATGATATTACGAATCACAAATAAACGTTTGGAAAAAATAAATTTTGTACAAGAGTGTATCCTACACCCACAAACATGGGGTGAAATGACCACTCCACCCCCCATAAAATGCGCAAATGACGCCCTTGCTCATGGTTTTAGTGCACGGTATCGAAACATGTATCGGTCAACCTGGAAATCGATACAGTATTGGATTGCTATCAGCACAGATCGGCTGTATCTACCATATCGGATAAATTTGCTCATGACTCTCTTTAAAAAGTGTTTTTTTTTAACCATTTACCCCTTGTCCGCACTGTGTCACTGATACGGTATCGGTATGGTATTGGGATCGGTCGACACTTGCAAAACTGGCATGTATCGCCCGTATACAATACCAATACATCAAACCATGCCCCGCCTGATGCCCCAATGCACTCTCCCATTTGCACCCGGTCCTGTAGCAGCCACACTGTCGGGTAGAAAATACTTTCCCTAAAGTTTTTGTACATTAAAATATGATTAATTTTTTTGGTAACATTAAATTATGATTAATAGTGTCTTGTTTGGTGAACGTACGTCAAATAGTTTCAAAGTAAGTTATCTGAACCGAAAAAAACGTTGTGGACATTTTCTACGTTCCTGAGAGATCGCAGCGACCGAACAGTGATGGAATCGAAGGGTCGCTCGGTCACCTTACTTCATAATGCTGTTCTCGTGACCATGGATCCCGAAAATAGAGTGTTCAGAGACGGCGGACTCGTCGTAGAAGCGGACAGGATCAAAGCCATCGGTCAATCTTCTGATGTTCTTCGGGACTTCTCTGCTCACGTTGACGAGATTATCGATCTCCATGGCCAAATCTTACTACCAGGTCTCACTTCGTTCGTTTTCGAGTTCGATATTTGTGCGTCAAGTTCCATGCAACAACACCCCCAAAAACCCTTTTAAACAACTAAATTTTATCCTGCAGTTTACTGCTTGAAGCATTTGTTTGCTCAAACATTTGTTCATTGAAGTCTTCGGTTTCGATTCTGATACTGACATGAATTACGTGGTGGCCTATAAACAGGATTTATCAATTCGCACGTTCACACTTCTCAACAGCTGGCGAGAGGGATAGCAGACGACGTTGATTTGGTGACCTGGTTACACAAGCGTATATGGCCGTATGAGTCGAACATGACGGAAGAGGATTCTTACATATCGACTTTGCTATGTGGAGTCGAACTCATACGATCTGGTGTAAGCGATGCTGATGCTAATCTTCATTTTAGTTCGTCTTATTACTCATCGTTTTCATCTTTTTCCTCTGGCTTCTTTCGTCGTCTTCTTATAGACAATCCACACATAGCTTCTGATTCATTATCTGATTTCCTTTAAGAGTATAATTTCAATCAAATCAAATTTTTGTACTCTTTTTGCCCCATTTTTTAGTTTTATTATTGGTTTCAATTAGAAATAGGTTAAACCTAACTTGATACTGGTTTAATATGGTATCATATTAATATTATAACTATTGTTGTTAAATTATAATATTGAGTTTCCGATGTTTGTAATCCCTTGAATCAGGTAACTTGTTTTGCTGAAGCAGGAGGGCAGCATGTATCTGGAATGGCAAGAGCAGTGGATTTGTTGGGCATACGTGCATGTTTAACACAATCTACAATGGATTCTGGCGAGGGCTTACCTGCTCAGTGGGCTGTCCACACTACCGATCACTGTATTCAGGTCAACATCACATTCATTTACCAGTGTTTTGCAGATACGGAGCATTGTTTCCCAAACCCCCCCCAAAAAAAAAAAGAAGGATGTTATGCGATGCTTCTAATGGTACTGTTTCGGATTGGTTTTTAGATACTTTGATCTGTTGATGCTGGGGATGATATCAGTTATTGCTCAACATGCATGATGCTGATTACATTATGATCATGGTGTATCTGCCATCTATTATTTTTGTATGCTGTTTTGTTCTTTAAATGGTTTGCAGGGATTAGAAGATTTGAAAGTGGCATGTTGTGGAGTTTGTGGAAAGGCCACAGGCTCCTTAATTTTAACTGGAGTATCCCCTTCATTATCAAATGTTCAATTGCAAAATTTGGCTTACAGCAAGTTGGGATTGTATTTACTTTTTAGTAATATCAATGCAATAAGATGTAGAATTGTACTCTTAAACGTGTCTGGAATCTGTACAGTAACCATAAGTCATGATAATTGCAATGCCTATTTGCACCTGTTTTGATCCTGCTGTGTGTTTATTGTATCTTTGAGGTCTCACGTTACCCTCCCCTCCCCCTCTCTTAAATTTGGATATTCATGTTTTCAATTATCCTTTTTTGTGACCGATGTGAATGCACATAAGGGCACAGTCTCAGAAGGAGCTTTACAAGAAGTATCACAATACTGCTGATGGACGCATCAGAATATGGTTTGGAATAAGGCAAATTATGAATGCAACTGACCGCTTACTACTTGAAACAAAGCATGCAGCAAATGATCTAAAAACAGGCATCCATATGGTATGAAACATAGTCTTTTTTTTCCGTCATTGCCTAACCATGAATTTTTTTTTGTTTACTTTTTGCTATTATTTGTTTCAACGGGTATTTTGTTTTGCTAAATTATAGATCATGCTCGTTTCTTTCTCCTCCGCCCCCCTCCCGGCAAGTATCTTGCTTTTTGATGCCCAATGCTTTATTCTTCCTTAATTCGGGCTTTCTGTAGATTAGAATGGTGGAATAGTGTCTGTGTAGCCAACCTCAATTAGTGTTGGATAAGGCTTATTAACGTGGCATAAGTTGTTTCTATCACAGTACGTTGCTATTTCAACTTTCTAGGTGTTCCTTTCGGAACTTGGTTTTACTCTGTTGAGATGCAACTGTATTATCATTCTTCTTTACCCAAATTTGTCTTCTAATTTGCAGTGCCTCTTTTTACAAGTTAATGATTGCATGCCTATTCTCACTAGTTTCTTTGCAACACCCAATATATGCTGGATTTAAAAGGAAAAACCCAGACTGCAATTCAAAATGGTTTCCTGTCCACCAATCAATTGTCACCAAAATCTATACCAATGTTACCCAGACACGGCCAAGGATAAAACTTTGTACACCAAAGATTTGATTTGTGGCACTCTCACTGGCTTACATGAAGTGTGAGACGGGTAGGGTTCGTGATTATAACTGTCCACATAACTTAGATCTTTACAAACAAATAACCAAAATACTCAACTCCCTTCCCAATCAACCCACCGAGAAAGCTAGCTGCATTGTTATGAAAAAAATGGTTCATGATTTTAAGTGTGCACATAACTTAGGTCTTTACAACCAAATAACCAAAATAATCAACTCCCTTCCCAATGAAGCAACTGAGAAAGCTAGCTGCATTGTTGTGAAAGTCCTAAAAGGAAGGTTTTTGGGCTTTGAAACACTTTAGCAAGGGACATAGTTCTTATCTACTTTAAGAGATTCAGATTCCTATCTATTGCTGTAATTCTATAGCTTTAATGCATCTAATTAAGTGTCACTACACAATTGCTTGATTAATTTAACAGCACATGGCTGTCTGAGCACAGCCCATTTGTAATTGGGTGTTTGGCAGCCTTCTTAAAATTAAAATGTAAAATATGTAATAAGTTATTAATGGGGTGGGGTTCATCACACCCTCATATGGAACTCCCTTCACCATGCCCTGAAAGTGAACTACTGCCCCCAAATTTAGTGGATGTGTTCCCTAAAATCATCATCTAGCTGTAGTCAAAATTTCATATCATCCCGACATCTCCATGTGTCACTATAGAGATTTAAAAATAGTTTGACAAACCTGGAAAAGAGAACTCAAGAAGAGCTCAACTAGACCCACAGAAGAATTAAGGGAAATGCACATATATGCTCGGCCATATAGTGATTACCCACTGAAGTTGCAAATCCTTCTGATGGGTACCCGCGTGATGGAAAGGCTTCCAAGTAAAGGTGTGATGAAATCATTTTCCTTGATTTTAATTATTTAGCTGAAATATATTAATGATGCATTTGGGTGTGTTTGGAATGGTCACTGAGACTGGACGGGATAGCGCGTCGGTTCTAAGAGATCATGCCTGAGCCTGGCTCATTTAGTAACTGGGCTATTTAGCCTAATCTGATAACTGCCTGTGATGAGAATTGTTAATTCTACCCCTGTTTCAAGAATTTGTTTGGGAAAGAAAAATCAAAATAGGCAAAAGAAGAAGTTGAATAAGAATATGAATGGAGAATGACTTAATAGTCATGATCCAAAGGCCTGAACTAAAAAATCAAATCAGATTTATGTCGTGTGGATGCTCCTGCATCAAGCTGATTTGGATGAACTCTAAAGATGCACAATTGCATCTTGAGAGGATCTGCAAATATATATGGAATATGGAAGAATACTAAACAGAACAATTGAAGTGATATGACGTACTACCTCTGCATTTTTCTGTATTCCAATTTGGTCCACTTTACCCAAAGTGAACATGAATTTCTTGTTTTAATCTCAATATGATCAATACATTCAATACATTGTAGGTCCACTTTTATTGGTTCTTCCTTTCTTTTATAGCATGTTGCGGAGATACCTTATGAGAACCAATTTGTGATGAATACACGAGAAGTTGATCATGGAACCGTTACATACTTGGATAAAATAGAATTCTTACAAAGAAACCTGCTGGCAGCTCACTCTGTTTGGGTCAATGATGCTGAGGTACCTTCTACTGCTGAATTTTTTGGTTTCTTCTTCTAGATTGAAAAAAAGAGTGATTTACCAAGTTTCTAGATATTGGTTATTACTACAATTTGGTTGAAATGGAAATACTTTGTAGTATTATTCCATCATGCGTGGAAATATTCTATGAATCATGGGAATGAGGGAACATCTAAATGAAACTTTTGGATATGACATTACAGAGTAACCACCATTGCAATAGCAAAACAACCATTTATAAAGCACTGCACAAGAAAGCAATACATGGGCTGTGTCAACTATTTGAATTTTCTTTCCCTGGAGTTGTTAAAATTTAAAAAGAAACTGCGTCCCATTGCACGAGGCCACCACTATTGCAGGGTCTGGGATTTAATTGTACACAGCCTTACCCCCTGCTTCACAGGAGAGGCTATTTACAAGTTTTGAATCCCCTAGCATTTTATATCTTCTTAAAATTGAAGAACGTATTAAATGCAAGAAAATCAGAGGAACATATGATAGGGTGAGAAAATATAAACAGACTATTTATAGTGTGATTGGCCAATGTTGTATCCAGGGTTTAAAGTATCGTATCTTATCGGGCCGTATTGGTATTGGTCGCGGAGAGGCTGTTTCCTTGATTCAAACCCGCGAGCACCAGGTTGCAATAGAGCAACCTCATCGATACTGTATCGATATGATACCTAAAAAAATTGTATCGATCATATCGACCCAATACGGTTAATACATTGTCGACATCCATTGATATGAGACCTGTTACGGTCGGTACCCATCGATATGCTCAATACGTCTCTTATAAACTACAAAACACGACCCGTGACTGTAGACACTTATTGAGAGCTCCTGTAAGGCATTCTAATCTCTTTTTATTTTTATTTTTTTTGCAAATCAATTTGATTTCTTGCTTCTGCCATCAAAAGTTACTCTAGTAGTATTGATTTCATTTTTATTTGGGGATTTAACAGCTTACAATCAAGGATAGGTACCAGATCTGCGCAAGAACAAGTATCTCTGAAAATTTTGGATTTATCGAATACACTTGTGTCGTCGTACTTTATTATTCTTTTTATGCATGATATATTTTACAAATGCTTATTTATAGTGTTTTATGCTTCAACACTGTTTTATATGTATCCTAAGAATTTCTATGCTTTTCTTGACCATTTTCATGCATATCTGTGGTGTATTATACGTCTCTCCGATACCGTACCATAAATCTCTTAAAATCACCCTTCTGATACGATACTCGAAACTGATACTTCAAATCTTGGTTGTATCTACCATTTGGAAGAATACATAATCACACAACCATGGTGAAAATGTGAGAAAATATTAATGAAATATTTAGTGTAAATTTCCTTATATTGTTTTCACTAACTGGTTTGCTTTGATGACATTTTTATGATACAATTTTAAATAATATAAGTTTTTACATTGAAGAAAACATATATATTAACAAATATTTATGTATCAGGCATAGATATGTCAATTATAGATTATGTGAACAAAAGTTTATTTTGGTTTTGGTTGTGTTTTTCAATTCTGGGTTACATGTGATTTTCTTTGAATGATTCAAGATGATCTCCTCCGTTAGAAGAAACAAAGTTGGTTCTTGGATTTCTCAATTTTGAGTCAA
The DNA here is from genome assembly GCF_018873765.1 of Telopea speciosissima. Taxonomy (NCBI): domain Eukaryota; kingdom Viridiplantae; phylum Streptophyta; class Magnoliopsida; order Proteales; family Proteaceae; genus Telopea; species Telopea speciosissima. The sequence goes on from NC_057923.1 coordinate 3,393,704, forward strand.
CTCCGTCTATATGCTGATTTGATTAAGGGAGAGTAGAGGATGTAACTCGGCAGCTCTTGCGGTGCAGTTTGGGCTATGCTGGGTTGGACAACTGGTGAATTTTGATTAGGACTGAGCCCGAAGCCTGGCCCAGGTTGCACCTTACAGATCTTCACTTTGTTAGACCTTTGATTCCTCATATGTGCTGAGAACACAAACATTACAGCTGAAGTCCCTGGATTCTTATGTGACTAATGGTCAAGTTTTAACTTTACCTTGCAACCTTGGAAGATCAAGTTGCTATGGTGTGGTCAGAACTGGGAACCTCAAAGATGCAAAGACAAGTCTTTCGGTTTCCATTTAATGATTTATTTTGTTAGATTATAATGGTAAATATATACTACAACTCAGTCTTATCCCAAATAAATGGGGTTGGCTAATAATGGTAACTATAAAACTATGCAAAATTAGCCAGGTCACAGGGTCAATTCACGGGTCTGTATCTTTTTTTTTTCCCTGTAATTTTGGTTATCACTTATCATTTGAGTATTTTGTTTTTAGCAGTTTAAGACTTTCGGTATAAATCTTAAATCCTGAACGTAGGAGGAGCTATCGAGAGAGTTTTCAAGCAGTTTGAGTATTTTTCCTTAGAGTGATGGTGGGAGATATATTCTATGATGGATTTTATTTACTATTATTGAGTGGGTCTAGGGGGTTCTCCAAAATATGTGTTATTTGCTACTTGACAACTAATGAATTGAAGCTATTTCAGACAATTCCTGCAGCTTTTGTGTTTGATGTGTGATTCCCTTATATCTCAAGTGTAATTGCCTCGACACTTCTCCATTTTATTATTTTTTTTTATTGCTAGTTTCCTTGTAACTATTTATAAATACATTCTTTTCAGCTTCAAAATTACCAAGGCATAATGTTTACATTATTCTACACTTTTGAATCCTAGTTTCGCGAAAACAGTAGCTTTTCCGTAAAGATCCTATGTCCACAATGCAACGCTTTGAAAACTCTTTGCAAGAGTTGAAGAATACGTTTATTTTGTAGGTACTTTCAAAGTTGCTTCTGTGATTGTGCATGTCTAATTGTTTCTGTTACAGAGCACATGGTTAAGGTTTACTGGCACAATATGCAAGTATCTTAATTTAGCAAACCACAGATTTTTCAAATCCAGTGTGATACAGGTGCACTGCCGTGGACCGACCCAAACTCATTTGGCTATCCATATTCCAGACGGAGATGAACCGGGTCCAAATCTGGGATTTAATCTAAAAGGATATTAGTAGTCTATTTATTTATTTGGATTTATCTTTTTGTCTTTTGTTTTATTTTGAATATGGTATAGGCAGTGATAGAGCAAGTTTAGAGTTAGAATAGGAGTGCTTTGATTTCTCTTATTTATACCATGTAATCGTGCAACTAGAACACAAATTGAATAGAATGGAATAGTTGAGTTGTGGTTTGAGTTGTCTGTATGGCTGTGCGTGTGCACTCTTCTTCCCCCCCCCCTCTTCTTATGTGATTTCCCCTCTCCCCTGCAACTCTGATATCCGTATCTCAATGTTCTCCCTTCTCCTGACAGACCTCCACAATTGGGTGGCAGTTTCGTAATATTAGAAATTAACTTGGAAACACAAGGGGGTTGCAAGGCATGGTTGGCTTCATGGGCAGAATGGGATGCTGATGACGATGATGGGTGATACACGAATGGTTTGGGGCTTTGCGGGAAATGTTTGCAGCGAAAAGAAAATAGGAAAGAAAAGGAAGGAAGAAGAATAGAATAGGGGTGAGAGATCACAAGGGAAGGAGGAAGATGGGATCCTTCAGCTCTGATACCAAATTGGTGGAGGGCCGTTAGGAGAAGGGATAATACTGAGATAGGGATATCAGAGTTGCAGGGGAAAGGGGAAATCGCATAAGAAGAAGAAGAGGGGGGGTGGGAGAAGAGTGCACACGCACACCTACACAGGCTACTCAAACCACAACTCGACTATTCCATTCTATTCAATCTGTGTTCTAATTGCACGATTACATGGTATAAATAAAAGAAATCAAAGCACTCCTATTATAAATCTAAAACTTGCTTTACCACTTCCTATACCGTATTCAAAATAAAACAAAAGACTATCCTACTAGACAAAATCCCAGATTTGTACCCTGTTCATCTCCATCTGGATACACAAATGGTTTTGGGTCGGTCCAAGGTAGTGCACCTGCATCACAGCGCCTTATGGAGCAAAAGGATGATGAACTAGAGAAATACCATAGTGCAAAAAAAAAAGGTGGTCAGAAAAATAAGATTACTGCTGCAAGTTGAATAACTCGAAAGCAAATAGAATAAATTAAGCCACGGCCTTCTGTAGGGTTTCTTTCTTCTTGTGAAAGCTAAATCTAAGGGCTGTCAATGGGTCAGGCAATATTTGATCTGATCGGACCTCGATCAGGAAGTGAGTTGGTCTGACCACATCAGATAATCCAACAAATCATTCAGAGCGATTGGAACTCAAATCCCACATTGATCCAAATATTTGTTTTAAACCCGATCTGATCAGATTATTTGATATACTAGAATCATTATATATATATATATATATATATATATATATATATATTATTTTTTTTTAAATTACACAAAATTCTATAAAATTTGACAAAAGAAAAAGGAAGAATGATGAGAAGGTGTCTCCAATCTAGCTTGTCTCCAAATAGCTTAGGCCCTTCCCCCTTGACAATTTCATATATAATTCAATATGTAATACTAGATATATAATTCTAATTGGACAGGGTCATTAACGGATCCGATCATGCTGTATCCAGATTGGATCCGTTACTTATTGGATCACTCTTTAATGGATTGGATTAGACCCTTAACCAATGTTTTAAAACTCGCAACCAGGTACAAGATCTCCATTGATTCCAGTTTGACTCCGAGTCGACTTGTCCTGAGATCAGCTTGGAATCGGTGAGACTCACCCTTACTTGGCTTAACTCGGTCGGACTCAGTTTGCATAAGAATCGGATTCGATTCTGGGTCAATTCGGGCTATCCAGCCGATTCTGATCCAGGTTTGAAAACCATGCCCTTAAAGGTAAGCCCTTATTTGACCAGATTTGGATCTGATCTGGATCAAAATCGATTTATCGACAACCCTACTAAATCTTTAGAAAGACTTATCTTGTTCTAGAATACAGCACAGTAATGCTCTTCAATACAAGTACTCATATTATTAATCAAGTCCAAACAGGTCTTTTAACTAGAAAGATAGATAGGTAATAGATAGCTGATATGGTCAAAGAATTTAAATGGGTTTTGCTAATGTGCGCCTAATGGTAGAAAGAATGTTAACTTGTACCTCCAAATTTAAACGAAAGATCCTGAGTCACTATCACATTGCTTTTGTCTATCTGAGATGAGCTTCTTCTTTTTTGGTAACAGATTGGTTTCCTTTCAAGGGCTGGGGTGAAAGTATCTCATTGCCCTGCTGCTGCAATGCGAATGCTTGGATTTGCTCCTATAAAGGAGATGCTTGATACTGGCATCTGTGTCTCCTTGGGTACAGATGGAGCTCCTTCAAATAATAGAATGAGCATTGGTTTGTTCATCTTGCACTTTCTCCATATTCAATTTTATAGATTGTTTTGTTTTGCTTAGTGACCTCAATTATGTATGCTAAACTGCTCTGTGCATTGTTGAAGCTAACCAAAATGGCTCCGTGTAATTAGATTATATTATTGTGTTTAAATCAGATGTCACCATTAGTCATGCTGCAACTTCTTGTTTTTCAGTTCATTCCCAGTTTACCCGACCCCAAACTAAAGGAGAAGAAAAAAAAATGATGACGGCTCAATAGGAGAGAAAATACTAGCAATACCTTTTCTGAGTTTAACCATTTGTTAGGTCAGTATAGGGGATCCCAGGAATTTTCCCGATATCTTGATCATGAATGAGGAACTGCGTACTCGTGAAGAGTGAGATTGTTTCAAAAACAAAAGAGATCTATGTCTTGCTGGGACTTGGAGGCTATCTCAATCACAGTTAGGAAATGTCCAAAAGTTTCAGAAAGAGTAGTGTCAGGTGTACCTTCCTTTATATGGAACTAATGATGTGCTGTATATATTTTTTTTCCGGGTGTTTTTCTTGCATTTTTCATTTCCACTCTCTTTTGTTTCCCTGCACTCCTTTGAAAAATTCTTGAAGTAGATATTTTTGGAACTGAATCTTCTGTTTGCAGTTGATGAGATGTATCTAGCCTCATTAATTAACAAAGGACGGGAAGTTTTTAAGAAGGGAACAACTGATCCCACTGCCCTTCCTGCTGATATGATTCTTAAAATGGTGACAGTAAATGGTGCGAAATCAGTACTGTGGGATGATGAAATAGGATCACTTGAGGTTGGGAAGAAGGTATATACTTACTTTGAATGAATGAAGTGGCATGGAGATCGTTGCCCTTCCCTAATCTCTCTAGGAAAAATCTAAACTTAATAACCCCTTGTTACATTTGGTATCCATCATGAAATTGATTTGGATTCCCTTTTTCTTTGCAGGCTGACTTGGTTGTTGTCAACCCTCTATCTTGGTCTATGGTTCCTGTACATGATTGGTAAAAGCTCATCGATTGAAGAAGTCACTTGCATGATTTGCAAAAACCCATCTGTTCTTTTTTAGTCAAATCTTAGTTTGTGTGTTAGTCTTATCTATTGTGATTGAATAGCCAATGTGCTCTTGAATTTTGATTGGGCTCTACTATTTTGCTTCTATTTGAGGATCTTTTTATTTTTTTGGAGTTTTCGAAATTAATTATCATTTACACCTTAGCTTATTTATTAACTTTGTACATTAATCTGTGACTTAGACCACAGTTTATGATTATACTGATTTACCTTGTTGCAGGATCTAAGGCTATATGATACGCTAAAACATCTGGAGCCTAATTTTGCCCAGTATCTTCAGTCTTGCTACATTAGGATTATTAGGGCACTCTCTCTGCCCTTAGTAGCCCTATGCCCTTGTGGGCATTCTATGGTAGCTGGGGACATGACTTTTTGACTTGATCCGATTTCACCCCTGTTCAATCTTCTTTATGCATCACAACCAGGAATATTCCATGCAGCGGACATGTAGCAACTAGCCATCTATCAGAATTTATAATCTAGTACTTCTTGAATGCCTTCCACTATTCCAAGTACCAAAAAAGTCAAAAAAGCGTCTTGCACAGCAGTCTTCCAGTATGCTTCTGAGGCCATTCCTCAGCAAAGCACCATACGACTACCACACTCTTATTGTCACAACCTGGGCCCACTGATCTATCTAGGATTATATCCCCTGCTAGCTGCTTTTCTTTAAATCATTTCTAACTACAATCCATATTCTTGTGAGCCTTCCCATGACCTTGTATAGAGTTGCTGAGCTGGACCACCTTCATTGTGATTTTACTGATCTGACTAACTAGTCAGAATTCATCCTTTCATTGAATCAATTAATCATTCAATATAGAAGGAAAATCAATTTAAGAAGAAGATGAAGATTTCATTCAAATATCACTTGGTGACTTGGTGTAGACTATGGAAGATTATTTACATTATGTGAGAAAATCATGGGATTGCAATTTCATCAAGGGAGACGGTTCTCTGAGCAAGCGACATAGAGGAGTGCACCAATGAGGTGTGACAAAACGATGGTATCCTGCATTGGAGGGCAGCAAGGTCATTTCATATGAGGAGGAGAGAGATAGAAGAAGAGGTGCTAGCGTTCCCTACCCTAGCAGCTATAAGAACCTTTGCCCTTTATTTAAATCACTTGGTGAAACATATAGAAGCTTAATTTACATTAAGAAAGAAATTCAAGGGTTGTGAAAGAAAATATATTTTGGCATCAGCTTGTGATGACGTCGAGAAAACATGATGCCACATGGCAGATGGCAATCATGCTAGAGTGACATGATAGTTGCCCATTATGTAAAATACCGTGATATTATACCTGGCAAGTAACTTATGGATTAACATAAAGAGTTTATACCTGAAATAACTCAACATGGATGTGGACAAATTTAATAATATCAAAGAATGCTTGGCTTCACCTTAAGGTATAGCTCTGCATAATTGAAACAATAACTGTTTCTTTTGAGTATTGAGTAATTTGTGTTTTCTATGATTTGCGAGCATCATACATCATGGGCCATATGAAATTATTAAGATGTATGTAATTTTTTTTATTTTTTATTTTTGGAGGGGGGGGGGCTAGAGAATTATCACCGAGTATAAAAATCGTTTCCGTGTTTCTTATTTTTGAGCAGTAGCTCTACAGTTACTTACGATATACTTGAGATTCACTAACCTCTTGATGAGTGATTTTTCTTTTCTAAGCTAAGTGTTTAATTTATATGTAGGTTAATCATATCTAATTCTGTTGTTTTCCACAGCATTTCCAGCCTCGTTTATTGCATGCGAAGCGAAAATATTGATTCAGTCATGTGCAATGGTCGGTGGATTATGAAGAATCAAAAGATATTGAATGTGGACGAGGTATAATATAACTTATTTCTTCCAAACTATTCTGCACCTCTGTTCTCAAAATGTTGCTTATTTTGTCCAAAATATTTCTGTTATTTGAAGAGACAATTCTTCGGTGGTCTCCTTTGCGCTCGTCATGTTGATGCAATAGGTTTGAAGAGTTTCCACCCATTTGAATTTTTAGGTTAACTGTGGTACTTGATTTTGAATTCTTAAAACAATTCAGAAATATACAGATACGTGTTAGAAAACTTGAAAAAATTAGATTATTAAGAATCTTAACTCCGGTAAGCTCTGGAGGTCCAAGACGGGATTTGCTGTACGTAAAGCAAGGTGCTAGGTAGACTCACTTGAATCCTTAAATTTCATTGTCTAAGTTATTTTAATCCTCACTCAGGAAAGAGAAAGCTGGATTTGGGTGAACCTTTCAGGTTGCCAATTCATCCTTGAGAAGAATCCGGTTGTGTATAGTTCAAATATTTCTTGAATAAGTGTTCAGAGAATTTGTGGAGAAACTACCGAAGTATTTCCTACCCTATGCTATTATGTGGTTGGTAGATGCCTCCTCCAGTCTTCTTTTGGGCTTCTGCTTTCTATTATGTCCCCCTCCCCCTTTCTTCTTGTTATAGAGTACAAATTTTTACAATAATCTTAGACAAGTGAATGAAGTATTTGAAATTTGGTGATTCTTCATTAGGGAGAGCATCCAGTAAGAAATGATTTAGACTTTTATTAATTTAAGGGAAATTTTATGGATCACCTATGTGGGTGATTTTTCAAAGTACCACTTGGACAACAATGCCCCTGACCCTTACAGTTATATTTAGTTTATTTTATGAATGAGGGCATTAACTGTAATTTCTCATTTCATCTTCTTCCAATCCTTCGACGGTCTCTCTCCAACCCTTCGACGGTCTCTCTTCAACTCTTAAATTGTCTCTCTCCGTAAGCCGATGACCTCTACGATCTCTGATTTTTCTGCATGATATATCTCGCTTTTTCTCACTCTGATGTCGAACAACATCTCTTTCCATTCAAGGCTATTTCGTTTTCTGCATTTTCTGGCAATTTCAGTTTCTGCATTCGCTTTCAGTTTTTCATTCACAATAGTGTTTGCCAGTTTCAGGTGCGTCTTAGTTTTGAGTTCATGGTTCAAGCTTTCATAGGGTTCACAAGTTCATGGTTTAAGGTTTTTAGGCTTGCTTGCTTGTACATGCGCACACACACACAAGTGTATAAATCCAAGTTATGGTTTCATGGTTAAGGTCTGGTAATTTAAGTTGGTACAAAGAAGAAGATCATGCCGGAGACAAAGAAGAAGAAACTTGCAGGAGGAAACACATTCCAGCAATGATAAAATTAAGAACTCACCAGACAGGGAGAAGAAGACACTTCCCGCGAGAGAGATTGGGGAGGAGAGAAATAGGGGAGCTAGAAGGGTGAAGCATGTTATGTACTACTAGGATTAGTTGGTGATCACAATAGGGGAAGTCTCCCTATTGTGACATGCTTATGTTTCTTTTCCTTTTATAGTATGTAACTAGAGCTGTACTCTTAGTAGGATTCCTACTTACAGTACAATTTCTGTTAACTGAATATTATAAGTAAAGGTAGAGTAGTCCACGATAGAGATCAGGTTGAATCTATCGTGGTTTAGCAATTGCTCCCTCTCTCTAATCGTTTCTCTGTCAGTTTTCTTCTTCAGATACTGGTCGGTAGTTTGAGGTTCTGTCACAAAGCGATTTGGGGTTTTGCATGATACGAAAAGTCTCTGTTGCCCCTCACTTCAAGTGATTTTCATATAGAAAGTGTGAAGACTAGAAAGAAAATATAGGTACACTTGCTGTCAAGTGCATAAATGTAGATATACTCACTTATGTGTCTCGTAACACGGCGTCCAAAATACTATTTTGATTGTAGGGACTGGGCCACAGGGAGTCACATGTGAAGAGAGAGAGTTCATAGTAATCATTGTTTTATTTATTTTAAGTCTTCTCAACATCACGTGAGGAAGTTGTGGAAAGAGTGCGACTTGTGGTGTTAGGGGAAGGCATGTTGATATTTTGATGTTCCAATATGCTTCCACTTTGAACTCCATATGAAACACCAGAGCTGGTGCAGTAACCATGGTTTTAAGCACTATGATCCGAACTGCTCTTGCAAAGCCATGGTGTATGAGAAAGTGGTCGATTGACTCATTCAGCAAAAGACATCTAACAAATATGAGGGACTGGAGCCAAGTTTTTCCCCAGCACCATGGCAAATTGTGTTCAACCTTTTTAAGCAAAAGTTCCCATATCAATGCCCCACATTTACATGGGAACTGTTTTTCAAAAGACAACAGTATGGGTGACGTCCAAGTGGCCATTAAGGAGTTCTCCCCTTTGGCTATGCATGCTTTTCTTTCACATTTTGACTAATGAGTATACATTAACTTCATAGTACATAGACACAATGAATCTATCTTTTTTGAGTGTGATGTATAAGAAAGGGAATACCTTCTCTCCTTTATTATGAGCTTCTTGTGTGAAGCTTCCAGAAACATTAATTGATTGATTACCTGTTGAAATATATTACATTTCTTCATCTGCTACTTGTGCCATTGAATTTTTCCAGTTGATTTATTCTCAAAATAACTATCAGTTGCAACTCTTTTAAGTCAAACAATTCTGGTTTTGATTTCCATATTATTATCCTTTGGGGAGTTCAACATTATTGCCAACTTCTTTTGAACAGGGGGAGGTTATTTCAATGGCAAGGCAAGCTTCTAATGAAATTATGAAGAGGGCGGACATCAAGGTTCCAAGCAGAATGAATTTCCTCTGAACTTTCTTCTTTTTATTTATTTATTTTTTTTGGGTTGGGGGGGGGTGGTTTGGTTCAGGTTGGTTGGAATTTTTCCAAATTTATTCATGAAAAGTGGTTTTGTTCTTCCAATAGAGCCAGTGAACAAAATTCTGCTTTGGAAGGCATGCATTTGAACTTTTTGTGACAGAGAATTGTATCATTTGTCCTGTCAACATTGTGCAATGAAAACCTTGAATAGGTTTCTCCGGTGGCACATCCAATGGGGTTTTTAACAAATCCCCATTTGTCCAAATGCCCCCCTACAACTTTTCTAATTGTAAACTCCCCCTCCTTTCAAAACAGTGTAGCACTTTGGTCCAGTCCGTTAATTTGGGATGTTAGATGTTAGTTTCAGGGAATCTAATGACCAAAATACCCTTCTGATAAAAACCCACCAAAATTAAAGAATAAAATGACCAAATTGCCCTAATTTGGGACTTTATGCCCTTGAAGCTTCTCCTTTGTTTTTCTTTCCTCTCTTCATCCCTTCCTATTTGCCAGAAAACTTCCATCAATGCTAAAGAAACCTTAGACCTCAAATTCGACTGAACTTTAAGTTTTTAACCCATAACAGTCACCAAAAGTTGCACCTTTGTTTTTTATTACAACTCCCCCTACCCATCCTCCCATGTGAAAGCAGGATTTGATCCTAGACCTGGCATTAACAGGCCAGGGTCTTTATCAATTGAGACAACTGGCACCTCTGAGTTGCGCCATTGATGGAATTTGGTGAACATAGTTACAAGAAAATTGGAATTTAATTGTCAGTCATTGGAGTTGTTGGTAGCCAAAATCTGGCTCTCGGCTGTTGGTTTTAGGTATTGCTTGTTGCGGGAGTGCGGGAGTGCGGGAGTTTTGTCATTGTTGTGAGATTCTAGTTCCTGGAGTTGAATTGGAATGAGGAAGCCAACTGATTTTAGTCCAAAAGCTCTCGAGGTGATTGTCAAGAAATACTTTCTGATCCCTTGACCTCCTAGGAGCATGCACTCAACCAGTAATGCCTTCAACCAATTGAGCTACGGTGGTTTGCTAAATAAATAAAAATATTTATGTTAGAAGGAAACTACCAATTGGCATTGTGGGGGAAGTTTTTCACATATTTTAAATTGGAACCTCTATTTTAAAAAGATCTTATGCCAAATTGCTAATGGCTTCTTTTTTTCTTTGGCCAAATCAAAAAATAAGAGTTAAGAGAACAGAACAGAGTCCAAGTCTACATATTCAAGTTCGCTACCAATACCAGTTCTAGGCTTCTAGCATTGTTTGCCAGATTGGGGCTACATCAACCCAAGCTCTCTCTTTCTTCATAACATTTATAGATTCAAATTTATTCGAGAAAATAGTAATTTCCAACATTAAAGAAAATACTTCCCATGGCCATTGAAAGTCCTTTTTTTTATGCAACCAATCCACAAGCTCTAGACGGCGACGATTATGACACTTTTCTCTTTGAATGATTATGTGTTCTGCAATCCATGGAAAAGACCCCTTACCTCTTCCTCTTGAGCAAATCTTGTAAATCCAAAATCCAATAAGGCCAAAACAAATTTCTACTCAAGTATAATGATAGAAGCCCATCTAGCTTCATGAGAATCCTTATCAAAGCTATCATCCAAATACCAGTGGGTTGATTTGATTAGGACAGCACAAGATAATTAGAATGGGATAAAAGGAGGAGCCGGGAGGGGGGGGGGGAATCAATGGGTTGGTAGAAAAAGACATGCAGTTTTGGATCAGCAACCCAACTATTAATATTATTAAGCATAACAGAAGGGTTAGGTCAACGACAGTTAAAAATGAGTTGATAACGAGTAATCCAGATAAAGTATACTATAATTTTAAAAAAAATATTATTCTCAGTAAGAGACAGTGATGGGTTAGTAAATCAAGGATAGAGGCATCTTGGAGGTACTCTGCATGTAACCCCAGTAAGCCTATAACCCCGATTCTTTTATGCAAAGGACATGATATGAAGATATTGCAAATTGGACTCCCTAGCATCATAACAAAAAGCACAAACTAGGGGAGACGAAGTAATTTTCACAAAAATAAGTCTCGTGAAAATAAACGAAACTTAGAGTGAACATTAAGGCGCCAAATGAAATGATTGGAATTCAACAAACCAAGAACATGTAAAATCAATTTAGCAGCTAATTTATCTAGTAGTAAAAAGTCCATATAGCAAAGGTCAGGTTAGTGTTCCAGGTCATGTTGCAAATTAAATCAGATAGGGCGTATCTAGTGCACAAGGCTCCCGCTACTGCAGGGTCTTGGGAGGGTTATAATGTATGTAGTTTTACCCCTACTTTCGCAGAGAGACTGTTTAACAGTTGAACCTGTGACCACTTGGACATAATGGAGTAACCTTAACCGTTGCACCAACGCCTACCCTCTAGATTAAATAAGATATAAGCGTATAGAAAGGATGGGGCTCTATTACAGTATTTAAAATTGACCAGATATTGATATGAGGAGAATCAGATCCAACTTTTCAATAGACAAAATTCCTTAAAGATATAATGATAGATTTAATACTATTCAAGATCTATGAACCATTTTTTAAAGTAAAATTAGTGGCTAAAAGATTTGAATGGGGAAAGTATTTTGCCTTCAACACTCTACACCATGAAGAGGATGGGTTAGAAAGAATTTGCCATCCCAAGACTCCCAACTTTAGCAAAAGAGCTTTATTGTGGACGCAACTAAGGCAGAACCCAAATCTCCATGAGATTTAAGAAGACAGATTTTGGACCAAGAGATGAAAGGTAGGAGGAGTATTGTGGTTAGAAAAAATTACCACATTTATGAAAACTAATAAAGATGGAAGAGTTTTGTGGTGAGTAGTCCCTTGTAAAAGAAGATGACAAGGATGCAGGTACAAATAGACCGGTATTGTAGTCAAGGTTTTAGTATACGGTATTATACTTGTATCGGTCTTGCATGTTGATTGGCCATAACAAACCCGATCAGACTATTTTATCCCCAAAACATATTGATATCACAGATATTTCTGACCGTTTTATCCTCTGACGATACCGATACCACCGATCTGTATTGGTATTGTATTGATATTGATATCCACCAATATCAATACGTATTGATCAATACGGCCGATATGATACCGATACCTAAATCCATGATTGTAGTTCCACCATCTCTCATGTCCAAGGCCCGTGATGTACTAAACTTTTTAATCTATACACGAGACAGCCAGCATAACCCAAACCAGGCCCAAGACCAAGCCTAATTCTAGGCCCAGGCCACATACCATCCTCGTTTCCTTGCGGAGTTGTCCCTCTTCGTCTCCGGCTCTCTCTCTGTACTAACGTACGGTCCCACCACCCACTCCAGTCTCCAGCTTCTAGATCGTTTTCAGGGTTTCTAGAAAAGACTAGAGCTCAAGCCTCCAAGTCTCCAACCTCGTTGATCAGTCATCCTTCCTTTCGTCTCGTAAAACTTCCAGAATTCTTCAGAACCACCTGAGAATTGAAATATATACGATCGTCTTCCCCTTCAATGCTCACCAAGAAGGATTGGAAAAGCTCGAATCGAAAACCATTCTAAGCTCGAAAGCCACAGATTTTCATCGGAGATCCATATTTCAGTCTTTTTTGAAGATAGCAATCGTAGCCGACAATGGACAGCTCGTACTTTTGGAGCTCATCTCGCCCTCATTACCCTTCATTTGTAAGAGAGGTTCCCTTACATAGTTATCAGAAGAAATCCCCGAAGGTCGTTACCATTCCCGTTCACTTCGTCAGCTCGGAGAAATCCAGATCGGACGCGGTTCTGAAAATACAGAAGGTGTTACGGGGATTCTTGATCAGGAAGAACCTCAGAAAAATTGCTGCTATCAGAAGAGAGGTCGATGAGATCGATCGAAAGATTTCACTGAAGGAGACGGTCCAATTGATCGGTAGAGACCCCAAGGAGCGGCTGAAGATGAATGAGATGTTGATGGCATTACTCTTCCGGTTGGATACTGTTCCTGGAATCGACTCTGGCGTTAGGGATTGCCGGAAGGCACTGATCAAGAGGGCTATCTCATTGCAGGAAAGACTGGATGCAATCGTCACTGGAGATGATAATAGTACGGTAGATACGAGGGATGGCGGAGAAATACAGTGTCAAACCCTAGAGATGGGGGATTATTCCAATTCTCCGTCGTTCAAGTGCCAAAGTGTCGCTGAGGAGCTCGTTCGAACCCTAGATACTAATCAGTCTACCAATTCTTCAGCCAACTGTGAAGGCATGGTTAATGGAACGCTGGAAACCAAAGATCTTGACGAGTCGTTGGATGAGAGCAGTACATTAGGAGATGCCGCCGATCAAGCACTGGATGTGCAATCTCTCGTTGCCTCTTCAGCTAATTCAGACGACCAGGAACCGCTTCTTGGAGCTACTACTTGCCAAAATTTAGAACCGGAAGCTTCTAATGAATCTAGAGACGACAGAGATACACCAGTTGAAGCCTTAAACAATGCAGGCAGAGAAGTTCACGCCTTCGAAGACAGTGAAGCTGTAATAGAAAAGGACACCGAAGCGGAAAACATGGCGGAATCCTCGGAGTGTTCCCACCAGAGTATGGTTGAAGAAGGTGAGGGGGAAACCCTAAAGGGACTCGAAGATGTCAAGGAAACCAACTCGCAACCTGGCATTACTAATGTAAGCAACTTGGATGGATCTCCTTCCGCGGAAAACAGAGAGAAGAACGGGGACGACATCGACAACAAGGGGAAGGATCTGAATCTGATAGAGAGGATGGTCGAAGATAATGAAAGGCTGACGGGTTTGATGACCGAACTGTTGGAACGGAACGAATTGCAGACAAGGTTGATAAGTTCACTGTCGCAAAGGGTCGAACAGCTGGAGAGAGCTTTCGTGAGTGAGAGGTTGAAGCGCAAGAAGAAAAGGCAGGCTGCAGCCATGACTGTCGAGAGGCAGGGTACGTCTCCGGATCCCAGAAAATGCGTAAAGAAATCATCCTGAATTCTTCAATCAGGAAACTGTAAAGGGGTTTAAAGTTCGAAATGGTATAATAAAGAATGAAATATGTAAACTGCAAAGAACTGACATTCAAGTTGGTAAAATCATTGAGAGGGTGTAAATGAAATTACAATTCTATTGTTCAGTTGCAAAAGATTTTGAATTTAGTTCTTGAAGCTAAATAAACGGTTCCTCTGATACTCGTTAATTTTTGAAGGGTTTGAGTTTAGTTATTGAAGGGTGTGGAGTTGCAAAAGATTTTGAGTTTAGTTCTTGATACTCTGTGGAATTTGAAGAGGGCTTTCGATGTTTAGTAGCAGAACTTATATAATGTGAGTTGGGCCTAAAATTTTTTATGTTTCTGTAGGTTTTTTATGTCTGATCTCTCAATGTAGCAGATGTAAGATATAGGGCAGGCTCTTAGAAAACTTATTACGCCTCTCAAGCTGGTCCTTTACAAGCAATCTTTTTTTGTTTTTGTTCGATAATGCCTTACAAGCAAACACTGGTTTGCTTTAATGGCCATCAAAGTGTTTGTCATTCAACCCCAAGGGGCAGTGCAGTTGGCAAGGGACGAAGCGGTAGGAAGTTGAAGTTCTTGAGTTCGATTATGCCTCTCCCTTTGGGACCACTCCCTATTGAACATGGGTCCCCTGTAGCTCACGGTTCGTGGTGTTATGGGGTCATACATGAACTCTGGGGATTTTAGTCGGCCGAAGGTCAGATTACCTCCTGTTCCAAAAAACAAAAAACAAAAAAAAAAAAATGTTCTGTCACTCAGTTATCTTGGTCGACTCAACTGGTTAGAGAACATAAAGTAACACTATTAAGTTCTCTAGGATATACCCTGATATAAAAAAAAGGGCTATGAGTGGCTTCACTGGCTTGTGTAACTCTTTAGTATATCATGATCTAGTTACCAATTTGGATAGAAAATTTTTCATTCCAATTATTGGACTTGTTAAGGCATTTTAGGGTTTTTAATTTGGTCGAACTATTTGATCACTTAAGCTGTCCATGACATGTAGGTACTTTTTTATGGGGGGCATAAAACATAAAAGCAATAATAAAATCAATGAGAAGAAGTACAGTTACAGAAACAGGATGTTTCTATAATCTGGCTTTTGGGCTATGATTGGAAACCAAGAAAGAAAAAAAAGAATTTTAGGAGAGAGACACATTAATCAATCCTTGTGGCATCATAGTTTTTGTTATAGTATGTTTTTTTTTTTTTTTTCTTCTCTTTTCTTTACTTCCAAACATAGTTTTAAGGTTAGGTTGAGGGTCATAAAAATATTTCCCCTGTCCTGTTTTAATATACATACTCCGGTAGATTTTTTCATTATAGATTAAATGTCCTAAAATACAGTGAAATTGAATATTTATCGAGGCCAAACAAATTTTTTTGGGTAAGAGATCAAGGCCAAACAATCTCCATCCAGTCAATCAACTCATGACAATTTCCAAACGTCTGCGATTGTGGTTCTCTTATTAAGGAGAAAGTTAAGGTGAAGGGATTCCACCACTAGGGTCTCATTATTACTTTGACTAAATGAATAACCAAGATGCCCTTTCCCATTGTATAAGAAGTCTCATCCAACCACTAAAAGTGGTAGACGAATAGATTCTTTTTCACCATAGGTGAAGGGAAGAAAAACTTGGTCATGAAGTTATAACGTATATTTATTATGATAATTCCGTACAAATAAGGATGTGCCTGCTAGTAATACTAATCTCATTTGTTTTGCTTATATTTGGTTGGTGATGATGACGATACTAAGTGTGATGTAACTCATGAATTACATTTTTCATTGTTAGGTTATATGACTTCCATACTCAAGTTCACTTAAATTCTTTTAATTATTCATCCAAAAAAGATTCTCTTAAATTTTTCTAGGAATATTTGGTGATTCGGTTTGAGAGGTTTCGTTAGTGCTTTTATAAACTGTTTTTTTTTTTTAACTATCTTTTTATGGGGAATCCATTCTATGAATTTTAGAACGGGAATGCATACCAAACAGTGTTTCCATTACTCCAAAATGCATTCTTGACCAATAATGCGTTCTAAGAACGTATACCTAACACAAACTTGAATAAACCAAGGCAGTATTTGGTATGCATTCTAATCGATTTTACATCATCGGGTGATAAGAAATAGTTGTTTTTATCATTTGAGAATGTGAAATCGACATAGAAGCATTTCAAAAATGCATACCAAACACAGTCCAAAAAACTATATAAGCATCAAATGCAAAAAAATAAAATAAAAATGGTTGACCCAAAATTTCAAAACATGAGATCCGAATAAGACTTAAATACATGAAAACCTAATGAAAACAAAACCAAACCAATATTTTGTTTTTTTGGGATAATTTCACGGACACCCCTTGTGAGTATATCATATATCATGGACTCCCAAAAAAACTCAAAATATCATAAACACCCTTTACTTTATAATTTATTTCAACTTAGTCCACTCCGTTAGGTTTGTGCAATTAAGTCGCTGTTAAAGCTTTTATTATGACAAAATTACCTTTACCACAGAGTGAACTCCCCATAATACCCTTAAGGGTAAAATCCCAAATACAAACATAGATCTACAACGCAGAGGAAGGGGACGTGCAACTCATCTATGCATTTGAAATTGATCCTTTGTCCATCCAAATATGAGTATTATCCTTTCAGATTCTCACTTGAGATTGGGTTTTGTGTTTATCAATTTGAGCTTTTCCAACTCCTTTTCCCGCTTCCTCGTGTTTCGATTCAACCTTAGGGACGAGGGTATGCTTCATTACCATTGCTTCTTCAACTTCAAAATAGTAACTAGGAGCAGTTTTTATTTCCATGAATTGAAAAGGTGGAACCCTAAGCCAAAGCCAGCAAAAACAAGGCTAAATTCAACGAAAACAAAGCAAAATGGGAGAAGAAATCAGAGATGATGGAGGGGAAAGAGGGTTAGGAGATTTTTTTATTTTTTTATTTTTTTATTTTTTTAAATAGTTGTAGGAAATATTTAGTGAGATAGATGGGGTTCAACTATGGTAGAGATAGAGTGGAACAGGGACGGAGGAGATGGGTTAGGTTATTGGTGAAATCAAAGATGGGGTCAGGATTTAGAGATTTGGAAACAGAAGAGGGAAGGTAGAGATGGGAAAGAAAAGCGAATCGATGGGTGGAGAAAAAAATATGAGAAACAAGGAAGATGACAGTTGTGGATGGAGTTAAAAAAAAAAAGAAATTTTGTTCCAACAAAAGAGGGATAATGGGTGATTTTTAAGCGCATTAGGTCCATTGCCATGAAAGTAACACAACATTAATTACAGCCACACCTCGGTTCGGTGGAGGTTAGAGTGCTGATGTGTGGTGGTTTCAGTTGGAAAGGGGAAAAATCAAAACCATGAAAAAAAAAATGGCAGAAGAAGTATGCCATAAGAATCACCACACAAGTTTCAGGATAATCTCCAGAAAGAAGATGCCATAAGAAAACTAGGTAATGTTTTTCGCAGGTGATCGTTGTCTAAGATGGAGTTGCCACATTTGATTGTCATTGGAGCTGGAATTGGTACAGGTGATGGTCGCCCAAGAATGCAATGTCGCAATTCTCTAACGGCATGAAGAGGGAAGAAGACAGAAGAAGATGGAATGAAGGGTTTTTATTTAAATAATTAAGCGAGTTAAAATGAACATTTCAACTTTGGATGCTAACTGTGTTTAAGGTCAAGGGGAAGATTGATATATTGTCATTTTTTTGGGTTTCATGATATATAGTATACTTATAGAGGATGTCCTGGAAAATTTCCTTTTTTTGTTTTGTTTTTTAAATCGATTGTGATTTGTATTATATCGTACTATTTAAAAAAAACAAAAAACAAAAAACAAAAACCGAAATCAAACCAATTTACAGCCTTACTGGGACTCTGAGAGCAGGGTAATTGGGGTACACTAATCAATAAAAATTGTAGTCCCACTTTATTTGCCACGTTGCAATGATTGGCATTTAAGTCATATAGGGGTGTCAACCGGTTGGGTTCTGTCGGTCTTGGTCGGGCTTAGACGAACCTCACCAATTTTATAGGCTGCACTGTATTCGACTGTTTAGGCATTCGGGTTTGCCTTGGGTAGGCATGGTACGGTTTCATTTTAGTCGATCAGTGTTCGATCTTTAATCGGGATAGTCTTATTCGGGCTAAACGGGTTTGAAATGGACTAATGACCTATTTAACTCTAAACGGTCAGTGTTCTCTCTTTCTATTCTTAAGTTTCTGTTTTCAGAATTAATACTAATCAGTCTACGCTATTCTTATCAATTCCAACTCTGATTAAGTTTAAGGTTATAGTTTGACTATTTGTTTAAAAAAAATGATTTTTTCCAATTGATTTAGAATTCCTATTGGTACCATACTTCTTGCAGATCTCAATATTCAGATTTGGTTTTCCGAATCTAGTTTCAGAATACATTTTTAGATATGTTACCAAATAACTTGATATTAATTCAGTTCTAATATATACCAAGTTTCTGTCATCGATTCCTAAGAGTCCATTCTCACTGGTTTGGCCATTTGGGACTTTGGGTTGCAGCAGCGGCCGATTAGGTGCTGCAGCCTTCGTTTACCATGGTGCGGTGGCAGCGGTGCTACTTAGAGCCATGAGTTGCAGGTTACACTCTTGCAATGGTGGAGGTTGCAACCGTGAAGGGGTGAAGGGACTTAAGGATTTACTGATTTAGGGTTATTGCAGCGGTGGAGGAGAAACTGAAGTTTAAACTTTAAAAGTTAGAAAGTTGAAACTTGAAAGTGGAAGCCGTGGGCATGAATCGTGATTGCGTGAAGGTAGAGGCACTTAGCCACTTAGGGACTAGGGAGTTAGAGTTAGACTGGTTAGCCCTCTTTAGGTTTGGGACTATGGGGTTTGGGCCAACACATTTGTAGATTTGTGCGGGGCTTAGTTAGTAAGTTCGGGAACGGCAATTGAACGGGAACGGATACGTATGGCAATTAAACGGACTAGACGGTAATAATACTGTTCAAAAATCCGACTTCATAAAATGCATACGGTAATAATACGGTACGCGTTTAATACGGGTATAGTATGGCATAGACGGCAATAATACTTTTAAAAAAAGGGACATATATTCATTATATAACATGCATTCACCACCTAATAAACAAAATAATATCATGATTTTATTAACTAAAATAAACACAATAATATAATATGCTATATAACATCTCTAAGATTATCATTTAACATACCAAAATATCAATAATCTACAAGAAATGAATGTAGATTGTCTGAAAATGACATGAGCAAGTTGATTACCTTATCATTAAATCATTCTTCCAACATTACATTTCTTTCTATCTACAATGAGATAATCATATATTTTTAACCAGATGTGTTATTGTGAAGGGGGATGAGTTCCCACTAATTAACCAACACAAGACAAGAGGGAGAGTTCCAGATATGGATCTCCACTGTACACATTAGCTACAAGAGACAGAAAAACAAGAATAAAATAGAATAGAGATTGAGCCGTTCTCGCCAATATCACACCAGATTCATTTGCTTCACTACCACCATCAAAGTTCAAAGACCAGAGAAACAAGAGAAGAGTACAAGACTTAAGTGCCGCTTTGTTGAACGGAGATGGCGAAGATGATTGGAGATGGAGGGCGGCTACTGTTGCCTGCTACGGTTGGATGTTCAACGCAAATCGAAAGGGATGAAAGGGAAAGTGAAATCGTTTCCCTAAATTCTAATATTTTGGGTAATTTAAAAAAAAAATAAAAATGTAAAATACGCATATTATATGAGTATAATACTCGATCGATTAAAAAACATATTTTTTTAATAAAAATATGGGAAAATACGGGGACGGGAGTATTATATGTTTAAAAATATGGGGACGCATATAATACGCATATGATACGTGAATTTACTAACTAAGGTGGGGGGTAGATTAAAAAATACACATCGGGGTAAAGGGATCGGGCTTAAACGGGGCAAGGGGGACGGGCTTCGGTTGGGGTAATAAGTGGTCAAGTCGGTCGGGCACCTGAAGGTGCAAGCCTGTACGCCGAGAACGACCGCAAGCACCACAAGTTTAGTTGTCCGATCGATCCGATTCATTTTTTAACGATCGGGCTCGATCGGGTCTGCTGGACCAGGCCTGGAATTGACACCCCTAAAGTCATATGTGTCTGGCGTGTATGAACTCCTCAAGTACTCTACCAAAAAAAAGTTTGAACTCCTCAGGTAGGAAGTGGGCTCTCAAATAATAACACTGAGAATTTTTATTTTTTTGGGGGTGGGGGGTGGTTAAAAATTAAAATATGAGATATTTTTTATACAAAGTTCTACTATTAAGTGCTGTATCAAAGGATAATGAGTCTTTACCAAAAAAAAATCAAAGGATAAGGAGCACAATAATACTGGAAAACTTACATTAGAATTAACAAAAGACCGTTTCCGTGTTGTTATTTAATTAAAATTATTTATTTTAAGCTCTCTAAAATTCATACTCCATTTCGCTGTTCCGAGTCTCAGACAGCCCAAACCCTCACCCTTTTGTTCCTCTCTTCATGCTTGCTCTCTCTCCTTCGTATCTATCTCTCCCCAATTCCTATATGTCCATTAATGTTTCGATGCCCTAGTACCCCTGAAACCTTGAAAACCTCCATTTTCGATCTCTCCGATTTTTCTTTGCGTCCTGTGAAATTCTCTTTTGAGTTCTCTACTCCCGTCGGGTTCTGTTTCCAATCGCGCTCGTTGCATCTTTGTGTTTCCTGATATTCTATTCGAATCTTCCTTCCATTTCGATTTCTTTTCTTTGATTTTTGACCTTTATCTGTTGCGATGGCCGGAGGCAAGTTTGATCTACCGGAAGATCTTCTCTCCTTGAAAACGGTTGATGTGCCGTGGAACAGTAAAGGTACTTTTGGTTCTTGAATTCGTATTCGGCATTTCCTTTGTTGGAATATGATTCTTTGATCTGATAATGCTTTAGTTTGATGCGAAGTTACTGTTCTGTGACGTTTTTTTGCCCGATCCGAAGTATTGGAAATCTGTGACTTCTGGGTTTGACGAGGGATTCTCTGATTCTATGCCGTTGTTGCACTTGTTTTTGTTTTTCTTGGCATCTGATTTATGTGCTCTATTCGTGTCGCTGGGTAGGGTTTTAGTGAGTATATTTGGTTATCAAGTGCTAGGTTTGATTTGTTTCCGCTATTCAACTCTAGTTTCAATACTAGGGATTCACAACTATATTGATATATGTATTCCTCGCTTTCTGTTTCAAGTGATACTGCAGATCGAGAACTTTAGCTGCATGTTTGTAGTTCAGACTTTCGGTTGTCAGATGGCAAATTCAGTGCACTTGGGCTATTGGATACTATGGTTGAATATTGTGTAATATCCTGCTTTCTTTTGTTTTTGTGTGTAGAGTATCGGATTGATTGTTGTGCTCTCTCTGCAATGTAATTTCTTGTTCTCTCTGCTTTTCAGAAACTTTCTTACAGTATAATTGATTCACAGTTAATAATATAGAAAAAATTACTTCACATGATGTTACGGAACTGTAATGGAAACAGTGCATTGCTGACGTTGTCCTTAGTTTCTCAAACACAATATTTGTTGCCTTTTTTTTTGTTTGGGTTTTTGTTAGGGGGGGGTGTGAGTGTTGCCTGGGGATAATGAATGAATGTTCTGTAAAACACTAAAACTTTAGTACCATGTAGTATGGAAAAACTTTATCATCATATGTTGTGCAAAAATATTGACTGTGATGTCTGTGCAACTTGGAAACTTTTCTGTGTATGGAGAAGAAGCTCTTATTGGTTCACGAAGTTAATTCTCTTTTAAGGTGGAGGCCGTTTCATCTTCTAAGCCTAGAAAATTAGTAGCAATATGTTCTTAAGGATTCCCCTCCTTTTGAATTATTGTTCTTCTATGCCATTATTTTTTTTTTGTCTTGTGTGGTATCTGTTGCATTTCCTTAGTTATTATCAATAATTGTATGTTCCAGAAGGTTTAGTGTAATAGCTTGGCGCACTTGCCCTTGTTTTAGATTTATACTTTCCCATTTTGCTTTTAGATTGTAATTGTTAGATTTCAAGAAGGTTAATATTTCTGATTCAACACTCTGGTGGTGTGTCTTTCTGTGCTTCGTTGCCATTTCTTTTGTCTTGTGTGGTATCTGTTGCATTTCCTTAGTTATTATCGATAATTGTGTGTTCCAGAACGTTTAGTGTATTAGCTTGGCTCTCTTGCCCTTGTTTTAGATTTATACTTTCCCATTTTGCTTTTAGATTGTGATTGTTAGATTTCAAGAAATTTAATATTTCTGATTCAACACTCTGGTGGTGTATCTTTCTGTGCTTCGTTGCAAGCCTTCTTTTTGTTTCCCTATCCTTGGTCTGATCACACTCTAATTGATTGTTACTGTATACTATGCTGTGAAGTGAACTTTGTATTGAGATTGTGGGTGGATATCCTAACTTTTATCATTTATTCCGTTTCATGTTAGAGGAAGTCTCATTAGGGAATGATGAGGGAAAGATGCTTATGGGGTTTCTTGATGAGTCAAAAGGTAGGTCTTTTCTCTTCTCATAATAATTAATCTTAAAGAAGTTCTCTTTTTCTACGGTCAATTTATTTCTCTCATGATTTTTGTTTAAATTATTAAAGTTGATGTCTCTTTACTCGATTCATATCTGTTGTCCTTATGGGGGATGTCCTGTTCCCTTTGTCTGCTTGTGCCTTGTGGAAATTCTTACTAATCTATTTGGTTCTTCGTTGGTATATGCTGCAGATCAAGCAACATCAGAGAGTAGCATACCTTTGTCTCCCCAATGGCTCTATGCCAAACCAAGCGAGACTAAATCAGTTTTTTCTGGTGCACCAGGGGTAAAAGACTCTAGCTGTCTTTCAGTTAGATACCTACTTTTTTGTTCTTAATATCTGAAAAAATTAGCCAGCAGATGTTCAAACCATAATAACTTGTAGAAGTGAAGCTATATCCCACTGAATTATATTCATTCTTTGTCAACCAGCATTGACATGGCAGTTTGCAGGTTCATAGTCAACAAAGGCTTCCTGTGGATTTATCTGTATTCTTATTATATCTGTAGGTCTATAGAAAAATAATTTTGGTCATCCATCGTTGAGGTGTGGCCAGTGATAGAGACATTACGATGAAGCCTCTGCTAGATACATTTTGAGGATTCTCATTACCATGCGGTTGAATCTTCTTTTAATTTATTTGTTCATAGATTTATTTCCGGAGGCAGCGGCTTGTTTCAGTTTCTAGTTACAATATTGGTATTGATTATTAAGGGAAGTCGGGATTCTACCAAAATTACTAAAGGCCAAATTGTTCAACACTTCAACTTTATTTTTGTGTTTTGGTCATCCTATGGATTCTATTACATGAATGTATAAGAAGTCCAAGAATTGACGAAGGGAAATGGTAAGTTGTTCTTTAATTTATGTTTTTGTGGTGTCTTGTTGCTATGGCATGTGAGCTTCTGATGAGGAATGGATGCTTCTGATTATAAATGCCATGGATATAGATATTTGGATGAAATTATTTTTTAATTTTTTGTTAGTCAATGAATATACATCTAGATGGATAATTGGCTGGTTCATGTTTTTGTGTTTGCCCCCTTCACTTTTTCTCCCCCCCCCCCCCCCCAAAAAAAAAAAAAAGAAGAGGAAAATAATATTCTTTTTAGATAGGTGTAGAATGGATTTAATATTAATGATTTATTTTGTAACTCACCACCGTGCTATTTTAATACTTGGTTGGGGTTTCTTTTGTTGTGATCTTGCTTTGCTAATACAGCTTCTTAGACATTATTAGTTAGTTGTTTTGTTCAGTTAAATCATAATTTTTATTTTGTGTCTGATAGGATGTACGGGCACAAAATTCTGTGCCTCATGGAAGCTCCACAGATCCAATTCAGAAAGAGGGTTGGCGTTTAGATGGATCTCAGGAAAAAAAAGATTGGAGGAGGGCTGCAACGGAGATTGAAAGCACGCGCCGTTGGCGTGAGGAGGAGAGAGAAACTGGATTACTAGGTAGAAGAGACCGAAGAAAAGAAGATCGCCGTGTTGACAATGTTTCAGTCCGTGAAGAGGCTAGAAATTTGCCTTCCTCTGATAGGTGGCATGATGTAAATAATCGTAGTTCTGCGCATGAAACACGACGAGACAGCAAATGGTCATCAAGGTGGGGTCCAGATGACAAAGAGAAGGATTCTCGAGCTGACAAGAAGATGGAAGTTGAGAAGGAAGATGCCCATAATGACAAGCAATCTT
Source organism: Telopea speciosissima (assembly GCF_018873765.1). Lineage (NCBI taxonomy): Eukaryota > Viridiplantae > Streptophyta > Magnoliopsida > Proteales > Proteaceae > Telopea > Telopea speciosissima. The sequence continues at coordinate 3,418,357 of NC_057923.1, forward strand.
TCGTTGGCATCAATCGTGCAGCTCCTGAGCGCGAAACTGATTCTCGTGACAAATGGAGGCCACGTCACCGGTTAGAAGTTCATTCTAGTGGCTCAACTGTGTACCGTGCTGCACCAGGATTTGGGTTGGAGAGAGGGCGAGTGGAGGGTTCCAATGTGGGATTTGCTCCAGGACGAGGGAGGTCAAACCTCATCGGAAGTCTTTCACTTATTAGGCCTCCCTCTGCAGGTCCTATTGGTGCTCCTTTAGATAAGAATGAAAATATGCATGGGAAATTTGGCCTCTCAGCATATATGTTCTGTTATCCCAGGGGGAAGCTTCTTGACATTTACCGTAAACAAAAGCTTGTTCCATCCTTTGCTGCACGACCCGATGGGTCTGAAGAAGTAGCCACAATAACTCAGGAAAGCCCTGTTGAGCCATTGTCCTTTGTTACACCTGATGAGGAAGAAGAGGTATACATTTGATGGGCTTGTCGACACTGACTTCACTTTTGAAATTTTTATGTAATATATCTTTGTTCTCTATAATTGGTCTGATTTTTCCTTTTGTTTTATTGAATCATATGATGTGGCCAGGCTGTCCTTAATGAGATTTGGAAAGGAAAAATCACCAGCAGTGGAGTTGTATATAATTCATCTCGAGACAAGATGGAAAGATCAAATGAAAATTTGACAGGTAATGTAGTTTATCAAGTTCACCTGGGGTGGCTGATTAATGGATCAGTCTCTCTGATCAATTAGTGGTGTTGGTGTGTTTCATGAAAAAAAAAAATAGTAATGTTGTTCGTCTCCTTTCCCTTTTCTTTCAGGTCATGGACTCGTTACATCAACTGAGAGCAAGCAAGAAAAAGCACCTTCTATTCGTGCCATTGAGTCCAATGAATGCATTGCAACTGCTGCAATCAATGATCCTCGTCAGGGAAATGCTGCTGGCTCCTTGGATGGTTATGCTTCACAAATTTCTGTTTTTTATGGTGAGGAGAAATACCTGGCATCTTTTGATCTATTAGAATGTTGTCATCTAGTTTGATATGGAGCTAGCTCAGTTATGTTGTTTGTTATTCCGTTGAAAGGGGTATTATGTACTTTTACTGGATAAAGAGATCCTTGTCATAATAAAGGTGAAAATGATGTTTTGTTTTTTATGTTTTATGTATTTTCCTGCAGAAAGAGATCTTTGTCTGGAGAAAGGTGAAAATGATGTTCTGGCTGGGAAGGGTGGGACACAGCCTGATGACTTGACTCTTGGAGTTCCAAGGATTAATGATGTTTTCACTGCTGGAGGTTTTGGTGGTGCTCGCAGTGATTCCAAAAGTGGTGAAAATCAGCAATTAGAGGATTCAGCTTTCCCCAAGTACCCTAGTTTAGGAGGCATCAGGCCAGCTTCTAGTTTTGATATCAGTAGCAAGCTTCCTGATGATTCAAGTTCTCTTTTTGATCTGTCTTCTGTCCCTCCAGCTTCTAGTAGTCATAAACAATATTTGAAGAGCAATGATGATGAAAACCTTTTAGAAAGGGGTGTCTCCCCTGAAGAATTAAGTTTATACTACTGTGATCCTCAAGGAGAGATCCAAGGACCATTTCTGGGTGTTGATATCATATCTTGGTTTGAGCAAGGCTTTTTTGGGGCAGACTTACCAGTCTGTCTGTCAGATTCTCCTGAAGGAACACCTTTTCAAGAACTTGGGGAAGTCATGCCACATTTGAAGACCAAAGTAGGTTCCTTTTCTAGTTCCAATGTTGCTATTCAGCTTGAGCCTTCTGATGCTATCGAGGGCAGTGTGAGTTCTGTTATAACTGCTCCTGTTCCTGTGTCTGTTCCTGCACCCCCTGCTCCTGTTACTGCTCCTGCTCCTGCTTCTGTCCCTGCTCTTGTTGGTTCAGTTGGCATAGATGACCAGAGCTGGATGTCTTCTGAATTTGAAGGTCTTCCTGGTCACCATATTCACTCGATAATTTCTAAACGTGATAATCCACCGGAACCTCATTATTCTGAGAGTGAAAGCTTTCATGATTTTGTTGCACAAGATGAGGGTTGGTTATATGTTTCTTATGTTTATTTCCCTGCTCTCTCTGCTTCTTATGTATCACTTTTTGTAGACACGATAATTTTTCCTTTTTGTTTTCTGCAGAACTTTTGTTTCCTGGAAGGCCCGGGAGCAGTAGTGGAAACCCTATTGCAAAACCTTCTGCTAACATTCGTGATATGTTGCCAAATACTGCCAGCCAACCTTTTCTTTCAAATGAATCGGTGCAAGATACAATGCCGATTCACCAGGATGGTACAGTGCATCCTTTTGGCTTGTTGTGGTCTGAGCTTGATGACAATCATCTGGGGCGTACACAATCATCAAATATGTCTTCCAGTGTTAGTGACCCGAGCCACCTTCTGAATCCTCTTGGTGGAAGAGATGCACCTTCTGCGAGTAATAAACAGAGTTCATTTGGTGCAGTGGTTGATTTCCCCCTTGTTGGGGATTCATGGTCTGATGGCTACAGAAGAAATACAATTTCAAACGCCCATGTACATAAATTATCACACCTGGATCAAGAATCCAATCACTTTGATCTAGCTGAGCACTTGATTTCACAACAGTTACAAAAGCAACCACTTCAGCCGCAAAATATACTGTCTCATCCTGCGCTGCACTTGAATCCATCAGTTCTAGAGCAGGTACCAGGTTCTGGTCTATCTCAGAACAGGAATCCTGTTCGCCACCAACAGTCTGCAATGCCTGATTTGGAACATCTTTTGAAGCTTCAACTGCAGCGACAGTTTCTCCAGCAGCAGCAGCAACAACAGCAATTGCAGCGGCAACAGCAGTTGCAACAGCAACAGCACCTTCATCCCCAACAAATGCAATTGCAGCAGCACCAGCAGAAACAGTCTCAAGCTCGACAGTTGCTTCTCGAACAGTTGCAGCATCAGCAGTTGCAACAGCAACAGCAACAACACCAGCACCTTCATCCCCAACAAATGCAATTGCAGCAGCAACAGTCTCAAGCTCGGCAGTTGCTGCATCATCAAATGTATGATCCAGGCTTTGCACAGTCACGTGTGGATCCTGTCAGAGGTAACAACATGCTCGATCAGGATTTGTTCAGGCAGCACCTTTTACATGAAATGCAACAGCATTCCCATCCTCTTCCCAGGCATCTGGATTTATCTCTTGAACAGCTCATACAAACGAAATTTGGCCAGAGCCAACAGAGAGAACATAATGATATACTGGAGGTTCTATCACGTGCGAAGCCGGGGCAAATGCTTTCTTTGGAACAACAGCTGCTTCTTCAGCAAGAGCAGCTGCAGGCAAGACAGTTCTCTTTGGCATCAAGGCAGCATACTGGGATGGAAGAGGAGGGGCGCCTTGATGGGGTCTGGTCGGTGGATGAAACTGGTCATTTTGTTAGAAACACCCCCAGTCCTCACCATCCTCAGTCTGCAGGTTTTGGTCTGTTGGATTTTTACCAGCGACAGCCGAGGCCTTCCTCCTTTGAGGAGCAACTAGGCCATCTTGAACGGAATCTTGGAGTACAAGAACGAATGCAGCGAGGGCTTTATGAACCCAGCTCACTGCAATTTGAGAGGTCAGCGTCTATGCCTGTTGGGACTCCTGGAATGAACTTGGATGTTGTTAATGCTTTGGCCCGTGCTCAAGACTTGCAGGAACGACTCAGCTATATGCACTCAGGCAATCAAGTGAGTTCATTTTCTTCTGGTGTTCACCCTCATCACCCACAAGTTGCAAACCAGTTTCATGCTTCACCTTCAGATGTGATAGAGAACCACTGGTCAGAGAGCAATGAGCAGGCAGCACATAGTTGGAGGGAAGCCAGGATTCAGCAAATGCATCTTGAAGCAGTGCAGAAAAAAAGAGAATCAGAATTTAATATGATTTCTGAAGGCCCTGGTTCATGGGTATCAGCTGAAGTAATTGATAACAATTCAAAACGGTTGATGTTGGACTTGCATCCGAAGCTAGGTCTTCATTCTACCCAGTCTGTAGAAATGGGTGATGGTGTTCCTGCATCACTTGAAAGAAGAGAACCCTCTTGGCTGTTTTCTAACACAGGCTCTTTGGATAATCCATTCAATTTCCTCAAGGAGCCACAGCCTGATCTTAGCAGTTCTTTTGTGGAGGGGTCTAGTGGCTCTAATTTAGGGAACTTACTGCAGGATCGGTTGGTAGATGTGGGTATTGATGAGCAGTCTCGTGGTCGGGAAAGTGGTGAAAGATTGTCCATTAGAACTAATTCTGGAGCTTTGATTGAAGATGAGCAGCTTCTTCCCGGCTTGATTGAGGGTTCTCAGTCGTATGTAGACTCTAACATGACTGGTAAATCATCTGTAGATAGGGACTTATCAGAAACTAAGGATGGGAAGAAGGGGAAGAAGCGCTTGTCCAAAAGTAAGGTTGCAACTAACAAGTTGGCCTCAGAGGTTCAAGAAAGCATGGCTGAGCAAGCAGGAGTGGCTTCAGTAGATCATGCAGATATGCCGATGAACCCCCGTATCAGACATACTTTACTTGGTACTGCTGGTAGGTTTGTTGAGCATACTCTTCTTCATTAGATTTCTATTTTGCTCATGTTGGTGACAGTATTTATAAATGTTGCAGGTGGAAATGTGGGGCACTACAACTATGAGATGGGACTGGATAGCACATATGGTGAAGAGATGGCTAAGGACAGGTAGGGACTCATCAATGTGCTTCGTTGCTTTCATGGATACCTCAGTGAATCCTTTGTTTATAATGGTAAAGAAATCACTTTAAGTTAGCTGCATGATGTTTTCAAGGCGCGTATTATTGCCATTGTGAATGACTAATGAGTTGCATGTTATTGTCTTTGACCCTCCCACATTTGACTTGGGTGAAGTGTCATGCTTGAAGCGTTTTACTTGTTTCTATCATGCAGACATTGTCTGTATTCTTAGGTGTTCTTTTGGGTAGTCTTTTAGTCGTAGTGGTACTTGGTATTGTGGTTTCAGAAGTAATGCTTTTTGATATGTACTCATGTATGACAGAACAAGGTACTCAAGTAAAATAGATCATGAAGGATAAATTGAGAGTATCCAAATTGAACCAACTAAAAGTATAGAATAAAGATGTATATTGTGCATATCAGTATCTTGGTAAAGCTTTATGCTTGGAGCCTCACTTCTTTTATTCGTGAATTTTTTTTTTGCGTTCTTCACTTCTATGGATGGTTCCTAGTTGTTCATATCTCCTTGTACTATCTTAATTGTGTTTAGATAACGTTGAGCACAATTAATATTTTTTGCTGGATAAGTGCTGAATTAATATTTTTGTATTGATACACACCTCTCACGTGCTGGTCCGACAAGTTTAGACGGACTAACTTCATTTTCCCTTCTTTAGATAGATCATAGCAGTCAAAATAATCTTCTATTGCAGCAAGCCAATCATAAAATACCTGGGGTTCAGAGTTGCCATCAAATTCTTTCAGCTCAAGCTTCACTTTTTGGTTGCCTGTATAGCGCCGATTAGTGCCCTGGTCTCCAGTGATGTAGGACCTCATATACTCTTCAAAAGTAGGCTGCCGACCTCTGTCTCTGTCCTGGTCTTCTCTATCTCCGTCTCTGTAGCCTTGGTGGTGATCTCTGTGTTCCTGAGAAGGTTCACGGGCATATCTAGGTCTATCGCGACGATCTCTATAATAATCTCTATAATTCCTGTCATCTCGGTCAGTCCTTAATCTGTCCTTGTTACCTAAGTGTCCATCTCTATATCCCCTGTAATCATCTCTAGGGCTCCCATCTCTGTTAGGCAGTCTCTGTATCACTGAATGGGGCTGGTACCTGTCTTCTTCTATGGGCAGGTTGCTGTCCCTATCATGAGGGATTCTCTGTCCTTCCAAGTGTTGCAATCCAGTCATGAGTGCATCAGTTGTAATCTTCTGATCTGCAGTAAATTTTTTCAACATCTCTAACACTGCTGCCATAGGGTCGAGTGGTTGTGGCAGCACCGGATTGCCATGTTCATCCATGGCTCTGATACCAAGTTAATGTAGTCCTAGAATAGGACATAATTCTACTAGGAGCCAAATAGAATCCAGTTCTGGCTAAGCCTACTGTTTGGGGCTGATTAGGGGTTGTTTAGGGTAAATTTTAGGGTTTAGGATGGGAATTTGGGAATGGGTTTTATATGGTTTTAATAGGCAGGTCTAGGGGGTCATTATGGGATAAAAATAATTGGATTTGGATCAATTCAAGATTTCTGCAGAATTAGGGTTAGGGTTTCGGGTTTTAGAATTAGGGAAAAACAATCAAAACTAGGGTTTTTAATGGGATCTAATGGCTGGGCTTGGGATCGAGTTTACTAAATAGGGAGGGGAAGGTTCGATCCAAATTGGGAAGGGTTTTGATGGTTAGAATTGCTGAATCTGGAAATTTAGGGTTTTGGGGGTTTAACCGAGTCAGAATCGGTTTTTCTGTTTCTGGATTGTTGGAGTAATTCTGTGCCAACAAATGCTGTATGGTAAACCTAGTAAAAAATTGTTTATGCTATTACAGAGAAACAGAAACATGTATGGTTTTCCATTTTAAAAAAATATAAAAAAATAAACAACAAATCAATGAAGGAGAAAAGAAAAGGAAGCAACGGAGAGAAGATCTAATCAGATCTAAGAAATAAACCGAAAAGGAGGAGACACTGTACCTGCCAAAGTGAGGTGGAGCAGAGTTGTTGATCGTCGTTGACGGTGGAGCAAAGGTCACAAGAAGACGGTGGCAAGAGGAGTCGTCGACAGTGGAGGAAAGTTTCTGATAATGGTCACAAGAAGAAGAAGACGGTGGAGCAGAGGTCGCAAGGAGGAGGTCGATCGAACCCTAGCAATGCTATTCTAGAGAAGACCCAGACATACTCCTTTGCGCGAAGTAGAGAGTTGCAGAGGACGGCTCTCGTCTGTTTTTGTATGATTGCAACGAAGAAATGGTCGTTAGGATTATGTTTTATGTGTTGATGGTAAATTCCATCAAATGCCCCTCGTAACTTAAGCACAAGTTGTTTCACTGGGATTTCGTAGAACCAATTCTGAGAAATGAGAAAAGTGATTTTGGTGTTTTTCAAAATCCTACCAGAATTTATTATAGCACCCAGCCCATTTAAAAAAATCACAAAAACGGATCGGACAACACATACATAATCTATATCAAGTTTGCCTCCATAATCGATTTTTTTGAAAGTTACCATACAGATCCTTAGTAGTCATGTGACCAACTTAAGTTAGTCACATGACCTTTTATTTGAATTGTAATAGAGCTTGGCTAGGGGGGGGAGCAGTCATTCCTTCTCCTAGGCTGGTTAGGAGTAGGCCTTTGGCCATTATGAATAAGATAAAATCAGGGAGGGGGGAGGGGAAGGGTTACCTTACATCTCACTATTTGAAAATTTATCTAAGCAGCTCTGCAACTTGTCTTCTACATTGGAGTTTTGTCTTGTGTTTGATCAAGGCTGGTGGGATTGGTGTTTGATCCAATCGACACCTTGCGGTGTGAGGCCCAGGTGGTCCTTTTGAAGCTTTTATTCAAGTTCTGGTTTTGTATAAAGTTTTACAATCAAACAAGCTGCTGCCAAGCAAATTCTGCAACAACAGTAAGTTTGAATCATCCCCAACTCCAACCATTCTTATTGCAATCCTCTCATAGCCCAAATCCTTGAATTCCCCCTTTTATTTTCAAGTTTCCCAAGACCTAAATCCTGCCCAGTCCAAACCAGCCATCCAAATCACACCACAACCTGATCGAGTTGTCCTCTCATACTAAGGGACACTCGATCCAAGTCCCATCCCAAGTTGACCATCCTAAACCGTAAATACCTCTCTTTTCCATTTTTTAGAAACCCAAAACCCTGACCAGTAGCTCGCTGCCGATTCATTCTGACCTACTTCCATCCATCAAAACTTAATGTAACCTTCACTGTAAGATTCCCCAACATCAACTTGACCTAGCCCTACCATCAAGCTGTAGATTCCATTAAACCCCAACCCTAATTTAACCAAAAGCATCTATTTTGACCTATTCGAACTACTTTGTTCATTGCACATCCTGGTTATTGGCTTCTAGTTGGATTCCTACTAACCTAGGACTACATTACGCCATCCCTAAAAAAATGTTTTTTGGGGTGAAGATGGGGGTGCCATTAGCTTTGAAATGTCAGTGTTGTGGGCCTCCCAAGTGTGAATCGACGAATCACTGTCTGGTGGAAGGTGGTACAACGTCCAAAGTTTGGAGTTTTTTCTTTAGGCTATGTGAATTGGAGATTGTCCCGTTGCAGGATGTGCGAAGCAGGATATTATTTTGGCATAGCCATGCTCAGGTTAATAGCTTGTGTGGTGTGGTTTTTGGATTGCTTCCCTCTTTCATAATATGGGAATTATAGAAAGAAAGGAATAATCGTAGACACGAGGAAAAAGCTCGTTCAGCGAGCTGCCTGGTGGAGGTAATTAGGAATTGGGTTAAAGAGCTTCCTTTTTATTCTTCACTTGTGAAGTCCCCTTCCTTTAGGGAAAAGTTGGTTCTGCAATTTTATGGTATTTCTCACCCTCCCAGAGTATTTAAAGCGTCGGTCCCGGTGTTTTGGTGTCCTCCTTTCTCATCTATTAAACTCAACGTGGATGGTGCATGCAAAGGCAACCCTGGGAAAGGAGGGGGCGGGGGTATCATCAGGAATAAGGAGGGAGTTATTGCTGCCTTTGCCAACTTCTATGGAGATTGCACCAATTCCATTGCTGAGCTTAGGGCGTTGAGTTATGGGCTAAAGCTGTGCTCGAGTTTGGGGTTTAGGGAGTTCCATGTCAACACTGACTTTGCAGCTACAATTCTTTGCATTTCAAAAAGAAAATGTGGTTTTTTAAACGGATGGTGCTGGTTTTAGGAAGTTTTGGAGTTGATTGACTCCCTTCAACCAATGATTTCTTTCACATACCGTAAAGGTAATAGGGCAGTGGACTACCTTGCAAATCTGGCTTGTGAGTTGGCGTCTGACTCGCTGTTTCATGGAGTAACTAGTTTACCTCAAGATCTTCGGCGGATTTCTCCCAAGGATGCTGATGCAGATTCGTCACCAACTAGGGCTTGTTTCATTGGGAATAAGTCTAGGGTTGGGTTACATACATGTTGGGCCTTTGATCCCATGGGTTTCTAATGTATTAGACCACTTTTATGGGGCCTAAAATATGGGTATATAGGTTGCATACGGGATTAGCCCAATACTTAGTTTGTTTTTATGTTTTTTAATTGAACCGGTTCAAATTGGTTGCATCCAATTGGTTCAATTTAAGTGATCATGTGACTTGGTTAAGTGGTCATGTGCTGTAGGTTGGGTTGGATTAGGACTCTATAAGTACAGTCATGTTTTGAGTCTATTTCCTTTAGTATTCTAGTTTCCTAGTCAGTTTAAGTTACCTAATAGGTTAGGGATAGGGTTAGGCCATTCCTTTTTAGTGTCTAAGTCTATTTTTGAGTCTTCTATATAAGTTTGTAAGGGAGGCCAGCATTACATACGAATTTTGATTAATAAAAATTCAGCTTTATGCTTGCTGCCTTTGCTCCATCGTGAGTGTGCCTTGTGAGTGATATCAAGGTTGCCTTGTGAGTAATATCAAGGTGAAGGGATTGGTGGATCTCCAATCGACTCCTTGCATCGTGAAGATCGGGAGGGCTGCTACTTATCTCCTTGCATCTTGTAGATCGGGAGACCCCATTGTTCATCTTCAAAGATGCTGCCATTGAAGATCTCTTCAAATTCAGTAAGTGTGAACCTGCTATTTGTTTTTAAACCTTCTTCTACCAGCCTTTATCTTCCCTTAGACCTAATCCACATTCCACTCCATCCATCAAGCCCTAATCTCCATTAAACCTGCAACTCCTTCCTCAACTCGGACTCCCTCATAACTCCAGATTTAGCCATCAATTTCGAATCCTACTTCCAGCCTATATCCCCCACACCTCTCCCTACATTTGCCTTTAAACCTAGCCCTTAGTCTCCACTACAACCCCTCCATTCCCCCACTCCATTAAACCTAAAACCTGCAACTTGATTCTGCCCAGGATTGCAGAATTTTAGAACCCGTCCAAACCCTAATATTTATATGCCATTAAAGCCTCCTAGACCTATATATTGAAACCTCATAAACCCCATTACCTTTATTCAACCCTAACCCTAATTTCTGCCCTAATTAGCCTAAGCTGTCCCAATCGGCCAGCCTTGTTAGATGATCCTATTCTCCTGGCTCCTAGTGGGACTTCTCCTACCTAGGACTACATTAGATGCTAGTGGTCTTCCAGTGTTAAGAGTGTAACTTTGTCTCTGTTTGGGTTTGGGAGTGAGCTTTTGCTTTGAGTGTTCGAGTGCTTTGTCTTGTTTTGATTGTTCTTGATTGGGCTTGGGGTTAGGCAGGAATGTCCCAACCCCCCCCCCCCCCCATTGTATTCATCCCTATTTTGGTTTAATTTTTAATAAAATCTCAGGGGCTGTCCCAGGTCCCAGGTAAAAAAAAAAAAAAAATATCATAAGAAGATAATGAGCAAATAAGTATAATCTGAATCAGTTAGAAGTTCAACTAGTACATGATCCTAAAATTGCATCCAATAATCCTCTGTTTGGATCTATAACTAAAACTCTCACGGAGATCGTATTTAATGGGATCTTTCTGTGTCCTTGTTAGCATTGGCTTGATCTAGGTGGGAATCTGTCACTTGAGCAACTAGAAGAGGGTTTGTTGGCCGTAATGTTAATGTATGGATTACAATAATCAAATCATTTAAGGCCATCTTTGGTATAATTTCGCGTCATTCAAGGCTATCTTTGGTATAATTTCTATGTATGACCTTTTTATGAGAAATCATTTATGAGAATAAGTAATGGGCCATAAATAATAATTGTTTGGTTACTACTAGACAGAATAGATTATAGAATGAGAAATAGATTTGGTAATGCCTATGTGCAGTATAAAATTTGTAACCCTGAAACTTAAACTAAAATGGTTATTCCAATCTGATGGTTGTGACTTGTGAGAGATCAGAGGTAGTCCTCACATCTGTAGTAGAATGGTAATGCCTCTCTCTTCCTGTTTGTGTGTGTGTGATGCATCATTGTTATGACTGGCCCTCCCAGCGGGGGGGTCTTTGTGGCAAACAAATGCAGAACCAAGCTTTAAGATGAAACCAGTAAAATCATCCTTCATTAATTTGTTGCCAGCAGATTCATCAAGCAAAATGCAGAACCAAGCTTTAAGATGAAACCCAGTAAAATCATCCTTCCAGATTCATCATGCAAAATGTAGCTGGGACCTGCAATGCTTTTTAACCGTCATATGTTGTGTGTGTGTGTAGCTTTAAGATAAAACCCAGTAAAATCATCCTTCGACATTCATCATGCAAAACGTAGCTAGGACTTGCTATGTTTTTTAACTGTCATATGTTATGTCTATGTGTGTGTGTGTGATGCACCATTGTTATGATTGACCCTCTCAGCGGGGGTCTTTGTGACAAACGAATGCAGAACCAAGCTTTAAGATGAAACTCAGTAAAATCATCCTTCGTTAATTTGTTGCCAGCAGATTCATCATGCAAAATGTAGCTGGGACCTGCGATGTTTTTTAACCATCATATGTTACTTCTTCATAAATCCCTTTGATCATTCAAGAACACTGGTGGGGGGCCTGGAGTGAATTGTTTGTATCAAAACATTGGTTAAACAAAAAGAATTGATCCTCCTCCATGTCGGTGGTGGTGGGCTTGGTCTTGCAAGGGTTGCAGTGATGGGGAAGGTTGATGGGTGGGTCTGTGACAGTCTGACAGGACATTAGACCAATTTCTGAAATTGCAACTGTTTCTCGTCTTCGTCGGAGATGGAGAGAGTGATGAACGGAAGAGGGTGAGATGACAGTGAGAGAAGGATACCTGATTTTCGTTTAGGAGTTGCCGTTCTAATACGTTTTCTTCTCAACAGTAGAATTGGGAAGGAGGATGGAAGATGGTTTTGATAGGATTCTTTTTAGAGTACTGTGAATGACCGAATTGCCCTTGATTTAAGCTGTTACGAGCTCGTGCTCATTAACTGCTAGCGCATAAAAGAAATAAAACATTTGTTGTGCTGATAAATCATAAACAGCTCTTCAGCTGTTTATGAATTCTTGTTTATTTTCATTTATGTTTATGAGAAATAAGAACCATAAATTATATCAAAGGTCTGCATAAATAAAAATATGTCAGATAATAGAAACATAAAGTAATACCAAAGTTAAGTGTCCTGGAAGGAGTTGAGTTTGTCATGGCAGCTTTTCTCTTTTATAATTGAATTAGCGTAAATTTTATGGAACTATCCAGTACTTGTAACAATAGAGCTGATGGTGTCTGTACAGATAGCTGTTAAATTTAGCGTTGTAAATTATATCAAATGTCTGCATAAATAAAAATATGTCAGATAATAGAGACATAAAGTAATACCAAAGTTAAGTGTCCTGGAAGGAGTTGAGTGTGTCATGGCAGCTTTACTCTTTTATAATTGAATTAGCATATATTTTACGGATGTCTGTTAAATTTTTCTGAAATGCATTTGTGTTTTAACTGCCAATGTTTCTTAAATGCATTTTTGTTGTCTGACAGGGTATCATCCATGCTATCAAGAGGGATGGATAATTCGTTGCCAAAACGTCCACCTGTCTCACGTGTTCTGTCATCCCATGAAGCATTGTCGGAACTAGCCTCTGCCCCATCCATGAAAGGGAAAAATCTGATGACTATTGCTCCTCCTGATGGTATGGACAGCCTAGTTAACTTTGGTTTATCTGTGGGAACAATTCATGCCAATCACTGTTGCAAGGGTTTTGGTTATTGCACTATTGCTAAATAAAATTGCCATTGGCCTCACCTGGTTGGAAGTAAAGTGAAGGGAAATAAAATTAATAACTTTTCTAATACCAAAACTGAGAAATATAATAATTAAATCTGCTTTACTTTTCGACAAATTACTTTCCTTTTAGTTGAGCCTCTGACCCATCCATGAAAGGGAAAAATTGGATGAATATTGCTTCTCCTGATGGTATGAACAGCCTAATAAAATTTACTTTACTTCACAACAAATTACTTTTATTTGAAAGGAAAAATATGACAGGTCAAGTCAATTACCATGCTTGCTAACATTTTAAGTTTCTTCCACAATCATGACTCTAGAAGTTTTCGTTTTTCTTAATTTATTGTATTGCCCTTGTTTCCCTTCTCATGAAACCGGATGGAGCCTTCATGGGGTATAGTATTTCTTAAATTCCTCCCCCCCCCTCCTAATTTGCATTTGTTTCCCATTGGCCCTTAGTAATGCTTGTGTTTGTAACTCCTCTACTTGTATGTGATTCAGAAGGGAGACGGGAATCTGGAGGGAATCTGGCAAGCCAGGCTTCTGAAACTCCTGCTTCGGGGAAGAAAGATGTGCGATTTCGGAGGACATCATCTTGCAGTGATGCTGATGTGTCGGATACCTCATTTATAGATATGCTTAAAAGCTCTGTGAAGAAGCCAGTGCTGACAGAGGCTGATATTATGGCTGGAGCCTCAGAGTCATCTGATAACACACAAGGGAGCCGGAGTAGTAAAAAGAAAGGGAAGAAAGGGAGGCAAATTGATCCTGCTCTCCTTGGTTTCAAAGTCTCCAGCAATCGAATCATGATGGGCGAGATTCAACGCCTTGACGATTTACTGTAATTTTTTTAACCCATCAAACTGTACAGGTTTGCATTTCTCGTGTACAGTGTGGGCAGAGAGAGTATTCTTTCATTTGTTTGCATTCCCCTTTATCTTTCATGTCAGACGATAGGTCGCCTGATTCAATTTTGGAAATCAAGGGAGCCCCAGTAAGAGGGTGAATATTGTAGTTTGGGGAGAAACTTTGTATAGATATATGTCAATAATTTTTTTTTGTAGTGGAATTAAGTAATGAAGTAAATGATCATCATAAACCACCTATTTCTTTTACTTATTTGGGTATTATTGCACTCGGATGTAGACTAGGTTTGAATTTTGAATCATTAGTGAATTTTTCGCTGTTATATCTGGAGGTTGATCTTTGATTTGACACACTACGTTATTATGTCAGGATTTATCTGATTTTTTGTGGTCAGAAGATGAAGTTCTTTGTAGTCGAATGTTTGGGAATTTACTTACTGAAAGTTTTACTCAGTTGATCACTTTCACTCGTCTCCCTCCCTATCTGCCAAAAGCCCAAAAAGGAAAGGGGAGGGGGGGGGGTGAGGGAGAGGAATAGCGGTGAAGCACTGGAGAGATAAATCTGATATTTTTTGCAGGCTCGCCTAGTCCCGTGTCCTTGCTCCCAACCAAGACAACAGTGATAGGGATTGGCATATTTAGCTAAATTTTTTTAGGGGGAGGATGTTTTTTTTGTCTGGGAGAGGGGCCAATGGGAGCACGGGGAAGCATTGACAGTGGTGGGGTTTCCGCCTTTCATGGGGGAGAGCGGTCATTTCTGTATATCTTGTGTTTGGATACAGGAACTAAGCCCTCGGACAAAGTTCTTGTTCGCAATTTCTAGGCCAGGTCTAGACATACTGTAGTTAGTAGAGAAGGAAGAATTAATTCTCTTATTGGCGAAGTTGAAACTATCACCTTGGCAATGCAAAGGTACAGGTAAAAAGTTTGTCCAACGCCGTTCCCTTACGCCAAGACCTAGGGTGCTGTGAAATGATCTCCCCACCCTTTGTTTGGATGCTCCCATTTGGTCTTGTGTTGGCACAGCGGTCACGCTGCCAGGACATCCACCTCCCATAAACATAGTTGGACACCCCCTGTACTATGGCCATTTTGCTTACGATTACCAACATTTGAAACAATTACTTGACACCCCTCGAAACTTGACGGTGTTAGTCTACTGTTAGTGTTTAAATGCAAATGTTCATTTTACCCTTATGAGTTATTTAACTGAAATTTATGAAGTTAAATGACCAATTTACCCTCCTCCTTCCTGCAACTACAGTTTAGTTGTAGAGGGAGGACCGAACCTCACCACCGTCACCATCAACGCATGATGGGTACATTGAGAGGGATTCTCGGTTTCTTGCCCTCTTTGCTCTTCTTCTTCTGTTTTTTTTTTCTTTCAATTGGATGAACCCTAGAGGGAGTAGGGGTGGAGTAATAATCTCAGTTCATCTCACAGCAATAATCCACTTCTTCAGCAATAATCTCAGTCCATTTGTAGAGGTCAAAATTTTCAATTGGTGGAACTCAACAGTCCATTTGTAAAGGTAAATCGATGTACAACATTGCAGCAATAATCTTAGAATGGACAAAATCAAACTACCACACTATCTTCAGCCTGTGAACGGAAGGCTGGTTCAAAGATCTGTAAAGCTATCATATCCCAAGTGGCAGAGGACATAACTCTGAAGGCTGACTCTATTTGCCGTATGTTGGTGCATATGGAAGTAAGGGAAACGAAAGATTTTCACAACCAGATTCAAGGGTATGTGGGCGTTTTAGCTTGGTTCCATTCTCTCTCAAATTGAGGGGGAGGGGGGGAGATCAAGACACCAGGTCAAAATGGACAATTAAATAAGGAAGCAAAGTAATTTCCATCACAAACCCATAATTGACCATTACATGCTCAAATTGCATGATATTAGATTGATTGAAGAAGTGATTAAATAACTTTCCACTGGCACCAATATCATTTGATTGTTTACGACTAACTTTCTAGATTTAACTGTATTTACAGGACAGTTTAGTTGTGGACATATCTATCTTATGGCTTTTTCCCCATATCTTTGGGAGTTTTAGAAGGAAAGACAAGCGAAGGATTTTGAAATGGAGGGGACAGCTACCAAGACTGTAGATAGACATGTTCCCTTATGTGACTATATACAGAGATTTTAGAGAACCATGAGGGCAGCGAAAATACTTAATCAGAAATCAAGTTTTTATCTTTATGAACAGAGGAACAAGCAGCGGGTCTCAAATTTTAATTTTTTTTGTACTTGAATCGGCCATGAAAGAGATTTATTAGGGTTTAAATCTGAAATCGATTAAGGGTTTTGGGTTATTTTGATTTGAAATTTGTTTAAGAAAAGAGATTTTTTTTCTGAAATCGATTAGGGTTTGAATATGAAATTGGGTTGTAGGAAGGAGGAGGAAGAGGGCAAAAGGGTCACTTCACTACCCTTTAAAGGTAGTTTAGGCATTACAAAAAATTTAACTGATGATATCATCACTAAACTATCGAACATGACTTACTTGAAAGAAATGGTAACCTGTAGGGGGTGTTCAAGTAATTAATTCAAACATTGGGGAGACTAAGTAATTAGGCCATAGTATAGGAGTGTCCAAATAATTTTCTCTAACTTTTAAGGAGAAGAGTACTCTATATAGAAAACAAAACTATAACAATGTAAGAAATAATGGAAATCACAAACAATAATCACACAAAGCAAAGATTTTGCCTAACCATGATGAGATGAGATTTGTTTCCCTACCATTGGAGAATAGAGTTACAAATAAATGGTAAAAAAAAATCACAAGTAATCTTGTCCGATATGGCCAATTTATACTGATACCATATCATGTATCGATTTTGAAAATGACCGTATCCGATTCTATACCGTGCACTAAAATCATGATTCCTACACCAACACTATTAAACCAGAGAAGGACAATATCCATAGTTTCTCCCCAACACTCTCTCCCGTAACTGCACGATACAGTATTGCGTTGTGCGGCGTAATAGAGACCATGTGACACAACGGATCCCACATGGTGCACATGGCCTCTACAGCTGCCGCATGATGTAGTAGTCACCGTTCAATTACTGCATAGGATAAAAATTCGTTTTTACTCCTCCTAGGGCCCAGGCTTTGGCAGACCTTGAAACCCTTCCCTTTGGTCTCTGGCTATGGTTCTGGCGACCTTCGTCCTGCCCAGCCCTTTGGGAGCACCACGTGGATTTGGGGGCATCTAATGGTTAAATTCAAACTGGCCGACTTTAATGAGTGGATGCCATTAAACCGGTGACCAACCTAAACATGTAGGCAACCCGTTTTGGTTCGATAACATGAACCAACCCCCTAAAAGGCGATATCACATACGAGCCCCAAATCGAACTCGTCAGTATGCAACTACCGGCTTCTTCTTCTCCGACGAACTTGTCGCAGCCAAATCTATTCTGGCATCCTCTTCTCCGTAGAGCTCTGCAAGATAAAGGCGAATGACCATATCTAAATCCCTATAAAAAATAGCCGGAATGAGAAAGTCGTCGTTTGCGTCGGTCGCTCTGCAACCACCGAGTGTACTACTGTGTGTTCGTTTCTCCTTGTGAAGAATCCTTCAGAATAAAATCTTTTGTGATGCATCAAATACTGGGTTTAAACCCACACACACAATGCACAAATCCTTGATTTAGAGTTCACGAGGGCTACAATTTCGTATTCAGAAGTATACTTGTGAGTCTTTGACCTATCCGAATTCCCATCAACGGTGCAACTCT
This sequence comes from Telopea speciosissima, assembly GCF_018873765.1. Taxonomy (NCBI): domain Eukaryota; kingdom Viridiplantae; phylum Streptophyta; class Magnoliopsida; order Proteales; family Proteaceae; genus Telopea; species Telopea speciosissima. Next base: position 3,435,866 of record NC_057923.1, read on the forward strand.
CTCAAGTGTCTATCAGTGATTAGGTACAATTGGCTCTTCTTTTCTCTGTTTCACTTGTGATGTGTCTATATTGTTGCAGTAAGAGGGTAAGCAACAAGACAAAAGCTGTAAGCAGCACGAACGCCACAGACACAAATGGTGCAGAGATGTTAAGATGGTCTTTCATCACAAGGAATGAGAGCTTACCCACTTCTCTATTGGGTTTATTGGTTCCCTTTACAAGAGTGATTGATGAATAAGAAGAAGATGATTGTTTTCATGTGGATGCACAGTGCTCATCATTGATGTTTCCATGGGTCCCCACCTGAGAAAGGCAAATACTTCAGTGTTTTAAATACAGGAATTGAGTGCACCAGGAAAGGGGTAACAAGGAGAAAAAGAAAGAATGTAATTGTTTCGTTACATTTGGTTCTTTTTTTTGTTTGATTTCCATGGGCAGGAGTACAGTCGTCTGAAGGGGGTGCTGGATCCTCCATCTAGTATCCAGTATGGCTTGCTTGTCTCCCCCCATCTTCTCTCCTCCACCACCCCACATATTGGAGGATCCGAACTCATCCCAAAAGCCCATAGAAGAGTGGCTTTTCTGTTCTCTCAAATCTCCCAGAACCCTACCCCAACTCAAAGCCCTCCATGCCCATATTTACAAGAACGGCCTCACCGGCAACGATCTTGTTTCTGGGCAGCTCCTCTTGTGCTGCTCCCTCTCCAATTCCATGTACTACGCTCGTCAAATCTTTGATGTGATCCCTCAACCCAAGCTCTTCTTCTACAATGCCATGATCAAAGGGTACTCCCAAACAGGAGCCCATGACGAAGCTCTACGCCTCTATTCCATCATGCGTGCTCGCTCTGTCCCTTGTGATTCTTTCACATTTCCTGTTGTTCTAAGGTCAGCTTCTAGCCTAGCCAATATCGATGTCGGAGAAGAGTTGCACGGGCTAATCACCAAAACAGATTTTGATTCGAGGGTGATTGTGAGGACCGCACTTATTGACATGTACTGTGCTTGTGGTCTCTCCGATTGCGGGCGCCTAGTTTTCGATAGAACGAGAGATAGAGATGTGATTTGTTGGAATACCATGATTGCTGGGTACGTTAAATGCGGTGAGTTTAGTAGCGCCAGGCAGCTTTTTGATCGGATGCCCGAAAAGAACGTTTCGTCCTGGAACACTCTGATCGATATGTATTGTAAGTGCGGGAACATAGGCACCGCACACCGATTGTTTGATGAAATGCCGGAGAGAGACCTTATCTCGTGGAACTCATTGCTCTCAGGCTATTCCAAAGTTGGACAGTATGAGGCCGCGAGAAGACTCTTTGATGAGATGCCACAGAGAAATGTTGTGTCATGGAATGTAGTGATAACTTGTTATGTGCATAACCGATTATTCACAGAAGCACTGGAGTTGTTCAGAATGATGCAAGTCGCGGATACCAAGCCCAATGAGGTAACAGTAGTTGGAGTGCTTCCAGCATGCGCTCATCTTGGGGCCTTGGACGTGGGGCAGTGGATCCATGCTTATATTCGTAAGCTTCAAATCAAGATGGATGTTTACGTCAATACAGCGCTGATAGATATGTATGGCAAATGTGGAGGGTTGGACGATGCGCAGCGAGTTTTTGATGAAGCCATCGAGAAGGATACCTTCTTGTGCAGCACAATGATTGAGGTAATGGCAATGCACGGGAAGGCAGAGGAGGCATTTAGGGTTTTCACTTACATGACAAGCACAGGGATCAAACCCAATGATGTCACATTTGTTGGGCTATTGAAGGCTTGTAGCCATGTGGGTTTGGTAGATTATGGAAGAAAATACTTTGAAATGATGAATGCAGCATTTGGATTGATGCCAAAAATGGAGCATTTCGGCTGTATGGTTGATCTTCTTGGTCGTGCAGGGTTCTTGGAAGAGGCTCATGAACTTGTGAAAAGTATGCCAATGGAGCCCCATCCGGTAGTGTGGGCGACATTGCTTAGCTCTTGTAGGATTCATGGCAATGTCAAGCTAGCTGAACAAGTAGCAATCCGGCTTATAGAATTAGACCCTCAAAGTGCTGAGAACTACGTGTTATTGTCAAACATATACTCTCAGGTTGGAAGATGGAATGAAGCAGCAAAATTGCGGAAGATGATGAAGGAAAGGGGGGTGATTAAGAAGCCTGGATGCAGTTCGATTGAGGTGAACAATGATGTCTATGAATTCTTTGCTGGAGACCGAGATCACTCTCGTTGCAAAGAGATATATGAAATGTTGGACCAGATGGCTTCACGATTAAAGACTGAAGGATATATACCCCAGACGTCAGCTGCTTTGCATGATGTCGACTTGGATGAGAAGGAGCAAGCACTTCTATACCATAGTGAGAAGTTGGCTGTTGCTTTTGGACTTCTTAGTACTCATCACAGAACTCCAATTCGGATTGTTAAGAATCTACGTGTCTGCGACGATTGCCATCTTTTCATGAAGATGGTCTCTAAGTATTATAAAAGGACTATAATTGCAAGAGATTGCAACCGTTTCCATCATTTCAGTGAGGGCTCTTGTTCTTGTTCTGATTTTTGGTAATTGTGTATCTGCTTCCAGTGTGTATCAAGACTTTAAGCAGCATAACATGTCAAATTCATTCATTGCTAAAAATGCCAAAGTTTTTTATTTTTCAGGTAAAAATCAAACTGTTCACCAACTCAACTTAGCTCTACAATGACCCAATAAGTTGAAAGGGGAAACCTTCCACAATGATTGATCTGTACCACATGGCATGACCTGCTTTTCTAGCAGTTCATGTGTCATGATTTTTTACCAGCAATCGTTGCAGGACAAGCTCCATCCTTAAAATGATGGAAGTGATGAATTTTTTTAAGGAAAGCATTTTGTTTAGTCTGATGGGTGGTGATATCATCCAATAAATGGTTTACTAATTCAACAAGGAATAAATGAACAGATAGGCAGAATAGCAGATGTATGCAGGTGCTGATATTAGACTTGGATTCAAAATTCATCTTCAGCCACTTGCTAGCCTGGCAGAAGGAAGGAAGGAGTGGGTTTAGAGTTTACTGACCTTGTTACTAGAGAATGATCAAATTTATGATTGATAGGTTGGACAATTGGAGCACCATCTACTCCTTCTTCTCCTATGCACTGCAGTAGCAAGCAAAGGAAAATCAATGACCACATAAATATCACTTTTGTGCAATTCAACCAAATATGCAACAATACCCTGCCTCCAATTGGTCATAATGTTATCTTATTGATGAGGGAATATAATAGGAGAGGGAACAAAACACCAGCCATAAAGTGAGGCCAGGATATGTCAAACTTGCACCTCAGGACAGTTAGGCATTTCTTTTCCATTCATTCCACTCTTTGCAAACACATCTGCCAAAACAGTGATTTAGCTAGTATAGATCCCCTCCCTTCTTTTTGCAGGCCCCATAGGAACAAAAGCACTGCATCAATAATGGATGGTAGCTAGTATAGATCCCCCCCTTTCTAACTTTTATCATTTATTCCGTTTCATGTTAGAGGAAGTTCCATTAGGGAATGATGAGGGAAGGATGCTTATGGGGTTTCTTGATGAGTCAAAGGTAGGTCTTTTCTCTTCTCATAATAATTCATTATAAAGAAGCTCACTTTTCCTACTGTCACTCAACTTTTTTTCTCTCATGATATTTGTTTAAATTATTAAATTTGATGTCTCTTTGCTCGATTCATATCTGTTGTCCTTACGGGGGATGTCCTGTTCCATTTGTCTGCTTGTGCCTCTGGGAAATTCTTACTAATCAATTTGGTTCTTCATTGGTGTATGCTGCAGATCAAGCAACATCAGAGAGCAGCATACCTTTGTCTCCCCAATGGCTCTATGCCAAACCAAGCAAGACTAAATCAGTTTTTTCTGGTGCACCAGGGATAAAAGACTCTAGCTTTCTTTCAGTTAGATACCTACTTTTTTGTTCTTAATATCGGGAAAAGCTAGCCAGCAGATGTTCAAACCATACTAATTTGTAGAAGTGAAGCTATATCCCACTGAATTATATTCATTCTTTGACAACCAGCATTAACATTGCAGTTTGCAGGTTCATAGTCAAGAGAGGCTTCCTGTGGATTTATCTGTCTTCTTATTATATCTGTAGGTCTATAAAAAAATAATTTTGGTCATCCATCGTTAAGGTGTGGCCAGTGATAGAGACATTACGCTGAAGCCTCTACTAGATACATTTTGAGGATTCTCATTACCGTGCGGTTGAATATTTTAACTAGTGCTTGGATAGGTTCTTTTAATTTATTTGTTCATACATTTATTTCCGGGGGCAGCGGCTTGTTTCAGTTTCTAGTCACAATTTTGGTATTGATTATCAAGTGAAGTCGGGGTTCTACCAAATTACTAAAGGCCAAATTGTTCAACACTTCAACTTTATGTTTGTGTTTTGGTCATCCTATGGATTCTATTACATGAATGTATAAGAAGTCCAAGAATTGACAAAGGGAAATGGTAAGTTGTTCTTTAATTTATGTTTTTGTGGTATCTTGTTGCTGTGGCATGTTTTTGTGTTTTTCCCCTTCACTTTTTCTCCCCCCCCCCCCCCAACAAAAAAAAAGAAAGGAATATAATATTCTTTTTAGATAGGTGTAGACTGGATTTAATATTAATGATTTATTTTGTAACCCACCGTGCTATTTTAATACTTGATTGGGGTTTCTTTTGTTGTGATCTTGCTTTGCTAATACAGCTTCTTAGACATCATTGGTTAGTTGTTTTGTTCAGTTAAATCATAATTTTTATTTTGTGTCTGATAGGATGTACAGGCACAAAATTCTGTGCCTCATGGAAGCTCCACAGATCCAATTCAGAAAGAGGGTTGGCGTTCAGATGGATCTCTGGAAAAAAAAGATTGGAGGAGGGCTGCAACTGATATTGAAAGCACTCGCCGTTGGCGTGAGGAGGAGAGAGAAACTGGATTACTAGGTAGAAGAGACCGAAGAAAAGAAGATCGCCGTGTTGACAATGTTTCAGTCCGTGAAGAGGCTAGAAATTTGCCTCTGATCGGTGGCATGATGTAAATAATCGTAGTTCTGCACATGAAACACGACGAGACAGCAAATGGTCATCAAGTTGGGGTCCAGATGACAAAGAGAAGGATTCTCGAGCTGACAAAAAGATTGAAGTTGAGAAGGAAGATGCCCATAATGACAAGCAATCTTTCGTTGGCAGAAATTGTGCAGATCCTGAGCGCGAAAGTGATTCTCGTGATAAATGGAGGCCACGTCACCGGTTAGAAGTTCATTCTGGTGGCTCAACTGTGTACCGTGCTGCACCAGGTTTTGGGTTGGAGAGAGGGCGAGTGGAGGGTTCCAATATGGGATTTGCTCCAGGACGAGGGAGGTCAAACATCATCGGAGGTCTTTCACTTAATAGGCCTCCCTCTGCAGGTCCTATTGGTGCTCCTTTAGATAAGAATGAAAATATACATGGGAAATTTGGCCTCTCAGCATATATGTTCTGTTATCCCAGGGGGAAGCTTCTTGACATTTACCATAAACAAAAGCTTGTTCCATCCTTTGCTGCACGACCCGATGGGTCTGAAGAAGTAGCCACAATAACTCAGGAAAGACCTGTGGAGCCATTGTCCTTTGTTACACCTGATGAGGAAGAAGAGGTATACATTTGATGGGCTTGTCGACACTGACTTCACTTTTGAAAATTTTATGTAATATATCTTTGTTCTCTATAATTGGTCTGATTTTTCCTTTTGTTTTATTGAATCATATGATGTGGCCAGGCTGTCCTTAATGAGATTTGGAAAGGAAAAATCACCAGCAGTGGAGTTGTATATAATTCATCTCGGGACAAGATGGGAAGATCAAATGAAAATTTGACAGGTAATGTAGTTTATCAAGTTCACCTGGGGTGGCTGATTAATGGATCAGTCTCTCTGATCAATTAGTGGTGTTGGTGTGTTTTATGAGAAAAAAAAATAGTAATGTTTTTCCTCTCCCTTCCCTTTTCTTTCAGGTCTTGGACTCGTTACATCAACTGAGAGCAAGCAAGAAAAAGCACCTTCTATTTGTGCCATTGAGTCCAATGAATGCATTGCAACTGCTGCAATCAATGATCCTCGTCAGGGAAATGCTGCTGGCTCCTTGGATGGTTATGCTTCACAAATTTCTGTTTTTGATGGTGAGGAGAAAAACCTGGCATCTTTTGATCTATTAGAATATTGTCATCTAGTTTGATATGGAGCTGGCTCAGTTATGTTGTTTGTTCTTCCTCTGAAAGGGGTATTATGTACTTTTACTGGATAAAGAGATCGTCGTCATAATAAAGGTGAAATGATGTTTTGTTTTTTTATGTTTTTTGTATTTTCCTGCAGAAAGAGATCTTTGTCTGGAGAAAGGTGAAAATGATGTTCTGGCTGGGAAGGGTGGGACGCAGCCTGATGGCTTGACTCTTGCAGTTTCAAGGATTAATGATGTTTTCACTGCTGGAGGTTTTGGTGGTGCTCGCAGTGATTCCAAAAGTGATGAAAATCAGCAATTAGAGGATTCAGCTTTCCCCAAGTACCCTAGTTTAGGAGGCATCAAGCCAGCTTCTAGTTTTGGTATCAGTAGCAAACTTCCCGATGATTCAAGTTCTCTTTTTGATCTGTCTTCTGTCCCTCCAGCTTCTAGTAGTCATAAACAATATTTGAAGAGCAATGATGATGAAAACCTTTTAGAAAGGGGTATCTCCCCTGAAGAATTAAGTTTATACTACTGTGATCCTCAAGGAGAGATCCAAGGACCATTTCTGGGTGTATATCATATCTTGGTTTAAGCAAGGCTTTTTTGGGACAGACTTACCAGTCTGTCTGTCAGATTCTCCTGAAGGAACACCTTTTCAAGAACTTGTGGAAGTCATGCCACATTTGAAGACCAAAGTTGGGTCCTTGTCTAGTTCCAATGTTGCTATTCAGCTTGGGCCTTCTGATGCTATCGAGGGCAGTGTGAGTTCTGTTATAACTGCTCCTGTTCCTGTGTCTGTTCCTGCATCCCCTGCTCCTGTTACTGCTCCTACTCCTGCTTCTGTCCCTGCTCTTGTTGGTTCAGTTGGCATAGATGACCAGAGCTCGATGTCTTCTGAATTTGAAGGTCTTCCTGGTCACCATATTGACTCGATGATTTCTAAACGTGATAATCCACCGGGACCTCATTATTCTGAGAGTCAAAGCTTTCATGATTTTGTTGCCCACGATGAGGGTTGGTTATATGTTATGTTTATTTCCCTGCTCTCTCTGCTTCTTATGTATCACTTTTTGTAGACATGATAATTTTTCCTTTTTGTTTTCTGCAGAACTTTGGTTTCCTGGAAGGCCCGGGAGCAGTAGTGGAAACCCTATTGCAAAACCTTTTGCTAACATTCGTGATATGTTGCCAAATACTGCCAGCCAACCTTTTCTTTCAAATGAATCAGTGCAAGGGATGATTCACCAGGATGGTACAGTGCATCCTTTTGGCTTGTTGTGGTCTGAGCTTGATGACAATTATCTGGGGCGTACACAGTCATCAAATATGTCTTCCAGTGTTAGTGACCAGAGCCACCTTCTGAATCCTCTTGGTGGAAGCGATGCACCTTCTGCGAGTAATAAACAGAGTTCTTTTGGTGCAGTGGTTGATTTCCCCCTTGTTGGGGACTCATGGTCTGATGGCTACAGAAGAAATACAATTTCAAATGCCCATATACATAAATTATCACACCTGGATCAAGAATCCAATCACTTTGATATAGCTGAGCACTTGATTTCACAACAGTTACAAAAGCAACCACTTCAGCCTCAAAATATACTGTCTCATCCTGCGCTGCACTTGAATCCATCAGTTCTAGAGCAGGTACCAGGTTCTGGTCTATCTCAGAACAGGAATCCTGTTCGCCACCAACAGTCTGCAATGCCTGATTTGGAACATCTTTTGAAGCTTCCAACTGCAGCGACAGTTTCTCCAGCAGCAGCAGCAACAACAGCAATTGCAGCAGCAACAACAGTTGCAACAGCAACAGCACCTTCATCCCTAACAAAAGCAATTGCAGCAGCAACAGCAGAAACAGTCTCAAGCTCGGCAGTTGCTTCTCGAACAGTTGCAGCATCAGCAGTTGCCACTGCAACAGCAACAGCAACAGCAACAACACCGGCACCTTCATCCCCAATAAATGCAATTGCATTAGCAACAGTCTCGCGCTCAACAGTTGCTGCATCATCAAATGTATGATCCAGGCTTTGCACAGTCACGTGTGGATCCTGTCAGAGGTAACAACATGCCTGATCAGGATTTGTTCAGGCAGCCCCTTTTACATGAAATGCAACAGCATTCCCATCCTCTTCCCGGGCATCTGGATTTATCTCTTGAACAGCTCATACAAACGAAATTTGGCCAGAGCCAACAGAGAGAACATAATGATATACTGGAGGTTCTATCACGTGCGAAGCAGGGGCAAATGCTTTCTTTGGAACAACAGCTGCTTCTTCAGCAAGAGCAGCTGCAGGCAAGACAGTTCTCTATGGCATCAAGGCAGCATACTGGGATGGAAGAAGAGAAGCGCATTGATGGGGTCTGGTCGGTGGATGAAACTGGTCATTTTGTTAGAAACACCCCTAGTCCTCACCAGCCTCCGTCTGCAGGTTTTGGTCTGTTGGATTTTTACCAGCGACAGCAGAGGCCTTCTTCCTTTGAGGAGCAAGTAGGCCATCTTGAACGGAATCTTGGAGTACAAGAACGAATACAGCGAGGGCTTTATGAACCCAGCTCACTGCCATTTGAGAGGTCAGCGTCTATGCCTGTTGGGACTCCTGGAATGAACTTGGATGTTGTTAATGCTTTGGCCCGTCCTCAAGACTTGCCGGAACGATTCAGCTATATGCACTCAGGCAATCAAGTGAGTTCATTTTCTTCTGGTGTTCACCCTCATCACCCACAAGTTGCTAACCAGTTTCATGCTTCACCTTCAGATGTGATAGAGAACCACTGGTCAGAGAGCAATGAGCAGGCAGCACATAGCTGGAGGGAAGCCAGGTTTCAGCAAATGCATCTTGAAGCAGTGCAGAAAAAAGAAGAATCAGAATTTAATATGATTTCTGAAGGCCCTGGTTCATGGGTATCAGCTGAAGTAAATGATGACAATTCAAAACCGTTGATGTTGGATTTGCATCAGAAGCTAGGTCTTCATTCTACCCAGTCAGTAGAAATTGGTGATGGTGTTCCTGCATCACTTGGAAGAAGAGAACCCTCTTGGCTGTTTTCTAACACTGGCTCTTTGGATAATCCATTGAATTTCCTCACAGAGCCACAGCCTGGTCTTAGCAGTTCTTTTGTGGAGGGGTCTAGTGGCTCTAATTTAGGGAACTTACTGCAGGATCGGTTGGTAGATGTGGGGATTGATAAGCAGTCTCGTGGTCGAGAAAGTGGTGAAAGATTGTCCATTAGAACTAATTCTGGAGCTTTGATTGAAGATGAGCAGCTTCTTCCTGGCTTAAATGAGGGTTCTCTGTCATATGTAGACTCTAACGTGACTGGTAAATCATCTGTAGATAGGGACTTATCAGAAACTAAGGATGGAAGAAGGGGTAGAAGCGCTTGTCCAAAAGTAAGGTTGCAACTAACAAGTTGGCCTCAGAGGTTCAAGAAAGCATGGCTGAGCAAGCAGGAGTGGCTTCAGTAGATCATGCAGATATGCCAATGAACTCCCCTATCAGACATACTTTACTTGGTACTGCTGGTAGGTTTGTTGAGCATACTCTTCTTCATTAGACCTCTATTTTGCTCATGTTGGTGACAGTATTTATAACTGTTGCAGGTGGAAATGTGGGGCACTACAACTATGAGATGGGACTGGATAGCACATATGGTGAAGAGATGGCTAAGGACAGGTAGGGACTCATCAATGTGCTTCGTTTCTTTCATGGATACCTCAGTGAATCTTTTGTTTATAATGGTAAAGAAATCACTTTAAGTTAGCTGCATGCTTTTTTCAAGGCGAGTATTATTGCCATTGTGAAAGAGTTGCATGTTATTGTCTTTGACCCTCCCACATTTGACTTGGGTGAAGTGTCATGCTTGAAGCGTTTTACTTGTTTCTATCATGCAGACATTGTCTGTATTCTTAGGTGTTCTTTTAGGTAGTCTTTTAGTCGTAGTGGTACATGGTATTGTGGTTTCAGAAGTAATGCTTTCTGATATGTACTCATGTATGACCAAACAAGGTGCTCAAGTAAAATAGATCATGGAAAGATAAATTGAGAGTATCCAAATTGAACCAGCTAAAAGTATAGAATAAAGATGTATATTGTGCATATCACTACCTTGGTAAAGCTTTATGCTTGGAGCCTCACACTTATCTTTTATTCGTGAACAAATTTTCTGTGTTCTTCACTTCTATGGATGGTTCCTAGTTATTCATATCTCCTTGTACTATCTTACTTGTGTTTAGATAACGTTGGGCACAATTAATATTTTTTGCTGGATAAGTGCTGAATTAATAATTTTGTATTGATACACACCTCATATGTGACTAGTCTTGTAGATATGGGCTCATGGAAAGATTATTTGAGAAAAATTATGTACATAACCTGAATTGGTTACAAAAATTGACTATCCTTTCTATCCAATCAGCTCTGTTTGAAGTTATACATGGTATGAAGCCTAAGCTAAGCATGTCTTTCCTCACATCTTCTGCTATGGTTATTTTAGGCTTGCCTCTGGTTCTTTTTGTTCCCTCATTCTGGATCAAATCACTCCTCTGTACTGAGGCATCCCAAGACCTCCGTTGAACATGGCCAAACCTCCTCAAATGACTCTCTCTAAGCGTATCATGAATTGGAGCTACTCCCAACTCAGCTCTAATATGATCATTCCTTACTTTATCCTTCCCAGTTTTTACACATATCCATCTCAACAACCTCATCTAAACTGCTAAATACAGTTTATTTATATGACATTTCTTAATGGCCCAACATTCCACTCTATACATCATAGCTGGTCAAATGACAATCCTATAAACTTTTCCTTTAAGCTTTAAAGGAATACGCCGATCACATAGCACTCTACATGACGCATGCACCTCTCCACTTCATCCACCCTATTTTAATCCTTTGGGCAACATCATCCTCTATGTCACCTTTTTTATTTACAATTGATCCCTGAAATCTAAAATACTCACTTTGTGGAATCTCCTTCGCCAATATTCACCACCTTATTATCTATCCTAGTGTGGCTAACAATGTTACACCATATATTCCGTCTTGGTTCTACTTATCTTCAGACCTTTTGATTCTAAGGTTGATATCAATAGTTCCAACTTGGCGTTAATCCCTGCTTTTGTTTTCTCCACCAAAACAATATCATCTGCAAACAGCATCCACCAAGGAACCTCATCTTGTATGTCTTTGGTCAAGTCATCCATGATAATTGCAAACTAATAAAGGTTTAAGGCTGATCTTTGATTTAACCCAATTATAATTGGGAATTCACTACCTCGACTCACCACACCATCATATACTTCTTTAGTTATGTCCACATATTTACAACACCCTTCTCTTCTCTAATATATTCCAGATTAACTCTCTAGGGACTCTGTCGTAAGCTTTTTCTAGGTCAATAACGACCATATGGAGATCCCTTTTGCGTTCTCTATATCTTGCTATGAGGCTCCTAAGTAAGAAAATAGCTTCCATCGTGGATCTTCTTGGCATAAAACCAAATTGGTTTTCCGAAATTGTAGTTCCCTTTCTCATGTTGTTATCAATAATCCTCTCCCATATCTTCATTGTACGGCTCTATAATTATTGCAGCTCTGAATCACCTTTATTTTTGTAAATCGAGACTACAATGCTTCTCCTCTATTCATTTGGCATTTTCTTTTGTGATCATAATCTTGTTAAATAGCTTGGTTAACCAAGACAGACCACAAATTCCACGCTCTTCCACACCTTTATAGGGACCCCGTCTGGTCCTAGTGGCTGGGCTACTTTCATCTTTCTTAAAGCTTCTTTTACTTTAGACATCCTAATTTTGCGTATATATCTATGTTATGTGGTGTCAAGATGAGTAATATACGCGAGAAGTCTTCATTAAGTAGGCCGTAGCAGTATTGATGCAGATCCTAGCCTCCTCGAATTGAAGAAGCCACCCTAAACCTAGGGTTTTAGTAGGAGCCTTAGCTTAGTTTAGTTTATTTCCATATTTGGTTTTTATTTTGTGTTTTTAATTGAACTGGGTTAAATTGGTTGCATCCAATTGGTTCAATTGATCTAATTTAAGTGAAGTGATCCTATTGGCTAGTAGGGAATCTTCTTTTATTTTAAGTAGTTTAAGTTGTTTTTAAGTCATTAAGACTCTATTTTGAGTCTATTTCAGTTTCCTAGTCAGTTTAAGTTAGCTAATAGGTTAAGGATTGGGAGGCCATTCCTTTTTAGTGTCTAAGTCTAATTTTGAGTCTTTTATATAAGGTTCTAAGGGGGCCAAGTATTGAATACGAATTTTGATTAATAAAAACTTAGCTTTATGCTTGCTGCTTTTGTTGTTGCCTTTGCTCCATTGTGAGTGTGCCTTGTGAGTAGTATCAAGGTTGCCTTGTGAGTAATATCAAGGTGAAGGGATTGGTGGATCTCCAATCGACTCCTTGCATCGTGAAGATCGGGAGGGCTTCTACTTATCTCCTTGCATCTTGTAGATCGGGAGACCCCATTGTTCATCTTCAAAGTTGATGCCATTGAAGATCTCTTCAAATTCAGTAAGTTTGAATCTGAACTTTGTTTAAACCTTCTTCTTCTCACTCCTACCCTAACTAGGATTCCTCCATAACTTCAAATCTGTCCATTAGTTTCAAACCAAACTTTCAACATACATCCCTTACAGCATTATTGACACTCGATCCAAGTTTCATCAAACCCCCACCACCCTAAACCCTAGAATCCCCTACTCGTACCTCCATTAGGAATTGTCTCCAATAACCTTATCTTGCTTTCCAACTCATCTAATCTACTTCCATTCACTCAAACATCATAAAACCTATACCATTAGACTTCCATACACTTGCCTATCATTACCATATAAGACAACCCTAACCTAAACCTAACCTCACCCTAATTTTGACCTAAAATTCAATTCTGCCCAAAATTGCAGAATTTCAAAACTCATCCAAACCCTAACCTTTTTATACCATAATAGCCCTCTAGACCTGCCCATCAATACCCTATAAACCCCTTTCCCAATATCCAACCCTAATCCTAGGAATTGACCTAAATCCTAGTGCTGTCCATTCGAACCAGCAACCCCTTTTGTTATTTGATCCTGTTGTTTGGCTCCTAGTAGGTCTCCTACCTATCTAGGACTACATTAAGTACTTTTTCCCCCTCTTTTCAATGCCCTCATCCCTTATTAGTACTCTACCATCCGCACTTTTAATACATCTAACATGGTCGAAATCTATGCTCTTTCATTCTCTCATTTTAGCTATCTTATAGATACCTTTGTCCCCATCTTTTGTGTTCAAATTATTATAAAGATCTTCATATTTCTTCACCCTTGCTTTCCCCACAATCTTCTTAGCTTTGTTTATGGCAAATCTTTATCTTTTTAAATCCTCCACCTCTTTAGTCCTTTGCCATGTCTTAAAACTAGTTTTTTTAGTCTTAATGGCTGCTTGGACCTCATCATCCCACTACCAGGTCTCCCTAGGAGCATGACGTATACCTTTCGATCCCCTTAGAACCTCTTTGGAAACCTTCCTAATATAGGCGGTCATCTTGTCCCACATCATATTAGTCTCCCTCAAGGTCCTACTTTGTCAGTAGATGAATTCAAGAACTTCTTTTAATCTCCACCACCTTATCTTAGGGAAAATATGCTCTCCTATCTTATGCTTTTGTGTAACGAGGCACATGTCTAGTATCGCCATTCTATGTTGAATGGTTAGTCTCTCCCTAGGTATAACCTTATAGTCCTTACAAAACAATCTGTCAGGCCTTCTTGTTAGGAAGAAATCTATTTGGTTGATACGACTTCTGCTTTTGTAAGTAACTAAATGCTCCTCTCTCTTTCCGAAGATAGTGTTCACAATGAATAAAGTATAAGCTAACTTAGACTCCCTCCTTATTTATTTCTCCAAACATATAACCTCCATGTACACTTTCATAACCTCTATGATCTCTCCCAACATGTCCATTCAGATCACCCCCTATAGTAATCTTTTCTCCTTGACTAAAACCTTTTCCCATCCATCCATATGTTCCCAAAATTTTAACTCACTACTTTCATCCAATTATACTTGGGGTGTGTAGGTGCTAATTATATTGACATCCTCTTTCTCCAACACAAGCTTAATGGATATAATCCTATCTCCTTTAACATCCACCATATCAATTTTTTAGGCCTTTTGTGCACTACTATACCCACTCCACCTCTGTTACTTTGATCTCCTGTATACCAAAGTTTAAAGTCATCCAACACCTTAGCTTTTTTACCCTTCCATCTTGTCTCTTGAATACAAGCAATATTAATCTTTCCTCTCCACATAACATTTATCAACTCTAGACTCTTGCTCGTTAAGGATCCAATGTTACAAGATGCTAATCTAATCCTACGCTTTTGGACTAGATTCTTAACTTGCACTCGTCCACCATGCGAGAGCCCTTGCGTAACCTGAATTAGTCAGAAGTATAAAATAAAGATGGGCAAGAGATATCTACTTGGTCGCTTGGTCTCTACACAAGCATTTGGGCTAATGGGAGAGCACATCTGGGTATCTACCCAGGGGGTAGAGGCATCATTTCACGGTGCCCTATGAGAGGGCATAGGAAACACCACCAAGTAGAGATCTTTTTGTAGAGATCTTTTTCCCAATAAAGATAATACATTTTGGTGCATATCCCCCTGCCCTGATGTAGATACAAAGACTTATTTTCGAAAAAAGAAGAAGCCCAAGCTGTCGAAGTAGTGTTACTGTCAGTAGTAAGCTACTTGTTTCCATACTTAAAAGGAAGCAACGGAGAGAAGATCTAATCAGATCTATGAAATAAACCGAAAAGGAGGTGACATTGTACATGCCAAAGTGAGGTGGATCAGAGTTGTTGATTGTCGTTGACGGTGGAGCAAAGGTCACAAGAAGACGGTGGCAAGAGGAGTTGTCGATGGTGGAGCAAAGTTGCTGATAATGGTCACAAGAAGAAAAAGACGATGGAGCAGAGGTCGCAAGAAGGAGGTCGATCGAACCCTGGCAATGCTATTCTAGAGAAGACCCAGACATAACCCTTTGCGCGAAGTAGAGAGTTGTAAAGGACGACTCTCGCTCTCGTCTGTTTTTGTATGATTGCAACGAAGAAATGGTCGTTAGGGTTATGTTTCATGTTTTGATGGTAAATTCCATCAAATGCCCCTCGTAACTTAAGCACAAGTTGTTTCACTGCGATTTCGTAGAACCAATTCTGAGAAAAGAGAAAAGTGATTTTGGTGTTTTTCAAAATCCTATCAGAATATATTATATCACCCGGCCCATTTAAAAAAATCATAGAAACGGATCGGACAACACATACATAATCTATTTCAATTCTGCCCCCAGAATCAATTTTTTGGAAAGTTACCATACAGATCCTTAGTAGTGTCATGTGACCAACTTAAGTTAGTCACATGACCTTTTATTTGACTTGTAATAGAGTTTGGCTAGGGGGGGGGGAGTCATTCCTTCACCTAGGCTGTTTAGGAGTAGGCCTTTGGCCATTATAAATAAGATAAAATCGGGGAGGGGGGTGGGGAAGTCATTCCTTCACCTAGGCTGTTTAGGAGTAGGCCTTTGGCCATTATAAATAAGATAAAATCGGGGAGGGGGGTGGGGAAGGGTTACCTTACCTCTCACAATTTGAAAATTTGTCTAAGCAGCTCTGCAACTTGTCTTCTCCATTGGAGTTTTGTCTTGTGTTTGATCAAGGCTGGTGAGATTGGTGTTTGATCCAATCGACACCTTCCGGTGTGAAGCCCAGGTGGTCCTTTTGAAGCTTTTATTCACGTTCTGGTTTTGTATAAAGTTTTACAATCAAACAAGCCGCTGCCAAGCAAATTCTGCAACAACAGTAAGTTTGAATCATCCCCAACCCCAACCATTCTTCTTCCAATCCTCTCATAGCCCAAATCCTAGAATTCCCCCTTCTGTTTTCAAGTTTCCCAAGACCTAAATTCTGCCCAGACCAAACCAGCCATCTAAATCACACCACAACGTGATTGAGTTCTCCTCTCATACTAAGGGATACTCGATCCAAGTCCCATCCCAAGCTGACCATCCTAAACCGTAAATGCCTCTCTTTTCCTTTTTTCAGAAACCCAAAACCCTAACCAGTAGCTCGCTGCCGATTCATTCTGACCTACTTCCATCCATCAAAACTTAACGTAACCTTCACTGTAAGATTCCCCAACATCAACTTGACCTAGCCCTACCATCAAGCTCTAGATTCCATTAAACCTCAACCCTAATTTAACCAAAAGCACCTATTTTGACCTATTTGAATTACCTTGTTCATAGCAGATCCTGGTTATTGGCTTCTAGTTGAATTCCTACTAACCTAGGACTATATTATGTCGTCCCTAAAAAAATGTTTTTTGGGGTGAAGATGGGAGTGCCATTAGCTTCGAAATGTCAGTGTTGTGGGCCTCCCAGGTGTGAATCGACGAATCACTGTCTGGGGGAAGGTGGTACGACGTCCAAAGTTTGGAGTTTTTTCTCTAGGTTGTGTGAAGTGGAGATTGTCCCGTTGCAGGATGTGCGAAGCAGGATATTATTTTGGCATAGCCATGCTCAGGTTAATAGCTTGTGTGGTGTGGTTTTTGGATTGCTTCCCTCTTTCATAATATGGGAATTATGGACAGAAAGGAATAATCGTAGACACGGGGAAAAAGCTCGTTCAGCCAGCTGCCTGGTGGAGGTAATTAGGAATTGAGTTAAAGAGCTTCCTTTTTATTCTTCGTTTGTGAAGTCCCCTTCCTTCAGGGAAAAGTTGGTTCTGCAATTTTTTGGTATTTCTCACTCTCCCAGAGTATTTAAAGCGCCGGTCCCGGTGTTTTGGTGTCCTCCTTTCTCATCTATTAAACTCAACGTGGATGGTGCATGCAAAGGCAACCCTGGGAAAGGAGGTGGCAGGGGTATCATCAGGAATAAGGAGGGAGTTGTTATTGCTGCCTTTGGCAACTTCTATGGAGATTGCACCATTTCCATTGTTGAGCTTAGGGTGTTGAGTGATGGGCTAAAGCTGTGCTCGAGTTTGGGGTTTAGGGAGTTCCATGTCAACACTGACTTTGCGGCTACAATTCTTTGCATTTCAAAAAGAAAATGTGGTTTTTGGAAAGGATGGTACTGGTTTCAGGAAGTTTTGGAGCTGATTGTCTCCCTTAAGCCAATGATTTCTTTCACATACCGTGAAGGTAATAGGGCAGCGGACTACCTTGCAAATCTGGCTTGTGAGTTGGCGTGTGACTCGCTGTTTCATGGAGTAACTAGTTTACCTCAGGATCTTCGGCGGATTTCTTGCGAGGATGCTAGTGGTCTTTCAGTGTTAAGAGTGTAACTTTGTCTCTGTTTGCGTTTGGGAGTGAGCTTTTGCTTTGAGTGTTCAAGTGCTTTGTCCTGTTTTGATTGTTCTCGATTGGGCTTGGGGTTAGGAGAGAATGTCCCCCCCATTGTATTCATCCCTATTTTGGTTTAATTTTTAATAAAATCTCAGGGGCTGTCCCGGGTCCCAGGTAAAAAAAATATATATATCATAAGAAAATGAGCAAATAAGTATAATCTGAATCAGTTAGAAGTTCAACTAGTACCTGATCCTAAAATTGCATCCAATAATCCTCTGTTTGGATCTATAACTAAAACTCTCACGGAGATCGTATTTAATGGGAACTTTCTGCGTCCTCGTTAGCATTGGCTTGATCTAGGTGGGAATCTGTCTCCTGAGCAACTAGAAAAGGGTTGCTGGCCGTAATGTTAATGTATGGATTACAATAATCAAATCATTTAAGGCCATCTTTGGTATAATTTCACGTCATTCAAGGCTATCTTTGGTATAATTTCTATGTATGACCTTTTTATGAGAAATCATTTATGAGAATAAGTAATGGGCCATAAATAATAATTGTTTGGTTACTACTAGACAGAATAGATTATAGAATGAGAAATGGATTTGGTAATGCCTATGTGCAGTATAAATTTTGTAACCCTGAAACTTAAACTAAAATGGTTATTCCAATCTGATGGTTGTGACTCGTGAGAGATCAGAGGTAGTCCTCACATCTGTAGTAGAATGGTAATGCCTCTCTCTTCCTGTTTGTGTGTGTGTGATGCACCATTGTTATGATTGGCCCTCCCAGCGGGGGGTCTTTGTGACAAACAAATGCAGAACCAAGCTTTAAGATGAAACCCAGTAAAATCATCCTTCCAGATTCATCATGCAAAATGTAGCTGGGACCTGCAATGTTTTTTTAACTGTTATATGTTGTGTGTGTGTAGCTTTAAGATAAAACCCAGTAAAATCATCCTTCCAGATTCATCATGCAAAACGTAGCTGGGACCTGCTATGTTTTTTAACTGTCATATGTTATGTGTGTGCGTGTGTGTGTGTGTGTGTGTGTGTGTGTGATGCACCATTGTTTTGATTGGCCCTCCCAGCAGGGGTCTTTGTGACAAACAAATGCAGAACCAAGCTTTAAGATGAAACCCAGTAAAATCATCCTTCATTAATTTGTTGCCAGCAGATTCATCATGCAAAATGTAGCTGGGACTTTGCGATGTTTTTTAACCGTCATATGTTACTTCTTCATAAATCCCTTTGATCATTCAAGAACACTGGTGGGGGGCCTGGAGTGAATTGTTTGTATCAAAACATTGGTTAAACAAAAAGAATTGATCCTCCTCCATGTCAGTGGTGGTGGGCTTGGTCTTGCAAGGGTTGCAGTGATGGGGAAGGCTGATGGGTGGGTCTGTGACAGTCTGACAGGACATTAGACCAGTTTCTGAAATTGCTACTGTTTCTCGTCTTCATCGGAGATGGAGAGAGTGATGAACGGAAGAGGGTGAGATGACAGTGAGAGAAGGATACCTGATTTTCGTTTAGGAGTTGCCGTTCTAATGCATTTTCTTCTCAACAGTAGAATGAGGAAGGAGGATGGAAGATGGTTTTGATAGGATTCTTTTTAGAATACTGTGAATGGACCGAATTGCCCTTGATTTAAGCTGTTACGAGCACATGCTCATTAACTGCTAGCGCATAATAGAAATAAAACATTTGTTGTGCTGATAAATCATAAACAGCTCTTCAGCTGTTTATGAATTCTTGTTTATTTTGATTTATATTTATGAGAAATAAGAACCATAAATTATATCAAATGTCTGCATAAATAAAAATACGTCAGATAATAGAAACAAAAGTAATACCAAAGTTAAGTGTCCGGAAAGGAGTTGAGTTTGTCATGGCAGCTTTACTCTTTTATAATTGAATTAGCGTAAATTTTATGGAACTATCCAGTACTTGTTACAATAGAGCTGATGGTGTCTGTACAGATAGCTGTTAAATTTAGCGTCGTAAATTATATCAAACGTCTGCATAAATAAAAATATGTCAGATAATTGAGACATAAAGTAATACCAAAGTTAAGTGTCCTGGAAGGAGTTGAGTGTGTCATGGCAGCTTTACTCTTTTATAATTGAATTAACGTAAATTTTACGGATGCCTGTTAAATTTTTCTAAAATGCATTTGTGTTTTAACTGCCAATGTTTCTTAAATGCATTTTTGGTGTCTGACAGGGTATCATCCATGCTATCAAGAGGGATGGATAATTCGTTGCCAAGACTTCCACCTGTCTCACTTGTTCTGTCATCCCATGAAGCATTGTTGGAACTAGCCTCTGCCCCATCCATGAAAGGGAAAAATCTGATGACTATTGCTCCTCCTGATGGTATGGACAGCTTAGTTAACTTTGGTTTCTGTGGGAACAATTCATGTCAATAATTGTTGCAAGGGTTTTGGTTATTGCACTATTGCTAAATAAAATTGCCATTGGCCTCACCTGGTTGGAAGTAAAGTGAAGGGAAATAAAATTAATAATTTTTTCTAATACCAAAACTGAGAAATATAATAATTAAATCTGCTTTACTTTTCAACAAATTACTTTCCTTTTAGTCGCCTCTGACCCATCCATGAAAGGGAAAAATTGGATGAATATTGCTTCTCCTGATGGTATGAACAGCCTAATTAAATTTACTTCACGTCACAACAAATTACTTTTATTTGAATGGAAAAATATGACAGGTCTAAGTCAATTACCATGCTTGGTAACATTTTAAGTTTGTTCCACAATCATGACTCTGGAAGTTTTTATTTTTCTTAATTTATTGTATTGCCCTTGTTTCCCTTTACATGAAACCGGATGGAGCCATCATGGGGTATAGTATCTCTTAAATTCCCCCCCCCCCTCCCTAATCTGCACTTCTTTCCCATTGGTCCTTAGTAATGCTTCTGTTTGTAACTCCTCTACTTGTATCTGACTCAGAAGGGAGACGGGATTCTGGAGGGAATCTAGCAAGCCAGGCTTCTGAAACTCCTGTTTCGGGTAAGAAAGATGTGCGATTTCGGAGGACATCATCTTGCAGTGATGCTGATGTGTCGGATACCTCATTTATAGACATGCTTAAAAGCTCTGTTAAGAAGCCAGTGCTGACAGAGGCTGATACCATGGCTGGAGCCTTAGAGTTATCTGATAACACACAAGGGAGCCGGAGTGGTAAAAAGAAAGGGAAGAAAGGGAGGCAAATTGATCCTGCTCTGCTTGGTTTCAAAGTCTCCAGCAATCGAATCATGATGGGCGAGATTCAATGCCTTGACGATTTACTGTAATTTTTTTAACCCTTCAAACTGTACAGGTTTGCATTTCTCGTGTAAAGTGTTGGCAGATAGTGTATTCTTTCATTTGTTTGCATTCTCCTTTATCTTTCATGTCAGACGATAGGTCGCCTGATTCAATTTTGGAAATCAAGGGAGCCCCACTAAGAGAGTGAATATTGTAGTTTGGAGAGAAACTTTGTATAGCTATATGTCAATAATTTTTTTTTGTAGTGGAATTAACTAATGAAGTAAATGATCATCATAAACCACCTGTTTCTTTTACTTATTTGGGTATTATTGCACTCGGATGTAGACTAGGTTTAAATTTTAAATCATTAGTGAATTTTTGGTTGTTATATCTGCAAGCTGATCTTTGATTTGACACACTATGTGATTATGTCAGGATTTATCTGTTGTTTTTTTCTCAGTAGATGAAGTTCTTTGTGGTCGAATGTTTGGGAATTTACTCACTGAAAGTTTTACTCAGTTGATCACATTTACTCGTCTCCCTCCCTATCTGCCAGAAGCCAAAAAGAAGGGGGGGGGGGGGAGAGGAGAGGAGAGGAATAGCGGTGAAGCACTAGAGATAAATCTGATCTTTTTTGCAGGCTCGCCTAGTCCCGTGTCTTCGCTCCCAACCAGGACAACAGTAGTAGGGACTGGCATATTTAGCTAAATTTTTTAGGGGGAGGATGTTTTTTTTGTCTGGGAGAGGGGCCAATGGGAGCACGGGGAAGCATTAACAGTGGTGGGGTTCCCGTCTTTCATGGGGGGAGAGCGGTCATTTCGTTACATCGTGTGTTTGGATACAGGAACTATGCCCTCGGACAAAGTTCTTGTTCACAATTTCTAGCACAGGTCTAGACATACTTTAGTTAGTAGAGAAGGAAGAATTAATTCTCTTATTGGCAAAGTTGAAACTATCGCCCTGGCAATGCAAAGTTACAGGTAAAAAATTTGTCCAACGACGTTCCCTTGCGCCAAGACCTAGGGTGCTGTGAAATGATCTCCCCACCCTTTGTTTGGATGCTCCCATTTGGGAAATTTTCTCCTCTCAGGTTCGTAGGTTCCTCTCATAGGGAGGGCGGAAATGACGACCTCACCCCACCCGGGCACTGTGTTCGGGCAAGGGGTGAGGTCGTCATTTTCGGCCCCCTATGAAAGGAACCTACAAACCTGACCGGGCAGGGAATCTGAGAGGAGTTAGATTCCCCATTTGGTCCTGTGTTGGCACAGTGGCCACGCTGCCAGCCACCATCCACCTCCCATAAACTTAGTTGGAGTAGGTCGGTACTAAACCAGATCAATGTATACAGGTATATCTGGATTTTTTGTTGTGTATATCCACCATTCTATGCTCCTAAAAATCGGTTAACCTTTTGAGAATGGTGTGTGGTTTGTGTGATTACACTTTCATAAATTTTCAATCGATTTATCAGATCAGGTAGTATTGATCTAGGATTGAAAGATATTTAAATTTAGGGAAAATTTCACGGACACCCCCTAAAAGTATTTAATATATTCGAAACTTACCATATTTCGTTAAAATGGCAAACTTCCCCCTGACGTTAAGCAGGGTGACCCCCCAAAGATAAAATGTCGATTTTACCCTCTTAGTATCACCTAAAGCAAAAAATGACGATTTTACCCTCTTGGAAAAATTACTAGGGCAAGATCAGATTCTTCCCGTTGGAGAAGAACAACCACTGTGGGGCGTGGGCATTTCATCTCCACCGTGGGTTGGCACGAAGAGCGTTCAGGGTTCTTCATCTTCAACATTCGGAGAAGGGGTATTTTTTACCCTAGCATTCTTCTTCCTCATTTCACATTTTCTTCTCACCCTTTTACTCCTCCCAAATTCCCACTCTACAAGCGGCGGCGGTGCTTGGTGTGAAACCCGCAAAAAATTTGAACTTTTGGAATCTGTGTGATTTCAGGTTTTGGTTCAATATTTGGCCATGCTAGCCTCTAAGTTGTGCGCCGTCTCGATTAAGAAATTCAAACCTATCTCATGACTCGTCTGTAAAGGCATTCCGATCAGCCAACTACCGTGACCTTAAATGAGTCTGAGATGTCTAGCGGAAGACAACACATAAGCTTGGCATGCTAGATTGATGGCCTACGAAGCCTCTCTCTGTCTTAGGCCGAATCCCAGGTAAGAATCCCATTTTATATGTATATATGTTGTATTTTTAATTAATTAGTGTATTAGGGGCAGAATAGTAATTTTTACCTAGTGAGACCCCGCACTAGAGCTACCTGTGTCGGGTTTGCTGGCTGGATAGGCTGTAGGACCTCCCCCTTAATTAACTCAATGTAAGTATAATTTAAAATATATTTATATAACGTTTTGTACGACCAAATAGGGTTAGAAGGGTATTTTAGTAAAATTGACCCGTGGGACCTAGTTCCTCAGT
The DNA here is from genome assembly GCF_018873765.1 of Telopea speciosissima. Taxonomy (NCBI): domain Eukaryota; kingdom Viridiplantae; phylum Streptophyta; class Magnoliopsida; order Proteales; family Proteaceae; genus Telopea; species Telopea speciosissima. The sequence goes on from NC_057923.1 coordinate 3,459,165, forward strand.
GAGGAATGCTGTTCCAGACAATTACTCGTGTTCGGATGACCTTTAATGTCGTATGACATCATTTTATGGCTGAATTAAGGTAGTAAATACAAAAGAATTAATTTTAGAAATAAATTATAACCAAATGACCATTCTACCCCTTAGTGCTTAAGTAGTTAGATAAATATCAAAAGACTTTCCAATTGATTACTATTCACAAGTCTAACGGAGCTAAAGAAATTCGTTCCAGCTTGGGAGAGAAGGAAAGAAAGAGGAAAAAAGAAGAGAAGAAGAGAGGGAGAAAAGGGAAGCTTACCTTAGGGCTTGTCTTCAACACTTGGAGCTGAACCAAGAATCTCCATTAGAAAGCTGCCTGCACTCTAAATCTGTTCCAATAACTGAGGTAAGTCTTGGATACTTGCTGTCTTCCTCTTTATTTCCCTTCTTCTCCATCTCTAGTTCACCTATTAAGAATTTCTACCATTAAAGCTTGGAGACCAAGCTTGGGTTTGTGAAATTGAGCATAATTAGACTGATTTGAAACAGTTTTTGACTCTCTAAGACCTGAAATTTGAGAAATTACCAAGTCTGAAAGTTGTATTGCTGTTCTTGATGGCAATTTATAAACCCTAAACTAATTAATTAGGTTTAATTGATTAATTACCAAAATTATGAAGTTATTTATGAAATTGAAGTCCCATATAGGTAGACCCACCTTTATATAATGTTAAAAACTTAGTTTTTTCCTTACATGTGAAGATCTACCCAAAAATAGGAAAAACCCCAAATTCGGACATACTCCCGGATGGAGTTGCAGGCCCAGAGGAGGTCGACCGGCTCCTTTGGAGTTTGCATCCGGCTGGTCATTTTTGAAGCCCTTGATGCCCTGTTATGTTGGGGACTACCCTGACACTATGTAGACCTAATAGAAATTGTTTGTTGTGGTATTTAGGGCTGTTTCTCTGCTGTCTTTGTGTGCTTTGTTGATCTATTGGAGAACTCCCTAGTTGATCTAGACTTTGATCCAGGTAAGGGGATCTTGACCTTAATTTCTGTGTGTTTATCATCTTAATTTCTATGTTGTGCTGATTGTCATGCCATGCATCATTATAACTGTATCTGAGACATATAGTTTCCTAGTTTGTTTTTAATGCATTAGAATGCACTGTGAACTAGGCTGCATATGAGCATGCTACATTGCATTGCACTGATATATTATTTATGTGAAATTATTGATGATGGAAATCAGTACTCTATAACTCAATCCATGATTGTAACATCATAATTAGATTGCACTGGGTTAGGTTGTTATTTATAACCCAGTACTACGCCCCTTACCAACAGGGGGAAAGGTGTTGGACAACCCATGGTACAGCCGAAGGGACATACCGGGGTGCCATCTTTTGTCCCATATTAGCGTGTCCACTCCGCTGTGGGAATAAACAGACAGGGTTGGTCATTGAGGGTTTGTCGGGTTCGTTGCCTGGTGTCATGTCAATCTGGCGGGTCCTCACCGTAGTAGAATGGTTTCGCTCGGGTGATCGACGTCTAGAGCTGCCTTGTATCATGCTTTTCGGTTGGTCATTGGGGGTTTGTCGGGTTAGCTGCCTTGTGTCATGCTTTCCTGACGGGTTCTATTCGAGGTTAGCATCTACCACTAGTAGTAGTACTTAAACCTCATGAGACTTAGAACTGTGCTAGGAGCATACTAGTTAGGACATGCATCATGATTTACTGTGTATGTGTGCTTTCCCTCCCCCTTACTGGACTCAGTGGAGAGCTCACCCCTGTGGATATCCTTATTTTTCAGGTGATTTAGTTACTTCTAATGTTGGCTTTGCGACGCTGGAGTTTGAAGTGCACGATACTTCGTGTGCACGTGATGATTGCGCAACCTCCTGATCTTGGCCTGATAGTCCAGGCTACCTCCCCACTCTTTTATGCTTTATAAATGCTTTATATAGTTATAGTATAGTTTCTTGTATACTTTTACTCTATGCTACCTTTGAGAACTGTATAGTTGTATCACAAGCCTTATCATTTATATAAATGAAATATCATTTAGACTTCTCTTATTAATGATGTTATCTCTATTAATTAAATTATTTTCGCTGCCTCTGATTACTGTATCTGTGAGCAATGATTATGAATAGGGTACTGCACTTGTAATCCTTGGGGATTTGTTGGATCTCAGAGACATCCCACCACACTTGGCCCTTAATTACCGGGCCGGGGTGTGACATTTAAGTGGTATTAGAGCCTTCGTGCTCTACTCCTATTTACAATCAAAATTCACAATACAACAGCTCTTAGACTCATTGAAATGAGGCGAATCTATTTAGGATAAATAAAAGCTTCAACTAAAAGCTACAACTAAAGTAAAAAAATTTGATTCTACAACACAAGAGATATTAAATAGAAAAAAAAAAAACTTTATAAATAAGCTGAGTCTTTAGTACAATGGTTACAAGTTTTTACAGAGTTTAAGTACAAGGTTCAACAAAGAACAACTGAGGAAAGTAAAGTAAAAGCTAGACTGGGATGCATAAGTCATCACTGCTGTGGTGGTGGTGGTGGTGGGCCCATAACCCATAGGTCTCAGGATCTCCACTAACCCAACTCTATCTCCACTGCCTGAATACAGCTGTTAACCTGAGTGAAGTCCCTCCTCATACCAGCAGACCTTGTCTCATGGATCTCTCTAAGCCCTCAAACCGGCTAAAGAGCTGTCCCCAGGGAGTACCATCTGCAAGAACAGCAGCAACAGACGAGGAAGAAGCACACGCATGACCATGTGAAGGGTGTCGAGGAGGAGGAAGTGGATCTCTGCGTGCCTCTGTATGTCCTCTCTCTGTAGCATCCTCAGCATCAGTAGTCTGTCCCATGTCAGTGCAATCGAGATGACCAAGCTCTGGAGAAAAAGGTGGAAGTTCTATACCCATCTTCACTCGGGTAATCCGGTTGATATTCGGAGACTTCACCCCCGAAGCCCCCTAATTCAATAGGTTTACACCAAATCTGGGAAATACCTTGGTGAGTAGCCTCCCCAGTAACAGATTTCCACGCCCAAGGTTATCATGCAGGTGTGCCATGGTACGTATGATGGCATCAAGAAGGCAGATCTGGTATCCTGTATAGAGACAATATGTGGCAAGGATCTGTATTATGGACAACTCAGTTCAGTGAGCACTCTTCTGGACTATATTATGTCCACAAATCCTAGATAAGACACGGGCTGATGGAAGCAAGTCCAACTCAGATTTCATCCTCTCATAGAACTTGCCATTACTGAATATAACCATTCCTGCTCTTCATCAGCCAGGAACTCAGATGCATCAGCACTTGGAGGGCAGTACCTCCACTCCCCTTCATATGATACCTTCTGAATATTAGCTAACCGGGCCGTGCTGAAAGAGATGGGTATGTCATTCACATAAGAGTTTATGATGAACTCTTTTCCTTCATACCGGTAAGATTGATTGCTCAAAAAGAATTATACCAATCGAGGGTAGTAATGTGTCTCCGGTTGTAGCATGGATAACTACCTTAGTTTCTCAAATCTTTCCTGAACCTTGAATGAGATAAGGTCAGCTAAGACTACATTCCTTTCTTCTTCCACTTTCAGGAAGATCCTTGGGTTGAATTCAGCTAGAACTGTAGCTACACCTCTACCTCTCCCTCCACGGCCTTGAGTTGCAGTCATTTATGGTAAATGCTGCAAATTTAAGAAAAAAATTATTTAGGTAAAATCTAGGACAACAACAAAATTTGAGGTAAGCTTGTTAAATCTATTAGGTACTAAAGTAGGAAGCCTATCAATATGTCTAGGTAAACTAATTTTGTAGGAATACATTTGAAATATATAAAATCTGTTTAGATTCCAATATAAGTATAAATAGATGCAACCACAAAAAAAAAAAAAAAAAAAAAAGGGTAGTATAAGGAGAGAAGGTAATTATATAAGAATCATAGTACATTAATATAGCATTAGATAGAACACATGCAAAACATAGAGTAAACTTTAAAAACTTAATAAGAAAATATTAAGAACTAGGTAATCTTATGATTAACACTGTACTATGTTTAAAATGAATAAAAATAATACCTAATATTAAGACCTAACACATTCACAATGATAGATAAGAATCAACAATGTACCTTAGCTAAAACCTAAGATGAAAGGAAGAAAATATAAGAAATGCATAAAGTTCAACAAAGAATAAAAGAAATACATGTTAATGGAGTAAAAAAATAAATATTTACCTAAAATCTAGGAAAAATGCTGAGCCATAGTTAGGTTTTGAGGAGAAGAACAAAAAAATGTACAAAATTTCTAAGTTTAGAACACTTACTTTAGATGTGGAGGAGTGGATCTTATGATTTAAGCTCTTATTAGTGTTATAGGAACCCTAGAATAACCTTAGGAGAAGTTAGAAAGTGTTAGTGAAGAGAAAGAAATGAAGTTTGATGTGTTTTGAGTGGGTTTTATAAAGCCTGTTTTGACTGGCGAACGATCCGGCTGGATTGGTGTCTGAATCCGGGACATTTTAGGTCTGAATCCGGGACACCCAAATTCCTTGTTGAGCTACTGACTCAACTTCCAGATGCATCCAGCTTATTTTCCTGCGCATCCGTCCCAATTAGAATTTGCATCCGGCCCACCCAAATGGTTTTAAAAATAAAATAAATAAATAGAACCTGTGTTACATCAAAATAATGAAATATATAGAAAATAAAATAAGATTAAACATGCATATTGTATATATATATATATGTATTAAAAGTATATATATTAATGTAATAAGTGTGAATAGAGAAAGAAACTAAATACATTATGACACTAAGATGTGCATTCTTGTGTTATCATAATTATTAATAATGAATATAGTGTATGATTTGTTTGCTTATGTAATTGTAATATATGTTAAGTACTATATGATGCTAATGTTTCTTTTTAGGAACTCGCCGTGATAGCTTGTCATGCCTTTGCATCTCAATAACGAGTTATATATTGAGTATCTAGGGTAGTAAGTAAAAATAAAAGACCTAGGAATGCTAGTTTAGGCATCCAGTCAAACACCTTGTATGCATTAGAATAATAAGCTCTTCCTAAAATTATTGAGTTCCTTTACTTTAAACATAATGCAATAAAAGCCAAGAATAATTGAAAACGAAAAGAAATTGGAATTAAAGGATGTGACAAAACTTTGCTCAACAATAGGTATGAGTGGAGCAATGGGTCCCCGAATGTCCCCTCCGTTATTGGGAGTGAGCAATAGGGATTCCATCAATATTCCAATTCATCCTACAATTGAGTTAGGTATTGCATAACCAGAAGTGGAAGTCTTCATAATAGAAAACCCGATAAGCAAGAATTATACATACTTACACCCTACAACCTAAACCCTAAAAAATATTGATAAAATATAATAATCGAATTATATGAAAATATAATGAACATAATAGAATTTAAATAAAAGAAGAACAGAAATGAACACTAAAGAATAAGAAGAACAAAAATAATGACGACAATAATAATAATAATAATGCGAATATTTTCCTTGTATTTTTAGGTTTAGGTACTTTGTCGATATGGTGACTGAGCCTTGTAATGAATTGTTCTCAAGTTACCTTAGATACTCTAGGAACCCCCCCTCTTGTATATTCTTGTGTGTTTAGAGAAAGAATAGGAGAGTTTGGAAAAGAGGATAATGTCTTTAGACGGTTTAAAATACTGTTTGACCCAAAATCGGTCAACAAAAGCCATCGACCGGTAGATTGTACGATACCCCAAAACAGGAAACGAGTGTAAGTCATGATGCTGTTAAAGTAAGCTCAACTGTTCGAATTACTAGGTGCATCAATTTCGAAGATGAAATTTTTATAAGGTTAGGAGAATGTGAAACTCGCAAAAAATTTGAACTTTTGGAATCTGTGTGATTTCAGGTTCTGGTTCAATATTTGGCCATGTTAGCCTCTAAGTTGTGGGCCGTCTCGATTAAGAAATTCAGACCTATCTCATGACTCGTCTGTAAAGGCATTCCGATCAGCCAACTACCGTGGCCTTAAATGAGTCTGAGGTGTCTAGCGGAAGACAACACATAAGCTTGGCATGCTAGATTGATGGCCTGCGAAGCTTCTCTCTGTCTTAGGCTGAATCCCAGGTAAGAATCCCATTTTATATGTATATATGTTGTATTTTTAATTAATTAGTGTATTAGGGGCAGAATAGTAATTTTTACCTAGTGAGACCCCGCACTAGAGCTACCTGTGTCGGGTCTGGTGGCTGGACAGGCTGCAGGACCTCCCCCTTAATTAAACTCAATGTAAGTATAATTTAAAATATATTTATATAATGTTTTGTACGACCAAATAGGGTTAGAAGGGTATTTTAGTAAAATTGACCCGTAGGACCCAGTTCCTCAGTGAGGAATGCTGTTCCAGACAATTACTCATGTTCGGATGACCTTTAATGTCGCATGACATCATTTTATGGCTGAATTAAGGTAGTAAATACAAAAGAATTAATTTTAGAAATAAATTATAACCAAATGACCATTCTACCCCTTAGTGCTTAAGTAGTTAGATAAATATCAAAAGACTTTCCAATTGATCACTATTCACAAGTCTAAGGGAGCTAAAGAAATTCGTTCCAGCTTGGGAGAGAAGGAAAGAAAGAGGAAAAGAGAAGAGAAGAAGAGAGGGAGAAAAGGGGAGCTTACCTTAGGGCTTGTCTTCAACACTTGGAGCTGAACCAAGAATCTCCATTAGAAAGCTGCCTGCACTCTAAATCTGTTCCTATAACTGAGGTAAGCCTTGGATACTTGCTGTCTTCCTCTTTATTTCCCTTCTTCTCCATCTCTAGTTCACCTATTAAGAATTTCTGCCATTAAAGCTTGGAGACCAAGCTTGGGTTTGTGAAATTGAGTATAATTAGACTTATTTGAAACAGTTTTTGACTCTCTAAGACCTGAAATTTGGGAAATTGCCAAGTGTGAAAGTTGTATTGCTGTTCTTGATGGCAATTTATAAACCCTAAACTAATTAATTAGGTTTAATTGATTAATTACCAAAATTATGAAGTTATTTATGAAATTGAAGTCCCATATAGGTAGACCCACCTTTATATAATGTTAAAAACTTAGTTTCTTCCTTGCATGTGAAGATCTACCCAAAAATAGGAAAAACCCCAAATTCGGACACACTCCCGGATGGAGTTGCAGGCCCAGAGGAGGTCGACCGGCTCCTTTGGAGTTTGCATCTGGCTGGTCATTTTTAAAGCCCTTGATGCCCTGTTATGTTGGGGACTACCTTGGCACTATGTAGACCTAATAGAAATTGTTTGTTGTGGTATTTAGGGTTGTTTCTCTGCTGTCTTTGCGTGCTTTGCTGATCTATTGGAGAACTCCCTAGTTGATCTAGACTTCGATCCAGGTAAGGGGATCTTGACCTTAATTTCTGTGTGTTTATCATCTTAATTTCTATGTTGTGCTGATTGTCATGCCATGCATCATTATAACTGTATCTGAGACATATAGTTTCCTAGCTTGTTTTTAATGCATTAGAATGCACTGTGAACTAGGCTGCATATGAGCATGCTACATTGCATTGCACTGCACTGATATATTATTTATGTGAAATTATTGATGATGGAAATCAGTACTCTATAACTCAATCCATGATTGTAACATCATAATTAGATTGCACTGGGTTAGGTTGTTATTTATAACCCAGTACTACGCCCCTTGCCAACAGGGGGAAAGGTGTTGGACAACCCGTGGTACAGCCGAAGGGACATACCGGGGTGCCATCTTTTGTCCCATATTAGCGTGCCCGCTCCGCTGTGGGAATAAACAGACAGGGTTGGTCATTGAGGGTTTGTCGGTTCCGCTGCCTAGTGTCATGCCGATCTGGCGGGTCCTCATCGTAGTAGAATGGTTTCGCTCAGGTGACCGACGTCTAGAGCTACCTTGTGTCATGCTTTTCGGTTGGTCATTGGGGGTTTGTCGGGTTAGCTGCCTTGTGTCATGCTTTCCTGGCGGGTTCTCTTCGAGGTTAGCATCTACCACTAGTAGTAGTACTTAAACCTCATAAGACTTAGAACTGTGCTAGGAGCATACTAGTTAGGACATGCATCATGATTTATTGTGTATGTGTTCTTCCCCTCCCCCTTACTGGGCTCAGTGGAGAGCTCACCCCTGTGGATATCCTTATTTTTCAGGTGATTTAGTTACTTCTAATGTTGGCTTTGCGGCGTTGGAGTTTGAAGTGCACGATACTTCATGCGCACGTGATGATTGCGCAACCTCCTGATCTTGGCCTGATAGCCCAAGCTACCTCCCCACTTTTTTATGCTTTATAAATGCTTTAATTAGTTATAGTATAGTTTCTTGTATACTTTTACTCTGTGCTACCTTTGAGAACTATATAGTTGTATCACAAGCCTTATCATTTATATAAATGAAATATCATTTAGACTTCTCTTATTAATGATGTTATCTCTATTAATTAAATTGTTTCACTGCCTCGACATCAGATTCGTGAGCAATGATTGTGAATAGGGTACTGCACTTGTGATCCTTGGGGATTGGTTGGATGTCAGAGACATCCCGCCACACTTGGCCCTTAATAATCAGGCCGGGGTGTGACACTTGGGCTTGCCTGCTGCCAGATTCTAGAGAGCAGTGGCCGGTGCAAGGGCCAGAGTAGCATCGACGCAGCTTCTTCCAGTTCCAGAATTTCTTCGAGTAGCAGCTACTGCGTGCAACTTTCAGGTCTAGAACTCTTTCGAGCTGCAGCCACCTTAGGGAAATAGGTTAGATTCTTAAACCCTATTTCACTCTCTGCTCAAGGCAGATTGGTTTCTTGTTTGATTTTAGAATTTTTAGGAAGGGAAGAACAGGAAAAAAAAAAAAAAAAGAGAAAAGGAAAAGGAAAAAGAAATGGGAATTTTCCCTTTTTTGGGCTGAATAGTTGCAGAGAAGGTGGGAATCGAGCGATCAAAGACTTTTTCAGTGTTTATTAAGAATGATAAATCTGCGAGATTGAAGCTGGTCAGACCCCAATTCTTAGTTAAAATTTTAAATTAGAATTCTCAAATATTATTTTTTCTTTTCGCTTTTTTTAAAACCCCTTTGCCCTCCGTCGATCTTCAACAGAGCTTTAATGGCGAAAAAGTTGCAGTCATTTTTTTACCAATCCATGTGTAGCACGCTTCTATCCTTCCAACAGAGCTTTAATGGCAGAATAGTTGTAGTTGTTCTCTGACCAATCCATCTGTAGCAAGTTTTTATCCTTAGAAACTCCAACAGAGCTCTAATGGCAACAACAACGTCTGAAGTTGCAGTAGCAATAACAATAGCGGAAAGTGGATATTGGCCCTTAGTTGCAGACGAGGGTTCTATAGAAATCTGAAGAAAAAAAAACAAATCCTGACCGTAGATCGAGAGATCGATAAACAGCAAGAGGGATTTTAGAATGAGTTTTTTTGTTTACCGGTTCTTGGCTGAAGCTCCTCGAGGATGATGTCGAGTTCGAGGCCGAGAAGCTCGAGAAGATCTGAATTTGTAAACGAATGATTCTGGCCCCCAGAAAAATCTGCTTTTTTTTTTCTTTTAAGCAGGCATTGGATTATCAGCCGGGGAGGTCTAGACGAGATCCTTCAACGCCGGTCTAAGCTCTTTAGAACAGAGAGGGTTTTACCCTTAAGGGTATTATGATACATTTAACCCTTCTATGGGTAATTTGGCCATTATGAGAAAACTAACAGCAACTTAACGCCAAGAACCTGACGGAGTGGACTAAGTTCATATTTCTTCATAAAATAAGGGTAGTCTGTGCCTTTTTGACGAAATATGGTAAGTTTCGGATATATTGGATACTTTTAGGGGGTGTCCGTGAATTTTTCCCTAAAATTTAAATGATAGATCGTGTGTCAGTGGATACCATTGCCTGTTTACGATGAAATGAGATTTGCGTCACTACCAATAGAGAATAGAGTTACAAACAAAAGGTCAAAAAAACAAAAGATAATCTTGTCCGATATGGCCGATCTATGCTGATACCATATCAGGTATCGATTTTGAAAATGACCATATCCGAGATCCGATACTGTGCACTAAAACCATGATTCCTACACCAACACTCTTAAACCTAAGAGAGGAACAATATATCCAAAGCTACAATTTCATGTACAGAAGTACACTTGTGGGTCTTTGACCTATCCGAATTCCCATAACGGTGCATCTCTCTCAATTGTCTATCAGTGATTAGGTACAATTCGCTCTTCTTTTCTCTGTTTCACTTGTGGTGTGCATACATTGTTGCAGTAAGAGGGTAAGCAACAAGGCAAGCTGTAAGCAGCGCGAACGCCACAGACACAAGTGGTGCAGAGATGTTAAGATGGTCTTTCATCACAAGGAATGAGAGCTTCTCCACTTCTCTATTGGGCTTATTGGTTCCCTTTACAAGAGTGATTGATGAAGAAGAAGAAGATGATTGTTTTCATGTGGATGCACTGTGCTCATCATTGATGTTTCCATGGGTCCCCTCCTGAGAAAGGCAAATACTTCAGTGTTTTAAATACAGGAATTGAGTGCAGAAAAAGAAAGAATGTAATTGTTTGGTTACATTTGGGTCTTTTTTTTTGTTTGATTTCCATGGGCAGGAGTACAGCACCCCCTTCAGACAATTACATATTGAAGGATCCGAACTCATCCCAAAAGCCCATAGAAGAGTGGCTTTTCTGTTCTCTCAAATCTCCCAGAACCCTAACCCAACTCAAAGCCCTCCATGCCCACATTTACAAGACCGGCCTCACCGGCAACGATTTTGTTTCTGGGCAGCTCCACTTGTGCTGCTCCCTCTCCAATTCCATGCACTACGCTCGTCAAATCTTTGATGCGATCCCTCAACCCAAGCTCTTCTTCTATATTGCCATGATCAAAGGGTACTCCCAAACAGGAGCCCATCACGAAGCTCTACGCCTCTATTCCATCGTGCGTGCTCGCTCTGTCCCTTGTGATTCTTTCACATTTCCTGTTGTTCTAAGGTCAGCTTCTAGCTTAGCCAAGATCGATGTCGGGGAAGAGTTGCACGGGCTAATCACCAAAACAGATTTTGATTCGAGGGTGATTGTGAGGACCGCACTTATGGACTCCAATTCGGATTGTTAAGAATCTACGTGTTTGCGACGATTGCCATCTTTTCATGAAGATGCTCTCTTAAGTATTATAAAAGGACTATAATTGCAAGAGATTGCAACCGTTTCCATCATTTCAGTGAGGGCTCTTGTTCTTGTTCTGATATTTGGTAATTGTGTATCTGCTTCCACTGTGTATCAAGACTTTAAGCAGCATAACATGTCAAATTAATTCATTGCTAAAAATGCCAAAGTTTTTTTTATTTTTGAGGTAAAAATCAAGCTGTTCACCAACTCAACTTAGCTCTACAATGACCCAATAAGTTGAAAGGGGAAACCTTCCACAATGATTGATCTGTACCACGTCATGACCTGCTTTTCTAGCAGTTCATTTGTCATGATTTTTTACCAGCAATCGTTGCAGGAACAAGCTCCATCCTTAAAATGATGGAAGAGCTGAATTTTTTAAGGAAAGTATTTTGTTCAGTCTGATGGGTGGTGATATCATCCAATAAATGGTTTACAAATTCAACAAGGAATAAATGAACAGATAGGCAGAATAGCAGATGTATGCAGGTGCTGATATTAGACTTGGATTCAAAATTCATCTTCAGCCACTTGCTAGCCTGGCAGAAGGAAGGAAGGAGTGGGTTTACAGTTTACTGACCTTGTTACTAGAGAATGATCAAATTTATGATTGATAGGTTGGACAATTAGAGCACCATCTACTCCTGCTTCTCCCATGCACTGCAGTAGCAAGCAAAGGAAAATCAATGACCACATAAATATCACGTTTGTGCACTTCAACTAAATATACAGCAATACCCTGCTCCCAATTGGTCATAATGTTATCTTATTGATGAGGGAATATTATAGGAGAGGGAACAAAACACCAGCCATAAAGTGAGGCCAGGATATGTCAAACTTGCACTCAGGCCAGTTAGGCATTTCTTTTCCATTCATTCCACTCTTTGCAACACATCTGCCAAAACTGTGATTTAGCTAGTATAGATCCCCTCCCTTTCTTTTTGCAGGCCCCATAGGAACAAAAGCACTGCATCAATAATGGATGGTAGCTAGTATAGATCCCCCCCCTTTCTAACATTTATCATTTATTCCATTTCATGTTAGAGGAAGTCTCATTAGAGAATGATGAGGGAAGGATGCTTATGGGGTTTCTTGATGAGTCAAAAGGTAGGTCTTTTCTCTTCTCATAATAATTCATTATAAAGAAGCTCACTTTTCCTACTGTCACTCAACTTTTTTTCTCTCATGATTTTTGTTTAAATTATTAAATTTGATGTCTCTTTGCTCGATTCATATCTGTTGTCCTTACGGGGGATGTCCTGTTCCCTTTGTCTGCTTGTGCCTCAGGGAAATTCTTACTAATCAATTTGGTTCTTCATTGGTGTATGCTGCAGATCAAGCAACATCAGAGAGCACCATACCTTTGTCTCCCCAATGGCTCTATGCCAAACCAAGCGAGACTAAATCAGTGCTTTCTGGTGCACCAGGGGTAAAAGACTCTTGCTTTCTTTCAGTTAGATACCTACTTTTGTGTTCTTAATATTGGAAAAAAATTAGCCAGCAGATGTTTAAACCATACTAACTTGTAGAAGTCTATATCCCACTGAATTATGTTCATTTTTTGACAGCCAGCATTAACATTGGAGTTTGCTAGTTCATAGTCAAGAAAGGCTTCCTGTGGATTTAATCTGTATTCTTATTATATCTGTAGGTCTATAGAACAATAATTTTGTACATCCATCATTAAGATGTAGCCAGTGATGGAGACATTAAGATGAAGCACTTCTATACCATAGTGAGAAGTTGGCTATTGCTTTTGTACTTCTTAGTACTCATCACAAAACTCCAATTCGGTTTGTTAAAAATCTACGTGGCTGCGACGATTGCCATATTTTCATGAAGATGGTCTCTAAGTATTATAAAAGGACTATAATTGCAATTGCAATCGTTTCCATCATTTCAGTGAGGGCTCTTGTTCTTGTTCTGATTTTTGGTAATTGTGTATCTGCTTCCATTGTGTATCAAGACATAAGCAGCATAACATGTCAAATTAATTCATTGCTAAAAATTCCAAAGAATTAGTTTTTGTTTTTTTTTTTTTTTGAGGTAAAAATCAAACTGTTCACCAACTCAACTTAACTCTACAATGACCCAATACGTTGAAAGGGGAAACCTTCCACAATGATTGATCTGTACCACATACCATGACCTGCTTTTCTAGCAGTTCATGTGTCATGATTTTTTACCAGCAATCGTTGCAGGAACAAGCTCCATCCTTAAAATGATGGAAGCGGTTCCTATCTCTGACAATTATCTCCCTGTCGTAAATCTTCGAAATCAGTTTTGTTGCTACATGGCAATCACTGCAAGCTCGAAGATTCTTCACTACCCTTATGGGAGTTCCAGGACTTGTGCGGATAAGTCCAAAGGCTATAGCTAGCTTCTCACTATGCTGACATAAAGCTCTCCTCTTCTCTTCTTCATTGGCATCGAGTAACACTTCGCTAGTTCTAGGGGCAAAGCCCACTGCCTTCAATCTTTCTGCAACATCATCTAGCATAGAATATATCTCTTTGGAATGGGGATGCCTGCAATCACCAGCCATAAACTGATGTACCTTGTTCCCAATCTGAATTGAACTACAACCAGGGGTCTTCAAAATCCCTCTCTCTGTCATGAATCTCCTTAACTTGGCAACATTGTTCCACTGAAGCTTGGCAGCATAGATGTTTGACATGAGGACAAAGTTTCCATCATTGAAGGGTTCCAATTCAACAAGCTGCTCCATTGCAATCTCAGCTAGTTCAACATTTGCGTTGGCTCTGCAGGCATTCAGCAGTGCTCCCCACAGAACTCCATTAGGTTCAATGGGCATCTCTTTGATGACGTTGTAAGCCTCATCCAAGTGTCCCGACTTTCCCAAGAGGTCTACCAAGCACCCGTAATGTTTTATGTTGGGTTCAAGCCCATATTCCCTTCTCATTAAGTTGAAGTACTCCCTAGCCTTGTCTACCAGTCGAGAATGATTGCAGGCAGATAGAACTCCGATGAACGTTATATGGTCTGGCCTTGTTCCACTCGCTACCATATCCTTGAATCTCTCAAGTGCTTCTTCTCCACGACCATGCGTAGCAAGGCCCCCTATAATTGAATTCCATGTGCAGACACTCCGCTCAGGTAGCTTTTCAAAAACTTGGGAAGCTTCGTTGATGTATCCACATTTCACGTACATGTCTGTGAGGGCAGTAGCAAGAGTAGAATTCAAGAAAAGTTGGTTCCGGTCTATATATCCATGAACCCATTTCCCCATCTCAAAAGCTCCAAGGTGGGCACAAGCAGAGAGTACGCTGACAAGAGTAAGCTCATTGATCTCAACTCCTGCTATTTGCATCTGATGGAATAGAGCGAGTCCCTCGTTGTACTTCTTCTGTTTCACATAACCCGTGATCAATGCAGTCCATGAAACCACATTCCTGTCGATCATTTTATCAAACACCAACCGGGCACACTCCAGATCACCGTGGTTTTAATAAAAATAAACCAAGGCCGTTTGAGAGTATATATCGGACGCAAAGCCTTCACCTTTTAGAATGAGGGAATGCACTCCTTTCCCTTGATTGAGATCCTGACAGGCCTTCAGTAGGATCGGGAAGGTGAAGTTATCGGGTTCAAGTCCCTGAGATCGCATTTGGATGTATAGTTCGATAGCGTATTTGGGAGATCCGCGAAGTACGCTGGCCTTGGCCATCGTGTTGAAAACAAAGGTGGATGGCTCCGACATCTCCTCGAACACTCGGCGAGCATAGTCCATTTGGGATGAACCCAGCAATGAGACTACGAGTTTGGCAAGTAGATTGTCGTTTTGGTAGGAGGAGGTTTTGATGATTTGGGCGTGGATTTGCTTCAAGTGGATCAAATGGGTGCATCTTTTTAGCAGTGGAAGATGCAGGAATTCAGGTGGTCGACGATGTAACACAGGATTGGGATTTTCCAATGATCTAGTGGGATTATGGATCTTGGTTCTGTAATTTCCTATAGTTGCAGAATGCATATGGTTGAATTAGCAGCACTTGGCAGCCTTCAAGGCTGAACCAGGAAGGGAAGAAACAGCAAATGGGCTTACTTGCGAAGACCCTCCGGTTGTAAGTTTTGTTCCACTGTTCCAATACCTGAGGTAGGGATTTATGCAGTCAATATATACAGGATTATGTTTGGAAGCATGGTTCATGATCTCGGTATCGGCTGGATCGGATCGGATTAGGATCGTCCAAACTCGGGCAAATATGATACTTTTATTTTTCTTTTTTTATTAAAAAAATAATGTTTTTACATTTTTTATGTCTGTCCGTGCAATTGGATTGGATCGATATTGGGATCGGTCTCGACCAATATCGATCCGATCCAGCCAAAATCGGCCAATCTGATTCGATACCGATCCGATCCAATACCTCATGCAACAAAAAAAGAATGATGAAAAAATAAAAATAAAAATTATCCTAAGAAGCCTACACGGCTACACTACTACACTCTACACTCACTCGGAAAGTAAGACATAAGAAAGTCCTATTATGGAAGGGGAAAAGGAAACCTAATAAGCCTAATAATTAGGAACCACCCGCTAGAGTGAGGAATAATTTTTATTCTCTCAATTACACTGCCCGTAGCCCGGAAAAATTAGGAAACGCCTCTGCTTAAGAGTTTATTATATATAGAATGTGGGGGTGCGAGGATCATCGCATAGGAAAAAGAGGGGAACACCACACAACACCCAACCCAGTAGTTGTCTCGCCCTAGATACCTTTTTGAATTGTTCTTTCTACCCATAACATATAATCCAATGGATCACAATCGATGGACCAAAAGGTTCCTAGAAACAGTCGTTATACCGTGAAGGGAGTTATACGCTGAAAGACGGAGATTGTCCAGAAGAGAGTATGATAGGGCAATGGCCAGGTTAGACGCTATCGGAGACGAGCTGGCCGGTAAGGGAGATAGACGAAGACGAGGAGGAAAAAGACGATGATGAAGATGTTGAAGACAAAGAAGAAAAAGATGAAGACGACGACGGCAAAAACGCATGTCCGATATGTCTGAAAGTATTAAAGGATGAACGTCTGATAAAGAAGCTTCGCTGTCATCATCGGTTTCACATTGCCTGTATCACCCAATGGCTGAAACGAAGCTCCACTTGCCCTATTTGCCCGACGCATCATTAGAACTTTTCGTAATAGAATTTAGAGCTTGATTATGAATAATATTCAAATTATTATTATTTTTTTTTAATAATTGTATTCATATAAACAACTATAGAGAGTATTATAGACTATAGAGTGGTTTACTATTTTTTCTTTCCTTCTTTTATTTTTTATTTTTTATTATTAATTATCACCCCCAATGCTGTGCGCATCGTGCAGCACAACACCCCTCAGTACTGGGGGCGATAACGATCCCTGAGATGAAATATTTTAGTTCACGGGGGACTGAATGCGACAATTTCATACCACCCTAATGTCCTATATCTAGGCATAAGAACCGGATTGAGATCCTCTCCCGTGCGAGGCGATGTCCAGTGCACATCGTCCAACTGGGAAGGCCTCGATCCACATGCCACTGTACCAGGATGTGTGTGGTGATGTGGATCGAAACCCCCCAACCGCACGATGTGCGCTGGAGAGGATCTCGATCCATAAGAACCTCGCAACCAATTAGTATGCAATACCGGATTTAGTACATATTTTATGTTATGGAGAATAGTTTCCAAGTATATGGCTTATAGGGTAAGATGCAAGCAGCCTTCCAAAATCCCTATATTGATACTACTCCCAATAACAGGTTCTTAATCTCCTATTGGGGTTTGCCTATTCGGCTAATGGTTTCTGGTGCTTCCCCAGTTTGAGGGTGGTTTATTTTGAAGGCAGTACAGTAGGTGGGCTTTGTCCCTAGCATTAGCCAGGCGTGTACTCGATGCCAATCATCATGATCCTTTGGTCCTATTTTGCTATGAAAGTTTCTAATGTAAAATTACCTGACCGAGACAAGATGAGCATGAATCTAGAGCTCTCCTGAACAGAATGCTTCGGTTATCATTGTCATTGAAACCAAAGCTCCCACAGCCCTAATAAAAACAAGGACCAAATTTTATTCCACCCATTGGGAAGAGAGAATCTCTTAATCTACGGGTTTTCGTGGTTAGATAGGACTCTTAGAATAGTGTAAGGACACATCGACCCTACAATAGAAGGTAGAGAGAATAATGGCACCCCAATGACTAGATTCTCCCCATCCACGCAGTAGAAAAAAATTGTGCAAAGGTTCTGAATCTATGTTCCAACGGAAAAGCTTATAATTACATAGCCCATTGTAACGGTCACTTGATAATACTATTGATGAGGTGCTTCTGAACCAATCCACGATTCTTGGAAGACCCGCATCGCCGTTCTCCCCATTATCCACTCCAAATCAGAAGTCGGTAATGGTACTTGACTGGCAATAAGTGACACAGCTTCTTTTGCTTCTTTATAACCACATTCAGGCACAACGAATGGGAAATCACTGCCACAGTTCATTTACAACAGGAGAAAGACGTAAGATGCTTTTCCCCTGTTCTTCCCCCAACTATTGACCCCCCCCCCCCCCCAAATGACAAAAAGTGATAAAATTACCTGCCCCACATGACACGGTTCGCACCGTAGCTTGACACAATTTGTGAAAGAAGGTGGCATGTATCTTCATATGGAAATAGATTCCGTGACACCCGGAACAAAGCACTGAACTTCACGTAGACCTGGCAAATAATAGCTCATTTCTATACTTGACAGAATGTTGGTCTTAAAGAATTATGGCTCAGTATAACATATAAGATTTTGTACTGGCTTATTTAGCAGATCTCTGGACAATACTCATTGATGAATAGCTTCATAGTAACCGTTAAAGAAATAAAGCCTCAAAGACCATTGTAAGGGGCGAAGTAGATGAAAATAACATTGACTGACCATGTAGTTACATGCAAGTAAAAAGATCCTGAGATTAGAGGATAATGACTGGAAAGAAGAAACTTTTCATAGATATCCAGGGTATGTCGACTCATTTTGAAACAGTGGCTTGATTGAAAATCCCTCTCCTCCCCCCCCCCCCCTCCGTCTCCCAAAAAAAAAAAGAAAGCAACTTCTTAAATTGGACACATTAGGTAGTCTTTAGGGTATTAAACTATTAAGATACCTCACGACTTAATTTGTAGTCAATAGTATTGAGATAGAGTCATACCTGTGGGAATCGAGACAGCTTTAGAAGAGCAGAAAAGCCCTTCTCTTCCTCACCATTTCTGTGATGCATAAGAATGGTTATCACTCTCAATTATGAGCTAAATGTCAAAAAGAAGCCACAGCAAGAAAGCAACTATACAACAATGAACAGACATGGGTGGTTTGCAGAAAGCCAAATGATCAAGTAACACAACTGTTGAAGGGAAAGCTGAGCAAAGCTCCTCAATTTCTGCAATATGAAGATTGAGCCCCTGCAGAGAATAATCTCCAAGTAACTACTTAATTATAAAGCTTCTAGTGCTCATTGTATTGGAAAATTTGGGAGATTAGTAATCCACCTCAGCAGGAAAAAACAAAAAGAAAATTAACAATAACAGTAATAGTAAAATCTACTGGAATAAATAGACATGCGACCAAGTACTAGCTAAATAACATAAGCAATCATTTGTTCACCAGAACATAAAGCTATAGATTTCATCTACAGAAACATCATTTAATTGAAATACCTTCATACACATGAAACCCACGGGCGCTCCGAGTTCTCCAGCCTTAGAAAACATTGCTCTGCCAATTTCAGTTGTCATCTGTATGGATGAATTAAAACAAACATAAATACTTGCATCATGATAAACAATAGGAAGAGCCTTTTATTCCATACATCTGCTGTACATACAAAGGGGATCAGAAACCTTGATTACATGGATCCTCCAGGGATATATTCCATTTTAGGACTATCAATCCCTCTTTGTGGACTATAATGTGGGATTCCATTACTGGTCAGTGGATAGCAATCACCACGCAAGAAAGCAGCTTAACTGCATGCCATTCTGGATAGTATTCCTCTCACAACATCGGAAATAAAAATATATGACAGAGAGAAAGAGAGAAGGTGGATTCTAGAATCTGTACTGCAACAAGTTTAGGTTCTAACAAAAAGCTTCAAGAGTTGCAAATGTTTTCAATATTTTCAAATTTATTTTACGTCTTTAACAAATCCATTCTGAGTAGGAAATAGGCCAGGGTTAAGAAGAAAAAATACCCGCTGACCAGAAGGCCAAAGATATGGATTGAAGCGAACAGCACAATACCCATCCTATTGTACAACAGGATTCAAAGAGTGAGTTTCCCGAGATCAAAATAGGGGAAAGAAATAAGTTGCAGTCTGATGAAGTTACGTTATGACAATGACCTTCAAAATGAGATGCTCAAGCTGGTTAATCCCGTTTCCATCTTCTGAAGGGTTCGCAAGGCAACAACCAACAAATTTGGACGGGTACTTCTTTAGGACACTATGTCAGCATAAAGCTTTGAGTAAGGTAATGACAGTTGTTTATTGGGTTTTGAAAATTAATAAAGCATCAACATTGAAAAATAATTAGCACAAGAACTGTTATCACAGTTGATACCTATGCCAGCATATTTAGATGACTTGAATCATCTGCAGCACTTGTAATTCAATTGAAAGACCACATTCTAAACAAGATGCATGAAGTGCTGAATTTTTTTAAGGAAAACATTTTGTTCAGTCTGATGGGTGGTGATATCATCCAATAAATGGTTTACTAATTCAGCAAGGAATGAATGAACAGATAGGTAGAATAGCAGATGTATGCAGGTGCTGTTATTAGACTTGGATTCAAAATTCAGCTTCAGCCACTTGGTAGTCTGGCAGAAGGAAGGAAGGAATGGGTTTAGAGTTTACTGACCTTGTTACTAGAGAATGATCAAATTTATGATTGATAGGTTGGACAATTAGAGCACCATCTACTCCTGCTTCTCCCATGCACTGTAGTAGCAAGCAAAGGAAAATCAATGACCACTTAAGTATCACTTTTGTGCACTTCAACTAAATATACAGTAATACCCTGCCCCCAATTGGTCATAATGATATCTTATTGATGAGGGAATATAATAGGAGAGAGAACAAAACACCCCCCATAAAGTGAGGCCAGGATATGTCAAACTTGCACCTCAGGCCAATTAGGCATTTCTTTTCCATTCATTCCACTCTTTGCAAACACATCTGCCAAAACAGTGATTTACCTAGTATAGATCCCCTCCCTTTCTTTTTGCAGGCCCCATAGGAACAAAAGCACTGCATCCATTATTGGATGTAGTTGAAGTTGGGACTCAACCCTTGGTCCTAAGTACATTCACCCAGATTTACCAAGATTACATGTAACATTAATGAAACTAAATGGATAATGAAATTAATGGTATCTCAATATAGAAGATATAGAATTATCCAACTTGCAATATCCTACTGCATAATTCTTTTATAACTATCCAAATTTATAACGAACCAAAAGAGTCGAGTCAAGGATGTGCAGAAAATCTAATTTCCTCTAGTTTTAAGTAACCACCACACATTTTGTACAATGAAAGTGAATAAGCTATCCCTAGTGTGCAAGCAAGGACAAAATCAATTTACATCTCTTAATGAATTTCTATGATATAGCAGATGTTGAAAATCATATCTTTAAAGACCCCAAACGTCGAGGACTAAAATTAAATTGAATTAAACCTGATCAGTGACAGAGAATGGACAAAATCCAAAATTTATGTTATACACTCAGTAAATGCAATTGTCACTCTATAATACAGATATGACCGGAAAGGAAGAGCTGTTGCAAGGACAAATCACAATGATCTCAAAAATGAGTTGGTAGAAGTAGAAGCAATCAGAAGCAGACTCAATGTCCTCATTTAAGAGTTCATGTACTGGAAGACAATCACAAGTGAATCCACTAAATTGATCTCCAACTCAGTTCACCAGAACTGAAAATGGAAAACAACTCAAAGTGTATTTCCAAAACCAAACAAATTTGAAATTATTTTGTAAATTAGAATTTGGAACACAAACTTCATTACTTCCTTGAAGCAATGGAATTTATTCTGCATCTTCAGATACCAGACAGTTTAAAGTGGGGGGAAGAAAATTAGACAAGGAAACAAACGCCAATAAAAATAAGACGAGGAAATGCTTATAAGAGAGAGCCGCACGCACCTTAAGCAAGAAATCAACGCTTCCTGGTAATGACGGTTCTTGGCCTGGGAAATAAGGGTATTTGTCGGCAGCCTACCCGGAAAGAGAAACAAAAATGGTGAAAAAAAGAACGAGACAAATAAAATTAAGCAGAGCTGGGGTTTCTTCAAATTTGGGTATTTTCACCTCTTCAGGGGAAGCCCAGACATGCAAATGAGAATCGATGATTTTGGGATGAAAAACCCTCTCAGACCCAACCATCGCCATCTTCGTAGCAGAGCTTCGAAATCTGAGTTTCACCGTGGAAGGTTTCGAACGTAGCGAAGAATGAAAATGGACATGGGAGGTCCAAACCAATGAAAGCAGAGGTTGTTTCAGGCTTATTAGTGCCGCCATGAGTCCATGACGGAGTAGATACACTCGGTGCCTTCTTGTTTTCGGAACCGTGCTTCCGACTACTCATTTGGTTGAATCACCCAACCAATTCGATGTGCATAAAAAGCATCTAAGGGCATTCTCGCAATTACAGTACCCAAATGTGATTTACATAATTTTTTTTCCCGATTTACTTAAACGTTGGGAGTCTCCCAATGGGCATCTTGCGGGTCTAGTAATCATGAGGTTGGATAGGTATGAATTGGGGTGTAAGTTTGGCATGTGAACCTGAGCCCACACAAGGCTTGGGTTGGGTTTTTCGGTTTGCAGGAAGAGCTTAAACTGGGATTTTCAGATCCGAAAGGGTTGAGCCGGCCCTGATTTTATATAATTATATATTATTTGGGCAAGAGATAGTGGTTAGTGTGGTTCCGCGCCAATGAGAGCTGGGGAATCAACATAGGATTTTAATCCTCTTCAATTCCTAAAGCTCGGCAGTGCAACAGTGCTAAGTGGAGATGTCGACACATGACAGTTCGGACATCCAACATTTCGAACTCAATATAGTCAATGAGCTCGGACCGTTGGATGTCCAAGCTGTCATGTGTCGGCATCTCTCCATGTAGCATTATTGCATTGCCGAGCTTTAGGAAATTGGAGAGGATTATTTTCTTTTATGCAAAAGCAAAACAAAATATATTACTAGGTAACATAGGTACAGCCTTGAGTCAAGAGAATACTATCAGCCCTATACAGTTGATAAGTTAGACTTGATAAATGTTCAGTAGCATCTAAGAAACTAAGCAAAAATGATAAATAAGTTCGTAAAATCGAAGAGAAAGATTGGAGAGTTAGAAGTTTGAGAAGTGTGGGGTTAGAGACCCATATGTTGGTAATCGAGATATTGTGCTGTTGTAGAGCTTCCCAGCCAACCCATAGACCGTACACTTCTGCCTCCAGACCTGTTGTCGTTGTCAGCCAACCTGCACCTGTTAGGATACTTTGACCATCTATCAAAACACTATAAGCCCATCGTGCTAATTTAGGATCTGGTTCAAATAGTCCTGCGACCACCAAGCCAGATAAATTCACATTAAACTGTTGACTAGTGATTAGTGGTGGCAACAAGAGAGGTGAGTAGGATTCATCATAAGCCCAAGTTGGAGGTGAAATATTCATATCCGCTAACCAGCGGAAAACATTGTTAAAGACCAGCATAGGGTCTACAATAGCATTACACATAACCACCTTGTTTCTTACAAACCAAATAAAATAGAAGGTTAAAATAAAAAATGAAAAAAACCAACGCAGTGAAGCCTTATCCAATTGAAGAGTGCCAAATAAAGAGGTAACGAGATCAATGAGAGATGGAGCAACTAGATGCTCAGTTCTCAATTAAAGGGGACTCGAAGCCCATGCATACTTAGTCCAATCACAAAACAAAAAGAGATGCCAAATGGACTCAACACTAGAGCCATAGAGAGCACATTGAGGCTCGATAACCATCCATTTCGATAGGGTGCCACGAGTTGGTATCCTTGAGGCACAGCCTGTCCTGATTGGAGAAGATTATTTTCTATCAACATGAATGAGATTTTTGATTTCATACGGGTTAATGTTAATGTCGCATGCTCTTGTTTCTTGGCGTAGGGGCCATACCAAACAATGTTCTTTTTCCCATATTAGTTATTACATATTACTTTTAGGCTGTGTTTGGAAGGCAAGACAAGAAAAGAAAAAATTCAACCCATTTCGGATTACGAGTTACGATTTACGATTTACGATTTACGAGTTACGAGTTATGGGAGATGGAGAACACGGAAGGCTGGATTACGAAACTGTCTCCCCCATAACCAGAGCAGGAGCTGTACACCATCCCTGGCTACTCCAGTAAGTCTCCGCCTCCGAAGGTTCTATTATCCCATTGAACATCTGGTCTTGGCCACTTAGTTGAGTTTCTATCTCAGTAGTAACGAGAAACCCTAAACACCTAGGTGCCCTAATTAACCTTTATTCTTCTCAGGTTGGTTTTCCTGGGACGATATCCATGAAATCAAGAAAGACTCTTTAAAGGAGTTCTTCGATGGAAACTTTGTCTCTAGAACACCGAAAATATACAAAGGATACAGGGATTTCATCATCAACAAATACAGGGAAGAGCCTCTTAGGTGGCTCACTTTCACGGAAATTCGGAAGTTGCTGATCGGTGATATCAACTTGATTCACAAGGTTTTCCTTTTCTTGGAGAAGTGGGGGCTGATTAATTTCAGTTCCACGGCCTCATCG
This sequence comes from Telopea speciosissima, assembly GCF_018873765.1. Lineage (NCBI taxonomy): Eukaryota > Viridiplantae > Streptophyta > Magnoliopsida > Proteales > Proteaceae > Telopea > Telopea speciosissima. The sequence goes on from NC_057923.1 coordinate 3,483,220, forward strand.
CCGGATAATGAGCTGACGGTTGCCGAGGAGAGGTCGAAAGTTAAGCTCGAGGAAGGAGTTTCCAATGGGATTCGTGTGGTCGCTGTTCCTTATACCTCCAAAATTGTTTTGCTATCGCCGAGTGGGAATGCTATTGGTGAAGCTATCGGCAACGGATTCCGATTGCCACCACTTGCATCTTCTTTGGATGTTTTTGGTGACCTTTTGCGCCAGAAGGAATCGGTTTGTGGAAATTGCGGGGAAACTTGTTTATCGGGACGTTATCAATCTACCAAGGTACTCTTCTTCCACTTTAGAACATTCTTCTATGTCTATATGGATTGCTCTTTGTTTTTTATGTGGAATTATCCGTTCTCACCTCCATCTGATACGCTTACCATTTCATTCAATAGATTTTCTCTTGATTGGGGGGAATCTTCAAAACCAACGCGTGAGATTTTGCCCTTTTAAGGTTGGAAGAATGGCTGTCAGAATTGCCATTTAGTTTCTCAATCGAGAGAAGACTGTCTTAAAATTATATGGAAAAACACCACTATAGATGGAAGAAATTAATTTTTGTTAGTCCAGGAAAATACCACCGTAGATGGAACCAATTAAATTTTGTTTCGTCTGTTTCTATAACACCTAAACCTCTTGCTGTGAAAATTTTGTAGAATTTCCGATTATACAGAGTAGGTTAAGCCCTTTATCATGACATGGATATAACTGTTTTTGGTGAACCATAAAACTAGCCCAAGTGAGCTCTACAGAACAACCCTCCCCTAAACAGATTATGGTCGTCAATCTACTATTCAAACCGTAAACTATCAATCAGCTGCAGGAGAAAATCATAGCTATGACTTTATTTCTAGTCAACATGCTAGTCTGAGAAGGTATCTGACAACAGCATATATAATTCTATTACCAACTTTTTTAACTATTTAACTACTTACTATTTTAGCTGCTCTAATGTTTTAAGTCCCTCCACATGTCTCTAATGAGTGAAACCCAGAAAACCTAAGAGATAAAATGTGGAGCCTCCACTACGAAAAGATGTGATCATAAGAAGATTTTCACCTGCATAGGGAGTAATATCTCCAGTACAGGGACAGTTAGATGGAGAAAAAAGTAGACAAACCCCACAAATGAAGATTGATCCGATGAGCTTAAATGGTACAGCAGCAAAAATACCCAAATCTGGAACAGCAAGACCCAGAAACAGGTGATTTTGAATAGAAAAAAATCCTAGTATGTTGGAAGAAACGCTTGAATATTGCACAAACCTTCTAACAACGCAACAAATTGTCGCTTCCATTGAGTTCCTCTACTGCCCAAGTACTTGCTCCAACCTTGTACAACACTGATTTGGCCAAGAAAACACAAAAACTAGGTTTTCCAAGTATCTGAGGCAAAACTAGGTGAAATTAACAAATTTCGACCCATTTCGTTCGAAATGTAATATTTAAAGCATGGTCAAAGAAACGTTTTGGCCGAAATTTCAGTGAAATTTGCCAAAACCTCTATATTTCGACCTCCAGGGTATCATGTAGGGTTTTGTTTCGAGCCCTTGCGAAACCGAAATATTTTGCACAATTTCGCACAATTTCGACGAACTGTGTAATCTGAAAATCCAAATTAAGGATCTCAGATGCAAATAGGCCCAATAATCAAATTTGTAATCAAATCTAAGATAAAGGAAGCAACTGCACTGTCAAGGGAAGAAATAAGATTGATGGAAGGGGGGAAAGAGAGATGAGATCGATCTTCTTGGGAGAAAGAAGAAGAGAAGAGAAGAGAAGAGAAGAAATCAGATTTGGGACATCAATCCCGTATGCACTGCTCAACAACACCAAAACTCTTTAAAAAAAACTCGATACTCTTATAATCATCTCTAATTGATGGGGGGATGTATTATTATTATTATTATTATATAGACCTTTTAAAATTCCTAATTTGACTCATAAAAGGACTCTTAATCACTCTAATACACTCAATAAAGTAAAGAAACTCAAAACAGAATTCTATCTAGCTATTAAGTATCCTAATCAAACTTAAACACTCAATTTAACTACTAATCCCGTAGACTAACACCTTCCCCACTTTATAGGCTTATAATTAGGCTCATTACATCAATAAGCCCAAAAATAAGAAGCCTAAGGTCTATAGAACCCAACCATGAGCCAAAATAATATCTTTTGAGGCCCAATTGACCCAATTGGACAATCTTAACTGCATCACTGTGTACCATTTAGGTAAGCATATGTTGGAATATATGTTATACATTTCCATAGTAGAGAGCTTGTGAGCAATGAAGCTCTTGTATACATCTGTGGTTCTCACCTTCTTTTGAGGGCTGTTAAGGAGTTTCAATTCTCCAGTCCTTTGCTACCATGGTTTCAAAATGAACCGTAGTACTTCTATCTCTGATCTCTCTGCTACGGTTTTTGTCACCACCTTTTCCCCTTCAGTCACCATCGCCTCTGCTATGATTGCTGTCGCCACCTTTTCCCCTTCAGTCACCATCGCCTCTGCTACGATTGCTGTCGCCACCTTTTCCCCTCCAGTCACCATCGCCTCTGCTACGATTGCTGTCGCCACCTTTTCCCCTCCAGTCACCATCGCCTCGGCGGAAAAATCTTAATACATGGGCAAGCAGTAGGATAAAGGTTTGTGTTGTGGATTTCATTGATCTCATGTTCAGGCAGGATGCATATTTTACTTTCTGTGAAGGATCAAACAGCTTGGTAACCATCTTATTAATTGGTTTCATGGGTTCAGTGTTTGAACTGACGGAAGCAGTCAATAGTGTCTTATTGCTCATTTCAACATAATTTAAGCACTGCAAACTGGTGAGTGCCGGCCACCATGGCTAGCCTCCCTGGTTTGGTGCAGTCACCACCCAGGCCCCCCCTCTCCCACCACCCGCCCTGCCCCCTGCTCCCCCTCCCTTTCCCTCTCCTTCCCGTCATGGTTTGGCCTGGAATGCCCTCTTCAGCCAGGCCCCAGTGCCCTCTAGGGAAGGTCTTCCCCTGCACTTCGTTGCCCCTTCCTCTGCTGGAAGCTCTAAGGTTTCCCTCTGCCCGACTACCCTTCTGGACCATGAAGCAAGCTTCTGGCTCAATTCTTTGGTAGGCCAGTTCATTGGAAGCAGACCACCATTTCAGATTGTTAAGCTCTCCCTCACTAAGCAATGGAGTCTTTCAAGGGAATGTTGAAACTTACCTGATGGATAATGGTTTGTTCATCTTCACGTTCTCGGCTGAAAATGACAAGCTCCGTGCGCTTAAGGGAGGTTCATGGCAAGTTGGTCGGAAACCAATCTTCCTCCGTCAATGGAACCGGCATCTTCAGCTTCATCGAGTTGACCTGAGTACCATCCCTTTGTGGATCTCCTCGCCTGGTCTCCCTCTCCATTATTGGTGTACTGACGGGCTCAGTATAGTTGGTTCTGTGTTGGGGAAACCTCTCTTTTCTGATGCAAGAACCAAAAGGAAAGATCGGTTATTTTTTGCTCGAATCTATATTGAGGTCTCTGCTGAAGAATCCCTTCTGTCCTCCATCACTGTTGCTGATGATGAGGGTTTCTCATTCACGCAAGAAGTTATCTATGAATGGAACCCTCCCTATTGCCTTGTCTGCAAAGTTTTTGGGCATGATTCCCATAAGTGCTCCCCTAAGACGGTTGAGATTGCTGACTGTGAAGATCCTCTGGTTTCCTCAGACACTTTAACCTCTGCTACTTGGAACCACCACTCCACTATCTACCCTCCTCCGCCTCATCCTCTCCCTCCTCTTGGCCCAACCTCTGCTTCTGACCTCCGATCGCCCAGCCGTGGCCAACGTCGAAGTCGCCGTCGTAGGGCCCCTCGTCATCGAGTGAAACCCGCCTCTAGCTCTCCTCGGGAGCATGCGCCTGACACTCTTCCCTTACCACTGGTCCATAGCCCTACAAGGACCAACAGTAATAATCGATTCTCTGTCCTGCGGTCCGTGGTTGACGATAGCCCTGCAAGGACCTGTATCTCTGAGCTCTCTGCTACGGTTGCTGTCGCCACCTTTTCCCCTCCAGTCACCATTGCCTCTGCTACAGTTGTTGTCGCCACTTTTTCCCCTCCAGTCACCATCGCCTCTGCGCCCCAGGCTATTGACATCGATCCCTCATCTTCTGTTGAAGCTTTCTCCCTGCCTTTGCGGAAACCCTTTCGACAAGTCACCATCTCTCCTCTCCTTCCTCTGTCCCAGTTGAGCCTGTTGACTCTGTTGATCCTGTGGAGCCTATTGTCCCTCTGTAGGTTCCCCCTAACTCTCTCCCCCAAAACCTCAGTATCTCCTCCTTTCTCAAATCAATTGCTAAGGGATTTCTATCCCCTAGGCCTTCTCTCTCCCCGATTTCTACTATACAAGTTGTGGTCCCCTCTTTGACTCTCTCTCCTTTGTCCTCCCCCTCTCTGGCCCAGCCCACCTTATGTCCCCCTTTGGCTGGCCCAGCTGGTTCAAATGGGCCAGTTTCCTCTTCTCTCTTAACCCATAACTCTTCCCGGCTTTCCCACCCCCCTCATCACCCTTCTGCCTCCCCATCTCTCCGTGTTTTTCGACGTCGCAATCCCAGCTCCCCTCCTTGATGTAGCCTAGGTGAAATAAATCTCACTTAGGACCAGGTTCTGTTTTAGGGTTGGCCGAATGGGCAGTTTAGGGTAACTAGGGCAAAATTAGGGTTAGGAATGGGAGATTGTTTTATTGGGTAATGGTCTGCAGAATTTTAGGAGTCTATTAGAATAGGTTTTAATGAGGTTTGAATAAGAAATAGAAATTCAGAAATATTAGGGTTAGGGTTTTGGGTTTTCAGATTTAGGATCTAAGCTGAAACTAGGGTTTAGGAGCAGATTTAGGGGATGGGCTTTAGGTCGAGTTTTCCTAGCAGGGAGGGGGTGGTTCGGCTGGACTTTGGTGGGGTTTTGATGGCTGGTTAGGTCTGGGCAGATCTTAGGGTTTCTGGGTTTTTATGTTGAGGGAGGGATTTAGGGTTTGTAGTGGATAGGTGAGGCTGCAACTGAGATCGAGTGGGATGGTTACTGTGATGGACCGGTGGTTAGGTTTTGAGTGTAATCTGATGAGGGAATAGGGCTGTGATGAATGTAGATGAAGCTAGGGTTTGGGGAAGTCGATTAGGTTAGATGGAAATAAGAAGAAGAGATGATAAAGTTGAAGGAAATTGCAACTCTTACTGGAATTGCAGAATTTCAGCAGCAGCAACCTTGAAGAACTTGAAGGAAGAAGAAGACGAACCTCCCGATTTGCAAGATGCAAGGAGTCGCCGGATTACTCCAGCCCTAGCCCTTAATATTACTCACAAGGGGTCTTGATATGACACACAAGACAGAGAAGCAGCAGTAGTCATGGCGGCAGCAGCAAGAAGAAACAAAATTTCAAACATAATAGGTGGGGGAGCCTCCCACGATTCTACTATTTATAATAATAAAGGGGGGCCTAAAGGCCTTACAAATAATCAATCTAAAGCAATCCTAATCAGATTAGGAGTTGGGATTCCTAATCTGAATCCTAATTATAAAACATAGAATAGACTTATACTCTAAATAGGAGTATAAGTGTAAACAACTAAAACAAATAAAATAAAATACTAATCCCTCTAAAATCGTGGAGGGGAACTAAGAAGATAAACCATGAAAAAGACTGTTTTAACCCTAGGCTAAAAAGAACAAACAAATAAAAAGGCTCCAACGAAAAATCAAAGAACAGCCAAATTAATCATGGTTTTGGCTTCTGCATCACTCCTTTTCCTAAGAATCGTCCCTACATTTCTTACTCCCTTCACGGCCCGGAGATGGATCCGCCTTTCAATTTGGATATTTGGAATTGCACTCGAAGTTGTGAGTCCATTGATCTGGGATAGTTGGCCTCCTTTGTGATGGGCCTGGTTCTTGGGTTGCTAGCAGTGCTTTCCTTTTAGTGCTTGTTCTTTGTTGGGCTTTGGCCCATTTGTTTTGTCCTTGCCTTTTGGTAGGGCTTGTTTGGTTTTGCTTGTTTCCTCCCCCCCCCCCCCCTTCTTTCTTCCTTTGGTAATTGAATTATTTATTCATCCAAAAATAAATAAAAATGAACCGTAGTATCCTTTGCTAAACATGGAATATATTTTATGCAGTTCCATGGTAGGGAGCTTGTGGTCAATGCGACTCATGTACTTCTGTGGTTCTCACCTTCATTTTGAGGGCTGTTAAGGAGTCTCAATTCTCCAGTCCTTTGCTACTACGGTTTCACAATGAACCATAGTATCGTTTTGCTAAGCCTGGTAGATCATTCATATGCTCCATGCATTTAATTTTGCCATCCGCAAAACACTGTGGTTTTGGGTTCTAGAAACTTAATTGTTTCCTTGTATCCAAATGTTCTTTTTTATGTTACTAATTTCTTTTTACCCCATTTATTCTCACACAGGGGAGCTTCGTAATGCTTCAAAAGTGGAAAGTATGGGGAAAGCAAGACTGTAGATGATACTAAATTCATTGATTGCAAAGATAATGGTGAAGCAGATTTTTGGAATGATGCAGAAACTCTTCTTCTTTTAGAATCTTTCCTTAAGCACGGAGATGACTGGGACCTTGTGGCAAAAAATGTTCAAACCAAAAGTAAAGTTGAATGCATCTCAAGACTCATACAGCTCCCTTTTGGGGAGCTTATGTTGGGTCCAACCAATGTGAAGGGTGATGGTGGGAACTTTATTGGCAACACTGGTAATGTCAAACAAGGTCCATCTACTCTAGTTGATTCTCAAGAGCCAGTCAAAAGAGATGGTCAATGTCACACACGTAACGAGGCTGATCTGATTGGAGAGGATAAGGCCCAAGGCCATCCGTTGAAGCGAAGATGCATTGGAGCACTTGCAGATGCTAGTGATTCACTGATGAAACAAGTATGAAGGCTAGTATTTGTCTTGGTTTTGAAATCTTTTCAGCATGGATCCCAATAAAAACAAAAAGGACTTCTAGGGATATTCATGATGTCAACATTTTCTTTTCATATTGGGTATTGTATGTCTCTTCAGTTTTTGTCTTAAGTTAGTGAGAAAACCCTTTTTTTCCCCCTGATTTAACATATTATTTTTGCCCTTTTTTTTGTTTTTGTTTTTTTTGGGGGGGGGGGGGAAGTATTAAGTTTGGAAGGGCATTGTAAAATTGGTGGAGGGCATCATAGTTCCCTGAGGAAAATGTTTTGGTTGTTGCTTTTTTTTTAGTGAAACTTTGATTGTTGTTTCTACACTAGGGTTTAACAGTTTCCATTCCAGAAAATGTGAAGAGAAGTAAAATTTTGCAAGGATTTTTTTTCTGAAAATTAATGTTTTGAATACCAATAGATTCTTCTTTTAAAAAAATGGAGACATTTTGTCAAGTTATGAACTGGTTGCCACCCTTTTATTCCTCTAATATTATTTGCAGTAGGAAACTAAGACTACCCTTTTTTAGGTAAATCTGTTATCTACAATGGTGGGGCCCCAAATTGCAGCTGCAGCTGATGAGACTGCTGTTATGGCCTTGTGCAATGAAAACCAACACACAAGGGAGGTATTTGAGGGAAAGGAGGATATTGTCACCAATCAATTAGCTTGCCCACTTTAAATAACAAAATACAGGGGTTAGTATTTTTTTTGGGTCCTGATGATCGTATAAAGTACATTTGTTTTTTCCGTTGTTACAATCTTTTGTCCTTGGTGTTAATTTTGCCCTTTTTCAGAGTCCTTTCAGTGGCTGACTCGAAATCGAAGATGGGAAAAAGAAACACTTGGTCAGGTAATTTTACATTAGAAACTCTCATAACAAAATAGAAACAAAGGTTCATGATGGGTGTCAAAGAGTAGGGTGATAGTAGAACTATTGGCTATTTAGATGCTTTTATTCATCTTCCTATTATTCACTATTTTTGAGTGAGGATCGTGGTTTCTGGTGGTGTTACTACCAACTGGCCAGGCAACCTCCACAGCAGAAGGTTTTGTATATTGCCAACAGGAACCTGAGCAGGGATAGCCTGCGATAAAATGTTGTCTGGTGTTTTCAGTTACACAGTTTAGATTATTTTATTATTAATTGATCAAAAGTAGCTTTATAAAAGAGATACAAGGGAAGCCAGACATCCTTTTGTTGATTGTTTTATTAGTTAAATAATTTTGTGTCCATTTAATCTGAAAATTTGTTATTTTGCTGGATAGTTTGGAATATTGGTGCTTTCTTTACATTTACAAGTAAGCTTGGTTTTTCTGATCACTCCTATATCTACCTGTACAATCTAGAATTATTCTGTATCTGCCAATGTTCGGTATTGCTTTGCAAGGTTTAAAGTATCGTAGCGGACCATAACAGCAAATATGTATACTAATACGATACATAAAAAAAACAATTGTATCATCCCTCGATACAGGTAAGATACACTCGATATGCCTCCTTGAAACGTACAAATATAAACCGTGAGTGAAACAAAACCGAGAGCAACTGAAGGCCTTGGAAAAAATTTTTTCTCTTCGATCGGAGTTGGGGGAAATCATCTAACATAAAAAAAAATAACTTAATTTTTACCATTTCAAAAAGTTTTTGGGATTTGCAATGCTCAAATCATAGATCAAAACAGATTTGGGGAAGAAAGAGGTAAAGTTGCAGATCTCTCTCTCTCTCTCTCTTTTTTTCCTTCTTGTTGTGCATCACTAGATCAGGTAAAAATGAATCAAATCCTTGCATCAAACTGATATATATTTACATATTTCATAATATGGTGTTTTATACTTCAAAATTGTTTTTGCATGTATCCTAAGCATAGTTATCAAGGCATCTCCTAGGCATGTTTTGGATCTGGGCGACTTGTCACCTTAGTGGTATCGAACCAGTTGGCTCTTATTTATACATCATTCATAAATAAACAAATACGCCCTATTTGAATCTCATAAAAATAGTTAAAAAATCAAATTCCAAAAAGATAAAAAGTCAACTCCCCCAGTTCGAGAACAAAAATTGGATTTTTTCAGCAGTAGGTGAAATTTTCAACCTTCTAATGCTGTGTTTTTTTCTCAAATATAAAAATTCCATAAAATTAATATAGTAAAATATTGCTAAAAACTAAAAGTGTGGTAAAATATTCATTTGTTTTGATATCTAAAAATAATATTTTCATTCATAACGATTTTAACAACATTCATGCACACCAAATATGGTTTGATCGGAACAGAACTCCTTCAACATAAATCAGATTTAAGCAATCTTGGATTTGTTGAAAAGCTGTTTTTGTGTTCTACCTAATACAAAAAGTCTCATGTAAAAATAAATCATTTGACTAATCAAACTTTTTAGAGAACAAGAACATTTCTCTAAATTGAGGGTAGTTTAATTACTTATAGATAAAATCATATTTTCTAAGAACTATATATAAACAAATGTGAGACTAGTTATATCAGGACAATGACTGATTCCAAGAACAATATAAACCAAATATATGTTTTTATTGTTTCAAACTTCCAATAGCTTGCTTCTTCAGTTCTTTTGTCTTCTAGTTCTATGTTGATTTTTGATTACTTGATATGTGACTTAATATTGATTTTTAATGACTTTTTGTGACTTAATGTTGATTTTTTGATGATATAGGGTGTGTATTGTAGCATACTAAATAATGATAGAAAAGAGGGGAAATAAAAAATAACACTTGGACGCATTGGTCGCCTAAGCGAGCGCCTTGTCTCCTAAGCCCTTAGGCACCCCTCTACCGCCTTAACGACTATGATCCTAAGCACATTCATTTGTTTCTTAACCATTTCCGTGTGTATATTTAGCATATCTTTGTCTCTCCAATACAATAATATATGTCTCTTAAAATTACCCGCTTCCTATACGCTACCCGATACCAATACTTTAAACCTTGTTGCCCCGTTTTTTTTTTTTTTTAATTATATGGAATTTGTTTAATACAATAATAATGCTTTGTGTTTTTGTTTCTCTTACAGAACCAGATGTGGTTCCTCCAGAAGACTCCACAGTTGCTGCTCATGCCAAGTTATTAGCAGACCAGGAGGATAGAGAAACTGAACATTTAATGGCAATCATCATAGAGACACAGTTTTCTCTCTCTCTCTCTTTGGTCAACATGTAGAGCTTCCTGCAAATTAAGCTACGTGACATGACCCTTGCACCAAAATGAAGTTTGTCTTTCAGGGTGCCTTTCTGAAAGCATCAGTAAAGCACCATTATATCTTGTATCTTAGATTACTATTGGTTATAGTGTTGTAAAATCCAGAATAACCGGGCTGACTGAACTGGTTTTATTTACTAGTTCAGTCACCAGGTCTAGCTTGTTATGCTGGACAGAGGTATTATTGCCTAGAAGATTGGATTAGTCGGTTCCTTTGCTATGAACTGGCTGAAAACCATTATTGCTTACCTCTATATATATGAATATTGTTACCGCTTCTATTCGGGATTTTGCCATTGTGATTAACAGCTGAAGAAGGTACAGTGCAAAATCAAACATTTTGAAGAGCTGGAGCTGATGATGGAGGAGGAATATTACCTAATACAGGAGTTAAAAGAGTCACTCATTCAGGAGTGGGTTGATGTCTTGCAACAAGCATTTAATGCAGACATTTTAAAATGGAAGGATCAGGCGAGTGTAAAATTTTTGTAGCAAATGTGTTTTGATTGACTCAGTGGCCTTGTACAACTGTAGAAGAAGTGAAGTGTAATTTTTTAGGTAAACTTGCTTCTTTCTGGTGTCTGTTATGTTGAACTTCCATTCTTAAATGCACTATGTAAAAGTCCTGCTGCTGAATTTGATCATTTGATTACTCAACTCTTTGTGCTGTCCATTTTTTGCACAATCATTGGCCTGTTAGAATTCTCTCTTTTACTCTCTGGTATTGATAAACATCCTATCAGTAATGATTTCCATGATTCCATCATATGTAATGGTTTACACCAGATTGAATACCATTTAGGCTAAAGTTACTTTTCAAAATTTTAGGACAATTTCATATTAATGATTCCTAGCTAACTTTGGGATCAAAAGGTTTTCTATAAGGGGATTTGGTGATCTATTTTCTGAGTGTTAATATATCAGACTGCAATTTTTCAAGTAGTTGCTCAGCAGGTCATGTTTGAGTTCAGAAGGAAAGCTCTATCATAGTCGTTGAATTTCCATCATATTATGCAGGAAATTTGGCTTTATAATCTATGTATGTAACCTTAGGTCTTGTATCATGTAGCTCATCTTGTCTCTGGATAGCTTCCCCTGGGACTTGTAATCATATAGCTCATCTCGTTAAATTTGAGACCCCCTTATGATAGGCCAACTGTTAAATTTTGATGGCCATGCCCACCATGAATAAAGCTTCTCCTTTGATTTCTCTACAGTTCCTGTAAAAGTTCGAACTCCCTAAACTTTTCAAACTATTTTAAATCCATAGGGGATGTAAGCATGGCCTGATATATTGTCCAAGGAAAGATTATGATCAACATGTGAACCACTTGAGCTGCAACAAAAGTATGGCTGATATTAAAGACATAATGGGATGGATTCCACCATCTGGCACATATAACCTTGCTCTCATCTGGAAATATTTGACAAAATGGAAAGGCGCGAGAGAGAGAGAAAGAGAGAGTTTCAAACAAGAAAATTCACAAGGAGATTTACACATACAAATAAATATTCACATCACTTTGTTTGTAGCTATAGTATCTGTACAACCTTTTCTGGTCTCTTGTCTCTGCTGTATGCACATCTGTACACGACTTGGTTACAGAACTGAGAGAGGTATAGACATTTAATCTGCCAATATACAATATACTAGGGCTTCTGAGTTTCTTCTACGTGAATTATGTCATACAGTGACAATTCTGCACAAGTGGGAGAAGACATTTACAGTGTGTGATTCCTAAACGCGTAACATTTTCTCCTAGCTAATTCTTAATTGTATACAGTTGAGTGCAACATTGGATGTAGCAGCAAATTTCTTCCGATATCTACGACTACGATCTAATCAAGCCTAAATTTTGGAATGTTCGAGCTTTAAAGAAGTTCCCAAAGAGGAAACCAGTTGCCTCCTCAGGAGGTTTTGGAGGCAAACTTGAGTTCTGTTTCACCCACAGAATGCTTTGCCCAATCTGTTGGCAAATTGAGTCGATATCCTTAGGATCAACAGGGTTACCAGAGACATCAGTGACATAGAAAGTATCTCTTGCTTTTCCACCTTTTCTTGAAATTTTTGCTCTTTGAATCGACAAACTATTTTCCCGGAATATCCTGGTAATGTCTGAGAGGAGTCCAACCCGGTCCTCTGTGCATAGCTCTAGCTCCATTCCCTGCAACACCAAGAAATAAATATAAGAAGATTATTAATATTGTCGTCCTTGATCGGAATTTTTCTCTGGGAGTAGTAAACTTCACCTCTGAGGCACGCCTCTCAATGGCTGCTTCAAGACATTGTTTCACACGTTGTCGTTCAGCTTCTGAGCTCACAGGGAGTCCATCAACATGCCGGATATAATATTCCTTTATGAAGACAAGAAATATTGTTAGACCTAAGCCACATTAACTGAACAAATACCAGGGAAAATGCAAGTCTCCTGAGCCATGACTTGGTGATATGAGAGAACCAACATTGGCCATTTGGTTACTTTCACAGGTCATTTCTCTCAAGCTAGATCATTTTTTTTTTCCGAGCATGAGCTTACCTGGTAAGCCTCCTTCCCTTCGGTATCAACTGTTCCATGAAACACTACATATTGCATGTCTGTTAGTGTACATATGGTGTCAAACAAGAGCTTTGGCCGGTCTCTGGACCTCACAGTAACCACAGTATAATCCTTCTCTATGCAATCCAATATGGTAACATGGGGTCTTGATCTCATATCAACAGCTCCCTCAAGCCCTGGGCTTTCAACCCTTTCATAATCTCTGTCGGCAAACATCATCTGGTGTAACCTTCTTTCGGTGTGCATTACACCAGGTGCTGGTAGTGTCATTTTTGCTGCTTTCAGATCATTATTGCCTTTTAGGACATTGCATAGGAGTTCCTTGATTGTTAAGAGCCTTTTTAGATCTTCAATGGCACACCCTGTGGCCTCATCTATGATGTTAACTACAGCTGCTGCTCTAGCATTGTGTGTCCAGATCTCAGCATTTACCACATGACAATGAAGGTCAGAAAGTACAGCACATACTTCGGACAGTAAACCAGGCCTGTCAGTGCCAGTTAGTTCGATTGAGGTATGTTCTTTTGAGGGCATCATCCCTAAAGAACCTCTTAATGAGGGTAAGAAGCAAGCATCAGTCTCAATAGTCTGCAAGATTGAACAATAACAAGAAATGTTAAAAAGATGGTCCAACAAACATCGAATTTGAAGATGCAGGGGAAGGGGAATATGTCAAATATAAGCAAGTTATAAAGGCTTCAAACCAACACTTACTTTGGGGGTGGGGGTGATAGATTACAGGGTAGGATAGAGGAAAGACTTGCAGAACTACAACTGATGTTAGGAAACTTTTAAATTACCAACAAATATTTTATTTGGATAGTTTAAAATTATCAACAATTTTGAGTTTGAGAGGCTGAAAATTTTAGCTGAAAAAAGAACCAAAGCAAAGGCAAAACACCAAGCACTAATCCTTCTTGTACTTTGAAATCATTACATTACCACAAGGGTGAAATAGGATAATATTCACCGAGGACAGGCAATAGAGACCTTAGAAGGAAATAAATTATAGCAGGAGGAGGAGACAAACAGTAGTAAAAACATGGCTAACCTTTTGGATGTAGTCGATGATTTCTCCATCTCTGATTTTATTCCCATCATGGTCGATCACGTTAAACACTGAAACATTAAGTTTTGGAATGAGCACAACATAAGGCACAAAGATAAAATTCAGTTAGTTTCATTGAATTTGATATGGGAAGTTATAGAAGTAATCATACCATCCATGAACCAGCCACCGTCGGAAGAGATGTAAGCTTTTGTTATAGTAAGATTTATATCTGTTAATACTTGAACAACTTCCAGGAGAATGCCATGTTTGTTTGCACTGTCAACCTAAACAAGAAGTTCAGTAATTCCGAAGACTGTTCACTTAAAAACAACCCAGACAAACTAAACTAACAGAACAAAGAAACCTTTCATGGTACGATAACTAGGTTCTATAAAATCTAGAATCAAACTAAAACAGAGTTCCAAGTTTCTGCAAAATCTAGTATCAAACTAACATAGAATTTCAAGTTTCTTCAAAATCTAGAATTAAACTAACATAGAGTTCTAAATTTCTGCAAAATCTAGAATCAAACTAAAATAGAGTTACAAATTTCTGCAAAATCTAGAATCAAACTAACATAAGAGTTCCAAGATTCACCTGAATAACAGTAGCATGCTCACAGGCATCATTGTCAATCACAACTCTGCATCAACCAAGGCAAATTAGATTAAAAAAATGAACCCAACTCTCAAAAGGGGAAAAAAAAAGTTCAGATAGCTAGAAGTGATTCTAAAACTAAAAATAAGCTCTTTCTATTGAAACTTTATTTGCAGTTTTGGTTCAGTTGATCAAATAAAACAAGAGGATAAAAAAAAAGAAGAGTAGTTGCAGGGCCAATTCACTACAGAAGCATTTCAATTAAAACCTGATAGGAAGAAATTCCAGACTCCAAGAGTAGAGAAGGAGCAAGAAAAATATCAAAGACTCTTTGTATAAATATCTGAAAAAAGAAACTTGAACTCCACAAACTACTGAAGAATCAAAGACACTACCCAGAAAAGGGTCAGGACAAAAAGCTCAGGCAAAAAGGAAAAATGGTTTTAAGTATGAAAAGAAAGAGAGGAGAAATTATACAAAAAAAGAAAAAAAAAAAAAAAAAGGATAAAGAAGAAGAAGAAACTCCAAATACCTTGGTGGGTTCACTCTCCTTATAAGCTTAGCAAACTCATCATCCATTCTTGGATTATCAAACCTCCAAACGAACCCAATAACAGAGGAGACCAAAACCAAAACGAGAAGTAAAACAATTTAACGGAATTCCAAGGAGAGAGGATATATAAAGATCGTTCCTAAGTTAAAGGAATTCAAACTGAGAGGAGATAAGGCACAGAGCGAGAGAGATGAAGAAAGAAGAGGAGACCTTAGCCTTAAGAAAACCGACTTCAGCGACAAACTACATTTTATTAGTAAGTTTCAATTCCAAAAAATCGGTCAGTCTGTCCAAAAGATTAACGTACGGCATTAGGCTAATGTGTCGAGATACCGTTGGCTAGAGAAGCAGTTATAGAACTGCCCTGTCTGACCAAAAGCTGCCTACACGCAGAGGCAGAAATTATATTCTCGCTCCACTACTACGGTTGGACTTCGGACTTTGGCGGTAAAGGTAATCTCTCATCGGTGGAGGAGGTGCTATGGCTTTATGAATAGATATGGTCTTATCAACCGTTGGATGAGAATCTCATACAGAAATCAACCATTGTTTGGTAACTGGATGTCGGTAACAACGTAACTCGCGCTCCACAGGGGTGGCACTCACGAAGGTGGAGAATTTCAAAGTCACGTGAGGATGTGTGACATGGCTTCTCCTTATTCCGACGCGTGTGCGCATTGTTCGGATCTCTGCCCGTATATTTGGCGGCAATTCGCGCGTAAGTTTTCTAGACTTTTTAATAACTAACCGACTCTCTCTCAGTAATCAGTGTTCACTCTCTTCAGTTGACTCTCGCTCTCACTCTTTGGGGGAGTCTTCGCCTCTTTCACTATCTTCTCTTTAATTAAATTGAACCTACTTTTCCTTCTAAGAAGGTTAGTTTTTTTTTAAGACTTTTTCAAAGCCAAAATTGGAGTTGGAGCGACCGAAAGTTAGAGAAAAAAAGAGCCACAGGTTTTTGGGGTAGCTGGTGTTACGTACGGGTGAGGAAAGGTCTACCAAACTGTCACACCAATACCATAAATAATGAATGGGAAGAATCCATACTCTTCAGCCTTCAAACTTGTAAGAAGGGAGTCGGGATCATGGTTTGTGATCTCGGATTGGATTGGTTGATATACATTGGGATTCCCTAAACTCAGGTAAATATGATATTTTTGTTTCTATTTTCTTATAAAAAAAAGTTACTATTTTATGTGCGCATCAAAATGCATGTAGGTCAGCGCATATCCCGATGTGCACCTAATTGAAACGCTAATTTGACATGCTCCTCATTAAAGAGGATCTGGACTCGTACATTCCCGTATCTCCACCATGCTAATTCAATGCCTCTCTTTCTTTTTAATTAGGGTTTTGAGAATCGACGAATCCGATTGTAGTAACAGTGAAGAGAAGCATAGACGATACTTGTGATGAGAGTGAGGGTTCATAAAGAAGTGAATCACATGCATTATTCCTTTTGTGAGTCATGTTTGCCTTTACCTAGAAAGTGCTTGGTGGCCATTGTCTCTCATATGGAGCTGTCACGAGCCAATAGAAAGTGGAGAAGGCAACCATGTACTTGGAACCAACCCACTTTGATCCAACGTATTAACCCACGTGAGAGCGCTTATAAGTGAGATACATATATAGAGAGAGACAGATACAGCTGTTAAACCTTTTTGGGCGGGCGACTATACAAAAGGGATAATTTGGTACTGGACGCCAAGGTGTCGGTGGCCGTGTCAGTCTCCATCGATCGATGCATTAAGTTCATTCCCACTATTTTACCCTTAAAATTACTGTTAACTTCAAATTTTTTGGTCCATTTTACCTTCCAATGACTAGGATATCATCGATCTGTATTATAGAATTTTTTTTTTTTATTTTGTTTCTTGTTCGATACAGTGGTCTAGTTCCTCTCATAGGAAGGCAGAAATGACATTTTAATCTCCCTTGAGCAGTATGTTCGGACAGTGGATTAAGTCGTCATTTCCCACCCTTATGAGAGGAACTGGACCACTGTACCGGACAGGAAACAAGAAATGATTATGATCCCTCCAACTTGCATTTGATGGCTGAGAACACTTGGGGACACACCCCGAGACCCGAGAGTCTCTAGCGGTCAAATGTGCGCTAGAGGGGCTGGCACCCTGGAGAGGCAAGGGAGCATTACCCACATTCGCGGGCGAGGACCTGAGCCAACAAAAGAAATATACTACAAATGCCTACTACCTAAAAAAACACACACACATACAGACAAAAACACAAACAAATGCCTACTATTATTGGTACAGTATAAAGTTGGTAGGTGGCCAAACCAACAAATCCTGGTCCCAGCCGTTTTTTTGGGGGGTGGGAAGGGGGAGGAGGTTGAATATCTTGGATCCGGCTCCTCTCTAGCGCACATTGTGCGGCTGGGGAGCTCCGATCCACACTGTTGCACGCATCCCTATGTAGTGGCATGTGGATCGAGGCCTCCCCAGCCAGATGAGGTGCACTGGACATCATCCCACACAGGAGAGGAGCTCAAATCGAATATCTTGGTCTCACCTTACCACCACCAATTATCATTTATCATAGTTTGAGGTATCACGATCCCCAATATTAGGCAGGTGATTCGTTTCAATATCATTAGTCACCGATCTTGGTATAATGCCAATACTGTATCAGTGATACGACACATGTTAGGGGTAAAATAGTAAATATTCTTTCTCTTTTTTTTGGAAATTTAAAAGTAAACTTGTCAGATACAGGCTGATTCGTACCGATACTCAATGCACTAAAACCATGCCCAATATGATTATTCTTATTATTAACAAAATATGTAGTGAGAGGGTTCTTTGAGCAAGTGACATAAGGGAGAACACCAATAAGGTTACATAAACCGGTATGATGCATAGGAGGACTACGAGATCATTTCATGTGAGGCACTTTGCTCCAGCAGCTCAAATAACTTTTTCCCAAATATATATATTATACATACCGAGAAAATGACTTCAACTTTGCTTTTACCTTCCCACCCCGTGTGGAAGAACAGTAAAAATGTTCCTTTTAGGATTTATTTAAAAAGAAAGGCCAAAATTTTGTGCACGTTCATGTGCCCTCTTACATAAGGGGTCAAAATGACTAAATGCCACTATTTAACGCATCTCAGTCGTCACTGGCCCCTCCATCATACCGTTGGCGTTGTGCATGAAAACCCTCCCCCCAAAAAAAATCTAAAAAGCATAAAAGGAAAAGTTTCCTACAAAAAATAATTTTCTATAGTTAATTTTCCTGTAAAGTGCAAAGAAAAAGCATCAAAAAATAAGAAAATTTTACATAAAAGAAAAAGTCTATATAAAATATCTATTACATAGAAAACGATGTGTAGAAAATATTGCTTGAAGTCCTTTTCATCAACTCACAAAAAACAAAGAAAAAAAACACAGAGCTTGAAGTCTTGACTCTTGAAGCCTTCAATGGTTTAATGGGCAAATTAAGGATAATGACATGTTTATAAACACAGAGAGGCAGCCTAACTATGGTAGGACCATCTCGACATAGACACACTGATGCTTACTACTGATAATTGAGACTTTGATTTTCCAAACCTAAGACATATAACTAACTAATTAATGACCCAAAGGTCCATCTACATGGAAAATATAGGTTATGGAAAAAGAACGTTGTCAAGCAGCGCCGCCCCCTTTAAGACCTCTCACATGGGGGCAGTGTTAGATGTCCGTGCACATGCTTTCATTGGTCTCATGTTGGTGCAAGTACCACGTAGCCTACCACCAAACCGCTTCCCTCTAGGTTTTTAACCATTTCTAAGCTAAGACATTTAGATTTGAAATTAGCTTTGGAGGACCTAAAATTAGTTGGTGACCAATTCACTACTTTTCAATCAACTACCATTTCAATAGGAGAGAATTTCCAAGAATCCATTTTATACTTTTATCATGCCATTTAATATTTGTTTTTCTAGTTGACCTTCAAATTTGATTAAAAAAAAAAAGGAATAGGAAGCTTGAATCCAATAAAAGATTAGAATGCCTATGATGAAGAATAAAACTTGGATGATAACTGTTAGCTCAGTTGGTTGATGTCTTGTCAGTAGAATGCAAACTCCCAGGAGGTTAAGGATTTGACTCTCCTGACTTCACCTTGTACCTTAAGGCACCACTCCCCCTCTCTCTTGTAGTTGTAGTTAAAATCCCATTGGGTAGCTAGATAGGTAGACTCCCAGGAGGTCAGGGGTTTGACTCTCCTGTCTTCACCTTGTACTATAAGACACCCCCTCCCCTCTCTCTTGTAGCTCTAGTTAAAATCCCAATGCGTAGTTAGATAGATAGACAAAAATAAAAAGGTCTTGTCCAATTTTGACCCAAAGCAGAGTAGAATCAGCATGGATCAGTCCAGATCGTTGCCAAGCAAGAGTTCAATATCCCAACTCACTTGTACCAACCCACAATGAACAAGAGAGTGATCTCCCCATAAGTCAATAGTGAGAATCAGAGAATGCTCCATAAACGGTGTATTCTAGACACCTAGGATTTTTCCATACATAATCAATCCTAGTTGAATAAGGGGGAGAATCGGCCGATCAGATCTGATTTTTAAAACCCTAAGTAGAACCCAACCAATGCTGCCCGGTGGTTTGGTAGTCCAGGCTTTGTTGGGTTTTTTTGAGAAAGTTTTCTTTCACCACACCATCTTAGGGTTTTAATATTGTTGGGACAAAAGACTAGGCACGGCGAGAACGAGCCATCGAGGTCGTGAGTCCAAGGCAAGGTCACGCGGCCTGACAGACACGAACGAGGATGCTCTCCGAGCTCATAGAAAGAGCCAAGTCACGGACATCATGCTGCGGTGGACACAAGGTCGCCCCCAAGCTCGCGTCACCAGTGCGCAGCCCACTCACCTGTAAAGGGCAGCGGGCATGGGAGGAACGACCTCCATAACTTGCGTAAACAACACCAAATCTAGCATGGACCAACAGGATCTGAGACTTTCGCCCACGTCACGCCTAATCCGGAGCGTGGGAAGTAACGGATAAGCATTATCCTCACACTTCACTCTGCGACGGTCTCACTCCACTCCGAGATTCCAGCTTACCTATTCAGGCACGACTCCACTTCTCAACCACCTTAAGAAGGGACGTAACACACGTCCAAACCATTTGAGTTCTCATTGAATTGACTATTGCTCAGGTATCTAACTTAAGCATCAGAGTGAGATCATCGGCCACGCTCGGTCCTCTCTGCTAATCACTGTTTTGCAGGCAGAACTCGCTCCGGTAGGATTTCTGACGCAACAAGTATGTTCCCCAAAATACCCTCTTGATAGCCTTCCACACTCATCTGAAGTACCGCGATGAATGGATTTTCATTCACCATGGCTGAAGGAAAACTCAATTTTTAATTTTTTTGGGGAAATTTACACATACCCCCCTGAGGTTTGACGAAAGGATATTTTACCCCCCAGGTTTGGAAAATTCTGCGTACCCCCTTGAGGTTTGCATACAGTAACAAATAAGTCCATTCCGTTAATTCATGACTAACGGTGTTAAAAACATGGGATGAAATGACAAATTACCCTTGCAAAAAAAAAAAACAAACCTGCAACCCATCTTCTCAAGTGTTCTTCAAGTTGTAACTAAGATTCTACATCAAGTATTCGTCAAGTCTGTAACTGCAAGTCTTAGCCTTTATCTTAGGCTTCCAAGTTTCCGTCAAAGTCACCTGTAAGTTAAACAGTTATCTTCAAGCTTACCTCAAGTCCTGTAATCAAGAGTGTAATTCAAATTCTCCGAGTAATATAAAGCTCAAGATTTTACTTCTCTCTTTATCTTCAAATATTGGCCGGCTCAGCCGCCTACTTAGCACAGCAGAAGGCTACCTGCAAAACGGTAGACCACCGAGGTTACCCCTCCGAGTGCCGCGACCGGTCCAAATTAAGGACTGCAGCACCTGCTAAGCACACACAAGCTTTATTTTCCACAGACTCTTTCAAGTTTTCACTTGCATATTTACTTTCATTACTGCATATTTTATTTAGCATCCTGGAAAACCTACTGGTATCAAAGCCTATTTCTATTTAGCCGACCCTTAGTTTAAAGTTCTTCTCTCCTTTTCTTTTTTACTTTTCGGCAGTCCTCTGGAAGTTGCGTAGTGAGAATTAGTTGGCTTTTGGGGCCGTTGGGCAAGAGGTAAGACCTAGACATGCGGTTGATTAGCAACTAAAATCTCCTTCACCCTTTGGTGGATGGAAGTATATCTTAGTTAGGGGGTTATGTTCCGATAAACTATGAGTAGACTAAGTAGAACCATGTCTTCGAGATTAGTAGGCGACTTCAGTTCACCAAATCAAGTAATTAGTAATGAAGTTCTAACAAGTGATCTTGACCAGTCCCTTCAAAACTGGACCTTACCCAAGGTCCCAACCAAAGAAGTTTACAAACAAGAATGGTATAGTTTCACTGAAACTATCAAGACCGTAGAACAAACTATCAATTACTCTCCAGATATGGAAGAGATCCAACTCTTAGATCCTTCAAATCTTAACAAACTTAAAAAAGATTTCAACTACCTCTACATAGGGCTTATACAAGTTGCCATCAAACCCCTGCATAGGGAAGGACTCAACGTAGCCCTCCTGCTTGCACTCAGGGATCAAAGGTTCCTGCAATTTGATGATTCCCTTCTAGGGATGATTGAAACCAGTTTACACAAAGGCCCAGTTTACTTCAATTGTTACCCAGATATAAACTTATCCTTGAATGATGCAAATCTTCTGGATACTCTAAAAGTTAACATTCTTACAAGTGGTTACAAGATGAAACAAGGATCAATACCAATTGCTATAATCCATAGAATCCAGTACAAGCCATGAGGACTTTAAGACCTAAGGCCCTGAGAAGAACCATCAAAGGACAAACTACGTTCATAGAAACAGATTTTGTCCATTCAAGAACCGTTCACCCTAAAACTGTCAGCTGGAAAGACATTAAGTTTCCAACAAAATGGTGTCTTCAGGCTCCTTGCCTAGAGTCACTTGTTGAACCAAATAGTGATGTTGAATCTATAAACCAAGATCAAGACGGAATGGTTACTATAACATTCCAGAGAAAAGATAAACAAATTAAACCTAGTACTGAAGAATTTGAAAGACTTAGCCAAGTTCCAAGTAGAGCTTCAACTTCTAGTTCTCTGACAAGTCTTCACTTAGAAAACCAAAGGTTACATCAACAATTAAGGTCCATGCAAATCTTAGGATTGCATACTCCAATTAATAGTAATGTCACCCAAGGAATTTATGAAGAACAGTCTAACAAGTCTTCTCCAACAAATGAACCAACTTCACCAACTCAAACTGACATGCAACATGAAACAAGAGTTGCTGTCATAACAGTAGAAGACTATGAGATAGATAAACCCGAGTCTCAGGATAGACTTGAGTTCACCCGAAATGCTGAAAAAGAGAATGGTTTTTTAGCTACTTCTCAAAAGAAAAACAACAAGAAATTAAGAACCTCGGTACGATAAGATGAGGACCATCAAGGTAAATGTTATGTTCTTTACCTATTTAGACATTTACACAAGTAATAACAACATTCCTTATCCTTTCTCTAACATCAACGCCAGTAAGAAGGTGTACCACACCTGGAAATTGGCTGATGACAAGACCATAAAAATTATACACCCTCCTGGTTCAAATATTAAGATCAAAATTAACAACACAGAAATCTCGGCAACACCCTTTAGATTTATTGAAAGTGTTTCTGATGGATCCAAGAAAATTATTGAACAAACAAATTACACAAATCAGTATTTGCAAACCATAGGAAGTCAACTAATTAGAATAGAGAACTTAGTTCAAAAAGACACTCCTATTGAACCAACGTCTCTAAGTCAAGCTAGTACTTCCTCAACAACAACTCTATTCAAACCTTTTACAATTTCCAACAAAAGTTTAAAAAACTTAAATACTCAAGAGAATAGAGACTTAGTAAGCCAAATTTCTACGAGGTTACAAAACTTGATTGTCCCAGACACACCTCAAAAGGAAACACAAGGAAGCTCTGCTTCAAACGTGGCAAACATCCAACAAATGGCTTCCTCGAAATCATCCAGTGATGATGAGGAACAAGACCAAGTTAATGCAATAACCAGTCCATATATGAACAATAATTACTATCCTAGACCAACATACCCAGGTCTCCAAATCGAACAAAGAAGGGAATTTTTCCAGGCAAATTACCAAAGTGGTACCATCTATGAATGGAACATAGATGGTATGTCAGATTACAATTTGACTAATAAGCTTCAAGAAATGACCATGGTGAGCAATGCTCATCGGATCAAGAACATACCTGACCAAGCCATAGTAGAAATAATTATTTCTGGGTTTACATGTCAACTAAAAGGTTGGTGGGATAATGTTCTCAGTCCAACTGAAAAAGAATCCATATTAAATGCCATTCAAACTAATGAACAAGGTTTACCAATTATAATTGAAAACCAACCTGTTGAAGATGTAGTCAACACTTTGATTTTTAGTATAACCAAGTATTTCTTAGGAGATCCTATAAGACTTAAGGACAGATCTTCTGAACAATTATCAAACCTCAAATATAAAAAATTACATGATTTCAAATGGTATAAGGACACATTCATGACCAAAGTTCTAACTAGGGCAAATCTTCCCTGCTGGAAAGAAAAGTTTCTTACTGGGCTACCCAGTTTATTCTCTGAAAAACTCAAACAAAAATTAAGAGAAGAAAATAACGGAGAAATTTCCTATCAAACCCTCACCTATGGTGACCTCATAAGTCTTGTTCACAAAGAAGGATTAGCTTTGTGCACAGACATCAAACTCAGAAAACAAATTAGGAAAGAATCAAAATCCTACAAAAAAGAGTTAGGGGGATTCTATGAACAGTTCGGATTTGATTCAAAAATCATCTCCCAAAAGAAACATAAAAGCCACAGACACAACAGAAAAAATAGGTACTCAAGCAAATACAAAACTCAAAAAGAACCAGATAAGAACCTAGATAATAGGTCCAGCCCCAAGAAACATAGACCTTATAAGAGAACCTTCCAAAAATCAAGATCAACCCAAAACGCCAAGACTGGATGTTATAACTATGGCAAACCAGGCCACATAGCCAAATACTGTAGACTAGCAAAAAAGATCAACTCACTTATAATGCCTGATGATACAAAAATCCAACTCCTAGCTGGTTTAGAACAAAACAGCTCCGAAAGTGAAATAGAAACCCAAGAAAATGTGATGAACCAAATTGAGTCAAACAGTGATAGTGATGAACAGGTATCTCCTTGTAACTATAGTCAAGGAGTTTTCTGTAAAAACTGTGATGATTCTGAATCATCAAAATCCATTAACATGATACAATCAAGTTCAGGACTTAAAAACTTTAACAAACCAGAAGAATTCCTCAACTTTGTTGACCAGATCAAAGATAAACATACCAAGACTTTATACCTTCAACATGCCCAAGAACTCTTACAAAAGGTCTCATCAACAAAACCTCAAACTAAGGCAACCCCTTATAACCTAAAAAATATTTACAAAAAATTTGATAAAACTCCAACTTCTTCACAAAATCCAGACCAAATTAAAATTGCCAGCCTTGAAGCTACCATAAATGATCTAAAAACTGAAATTAAAAATATAAAAGCAGACATAGCAAATTTAAAGAAATTCCAGCAAAAGGTCGAAATAGAAATAGAAGAAGAAGAAGACAACAGTATACAAACTTTACCAAACAATAATGAAGATTTTATTGATATTGTTAACAAAGTCAAATGCCAACAATGGTATGTCAATATAACTATTGTCATATCTTCAGCTCACAAGATCAGTACCATAGCCCTGGTGGATTCAGGAGCTCAAATGAACTGCATACAAGAAGGGTTAGTCCCAACCCAGTATTTTGAAAAAATAACCCAAAAATTAACTGGAGCAAATGGGTCAAGACTTAACGTTAATTATAAACTTTCAGATGTTCACATCTGCAATCAAGGAGTTTGCCTCAAACAAGTGTTCATATTAGTAAAGGATCTAAACACTGAAGTTATCCTAGGACAGCATTTCCTAGAACTCATAAAACCCTTTACTATTTCGGATCAAGGAATTACAACAACTATCCTAGGTAAACAAGTCCATTTCAAGTTCTTTGAACAAGCCAAAACAAAAGGAATAGACCTGCTCAAAACAGTTGCCATTTCAGAACAATCAACTATAAGCCAAATTCAAAATAAACAAAAACACCTGCAATATCTAAGACAAGAAGTTAATTATAGAACTATTGAACAAAGACTCCAAGATAAAATAATTCAGAAACAAATCTCTAGCACCAAGACCCAAATTGAAAAGGAACTCTGTTCAGAGTTTCCTGATGCTTTCTGGCACAGATGTAGACATATTGTCCATCTTCCTTATGAACCAAGTTTTTCAGATAAAGACATTCCTACAAAAGCCAGACCCATTCAAATGACCCAAGAACTACAAGAAATCTGCAAAAGAGAAATTCAAGATCTTCTTGACAAAAAATTAATAAGTAAAAGCAAGTCACCTTGGAGTTGTGCTGCTTTCTACGTTAATAAAAACGCTGAAATAGAAAGAGGAACACCCAGACTTGTCATAAATTACAAACCTTTAAATGAAGCCTTACAAACAAGAAAGAATTACTTCAAAGACTTTACCAAGCTACAATTTTTTCAAAGTTTGACCTCAAATCTGGATACTGGCAAATTCAAATTCATAAGGAAGATAGATACAAAACAGCCTTCACCACACCATTTGGTCATTACGAATGGAATGTAATGTCTTTTGGATTAAAAAATGCCCCTAGTGAATTCCAAAATATTATGAACGATATCCTAAACCTTTTTGGCCAGTTCATAATAGTTTGTATTGATGATGTTCTAGTTTTCTCCAAGTCTATTGAACAGCATTTCAAGCATCTTAGGAGCTTCTTCCACACCATGAAAACTAGTGGATTAGTTCTTTCCCAGAAAAATATGGAATTATTCCAAACCAAGGTTAGATTTTTAGGTCATTATATTTACCAAAACCAAGTCATTCCAATAGAAAGATCCATAGCTTTTATCGATAAATTCCCTGACCAAATCCTAGACAAAAAACAATCACAAAGGTTTCTAGGAAGCCTAAACTATGTCAGAGATTTTAGTCCTCAAATTAGCCAGTTGTGTAAAGACCTTTATTCTAGGCTCAAGAAAAAACCCAGTCCTTGGACTTCAAATCATACCAAAGCAGTTCAAGATATCAAAAAATTGGTTAAAGAAATCCCATGTTTAAAACTGGAAGATCCTGCACTCTTCAAAATTGTAGAAACTGATGCCTCTGAACTTGGATACGGAGGCATCCTTAAACAAGTCCAAGATGATAAAGAACAATTAGTCCAATTCGCTTCAGGAATCTGGAACCCTGCCCAACAAAATTATAGTACCATCAAAAAAGAAATCCTTTCAGTAGTTCTTTGCATTCAAAAGTTTCAAAGTGATTTATTAAACAAAATTTTTTTAGTAAGAGTTGATTACAGTGCCGCAAAACAAGTTTTAAAAAATGATGTTCAAAATATTGCTTCAAAACAGATTTTTGCAAGATGACAAGCCTTTTTATCAAGTTTTGATTTTGACATAACTTACATAAAAGGATAAATGAATTCAATTCCTGATTTTTTGACCCGTGAATTTGTGCAGGGTCCCAAAACAATTTCTATTATCATGGCTCCTAAGGAGCCCCCAAAACCCAGTATAAAATCAAAAGGTTCCTATGCCAAGTCAGCAACCTCAAGTCAACTTGTCAAAGTTTTCCCCTCCAAAACAGTAGTTGCAAGTGTTTCTTTCACCCAAGTCGTGACTAGCCAATCCACCCAAATAGTCCCTAACATAAGGTCATCCCAACAGCTTTCTAGGCCAAGTTCTTCCACAACAGTGTCCAAACCAGTTTCTTCTCAAAACCTACCCAAAAGTCAGTATGTCCTCAAACAGGCCTATCAAGACATTTTTTCCCTTGATGACCAATTCACCAAAGGATGCAACACTCCAGTTGAAATAGCTCGGAGAGCTTTTTTCCAAGATTGGAATTTTTATTCCCCAAATAGTTCAAAAAATAAAGAATTTTATGAATTTATCCTGGTTGATACAGATTCCATCCGTATCAAACAAAATTTTGACAAGAATGAACCAAATTTGGTTACCCATACTTCAGTGATCATTCTACAAATTATCAGTTCAAAGGATTGGGGCACACATCCTTCTCTACAAAAAGATTCTCTCAAAACTACCAACCACAAGATTTTCACTATTTTGATTACATGGATGCCTGGCACCATGCCTTCCTTTTTCAAAATAGTAAGAATCAACACTCTTGGTTCTTTTGCTTCGATTTCAAGTTCTCTAGCCCAATCCCAAGTTGGTTCCCTCGCTGGTGGGCCGCCTATGGACCAATCAATGACATCCTGTCGGATCAAGTGTTCGATGCTCTCAGCATTTTTTGCCAGCACACCGAACAAATCCCTGAACAACCAGATCTCCTGAGGTTTTTTATCCATTGCCATCTGGCTTGGATCATGTACTAGGAATACGCGATTGGGCAATCTGAAGGCCTTGATTACTCTGTCCCTTTCCTAGTAAGAAACTTCAGAGTCAAGTGATGGGACAAGTGTGATCTAAAAAGATGCACCCCTGAGGCCCTTATCTAATCCCTCACAAAAGCTACTCCTCAAGGGGCCCTTTCAGAAAAGTCAGATAAGTCCAGCAACAATAGACGCCTTAAACTTAAGGCCAAACCAGGCGAAATCGAGGCCCAGCTAGCTGTCCTCGATACTGAAGAAAAAAAAGAAGAAACCAGCTCAAGTGTTGGGTCCATTGACCCCCACCTTCATGAAGGCCAGTATGCTCAAGACCCAGATGATGGGCTGGACCTTGCCAGTCAACAACTCTCTTCAACAAGGTCCACCAGAAGGTCCATGAGCCAAACTTCCAGAAAAGTGGGCCGATAAGCCCATGGGTTAGTCTCCAAACCCCGATGTTGGAGAATCGTCACCATGACGACATCATAAGAATGGCTCAAAGAATCGACATGTGGTCAGTATCAAAAGTCGTGTCCCAGTCACTATCTCTGGTCCTAGATAGTCAAGCCACCACTGGGTCCATTCAAATACAGTGAACCATCTAAACCAAACCAATGAGGAAAATAGTGTTTCGACACGTGGAATGCCTCAGTGCGGTTTTTGAAGCATCTTCTCAAAGATTCCAAGTTCTACCGACAAAGTGGTGAATAGTAAAATTGACTTTTTACTGTAGCACTACGGACCAAGACTACTTTCGGCGCCTCTGCCTCCCAAGTCAAGACTCAGGGCCCACGCCCACATGCTTCTACGCTCTGCCAAAGATTCCTTCAAGATAAGGTTTGCTTTCGGTGGAAAAGTAAAGCGTCCAAAGCCTCCAAAGCTCTATAAGACCCTTCGTCTTCTCCAAGAGAAGGAGAATCTCTAAAGAGGAAAATAGAAGCACGCAGCACTGCTGTAGCTCAGCTCTTCAAGTTCTTACATCAACTGTTTTTCAAGTTTTTAATTTTATTTTATCAAGTGTAATTCATCAAGTGTTCTTCAAGTTGTAACTAAGATTCTACATCAAGTATTCGTCAAGTCTGTAACTGCAAGTCTTAGCCTTTATCTCAGGCTTCCAAGTTTCCGTCAAAGTCACCTGTAAGTTAAACAGTTATCTTCAAGCTTACCTCAAGTCCTGTAATTAAGAGTGTAATTCAAATTCTCCGAGTAATATAAAGCTCAAGATTTTACTTCTCTCTTTATCTTCAAATATTGGCCGGCTCAGCCGCCTACTTAGCACAGCAGAAGGCTACCTGCAAAACGGTAGACCACCGAGATTACCCCTCCGAGTGCTGCGACCGGTCCAAATTAAGGACTGCAGCACCTGCTAAGCACACACAAGCTTTATTTTCCGCAGACTCTTTCAAGTTTTGCAACCCATCTTCCCCAAATCGATTGGGGAAGATGAGTTGCAGGCTTGGAACTCCAAAGATCCCAACTCAAAAAGAAGAAATACAGTTTCCCTTCTCGTCCTCGTCCTCTTCCCCTTCCCTCTGCGCCTCGTCCAATGCCCTCTCTATGGCCGGACACCTGCACCCTGTCGTCCACCCGCCTCAGCTCTCTGCAGCAGTCTTCCAGTGACTCTTCTTCGTACTCATGGCCACTTCTGTACAGCACCCACCCTCTTCCTCCTCCTTGTCCTTGCCCTCCTCCTCTCTGTAGGTATCGCTGGCAACTTCACGTAGAAACCAACAAAAACAAAATCTTGGATTCAGATTCTGATTTCAAATTCAAAATTAAGCAATGATTTTCGGTGGATTTTTTTTTTAATTTTTTTTAAAAGAAAGAAACCTCTGGCGGCAACGCAACTCCTCACGGCACCTCCCTCTGCAGCAGTCTTCCAGTGACAGTCTAGAATTTTAAGTATAGTTGTAATAGGGAACCCGAAAATTGAACTGCCAATCTTCTTTGTTTAGATAAAAAATTTCAAGTATAGATCAAAAAGAGAGCTTTCAATCAGTCAATCTTCTTTTGCAAAGGGGTTTTGAAGAAAACTTGGTTTTTTCCCTTTTCGGATGAGAAGCAAGGAAGAGGGGGGGGGGGGGGAGAGAGAGAGAGAGAGAGAGAGAGAGGGGTTTAAACATTAAATAACAGAGAAACTATAAGCAGAGAAAGATGTTGAAGAAGGGAGAGAGATCTTCAGCAAACCTATCTTTTCCCATCTGCTTCCTCTTCAGCTCTACCTTTCAGCAACGATTTCATACCCTCTCAACCTCCAATCATGGCTGCCAACCCACCTTTGCCTTCCGTTCCAGTCAAATCGCCGGCAACTGAATCCATAAGCCACCCAACCCTCTTCTCCTTCCGTTTCTGAAATCCCAAATACGAGACTCATAATCACCAATTCCAAAATTGAATCAATTCTAAGCAAAGCCGTAGCTTGTTGGGTTCAATATGAGAAAGCCCTGGAATTGCCCCTTTGAAAAGGAATTTTGAAGTGAGAGTTCGACGCACATCATGTGGTGTGATACCATCGACGATTTGAACATTTGCATCCGCAAGGTTTCTCAAGAATCAAAACAAAAATTGAACTGAAATAAACAAAAACTAGAAGCTAAGAGAATTCGACAAAACAAGAAATTGCGGGGATTTCTAACATGTTTAATGGAGAAAAAGGTAGAGAAAGGAGAGACGGGCACCAGAGTGTTTTCAAAATCTGAGGTCTTCTGTCTCCAGTGAAGCCGCATCTCAGAAGGGGTAGGGAGCCGTTGTGGCGGTGGAGTAACGGTGACAAGGTCAGGGCAAGCCGAGGTAGTTAGGAGATTGGGTTGAATCGAGGAGGTGAGGAGGTTGGTTCGAGCCAAGGTGTTCGTCGGAGCGTCAAACGACATTTGATATTCAGAGACAAAAGACAACCGAACTAATCCGGCAAGAGTGGGATGGCATTGACGCCGGTGAACGAGTTGCAGGTTTTTTTTGGGAAGATGAGTAGTTGTAGGTTTTTTTTTTTTTGGCAAGGGTAATTTTGTCATTTCATCTCATGTTTTTAACATAGTTAGTCATGAATTGACGGAATGGGCTTATTTGTTACTGTTTGCAAACCTCAGGGAGGTTACGCAGAATTTTCCAAACTTGGGGGGTAAAAATATCCTTTTGTCAAACATCGGGGGGATATGTTCCCATTTTTTATTTTATTTTGCAATAAACTAATCACATATATTGGTGACATTAATATATCTCATTGGACATTAAAAGAAAAGTTCAATATTGAAGTGGGTCTTTAGGAGTTCGCAGGTCCAAGCTAAACCTAAATTTAATGGGTCTTGTTACGGTGACATGGGCTGGCCTAATCAGCCTGATATGCAGCACTAAACCTGAGGGCTTCCTTCGGTTGCAAGAGAAGTGAAGGGATATATTTGCATTTCCAACCAAATATATTTCACTTAAAGAAGGAAATTCACTTGCAACCAAACATCAAAAATTATTTTTTTCAATAAAATATTTCACTTCTCAAAGAAATATTTGCATTTCCTTTGCAATCTAACAGAGCTAACAGAAAATCCAGCTAGTTATATGGAGATCATCGATGACATTGGAGATTGAATCAAGTTTTCCTCCACCCACGGTGATTGAGATCCCATTTAGCGCAGGGCAGGAAAAACGGGTAAGAACATTAAGAGGGTATTTTGGAAAGATATTAAAACCCTATCGGTGGATTCAATTCCATGCCAAGGGGAATCATTCCGACCGATTTCTCACGGATCCAACATCCGGATCCGGATTCGGAGTATATAAACTCTGTTCAAGAGTATGAAGCTTTGGAATATTCTTTTTCCTTGAAGAGCATCCGTCGTTCTAAGGAGAGCAAAGCTTAAAGTCATCGCGAGTGTCCAATACTCCAGTCTACCAATTCCTCCCCGCACCTACATTCCAACCTCTCTCTCCCTCCCTTTCGCCCTTTTGCGGTCTTTTCCCTCTCCTTCTTGGAGACTCTTTCAGTCTTCACTTCAGCGCAGCACAGAGAGAGAGAGAGAGCAAACTACGACTTGTGTCAAATGGCGACTGTCCCCTTGACTGCTATGGTAAGAACCTAATCTTTCATTTTCTGTTCTCTTCTTTTAGATCTATTTTTTTGGTGTTTTCCTTGCATTGGGATTATGGGTGTCTTTTTACATGTGGCAGGCGAATATAGGTTCCACCGTTTCCAGTTCAACAGCTTCAGCTCCAGGAAGCGTCTCACAGGTGAAGGTTATCAGCCCCTGCTGTAATGCTTCTAAATTGCGAAAATGGTCGGCGCCATCGGATATCTACTCCCCATCGCTCTTCTTTTCCAGCTCTTTCCGTATCGTACCTCTCACGTCTTCCTCGTCGTCATCGTTGTTTCCTTCTTGTCAGAGAAGAACTGGTTTTGTTAGTTCCGTTCGTGCCGCAGCTCAGGTCTGTCCATTTCTTGCCTGAATTCCGAAACACATGTCCTTGTGGCCATTTTTTACTTTTTCTCTGTAACATTATGTTAATTTATATTATGCATCTTCAGAGCTGTTTCAGTCCTCTAATGGTGAATTTGTTTCTGTTAGTATGGATTTGGGATTTTGTCAGTCATCATAATCAGCGTTTTGAGAGTTCGATCGACTCTTATATTATGTTTTCTCTTTTCTCTGCGTGTGTCATGGTATTTCAGGACGTGGGATTGCAATCTAAAGTCACCGATAAAGTATATTTTGATATAAGCATTGGGAATCCTGAGGGTAAATTTGCTGGGAGGATCGTGATAGGATTGTTCGGTGACGATGTTCCCCAAACCGTTGAGAACTTCCGTGCTCTGTGCATCGGTAGAGGTTTTTTATTTTGATTTGTAATCCTTTACATGTTTAACTTTTCGTTCTTTCTCTCTCTCTTTTCTACCTCATGTTCTTGAAGCGGATTGAATGAGTTCTTGAATGCAATTTGCTAATGATTTCAACTTGATTTAATCTCGCTCAGGGGAGAAGGGCTTTGGGTACAAAGGTTGCATGTTCCATCGTGTAATCAAGGATTTCATGATTCAAGGAGGAGATTTCGAGAAAGGAAATGTACGTACTCTTCTCGATTTGGTTTCTTTTCAAGTATAACATTTAGCTTGATCAATATTATGTGGAAAAATTAAAGATTGAATGAGTGAAATTGTGTGGCAGTTCAGACAGTTTGCTACTTTTCAATGTTCTATATCACTTGAAGGTCCAAGAGTCGGGATGGACTATGGACTCGACAATTGGCAGTTCTGATGGTGCAACCGTCTCTGAGGTCCAACTTCGAAAACACTAGTTACAACACTGACCAAATGGTCACAGAGAAATTTATGAGGTCAGCTAGGTCACCTTCCAACTCAGCATTGTTGATGGGGAGGGGGGAGATCTGTGATTGCAAATGAGACCCTACACCCACCCCAGTCCACACTCACAAAAAACAGAAAACAGATCCTTTTGTCTCCAAAACGGATCCAATCCTCACTTAAGTACAACATTGAGAATTATTAGGCCTTCGTAACCTAGGGTTAAGGTTTACACAAATATGAACTCGGTTAACTCAAATCCATCTCTAATGGGGAGGGTGAGCTCCACATAATCCCTGACTAAGATTATCCAGATTTAGTTGGCCTCAATTGGTGAGGGACTGAAATCTTAAAGCAGAATAATTCCCACCGTCAGCATACTGGAACTAGAGCGTTAAGTCAAAGGCCTTAAAAGTCTTAGGGACTTCATCTACATGTACCCACTTCACATTCTATAAGAAAAGTAGTTGTTCGAGGGAGAACAATCGGAAATCGAAGTGGAAATTCAAATAAACCATTCACAAATATAAGATTCAGGCCTAGACTTCCACAAATCTAAAATTGTGTCAGAATCCAAGTATCCCAAATTAATCTCTCTCCAAAAGCTAATTTTACAATGTGTAGATAACTTGTCATATTTAATTGGCTTTGATGTGGAGAGACTGATTGGAACTCAAAAGCAGAACACCCCCCCTCCCCACCACCATATTACAAGAACATCCCAGGTACGGGGGCCTTTTCCTATGCACATTCATAGAAGTGCTTTTTCCACCAGTCATTCAACTAAGAGCTGGAACTTCCCTTAATATATTTTTTGTTGTCATGTTTAACTGTTTCTATGTTTCTAAATCCTCCCTTCATGTATTCTTGACTTAGCATATCTTGTTTTGATACTCCTGGATTGTTTGATTAATTCATTCGACCAGCTTTATCTCAGTTTATAAAATATTCAAATTTGATTGCCTTGAGTTGGTCACATATATATTCCAAAAGCCCACCTTTTTCATCTGCTTGTCCCATTTGTATGGGTAGCATCCTCTTCAATCTCTTCCACTTGTTGTCATAGTGGGCAAAATGATAAGTTTTGGAATTTGGAGTATCTTTTGGTGGTCATGTTTAAGTGGTACCTTGTTTCCTTTCGTGCCTTGTTAAACCCGCCCTTCATATATTCTGACTCGGCATAACTTGTTTTGATACTTTGGAATTGCAAAGAATTTCTCAGAGTTCCAGTTTTTCATTGACAGCATGCCAAATTTCATGATTTTAAGAAGCGTACTTCTCTTATTCAACTTGTCAAGAAAGTAAATGAGGAGTTTTAAAAAGATAAATTAGAAAAAAAAAAAATCCACTTTTCATGATCATATCTAATTGTTGGTCCAACAACAAAACAACAGCAACAACAAACTCAGCCTTATCCCAACTAAATGGGGTTGGCTACATGGATCCGTAAGAAACAAATTAGGGAAAACTGACAGAAAGTAAGAGGAATGAAGAAATGAGAGATGAGAACTGAGAAATGAGAAATGAAAGTAAGAGGAAAGAGGCACAACCCAGGAAGTCGGGAAAATCTCTGCTAAATGGGGTCGACAACATGGATCCTTGCCCTCCAATAGGCTCTATCCGAGGTCATACTTGGTACAAGACCTAGACTATGCATGTCATTCCTCACAACCTCTCCTATGATCATTTTAGGCCTGTCCCTAGCTCTTTTAGTTCCTTCAATCAGGATTAGATCACTCCTTACTGGGGTGTCCCCAGGCCTCCATTGAACATGACCATACCACCTCAAATGACATTGTTGGAGCTTGTCATTAATCAGGGCAACTTCCAAATCAGCTCTAATACGTTCATTCCTTACTTTATCCTTTCTAGTTTTGCCGCACATCCATCTTAACATCCTCATCTCTGCTACACATAGCTTCTCTATATGACACTTCTTAACTGCTCAACATTCCGCCCATACATCATAGCCGGTTGGACAACAGACCTATAACACTTTCCTTTAAGCTTTGAAGAATACGTCAGTCACACAGTTGTCCGGTCGCACCTGTCCACTTCTTCCATCCCACTTTAGTTTTTTGCGAAACATCATCATCTATGTCACCTTTATTTATGATTGACCCCAGATATCTAATATAGTCACTTTGCGGTATCTCTCTCTCCTCAATTTTCACTGTCATTATCCATCATAGTGTGACTAAAGTTACACATCGTATACTCCATCTTTGATCTACTAATCTTAAAGCCCCTTGTTTGATCTCCACATCTCTAACTTAGCGTTAGTCCCTGCTTTTGTCTTGTCCACCAAAACGATATCATCGGCGAAGAACATACACCACGAGACCTTGTCTTGAATGCTTTTGGTTAATTCATCCATGATAAGCGTAAACAAATAGGGGTTTAGGACTGATCCTTGATGTAACCCAATCGTAATTGGGAATTCCTTACCCTGGCATCCCACAATTCTCACACTAGCCACCATGCCCTCATACATATCTTTAATTACATCCATGTATTTACTCGACACCCTCTCTTCACAAGAACATGCCGGATTAAGTCTCTAGGGACCCTGCCATAGGCTTTTCCAGGTCAATAAAGACCAAATGGAGGTCCTTCTTGCTAGCTCTACATCTTTCCATGAGCCTCCTTAGTAGGTAAATAGTTTCTGTCGTGGATCTACCTGGCATAAAACCATATTAGTTCTTCAAGATACGAGCCTCTCTTCTCAGATAGGCTTCAATAACCTTCTCCCATATTTTTATGGTATGACTCATTAGTTTTATGCTTCTATAGTTGTTGCAGCTCTAAATATCATCTTTATTTTTGTAGATCGGAACTACAATGCTTCTCCTTTATTCATCTGACATTTTCCTTGTGATCATAATCTTGTTAAACAGCTTGGTTAACCAATATACCCCACATACTCCTAGGGCCTTCCATACTTCTATTAGGGTCTCATCTGGACCTGCTGTCTTGCCTACTTTTATTTTTCTTAAGGCTTCTTTAACTTCCGCCACACCGACCTTTCGTACTTATCTATGGCGTGTGTTATCTTGATGAATAATATAATCATCCGGGTCATTCATATTCGAACTATCTCCATTTAGTAGTTCATAGATATATTCATCCCATTTCTTCACAATGTCCTCATCCTCTACCAACTCTTCCATCCTTACCTTTGATACATCTCACATGATCGAAATCTCTACTCTTTCTTTTTCTCATTTAACTATCTTATAGATAGCTTTTTCCCCTTCCTTTGTGTTTAGATTAATATAGAGATCCTCTTATTTCTTCGCCCTAGCCATCCCTACAATCTTCGTAGCCTTGTTTCTGGCCTCATTATACCTCTTTTTATCTTCTGTTTTTTTAATCCGTTGCCATGTCTTAAAGCTCTCTTTCTTGGTCTTGATGGCTGCTTGGACCTCATCATGCTACCACCAAGTCTCCTTAGGGGTCTGACGACTACCCTTCGCTTCCCTTAGAACTTCTTTTGCAATCTTCTTAATACAGATCATCATCTCGTTCCACATCACATTGGTGTCTCCCTCGAAATCTCATTTTCCTTGTTTGACCACATTATCAGTAAATGTGCCTAGGGACTCCCCTTTTAATCTCCTCCAACTTATCTTAGGGTACATAGGTTCCCTCCTATGCTTCTGTGCATTGAGACACATATCTAGGACCACCTGTCTATATTGGGCGGTTAGACTCTCCCCAGGGATAACCTTACAGTCCTTACACAACATCAAGGTTCTAAATCTCGGTTTCAACCAGCCAAAAACCGAGATTGTCTTGATTTCGATCATATCTCGTTCGAAACCTAGTACTTTCTCCAGGTTGACTTGAACCTTGGTTTCGAGGGCCAGAAGTTGTTTTTTTGCCCTGTTTCTTATTGTGCCGCCTATTTTTTGACATTTTGAACCCAATCTATGCATTAGTTTCACATAGAGAACACTCAAAATAATACTTGTGGTTTTGACCCAAGTTTGATAGTATATATTGTTCTTGGACTAGGTATCAAATAAGGTTTGATCAGAATATAACTCTTTCAATATAAATCATATTTAAGCAATCTTGGATTTGTTGAAAATCCAAGATTGCTTAAATCTGATTTATATTGAAAGAGTTATATTCTGGTAAAACTTAATTTGGTGTGCGCAAATGCTGTTTAAAATTTCTCTGAATGGAAATAAGTTTTTAGACATCAAAACAAATGAATATTTTACCGCTCTTTGGTTTTTAGCAATGTTTTATCATATTAAGATTTATGGAATTTTTAGATTTGAGAAAAACCCCAATATTTAAAAGTTGAAAACCTATAGCCGAAAATCCAGGTTTTGTTTTTGAACTGGGGTTTGACTTTTTATCATTTTATCATTTTATTTTTAACTATTTTTTTGGATTCAAATAGGGGGTATTTGCTTGTTTATGAATTATATCTTATGTAATTATAGAAACATTTACTTATTTTGTGTCTATCCTGGTTTCTGGCATAAATAAGTGCCTGTCCTGGTTTGAGCCAGGTTTCCTCAAGTTTCAATGAGGATAAGGGAATTTATATAGATGTTCAGGTCAAAACTTGCGAAATTACCGAAATATGGTTGAAACAGGTCGAAGCATTACATTTTTAAACTTCCCCTTCAACTCGTCTCAGTCAGCTGCGAAACCAAGATATCTCGGTTGAAACTGCATGCACAACATTCTGTTTGCCCCTCTAGTTAGGAAGAAATCTATTTGACTGGTATGATTTCCACTTTTGTAGGTAACTAAGTGCTCCTCTCTTTTTTTATAGCTTGGCAATGACATGTAATGATTGATGTGGCTAAGTGCCAGCATAGCATAAAGATTAAAGCAACTCAATTTCTATTGGAATGAATGCATGAGAATCAGCATATGTATGCAAAAAATTCTTGCTCTCTTTGAGAATTTTTTTTCCCATTCTTCTTTCATATTAAGATTGTTTTTTTCTTTACGTAATTGACCTCCACAATTTATTTTTTTCCCTTGGGGGTGTGGGGTTGGATTTGGGGTTAACAACTGATATGTCCATAGACAGAGTTGTAATGGTCAAACAAAGCCGACCCCATTTAGTTGGATAAAGTTTTGTTGAGTTCTCTGAATGTGCTGCAAGAACTGGAGCACCCCATATTGCTGATGGTGCAACAAATTTGAGAGAACAGTTTTTTTACGGTTACAAGCATCAGCTTCTATTCTGAATTTGTCAATTAAACCCATCCTGGTCAATGGGTGTGACATCGAAAGAGCTAGATGAGATGAAACTGATGGAGGGATTTAACTCATGACAGGCTCTATTTGGCACTTTATTAGTTTTTATTCAGTGGTCAAAAGCACCGGGTGAAGACCCTGTTGGCAGTTGGCATGTGTGGCAGTAATGTACCAGTGAATGAGATGCTATACATGAAAATGAGACCTGGGGATGTCTTGTTTTAGCTTTAGTACTTTACAGAAAACAAAGTTCCCAGAGCTTACCTGGCTGTGATATCCCAGTGTAATGACAGTGAAGTTGGGATTTCCCCATTGAAGTTGAAAAATTAAAAGGATTCCATTGTTTCTGTTAGGTGGCTGCAAGCCACATGCCTTTACACAATGTCAGTAATTATTTCTCCCATGTTTGTGCTCACAAGTGACCAGGATGAAGGAGAAGACCGTGCTAGCACATATAGTGTACTGTAGTACTGAATAAAATCACGTCAGACCTGAAAAAAGAAGCCTGGGCGCTGGGTGACCATCTTGTCTTGTTTTAGCGAAAAGCAAATTTCTCACATCTCACCTTTGCTGTATCTTCTAGTGCAAAGGACAGAGATAAGGTTTCCTCATAAATAGAATCATGCTGGTTGTTTTAAATTCTAGGTTGTTCTTGGTTTCGGAGCTGGTTCATCATCTTCATGAATCACGATGCACGCTTGTTCACTGAAGTTTTGGATTCCTGAGGATTCCATGGTCTCCATTGGGTTCTCACCTGAGAGCTTTTATTTTCCTTGAAGTTCTGTATTTCCTTTTTCTGATGACACTGGGAAGCACTTCTTTCATTCATTCTGGGGTTAAATGGCTTACTGATTTTATCACTTTTAATTTTGGATGTTGATTTTAGGATTCTTATGCTTCATTGTGTGGTTTCTTTTTTATGCTCCAATGAAATCCTCATTCTGGCGTATCGCCGCATGGGGGCAGGGAACTCCATTCTGTTTACTGTAAATAGAGGAAAAGATGTTCATAATATTGAATTTTGTTAAATAATATTAATATTGTTATTTTGGGTTGGAGTGGGGTGTCTTATCCATAGGTCAGACATGCCCAAGGCGGACAGGTGAAGGTTTTATCCCAGTTCAGGGAGCTGATGGTCATCTGACTTAATACCAGATTCCACTAGCACCTTCATGTTAAGGGTTGAAAGTACTGAAATTCCCTTTTGGATAAGGATCAGTTCACTCTTGATTGGACTTTGATCCTTCCTACTTGTTGACAGCTCTAGTAGGAATTAACTTTTCTAAGAATGAATGACCAATTCCAAGGATAATCTTTGTTGGCAGAATCGTGGGTTAGAAAGAGAGAATGAGAGAAAATAATGTATTGTATTCATTGATAGGTAAGCCTCTCTATTTATAATAGAGGGGAAATTGCAAAGAGACTAAACTAGGCGATGTGGGACTAAAACCCACATAGCCTACTTACACTTAATAACATAAGAAGAATAAAACTACCCCAAAAAGACCAGAATACCCCCCACGGTATTCTGGATTACATATTCCAACACTCCTCCTCAAGCTGGATTATACAAATAAGCAAAGAAAGAAGATCCAACTTGAACTAAAGAAAAAATAACTCCTAATAATGCTAACACTCCCCCTCAAGTTGGCGCATACAAGGTACTAATGCCCAACTTGAACAAAAAAGGGAAAAAACAAAGTTGTAGCAGAATCCAGCTTGACAGATTAATGCAGCTCCCACACAAACCTTCAAGAACTTGAAAAATAGATCTTCAAAACCTGGGCAGACTTGAGCAGCAAACTTTCACCAATCTTTAACAGTTGTCCAGTGATGAATCTCTAACTGATAATCTTGAAGATAAGTAACTAGGGTAACGAACAAATGAATCAAGCAGCAGAAAAGATCAAGCAGCGGAAAAAATCAACCCAACTGTAGAACCTCATATAGGCAGGCAATAACCAAACATCTTTAATACTTTAATACTTCAATCTCCCCTTTACGGCAAACTCAACCCAATAATAAAGCTAGGATCAAGCTCTCAAAGTAAGCCGGATATGAACAAAAAAAGCTTCACATAACTGAATATGTTCGTAATTGCAACCAATAACCTTGGAACACACTGTTGTAATCCCAAATAAGCTGATCTCCAGGGTAGTAGATTCGAGTCTTCAATAATGAAAGAAATTCGATCTCCAATAGTAGGATACTCAGTCTCAATAATAGGGCAGCAGTAGTCCACATAAAGGCTGCAGTAACATGTCAACTAGTCATGCTTACAGAAGCCAATCAATAGAACCAACAAGATAGGTAGTAAAGCTCAATAGAACCAGCAAATATAAGATAATCACTCAGTAGATCCAATAGGTAGTTGAAGCAGCCAGCCACATAAGAACAAGGAAAATAGGTTGATAATTGGAAAAATCGAGCCATAAGAATGAACTTGAATTTTTTCAAAAAAAAACTGATGAATGATGCTGAAATATGGGTTGAATACTCCTCTGATATGTACAAGACTCTCCTAAAAATATGAGCTTGAAACCCTAACCCTAAAATCGATTATTGTCAGGGTTTTAGAAAACCCTGAAATTGAGATCGATTTAGGGAAAGGGGGCTATAATTGCTGATGTAGACATGTAATAGATGCTGACCAAGGCTGCTAGAATGGAACCTCCAAGGTGAACAATCAATCTCCAGTGAGAGTAAGACCTGATCTTCAAAGGGGAGAGATTCCAAAAAATCGCAGAATGAGCAGGGCAGCATTACAACACTACACCAACATAAAGGACCTTCTTCAAGCCTTGAACTGATGAAGGAGAATTCTCTTTTAATGTTAGAACCACCTCTAAAGCACTCGAACAACAGCAAACATCCCTAGCCCAAATCGATTTTTATCAGGGTTTTGGAAAACCCTGAAAAGAAGAGATCGATTGGGGTAGGGGTCTTAAAAATTGAGGTCGATTGGTCCTTGAAGTGGGAGTAATCAACCTTCCAAATGAGCAAAAACTGAAACCTGAAAGTCAGGGTTTTTGGCAGGTAACCAAATTAGCAAGTTAAGGAATTTTTGCTGTAGAAACAAATCCAGCCATCAGAAAGGGTCCAAACTTAGGTCGAGTAGGGTTTGTAGGAATAGGGAATCACCCCCAAAAGATCAACTGCATTTGAAAAAGGAAACACCAAAATCGATTGGAGTCAGGGTTTTGAAAACCCTGACAAGTTGAGATCGATTAGGGTATGGTGGCTGGAATTAATTAAAGCTTGGAGAAAAAGGAAATAGGGAATGAGGATAATGGAATAGGGTAGAGAGGGGCTG
This sequence comes from Telopea speciosissima, assembly GCF_018873765.1. Taxonomy (NCBI): domain Eukaryota; kingdom Viridiplantae; phylum Streptophyta; class Magnoliopsida; order Proteales; family Proteaceae; genus Telopea; species Telopea speciosissima. Next base: position 3,524,561 of record NC_057923.1, read on the forward strand.
GAGAAGGGTGCATAGAGAGGCTCCAACAATGGAGGATCAGTCTTCATTAGGTAAAAATCAGATCTGCAAAATTCTGGACAGCTCCAATATCACAGGTATGGCTCCAGCAGATTTCGAACAGAATTTTTTAATAAAAAAAGGTAGAAAGGGAGGGGGGCAGCAACTAAATCATTGGTATGCTGTATTTACCTCATTAGTGCTGCCCCTTTACAAGGTTGAGAAGAAGGAGAAGCCGAGAAAGGGAGAAATCGACTGAAGAGATGGATTAGGGTTTTCTTTCTCTTTTTCTAACCTAGATCAGACCAGCTCTGATACCATGTTGGCAGAATCGTGGGTTAGAAAGAGAGAATGAGAGAAAATAATGTGTTGTATTCATTGATAGGTATAAATAGAGGGGAAATTACAAAGAGACTAAACTAGGCGATGTGGGACTAAAACCCACATAGCCCACTTACACTTAATAACATAAGAAGAATAAAACTACCCCAAAAAGACCAGAATACCCCCCACGGTATTCTGGATTACATATTCCAACAATCTTAATTCTATTAACAGAGGTGCCATTTTTAAGACATGCATTGGACATGGTATCAAGCTCATTGTTTTTAACGGCTTGTAAGTATACATCTTTGACTTGGTAGATCTGTCATTTTATATGCTTGTATGGCCTTATATGAATCAATATTTGAGACAATAATGTGTAGAAATTTTTTTTTGCATAATTGTGTCATAAAGAATTTTGCAAAAAATGTTTTATGAATTTATATTGTTTTATTTCTGGTGGTGTTAATTCATTTAGTTTCTAAAGGTCAAACCCCTATCAGCACTTACTTTGTGTTTTATTACCTAGTGCACATCCATATCTAAGGTGTATGGGGCTTTATTTATTCCCCATTTTCCCTTTAGGCTTAAACTTTGCTTCTGTTGAATGTTTTTGCCCTGTCTGTTTGTTGAATTACATGGCTATCAGTTTCATTGTAAGTTTGGTTTACATTTGGTTTGATCTACCTCATATCTCTCTCTACTAATCCTCAGGAATTGTCTTTGCTTGCAGGGAACTGGAGGCAAAAGTATTTATGGTCGGACATTTAAAGATGAAAACTTTAAGTGTAAGTTGATCCGGAGTCCCCGCTATATGTTATATGAACACACATCAGTTTGTGTGGTATCTATGCAGTGAATTGGTTCCTAGTAGTCCATAGATTTTCTGGGTCAAACATCAACTATATTGGAAGATTACAAGCATCTGAGAGCACCTCCAGTATTCCTAATTGTAATCTATAGGTTTGATTGTAGCAACCTTGTGATTGTGTGCGTTTCTGAATTTCGGACTTGGATCTCCATGTCTCTAGTTGTGACCCATTCACAGTATGCTTCATCATCTTCCTAGTGGATGCCAAAATATCATCTGAATGTCTTTTATTTTTCTTCTTCCCCTTTTTTCCTTCCTATGGTAGTCCATAAGAGATTTAGATAGATCTACCCATGCATCAGACAGAAACATACCTGAATCCGAACTTTGGAATTTTTGTAGTGTCTCATGTTGGACCAGGAGTCGTCAGTATGGCAAATGCAGGGCCAAACACCAATGGGAGTCAATTTTTCATCTGCACTGTCAAGGTAACTGATTCTGCCCTACTAATACAATTTTTTCTTGGCACACAAAGAGCTCCTCAGTAGTAAAAGGATCTGTATGTGGTGCTGACTAACTCTACTTTGATATGTTTGTAAATTGGGTGTGATGCAGACACCATGGCTGGATCAGAGGCATGTTGTTTTTGGGCAAGTTTTGGAAGGCATGGACATTGTGAAGTTGATTGAGTCACAAGAAACTGACAGAGGGGATCGTCCGAGAAAGAAGGTGGTGATTAGTGACTGCGGTGAACTTCCAACGGTTTGAGATAATCTCATACTTCCTGTCACAAGGGGCTTTTAGAACTTAATAACCTTGAGTTTTGTTAATTTGTTTTTTCTGAATGCGGATGCATAGAAACTACAGCATGACCTGCATGAGAATGCATTTCTTCTTCCCTTTTTTTTTGTTGGGTGGGGGGAGATAGGGATGTATTAGTCTCTGAGCTTTCATTTTTGCTGTACAACTGATTCTATGAAGTTCTCTCCTGCTGTCTGGTTCAAGAGAACATGTTCACTAAAATGGGTGCTGAAGGTGGCATGGTTGGGTAGAGAAACTGAAAGGGGCACCTCACACCATTATACTTGGCAACCTTTTTTTTTTTTTTTTTTTGGGATAGGTATGCCCCTAGAAGAGTTGAACTCATGACCAACTTTATTAATTCGTTGGTCTTAAAAGTTTCTGTTCCGAGTTGCAGTTTGTTGCATTCAGGAATTGGGAAGTCCCTGAGTGTGTGTTGGGAGGAGGGGGGGGGGGGGGGGTTGGGAACGAATGGGAGCAATATTGTTGAAGTGAGACAGGTGATGAGCCGAAGCTGCGATTTCCACTGTTTGAATCATGGAAGATCTGAAGATGCATGAGGGAGGTGGGATCTTTGATTAATTTTTTGTTTTGGTAAATTGTACTTGGGGTGCTTCACGTTTAATATATTATGTTTGGATATCTTTTTCCATATTTCCAATTTTGCTCATATCACCACCTCCCACTATCAGCCTCAATGGCTGGTTGTCATCATCTGAGGGTGGGTACCCCAGCACATCGGCTGGAAAAGAGGGAAAAACCAAACATAATATCTATGGGTAAAATTGAAAATTAAAAAAGAAAAAGGTACCGAGACATAATATTTATCAAGCATGAGGAACCCCAAACATATCAAAGCGAACCTGAGCTGCCCTAGTTTGGATCCTCTATTGTCGAGCTGCCCGACAGGATCGTGTTGCTGAGAAACAGCGAGGTGAGGAATGACCGCCTCACCCCTGCTCGAGCAAGGCACTCGGGCAGGGGAAAGGAGGTCATTCTGTGTGTTGCTGTGTCTCGGCAGCACGGTTCTGCCGGGCAGCTCGGTAGTAGAGGATCTGAATCCGAGGTGCCCAAAGTGTAGTTTCTCTAAACGCTAAATACCTCAAATGTAATTTTCTTTATTTTTTGGTTAATAGATGATGGATTCTCTCTTAGTAGAATATTATTCTATTATCACTTGGATAAAAAAAAAAAATCGGGGAGAGGGTTTCTCACGACTCCAACGTGGGGAATTGAGATTGGCCTAATATATATGTAGGCCATATGGTTAAGGTGGAAGAGAGAAAACAAGCAATAAAAAACACATATGAGAGGGCAACAGTACCTTGGTGTTGTGGTTCTTTAAAACTAAAAAAATTTGGTTGAAAGAACCTTGCCAAGCTACATATGCAATGTGTCTGTCTCTTTCGTCCCTCTTGTTAAATGATATATCTATCCTTTATTAAATGAAAAATTTCTTTAAAACTAAAAAAATTAGGTTGAAAGAAGGTTGCCAAGCTGCATATGCTATGCTCATGCCTCCCTGTGTCCATCTCTTTCGTCCCTCTTATTAAATGATATATCTGTCCCTTATTATCTGGGAAGAGATAGACATTGAGAGGTAAAGTTAAATTGGCAGTGTTCTTCCTCCCAAAAAAGTTAAATAGATAAAGAAATCAAGGAATAAAAAACGATTCAGATCCTACGAACAGGATTGGGGGAATCAGTTGCATGACAATGCATCAGTGTGGGGACCACAAAAGATCCAACTTGGCAAGCAATGAGCCTTGAGTTGGTCCCCCTAGGTAATTAATTAATTACATTATTTGGGTTGTCATATATAAAAATTATATTATTAGGGAAAAAGAAAGCTCCTTCATGCATGCTCCACTCCGTTGGATCATAGGTGTGATGATTTACTTTAAGGGCAAAGTATTTGGTTCAAGTCTAGGATGGCCTAGCTGTGCTTTTACATTGGGTTGTTGCGATCAAAGACTATTTGAAAGTGGCTTTTCTGCTTAGAAATGAAATGATGTTTCTACAAATTTTTACTACCATTGGATCATTTGTATCTATATGCATCAGGAACTTGATTCATAGATCTTTCGGTTCTAGAAATAAAATGATCAAACCATTTGTTCTGACTCTTTCAAATTCGAGAAATGTTAGTTGAGACTAACATGGCTGATATGGCATGTGTTGGTAGGCTACAGAGTGCAGGTCAGTTCACCCCAAGCTTAAAAATCCCAGAATCAAAATCAACAGTCCCAGTTAATTCTATTTCGATATGATCAAAATCAGCCAGAATTGGTACGAAATCGGTGGAAGACCTTAGTTCTGTACAGGATTGATCCGATCCAAACCGGCTGAATTGAGATCGGCCCCCAACAATTGAACCAATCCGGTCTAATTTTTCAAACCCTGGTTCACCCTTTTTCACTATGGAATCGCGTGACGCCGCTTCACTTCGACCTGCCTTCCCCCTCGGGTGTTGCCTCTTGACCCTTGGGATTAGGTTTTTTGATTCGATTCTCTGTTTTGGTGAGCCCTTTGACCTCTCGGCGTTCTCAAGAGTCATCCATGGGTCTCCCTTATTGTAAATATGGTATTTAAAAGAAGAAGAAAAGGAAAGGACCACATGGGACCACCAGTAAGAAGAAGAGGTAGAAGAAGAAAGAAGAAAATGGGAAACAAGACAGAGAGAAGAGACAAATAAAAACGGAGGAAAGTTTTCCTTCAACTCCTGAAATAAGGAGGTGGAAGAGGAATAATTATTACTTTCAATTCCTTCAATTCCTTTAAATAGGGGGAGTGGATCCCACTTTGGGTAGTGTTTTTGGATAAGGGGTAGGATGGTCATTTTTGCCCCATGTGAGGAATTAGAGGAATTGAAAGGAACAACGAATTGGAGGGGACAACGATTCGTAGAAGAGAGTGTTTAAGTTCTAACAAATTTCTTTTAACAATATTTTCAGAGGATTGAGACAAAGGTGCTACTTTAGGGACTAAGGGAAATTACAAAAGGTATGATCTCAGCCAGGAAAAGTCCTATTTGACAATTTTCTAACATTAGATGCTCAATTGTACTTAAAAAAAAACCCCATTAGAGACCCCCAATTTGATATAAATAAATCCAAGTATTATTGGCTAGGAAAGTTGAACACATTGTCCTTATGTCCTCGCTAACATGAAAACCATGTTATTAATAATAAGGGAGAGGGTTCTGTAAGCAAGTCGCATAAAGAGCGGATGTATAAGAGGAGACCGAAGACCTCAAGAATAACTGACGTGGGATTATTATTCTTTTCTCATGATCTTAATTGTGAGATGTTGGACTTTGCCAACTACACTACCCCATTCAGGTTGATGTGAGACTATTCTCCCAACACCTTCCACAAGTTGATTACTTAACTAGATGTAGTACGTACTCGCCACATGTGCGAGTGCATCTGCATGCACATTTGTGTGTTTGTTCTCTCTTTGAAAAATGGGCTAGTCTTCCAAATCCAATGAATTGGGAGAAGTGGAAATATTGCCCTCTCATCTTTGGATTAAAGTGTTTTTATTTTACAAAGTCAAATACATAGAGCATTGAACTGAATCTATTTTCAGGGTAGGAGATTGCTGCTTGGTTGCCTAGCCCCTGCACCAACATGGGGCCAATGAAAGTACGTAGGGGTATATATATGGATGGAATTTTTTATTTTATTATTGGCGAGATGGTAATTTTACATGTTCATGTGTCTAAGCATAAGGTCTACATGACCTGTCAACGTTCTTTTTTCCCTATTTTTAATAACGAAAAGAAAACATATGTATTTTATATATATATATATATATATATTTGGAAAAGGCTCTCTATTCCTAAGGTGTAAACCACACCTCATCACATGTATTATTATAAGAATTTTTTTAAAATGAGAAAAAATGATTAAAGAAATAAATGTTAGGGTACATAATACATCTTGTCCTTCTCAAGTATTGTCCAAGGTCCTCCAAAACCACTCACATAGAATCCATTGTAGAACTCACAAGAGGAATGAATTCCATGTGAGTGGTCCTAGAGGGCCTTGGACGGTACTTGTACAAGGACTTGACTGGTCTCAAACCAGCTCTCCCATATATATGTATATTAATATAAAAGGAACAAAACATGAATTAAAAATTGGTAGGGGCAAAGGGAAATACCCACCATCCCTATATATCCACTTATGAGATTTCTTTCAACCAAAAAAAAATAAAAAAAACTTATGAGATTTCTATATCCTCTTTTGGTCCCTAACTACAAATCGTTGGACCATAAAGGTAGTAAGTTAGAATCATTAAACGGCTTGGACCTTTTAGTTGGCAAGTTAGAATCATTAAATGCCCCAACCATTAGTTGATAAACACTTAGGCTACGTTTGGAATCCAAGATAGGGGGGTGGGGGAGGGGGTGGGGAAAGAATTGAAAATTTAAAAGAAAAAATATGTATATTTTTGTCTTATAAGAAAACTTAGAATTGCTTAACCCAACTTCCTCAAACAAAAAATCAAAAAGACTCATAGGTGCCCAAGATTCCCAAGGTGACCACAATATTGTCGGTAGGTCTTTGGTTCCATTGGTATGTTTTCTTTCATTTTGTTTTGTTGCTGTCCCTCTTCAGTACGATTTTCAAAATTGGGATCAGATCTGGAATCAAAATCTACGGTTGATCCCAACTTTGTGTAACTTGGATTGGCCGATCTCATTCCAAAATCTAAAGTTAGGGTTAGAGTTATTTTAGACCGGTTATCCGGTCATGTGCTAGGTGTGATGGCCACGCTTAGACACATAACCCACCTTGGGGTATCTAGAATTTCTGCTTTTACATGGGGGTATGCAGGAAAATTATCACCTCCAGTTTGCTGACCGGCCCAGTTCCCCAGTTCCTCTAATAGGGGGATGGTGGACCCCATCCGGGCAGGGTGTTTGGGCATGGGTAGAGAGGTCATTTCAGCCCCCCTTTGTTAGAGGAACTGGGGAACTGGGCCGGTCAGCAAACTGGAGGTGATAAAGATCCGGGTATGCAAGGTGGTTATGTATCTAGGTGTGGTATTCATGCCTAACGCATGACAGACCACACCCAATGCATAACTGGGTAGCGTTCTTTCTTCCTTTATTAGCAAAAGATTTCGTGCATGTCGATCACGAAACCATTGGATGGAGACAATGGTCACTTTGAAATACCAAAGCTATCCTCCCTCAATTTTATGAATTGTTGATAAGACTTCCACATGCATGAATCCCTTCCCCTTTTTTATTCATAAAAATCGGATATCTGTCACCTCTTGAACAACGACAGTGACTCTTGAGTCTAAAGATCAGTGAGAGACTATTTGAAGGATTCGAATTGCAGCTGACCCGCACAGACAGAAAAGCCAGAAACCAAAAAGGATGAAGATGATGATGAGAAGAATGATTTGAAAACCCAGTTGGGTGATTGGCTCTTGGCAGAGGCTACAGGGCACCACAAGTCTCACACTCTTCACTTGTCTCTCACCTCTGAAAGAGAGAGTTCCATGGATCTGAGTTGAATAATTGTCAACATTATCTGTCCCATTCATCACCCACTTGCTTGCGCCAATTCCGGTCATGCTCACGAGTCACCCCACTCACCATATACCAACCCACTTGCCCAAGAAGACCGAGCTTTGAGCTTTGAGCTTTGAGCTTTGAGCTTTGGGCTTTGATTTGTTTGTTCCTCTTCCTCCTCTAGTCCTCTCAGTCTCTGTGACTCTGACTTATCCTATCCTGCTCCTGCCCTGTATGCGGTGGCTCTGTTGACCACACACAACCACATGGGCCTCAGGAGTCAGGACCACACACATAGATTCAGGAAAGCTACCTTCAACTGTGGCCCCCCACCACACTTGACACTACCGCCCAACATCTCAGTTGGAGAAGGCTTACAGAGTTACAGACTTACAGCTCAATCAAGAAACAATGAAATGCTAAGAAGGAAATTGCTCTTTTTGTTTCTTTCTTTTTTGAGTAGTTTTTTTTTTTTTAAATTTGATTGATGCTTGTTTAATGCTCATGGGTTCCGTACAGTGGCAAATTGTAGTTTCATTCCTGGTATGATGCTTACTTGGGATCCCTTTTGAATTGGTTCAGATCCTCTAGGGATGTTCATGCTAAAAGAAGTTCAGAAAAAGCTTGCTGATTGAGATTGACCATCACAAGCAAACCCAAACTTGAATAAAAGTGAGCCTTGATGAAGTACAGTTCAGTGAAGATTGAAGAATAGAAATACACTACTCTACACCAGATGAACATTAATAAAAATTCGACCCATTAGAATCCAAGAATTAGGTCATGACTACAGCTTGATTAAATGGGCGCCAGAAGTCCAAGAACGATGTCATCAACTCAAGGTAAGAGAAGGACATTGATGAGAGTTCAACAACATGTGTACGAGGATAGAAGGGGGGGGGAGATCAAAGCTGAGAATTCTTGGAGTGAAGACTTTCTTTTTCCAAATTCTAGTTTCATTCATAAGAACCTAAGATATCCTTTACATTTTGCAGAAGGTAACAAAGGCAGCATATGGTACAGGTAAATTTACAAGGAGATGTCGACAAGTTGAATCTCACTGCCAAGTGCTAATGTTGTTGAAGAAGAACCTGCTTGGTCAGGCTCTTACTCCACCAATACTCTGATCTACATACACATTGGATGACAGTGCCTGGTTGACCTGAAAATGCTTCTATGAGCATGATTTTATTAAACCCAGGCTATAAAGGAATTTCTCTGATCTGGTTCGGAAGAGAGTACCGAGGGAAAACCTTGCACTTCCCTGTGGAGGAGATTTTGAATATACATCATTTTCCACACGGAGTATCGTCTGGCCAATCTCGCTCCTAACTGCCTCAATGGTTTCACTCTTGACCTGATACCCAGATGCATCTGTCACATAGAACACATTCACAGCTTGGGATCCCCTGGTTGTGACCTCTGCCCTAGTCACTGAAAGCCCATTTTCCCTAAATATGCGGGTTACATCAGATAGAAGTCCAACCCGGTCTTCACTGCAGAGTTCGAGCCTTAGTCCCTGGATTACCAGAACATCAACATAGATCAGAATCTCTTCGACCAAAAGTAACATAAGAAACATCAACAAAATTTTACTGATGAAAAGTAGAATGCAAATAATCCTTCTTATGTCCATACCTCAGACGTTCGCCTTCGAATAGCTGCCTCCAAGCAATGGATTAGCCGTTGCCTCTCTGCTTCTGAGTTGACAGGACACCCGTCCTTATGCCTGATAAAATATTCCTGTGAGAGGAGGAGCAAAATCAGTTATTAAACAACTGTCAGTTCTATAGAATGAAGAAACAGAGTTAAATTTTAAAGAACATGCCATTTATACAAGATTGACTTTGGTAGAGAAGCCTCAAATATGTTCTTTTCGAAGTACAATGAGCAACATTCTAATTCAAATGGGTTAGAGATGAAATTCAGCATATGCCACTCTACTAGTAAGTGATTGAAGAAAACCTGATATGCCTCTGGTCCTTCTGCAATGACAGTAGCATGGAAGACTACATACTGCATATCTGTTAAAGTGCACACAGCATCAAAGAGGAGCTTAGGCCGGTCCATGCACCTCAAATTCACAACTGTGTACCCCTTCTCTTCACAATTCTCCACCGTCACTAAGGGTTTACTCTGCTCACAGGTGTTGGTGGGCTTGTCTTCATCCTTGTCGTAATCACGATCGGCATACATCATCTGATGAAGCCTCCTTTCAGTGTGAGTTCCACCCACAGAAACAACTGTATTGGCACTACGCTTATCTCTATCACCCTTGAGCACATAAAGGAGAAGTTGTTTGATCTTAGCAAGACGGTCCGGATTATCGATTGGTGACCCAGTAGCTTCATCAGTGATGTAGACAACAGATGCCATCCGTGAATTGTGGGTCCAGACTTCAGAAGCCACAACATTGCATTTAAGATCAGCAAGAACGGCAAAGATCTCTGATAGCAAGCCCGGTCGGTCTCTTCCAGTCAATTCAATAGTTGTGTGTTCCATAGCAGCCTGGACACCCACAGACCTTCTCAAGGACCGGAAGCTCCGTGCTCTTGGTCCCAATGACTGACATATTGAATGGTAACCGTCAGAACAACTCAGAATTCAGCAGGAATCACACACAGTAAAGCATTCTGGTACAACTAGGTAACAACTAATTCTTATATGTTCTCCTGCTAGTTTATTTATTTATCTATTTATCTATTTATTGGAAAAGGGCGAGGTGAGAAGGAGTAAGCCATTAAGGGATAAGGCCTCCTAGCGAACCATGAATGGAAGTGAAGACCTTATGAACAAGGTTTCCACTTTTTATCCAGCAAGTAAGGATAATTTTGTTCCCATCAGAAATTTAGAAACAAGGGCCAACCATGGATGAGAGGAGGACAGATAGCTTGGCATCAAACAATTAGAAGGCAGACTCATAAGGAACTAGGGTAATTCCTCACCCTACTGTAGGATTAGTTTCAAGGGTAAGGGTACTGTATTATTAAGAACTTTCAGTTTTTAAAAACAAAGAGAGTGGAATTTCGGATTAGTATCAGAGGGCACTGTGTTATTGAAAATTTTCTGGTAAGAAAAACAAAGAACCTCTGAGAACCCAATCAACAAATTAAGAAAAATCGCACATAATGAAAGAGGAGATTGGTTTTCAAGGATTTCAAGGATCTACCTGTTCAATGCGGTTAATAACATCACCATCTGACAGCTTATTTCCAAATTGGTCTACGACATGAAATACTACAAGAAACAGAGATACGAGATTATATTACAATTAACTTAAAAACAAAGGAGAAAGAAAAGGAGAGTGATTTGCAACAGAGAACGGAAGGAGGAAAAAAAAAGAAGAAAGAAAGGCAGCTCACCATCCATAAACCATTCACCGTCTGAAGAAATGTAAGCTCTATTGATGGTCAAACCCAAATCAGCCAGAGCCTGCACAACCTCTAACAAGCTCCCATGCTTATTGGCACTGTCCACCTGAAAAAAACAAAAAAAAAACAATTTTCTTTCTTCTATTAATCGAAAAGAGTTTCAAGAGTAAAGAAATAAACAAAACCCAGAAAAGAAGGTGGGAGGGTTGGAAATTAAATCGTTGATTATCCCAAGAAATCAATGAAAACCCGGTCATCCAAGAACAAAAGCAAATTGTAGACGGAGATGGGTTTAATATCTACATGCCTTAATCAAAGTTGCTTTGGAGCTTGAAGCATTATCAACAGTGACCCTGCAAATTCCACACCAAGAACGAAGAAGGAATAAAAACAAAACCGTTAAAAAATGGGCTCTGATTGTTTACCATTAGTAACACAGTAACAAGAGCAACCCACTTCAAAATAGATGTAAGAACGCTTGAAACATAACTAATCAACCCAATAGAAAGAAGGGAAATACCTTGGAGGGTTCATTCGAAAGAGAAGCTTCTCAAATTCATTGTCGACGTCAAGGGAAGAATACCAACAATCCATGAAGGCAAAGAAAACCAGAACTAAAGACAGGGATTTGGAAAGAAAGGAGCAGGAGAAGAGAGGGTGGGAAGGCTAGGAGATAGGAGGAGCAAAGAATGAAAGAACTGTTGTATGCTATTTCATAGAATTTCTTGAGTTCTTAGAGGAAGGGTAGAGAGGGAGACTTTAGATCTTAGAATCTTAGATCTTTGAATCTTTAAGAATTTTTTTTCTCAAAGAATGTTAAAGAAGGAAAACGGGAGAAGTGAAAGCGCATGGGGACCTTCCGAGATTGTCGCTTCTTGTTGTGGGGGTGTGGGGCTGTGGGGGTGGGGACTGTGGGTGGGGGTGGCCGTGGTACCAACTCTTACCCCATCTCCTTGATAGCGAACTAAAAGCGAATTAGGGAAGAGCCGTTGCACATACTACCTCCGCAGCCTCGCTCGATAAAGACTTCTACTTTGTTGTGATTTTCTTTTTAATTCTTTGTTTTCTTGACCCTTCTAGATATCAAACATGTGATGTTTTGTTCATAATTAAAAATAGAACTTTGTGATGTCGTGATGTGGTAGCAGCCTCAGAACCCCTTGTTTTAGGGTTTTTTCTTCTGGCTGTCCAATGTCAATTGCCAACCCCATCCCCCACACACCCCCCACTTGGCCCACACCTTTCCTTTTCTGCTTCTGCCATACCCAGGCAGCCAGCGAAGCTGGGTTTAGACTTTAGCCTGTCAGTGGTCTGATATGCCTTTTGGAGGTGGGACAGTGAGATTTCTTATGAGAGATTATGGGATCTAATAATCTGAGATTAACATAATCATTCCAGATTTGGGAGGATTCCTCCTCAGATTATGGGATCCCTGCTCTCTCTCTCTCTCCCTCTCTCTCTCACCTCCAAACACTTTCTAATTAATGGTAGGATTGGTTGATGTAGTCGAAAGTTAGGCTGTGCAGCAAATATTCTGGGATGTGTGTGGCACAGTCCAGTCGTTGGATGCCCCCTAGGCATTCCTTGGACATTGGGCTCCAATAGAGGATCTCAAATCAAATTGATGTTGATCATTTGACTTCTACATATCGATATTGGTATCAGTATTGATATTAGTATCAGCTGAGAATGATGTGATACGGGTACCGATACTAATAACTAAAACCTTGCTCCTAAGTTGGACAGAGAATAGTTAGGACAAATTCTCAAGATTGTAACATTATTCTCTTAAACAAGGAAAAACTTGAAAAGGAAAAGAAAATGATTTATAGTTCTAGCACTCTGCCGGCTGTTACTACCATGTATGTAGGTAGAAGGATGATTTGGGTAAATATTAGGAATCAATTGGAAGGTGATCAAGATAAGGATATGGATCGATTGGTATTCCAAGCTTCCGAATAATAAGTTTGTATATGATTCTCCAACTGGCAGAATGCTTTGTACTGTGCTTGTAGAATCATTTTTTTTTTGGAAAGTATTTTGATTCTTGTAAGTAACCCTTGTTTTTTACAATAAATGGATACTTACTAGACTACAGTGTCGGAGCCAGATTTGGTATGAAATAGATATAAAGTGATTTGTAGGAATATCTTTTACCAAAAAAACAAAAGATTTGTGATTTTTTTTGTTGATTGGAAATCAATTTGGAAAGGGTACCCACTTGTTGTTACAGTAATTTTACTCTACATTTAATAGCTCCGTGATATTTATCCAGTAGTTTTGAGTTGTGACTTGTGAGATGTATTTAACGAGGGCAAAATCAATCTGTGGTGGATTCTAAAGGTGTTAATTGGGACGGTTTTCAATATTTGGGATGGGACGGTACTGGTATCGGCATCAAAAGTGTTAATTTCAGTACCGTCCCATTTAGTTAACTGGACCAAACCTAAATCCCAGTCCCAATTACTAGCGGGACGGGACGGTACTGGTTCTTAAACGGTTCTAGGCACTGTAGAAAAAGGGAGAAGAAGTTCAATTGTTTCTAACAAGGCGGGTTTATTAGTATTGTGGAATTTTTTCACTATCATGAAATCTAAGTTGTCTACAATTTTTTATAAAGCATCTTTAATTATGAAATCATAGTTCGTACCAAAAAAAAAAAATTCAAACTCCCTAAGATCACATGTAATAAGTTTTTTATTTTTTTAAATCTAGAGAAGTCCTACAAAATGGAAGAATCCCGTTGTGTTTCCTCTTTGATTTTTCCAAACAAAACTCTATTTATCACACATGTCACATGGTAGTATGGTACGAAGTGCAAAAAGGAAGAACCTAGTAGATGTAGTTGGACGAGGGAGGAGGGAGTAGCACTGTAACAGGTTATGTGAGAAGAGACTTCAAGCTACGGCTATTGACCTATTGTTCCTCTTCGTATTCAAAAGGCAATTAGTGAAACCCTAATGAATCGTAATTCTTATATACTTTCCTTTTTCTTTGTTTTTTTTTAAAAAAAATCTTATATACTCTTTCTTTTTAAATGGTACTAGTAGTTTCGGTACCATCCGGTACCTAATTGGTATTTCGGTACTAATACCGTTGAGAATCCCGTCCCAAAACCGTCCTGTCCCATTTATCATTCGGTACCAAAATCAGATACTAGTAGGTCCGGTACCGGGTTTTAGTGAGACGGTTTCCGGTTCCGATCCCAAATTGACACCCTTAGTGGATTCAGATGTGTTAGGTGGGGTGGGGGGGGGGGGTTGATTTAGAAGGGTATTTTAAGAAAATACTAAAAACCTATAGGATGGTGTGGTGAATGTTCCAGCGTGATCTCGATAAACTTTCTCCAACTATCTATGTAGGATGCCTAAAAGGTAAATAAAGTTTTTGAGAAAGTTTTCCTCCAGCTATCTATGTAGGATGCCTAAAAGGTAAAATGTGGATGATAAATTCTATTCTTTTAATGTTTGAAAAAAGTCTGTTGGATTATGACTCTAACAAACAAGGAACTTTTTTAGGGGAAAAAAGTCCTCTACAATGCCTTAATCTTATGGTACCTTGCAGTTCGGGCCTGAGAGCTCGACACGTGGAAGATGTGACATCCAACGATGTCAAGCTTGAAAAAAAAGAAAATAGACAAAAAAAGACTAGGTCACAGCTCGCACCGTTGAATGAAACTTCTCCACGTCTTGAGCTCTCAGGCTCGAAATGCAAGGTAGTGAAGATGTAAAAAATTTTCACAAACACCTAAAATAGATCCCAAATCGAATACAAACTGAGTCAAAACCAGATAGGGAACCAAATTGGACTGATTAAAAAAAGAATCATGCCGGTTCAATTCTGATTTGAAACCCTAACTTTCATAGAAGATCAGTCCGACCTGGATCAATTAGAATTGGGATTGATCTCAACCAATTGAATTCGATTTTTCAAACCCTGGGCTATGTGACAACACCTGATGTAACCTTTGAGAAGATTATTTCCTAACACTAATATTTAAGAAAAACTTTTTGCATTACTCAAAACAATCAAACTTATTACAAATAATTAATTTTCAAAAGACATCATAATCACATGTAGAAAAAGTCAAATTAGTCTGCAATTTTAAGCATGACTAAAGTGATAACTCATAACATGTACAACATGTTTGTCTATTTAAATTTGAAAGCTTATTTAGATGCCAACCAACCACGCAATACTTATAATTAAAGGGGTTTAATTTTATATATTGGAAAGGATTCATTCAACGTGTAGTGAGTAGGAACACCACTCCCTCAAGAATCTATTAGATTCCTAATTTTATTTTATTTTATTTGAAGATGATTACCAAAAATTAACATTAATTAAATAGATAAACTCCATTCTGTGATATAGTATATTTTAGTAGAAATGACACAAAT
Source organism: Telopea speciosissima (assembly GCF_018873765.1). Taxonomy (NCBI): domain Eukaryota; kingdom Viridiplantae; phylum Streptophyta; class Magnoliopsida; order Proteales; family Proteaceae; genus Telopea; species Telopea speciosissima. The sequence goes on from NC_057923.1 coordinate 3,539,798, forward strand.
GTATATATATTATTTTTTGAATACATGTAGACAACTCTCCACCCATTATCTCTCCATGTAATTAACATTACATAACTCATCCTTTTATTTCACATTCATTCCCTCTTCTATTATTTGTGTTCAAAACACTCATTTGGATTCCGGAAATGGCATATATGCATTTTTAAGTAAATAAATAAGGGGAAGAAGAAGGCTGCTTGGTCGCACCCCTTAAGCTTAGAAACATAGGTGGCAAAATAACCACCTTGCCCCCATATAGGATGCTTGGGTATACGTTCTTATTGTTCCTCGTGCTGGCACAAGGGTCATATGGCCAAGTAACGTTCTCTCTCTTTCTCTCTCTCTCATAAAAAAATAAAAAAAATGAATGAATAAATAAAATAAAACAAATTCTACGCAATTAATATACCTTATACCCTCTCATAATAATTTTTTTTTTTTTTTTTTAATTTGCTCTCTCCTCTTCTATATGAAATCATGTGGATGATACTATGATATAGTGTGGGAGTTCCCCCCACTGGCAACTTGGGGAATCACGTTGACATTGGGTTGCAGTGTACTTTGAGGGCATCCTTTATTTTCCATGGGGGAGGAAGGGTAATGGAAGGAATCTAGTCATCTTTGTGATTTTGTCCCAATCGTTAATATTTATTTGGGAGAATATTCTCTCACTGTAGTGTAGGCTGCGTCCAAGCATATGGGCAGCCTGTGCAGGGGGTAGAATGGTCATTGCACCCATTCCCTTGTGCCTGGACGCAGCCTACGCTGCGACACCGAGAACAACGCCCCTATTTATTTATATAGGGTGAGCAGTATCAGAACGCTTGGCTATGTTGCAAGGTTTGGTCGCACAACACACTCATATCTGCCATCTGGTAATTTTTCAAAAGCTCAAATTTCATACACGAAGTAAGTCCCGTCATATCCTATTTGCCTATAAACTTTTTCAATACAATTTTGATTTTTTTTAGACATGGGAAAAAGAGAATTAATTTCTAAAAGAAAAATCAAAGATAAGAATAAAAAAGATTGACCCTTAAAAATACTTAAAAATTAACCTAATATAAATAGATAATACGAACCACCAAATTTGATATATGACTAATCAAATATGAACCCTATGTGTTCAAATAGTTTACCTTTGTTATTAAACCCGACAACATGACCCTTCTGTCACCTTTTTCACTTTATTTATTTTAGAAAAATATTCTCTAAAGTCGCTAGGGCAAGGTACACTAGCACCTATGTATCCCTCTTTTTTTCTCTTTCCTCTTCACATGAAATGGGATTGAGCTCCTCTCCAGGGAGCCCGGCCAGCACGCCCAGGGTGCATCTAGTCGTTGGGTTGTGTTGCATACATCCCTAGGCATGAACCGAAATTTGTGCAACACAGTCTAACCCTTGGATGCACCCTAGGCACTCCCTGGGCGTTGGGCTCCCTACAGATCGAGGAGTTGGATCCCATGAAATGACCTTGCTTTGTATAAAAAAAAAAGATCACACTACCCTCCGATGTATGATATTGTTTTGTAACACCTCATTGGTGTGCTCCCTATGCCGCTTGCTCATAGAATCCTCTTCATTTGTTTATTTATTATGTTCCTTAAACGTCAAATGACAGTAAGTCAACCAACCAAAAGCTGTTGACATTTGTTAGTGGACTTGCAAACTTATGAGCCAGCTTAGATCATCCATCATGCATGGCTGGTTTCGGGTGGGAAGATATATAGAGAGGATAATCCCACAACGGAAGTGACTAAGAAGATGTATAGAAAAGGTTGACTCTTGAGATTGATTAGAAATTTCTCTCTTGATGAATGACATGAAACAAAGCATACAAGCATGCGTGTTTTGGGTTGGTTCAGGTTTCATTTTCGGGCTTTTCAGGTTGTAATTAAGGTTGTAAGGTCTTTAATTAAGGTATTAATTGCTAATTTTCTGATCTTGTCTCACCATCACTTTCTCTTGAATAGGAAGGGAGAAGAGAAATTTGAGTTTTGACTCGTGACAAATGAAAATCATAAGTAAGATAAACAGGATTGAATCTTCCGATCCTTTTAATCAAAATCAAGGACCATTATATTGATCGAGTAAACCAAGGTTTTTTGTGCATGGCATTCGCGTCTGTATCTGCTGCCGGCATATCGAACCAATTCTAATAACAAGTTTACTTTTTTTCTTTTTTTTTTTAAAAAAAAACTAAAACTATTTTGACTACATCGGTGCCATATCAGTATAGATCACTACTGATACCAGTACATATATGACCTATACAATATCGATAGCTAAATCCATGAAGTAAACATCGTTGATCAAAATACATATATGCTAATGCATGGTTGGCCTTAACAATTAGCTGGTAATGATCTTAAGATATATCGATAGACCACCTGCCAATTGGTTGGCGTTGCTCCCTTAGGAGAGTGCTTGTGGACTTTGTCACAAAACTATTATATATGTACTCTTTACTTGTTTTCCATGAAGTTGATGGTCCTCTTGAGCTTCCATTATGTGGGACCCTTGTATGACCCCCTAATGGGCTTTGCAACAAAAAAAAAAAAAAACAAAGAAGATAAGCCAGCAGCTAACAACATAACAAGCTTGATTTCACCCCAAAAAAAGAATTAAAACAATACCTAATTGTGTTCAGTCTAAAACTTGACATGCCACGTGATAGTAAACGGCTGAAATACAGTAAGATATAATTTTTATTGGGAGAGAGAATTCTCTAAACAAACAACATAGAGGAATATACTAATAAAGAGCGACACGACAAAACTGTTTTGCACATAGAAGGGAAAAGAAGTCATTTCATGTGATGAGAGATAGAGAGAGGATCCTAGTCTACCCTTCGAAAATAGGTCTGAGAACTTTTTCCCTATTTTATTTTTGTTGGGTGAGGCGGGGGTAAATAAATCACATACTTGGAGAATAGTGATTTTAGTCATCAGGTGTTGGGGTGTCAAAAAGGAGCCCTAACAAAAAAAAAAAAAAAAAAGTAAACCCAAAAATGAACACAACTGGACGGAACACCTTATGGTTGCCTTCGGCTTTGTGTTTTTGAAACCTCTACAAATGGAACCGGCCAGACCGACAGTTAGAAACAATCGAAATAAATAAATAAAAACCCGATAAACTCAATATTTTTACATTTTTTAAAAAAAAAAATGGGAAAAAGAATATTGCCTAGTGATGTAGCCCTTGCGCCCACACACATGAATGCACAAAATTACTACTCCATTCATGTGAAATAAAAAATCCCATTTATGTATATGCCTCATACAATGGTTACGTGACTAGGCACCATTCTCTTGCCCTTTTTTTAATATATGAAAATTGAAACCAAATCGATAACAAATCAATAGCGGACCAAAAAGAGTTTGTCAAGAGAAACCAATAAGATATCGAAATCGACCAGTCCGATAACTATTAATTTCGATTTGATTTTTTATAGACTAAATCCTTAATGGTCTGATTTTTATCGTCAATAATCCGGTCTTGGAGGCTCTGTTTGATTGCAAGGGGAATTAAAGGGAAGGGATATGTAATTTTCATACTTAAAAAAAGAAACTTTTGTCCATGTGACAATATCACTAACTCCAAATCATTCCATATTCGGTTATTAAATTCCACTTTACTTTGCTTCCAATTCCCTTTGGTTTAAAATGTAAAATAAAAACTACATGTAAAATGTATCATTATTAAATATAATAAGAAATTTAAATAGTTTATATAATCACATGGGATGATGATTACAAAAATTTCTTTTTTAGGTTTAAAAAATTCTCTTCCCTTCCCTTTAATTCCCCTTGCAACCAAACGAAGCCGGAGGACTTATGTGACAATGTAAACTTGCACATCAGTCCAGCAGTCTAGGTAGCCGACCCTAATGGTTTGCCCTTCTTGGACCACATGGATGGCTCCTCTGATCACACAAAATATTGTTACATGGAATTAGGGAAAGGGCTTCACTTTGGACTACCCATGTATCAGTATTCTAATCGTATCTTACAAAGACCCACCGCATAAGCCCATCTTACCATAAGGCCCACCTATTTTGAGTCACCATGTTTGTGTCTATCATTTTTTAATTTTTTTTAAGCAAAGGCTTTCCTTGATTGTCCAATATATTCTTCATAGCATCCATTGGGTCTCAATTATGTGGCAAATTATGTATGTAATCACCCATTTGTCTAGTAAATTTGAATGCAATGCCATTTCCTTATGTGGAGAATTTGGTTAATTTTAGGAACTTTGGGCAACTTCAGCTTAATCATTAAAGGTACAAAGATTTGCAATATGTTAGGCTCCAAACTTAGCGAGGGAACAAATAATTTAAAAGAAAATCTCTTCATCCATCCAATAGTTGGTTTGACTAGAGAACGCCACGTAACCACCATGTGAACCAAAACTCAAAATGGGTGAATCATCAAAAAAACAAGTGTTCTTGACCTAATTGTATAAATGAATTTTTCCGAAATATATTACTCACGAAGAAAATCTCCGGTTAGTGTTGTATTTTTTTTTAAAAAAAAGTAGAGTCAGAGTTTCAAGAATCCAGATTTGATCATCCAGATCAGGGTTGATCCGGCATGTCTTATTCTTTTACAAAAACTAGGGTTGGGGCAAATGAAAAGAATAGTGCATAATTTCTGTTTTTTTTTTTTTTTTTTTTTTGTTTTTTTTTTGTTTTGGGGTGAGAATAGTGAGCAATTTCACTTCACTCTTCATAGTGACTTATAGAAGGACCCTAAAATCAATATCTTTACATTAGTTTTTTTTTTTTTTTGGGGGGGGGGAGGGGGGGGAGGGGGTGGGGTATCGATGGGATATGAAAATTGAAATCAAATCGATTACAAACCAATAGCGGATCGAAAAGAGTTTATCAATAGAAACCAATAAGGAATTGAAATCGACCAGACCGTTAACTATCGAGGGGGGGGGGAGGGGGGGAGGGGGGGAGGGTGAGGGGTGAGGAGTGGGAACTGAACGAAACAAGACCGAACCAACCGTTTGACACCCTTAACTAGATGGAAGATCTCTCACACTATGCGGTCCTTGGAGGGCCTATGTGACAATGTTACTTATCACATCTGTCCAACCGTCCAGGAAACTCGCCCCTAATGGTCCGCCCTTCTTGGACCACATGGATGGCTCCTCTAATCACACCAACTATGTGTTATATAGAAGTATGGAAAGGGCTTTCACCTTGGACTACCCATGTATCAGTATAAACCTATCTTAAAAAGAGCTACTGCACAGGCCCACCCATTCTTATGTCTTACTCTTGGATGGGAAGTAATCCCTCACTTGAGTTATATGGTCTAATGCACCATTTTGGGTCTTTATCATTGTAACAATTAAACTTGATAGTCTCTTAATATTATCATAAATGAAATTTTCAAAATTTTATATCTTTAAGTCGAAGAAATTAATTTTCTTAGATAATAATGTGAACAACATATAAAAAATATTGAATACCTATGAAAGTACAACATGGCAGAACTAGACCATTGGGCAAAGGCTTTCCTTGATTGTTTGGATCTCAAATTATGTGGCTTGTTATCCACGTGTTGCCCCAAACTTTTTTTGTTTTTTATTTTCGGGGGTAGAAATGTAAGCCTCGATCACTGATCCTAACCGACGATTGGAATCTTAATAGGATCGATCGGGATCCCAAATTGAATAAGAACCCGACAGCACCCCATTCACCTAGATGTAGGACATCGTGAAATGACCACCCCACCCCCTGATTGGATGCTCATACGCATGTTCCCATTGACCTCGTGCTGGCGTAGCTCCCAAGAAAATTTTTTAAAGTTTTTTAAGTCGATGATGAATACAGGATTCCAAGTTCCATCTCTGGTCAGCAGAGTAGATTTTTTTTTTTTTTTTTTTTTTTGCCTAGTATCAATAATGAGATGGGATAGAGACAAGGATATCTGACCTAAATTCAGTTACTCATTAGATCAGTAGGTGGAACTTAGATCATGATATCAACAAGGGAATGAGTTGTTTGTTCATATGGCCATGAGTTCTTCCCAGTAATGGTTAAAAATAAAAAAAATGCTCCCTTTGTTTTCTACTTTTCCTTCCAAACCCAATTTCAGCTAATGGCATTGTTATAAAAAAACACAGATGGAATCCATAGAATGGGATGATCGAATCAAAATCTCTATTTTTTTTACCCATTTTCTCTTTCTTTAAGTCATTAATAGTGATTAATAGTGAAGATAATCAATGATCTAGATCTTTCGAGATCTTCTGAGTTCAATCCAAATCAGAATCCCATACCCTAAACTTGACTAATGGAGCCTACATTTACAATGAAAGAGAGATCTCTAGCAGCAGGTCTGATATTGATTAATTATTTTATACAAAAAAGGGAAAGAAAATATATATCAAAATTCTTTATTGTTATAGATTTTGTCATCCTTACCAGGTTTAAAGCCAAGAATTGGGGTTAAACACTTATTGATTCTGCCAATCCTTATCCCATTTTTTTTTTTAAAATACTCCATCCTTAGTCTATCCTTTCCACAAGGGTCATGGTTGACTCAGACTTCTAAAAATCATCTTTAATATCTTTTCCTCAGTCTTTTTGTCAAGAAATAGATTAATTAAAAAACAAAAAAAAAAAAAAAAAATGGAAGATAAAATATCGTCTTTTACTTATTATTATTTTTGTCTTATTTATTTATTTATTTATTTATTTACTCTCCATAGGATTCCTACTAGTTACAGAGAAGCACTTAGAAGAAATACTGGAATCACAAGCAAACAGAACATCACACTCCAACAGTATACAACCGACATCCAGGTCTCTCTCTCTCTGTCTCTCTCTCTCTCTCTCTCTGTGTTGTCTGTATGTGGGTCTTGAGTCTCTTGACTCTGTTTTTTTCCTCTTTCTCAACAAAAAGGAAAAAGGTGTATGAATTATTGCACAGAAAAGCTGAAATTGAAACTTGGATTCTACTTAAATGTCTTTCCTTAAAATTTATCCTTCTGAACACGACACACAGCAGAAGCTAAAGAAAGGCCAATCACTATCATCACCACCACCACCACAAACAGTGCAGTAAATCAAGCACTCAAATTGTCATAAGCTAAACTTCAGCCATGACAAATTTGACAATTCTGAAAGAATGTCATGCTTATCTATCAAAATTCCCTTGGCCTAGTTCCTACGAAGCCATACCATCATCAGCAGTCATAGCACAACACTCGGACAAAGGACCCAGCATGACTGAATAGATAGTTGAAATCAGTGGCTCTGCCATACCAGGTACTGCACGCAATTTGATTATGATGCTGAAATAAGAATTGTCACCTCGAAACAGAGGGAGGCTATGAAACATTTCACAGAAACTTGGAGGTTGTACCCATAAATCCTATAATTAGGTGGAAAGCAGAGGTAAAACCAGAATAAAAGAGAAGGGCCTCTCAATCACATTTGAAGAGATCATGTGATCCCTACCAGAACCTAAAGAGCATAAGCAAGTTTTTCATATGCTTCTGAAACATGTTTTTGATTTATTAGTTCTATTGTCTGTCTCCTTGATCTTAAGATAATTTGCAGTTGACTTCGTGTCAAACTTGAGCAATAATGCCTAACCTTGGGTTCCTCATAAAAACCAGAAATAGTTGTTTCAAGGGTCTCACCTATAGTTTTATAATTAAAGATGATCAGCGTAATCGTCAAAAATGATTTTGCACAGTCGAGTAAATTCTCTTCTCCATTCATGTTGAGGTAGGGCCTTGTGTGTTCCACAGAAGGAAGCACTCCCGAGGTCCATCTTTCTCCCAACACAAGTTGGCAGATGTGAATATCAAGTGTTTAAGAAATTCCATACAAAAAAGATAAGAGTACAGCATACCATTTACACACTTGGTAAGCAAAACAAATACAGATTTTGTCTGGCCTCGAGAAACTAGGCAATTGTACAACAAGAAACTGAAAGTTATTTTCCAGAAGATATCAATGCATTCTAGTACCTGTATTGGTATTGCATCTTTCAACATGTATAGCCTAAGCACATGGAGATATTTGGGTATCAGTGAAACCAATTATATGTTCTTCCCTCAACTTCCATCATATACTCATGGTCTCTTCCCACAACTACACCAATAAGCTCTTTCAGAAGTCCAATTCTTCTTCATCAAATTTTCATAAGTTGCTCAGTTGTTTTGATCTTTCCTTCCTCCAATCCATAAGTTCTTTCAGTTCTCACCATCAACCATCTCTGGTTCAAGCTGGTCTCTTATTCCCACTTCATCTATAAGTTCTTTTTGATTGCCAGGGACCCAGACCCTGCCACTTCCTCATTCATCTGATTTGATCTTTCCCTCACTTACAGGATTTCTGAAGCCAAAATATTACGTTATAATTTATGACATAGGACTGTTGAACCAAAATCCCTTGTGTCTTGGGGAAGAGGGGTTCAGATGTAGACTGGGTTATGGGACAGGTGGTGTTCCTTAAAGAATACATTGCACGAATTGCTTCAATTCTAGATTAACTTCTTGTTTTGGTCAAGAGAGGCTTACTGGGTCTTGCTAGGATGTCCTTCCAAATCCAGCTTGCAAGACAAATAATTTTCTCAGCAAACTAAACCATCCATACTAAGGTACAAATTGCTGGCTCTACAAATGGTAGAACATGCTGAAGCTTCTTGAAAAACTCTTAAAAGAGCTATGCTACCCAATAAGCAGCTAGGACAAACAACTCTGGAGTACCCAATATGATATTTACATAAAAAATGGAAGTAATATACAGGTAACATACCTTAGCACTTATGGAAGATGCTAGCCTCATGTTGTGGGACAGTGTCATTAATTTATTCTTCAGTCAATCAGTAATATATGTTGTCTAAAGCAAAGATGGAGAGTAAATTTGGCACAGAGGAAGTTGGGACCATGGATTGGGCAATTGAAATACACAAATAAACAAATTGAGCACCCTCAACAACATACTCTCAGAATACCTGACCAATGGCCCCATGAGAACATAGACCTTAAAACTGTATCTCATTTTCATCGGTGGGACAACTGACTCAGGCAAGCAAATAGTTTTCCATAGGCTTGTTAGATCCAGATTGTAAACCAGCGATTCCTAGTTCTCACTTCAATATGAGAATTCATTTTGCTGGGTTAAAAGATATTTCAAATGTAAAAAAGGAAAATGATCTGGACATAAATAGTGAGTTGGATACCTAGCACACTTATGGTAGGGAGGAGTAATGCTTTTGTTTGCAATGATAATGATACTCAGGGGTAATGCTTTTGTTTGCAATGATACAATGAGAGATTGATTCAGCAAGGCTCTTACTAATGTTCAATGTTCTTACAAGAAATTGGCCCCCCAAAGAGGATTATCAAGTTCTTTGAGGAAACCCTAGATGAGAATAATGGATATCATTGTATCACACATTGAAGAAGTTCCTTGCTTGTGCAGTAGTTGATGTTCAACAATTGTTTATTTAGATTTACGACTGTCCAAGTAATTTTGTTTCTGTCCGTGTTATTAATTCTATATTGGGATACTTCTTATAAACTGCTTTACTGAACCACACAGAATTTGTTTGTCCAAAATCCAACAAATCTAGAACTGTTCCAGATTTCCTAAAAAGTTAAAATTTTTAGGAGAAATTAAAGCTTAGAGCTTGAGTGAAATAGCACGCAAAACATATAATCATGGAGAAGGAATAACTAGAAATGGATTTGGTTATATGACATGTTTTTATGACTTCAATCCAGCTATAGAGAGAATCAAGTCACTAGGCACTATCTTTGCTTCCCAAATTTTGTCCTTATAGGAAGGAATATAGATATTTTTTGGGGGGTTAAATTTTTGTGTTTATAGAAAGATGTGACTTCATCCTGGATTGAGTTAACATAGCACTTAGCATACTTGTGACACTCATGCAGTATACTACACTCTCAGCAGAGTACTAGAGTGGAATATCTGAAATATCAAGTACACATACTAGATCCTACATAAATTGCATGCTTATCAAAAAAAAAAAAAAAAAGATTAAAAACAAAACCCTCTGTTATTTCACAAACAAGCTGACCATCATTCTGTTCAGACCTAATAATAAATGATTGGAGATAGCTTACAATATATAGGGAAAACACCTTGAAATAAAAAAGAAATTAAGTCCAACCCCAAGCCATGTAGCTCTGCAAATTTTCACTTCACCTGCACAATCTGAACCAGAATAGAAACAATTATATTTAACAGCCTCAATAGGAGAACAGTTACACTGAAATGAAGTGGGGGAAAAGGAAAGAGAACCAAAAAAGCACCTGTATTTGGAGACTTTGACGAAGCTGAGGAGAGAAAAGGAGCAGACCCAATAATCAATATCCAGTCTCTATGATCCAACTCCATGAAAATGATTGAATTCTCATAATGTCCTTTCCCTCACTCTTGCATGTACACAGAAAAGAAAGCTTCTCCAGTGGTGCTACTTTTTTCTGTTCCTCCAAAATTCTCCTATAGAAACTCCTTCACTATACTAATTACTGTCCTGATTCTTGAGAATCATCCTTGGCAGGAGGGTGCTGTTGATGTGGCTGCGGTTGCTGCTGTTGCTGCTGGTGCATGGGGCCAGCCCCACCTCGGCTCTGCCCCATCTGCTGGTAAAACTGGCTTAAGGCTTGAGGATTCAAAACCCCAATATGGCCATCTTGCGAAAGCCCAAGCTCCAATCCCGGAAGCTGCTGAGTGTTCCCACCCAGAATTGAGCCAAAATTCATTGGACTCAGATTGGAACCTGGCAGTTCAAACCCGTGGAACCCAATTCTAGGCAAGTAATTCGAGCTATCGCTGGGCAAATTCGATGTGGACGGACTTGAGGAAGGAACAAACCCTGCACCAAAGCTGCTGACAGAGGGCCATAACCCTGTGGCTACATGGGATCTGCCTAAATTACCCCCAACCAAAGTCCAATTGGTCCTACTTCCGGACCCAACTCCACCTGGTCCCAACTCGTCGATCTTCTGATGCAAGCCCACTGAAACAGAGGTTCCCTGCTGAGAAACAGAGCCCCCAACAGCAGCTAGGGCCGAGGCCGGAATCGTTCCCGTACCCGTCGCGGCGATGATCGATGGCTCTGCTTGCTGCAACAACCACTGTATGGTTTCTCCGTCAGATTTGTGACCCAATTCTCTCGTCAACTGGAAAATCCTTGCCGCACACAGAGCTGGCATCCTTATCCTTCTCCCTCTCCCATCCACTTTCGTATGTCTATCCTTGTTGGAGCTTCTCTTGGGCGCCAACTGCTTCTTCCCTTCATCTTTTTCTGCAATCACAATCTGAAAATCCTTGATTTCTGCCGGCTTGTTATCACCCATGTCTGGCTGCGGGAGACTCAAGAACTTTGGCACCTCTGAAGGTTGCTTGGAACCCTTGGGATCCATGACGACAGCGGAAAAGATTGCCTCTTTGATTGAAATCAAGGTGACCTGAAGAGGCCTACGGTCTTACCCTTCCATGGGTTTTCACTGTTTTTGGAAAGGACTCAACTTCTTGTTCCAAAGAGAGAAGAAAAACAGATGAAACTGCAGAAAGTCCAGATAACCCCACCCCACCTTTCAAAATTTACTTGGGAGATTGGGACTCTCTCTCTCTCTCTCTCTCTCTCTATCTATCCATCTATCTATCCATCTATCTATCTAAAGTCTAATCTCTATCTCCATTTTCACTGTGGTGGGACTTTGACTACCCTGATTTGATACCCACCCTTTAACCGCCAATTTCACCACTTCAGTTCAGACATCAGACACTCCATAATCAGTAGAGCAATAGTACCCTTCCCCACATTTTAATGGATTCCTTCCTCATTATTTCCCCCCCACTGTGTGCTATTATTGGAACAGCAATGTAAGCATATCTTGTAAGAGACTCAACATCCCACGTGGCGGCCATAGTAAGGCCCATCTGGCTGTCAATGAATGGATAGTGGGATTGCTTGTGTACCACACCACCACTCCAGTCCAGACCTATATCCTCCAGAAATGGGAAAAAAAAAGGGATATTAAAAGAGGGGAAAAAAAAAGAAATCAACTACCACATGAGATTGGAGCAGGGGGAGAGAGGAGTTGCCGTACTCAGGTGGGACATTTTAAATTCTTTTTTTTTTATTTTTTATCTCCATTAGAAGCTGCCCTGAGGCCTCTAATGGTGTTGGGTCTCTGAAGACAAGGGTTTCTGACAGTTAATGAGTCAATTTTATTAATTACATGAGAGCTGAGAGCCATGTTGTGCCCTCTCAGATGTGAGTATTTATTTTCATCATCAATTAAATAAGAAAGAAGATGGAGAGGAAGAAGAAGGTGACCATGATGGCTGACAGTCCCTCCCTCCCTTCCCCCCACTTTAATGCTTATAAACAAAGGGAGTAGCTTTGGTGGAATGCAACCCAAAAATCATAGATGGGTGCTTAGATCTACCACGTGGCAGATTGTGTGGGATTGAAATTTTTACAGCAAAAGACTTACATAAGAATTAGAAATAGATTAGTCAAATCAATTGATTTTGATTAGAATTGATCGCGATCAATTCTAAGGTTTTTGGGATTAAATTATTAAATTTTTTAAATATAAATGATCGTTTCTAGAGTTTTTGAGAGCAATTCTTATCTAATTCATATTAAAATCTTCTAGGACCGATTTGACCCTAGTTTAAAATCCTTGATTAGATGCCAAAGTCCTCTATTTACGTGTCAAAGTCAGTTGAATCACACTTAATTATGTGGCAAAACAAAACATAAAAAAAATCTAAGACTACCAAGAGGATACACAAGATTAGATATCCAATGGTTAGAATAATTCTATCACTCTTTCATGTGTCAGAACAATTGTGCCCACCCACCAATTTTTTTGTGTAGGTTACCCTCAAACATAATATTGTCACTATGAATTAATAAATGAATAGTTATTGACAAACAATACACTTTATACCCTTCTTTTTTTTTTATATATAAACTATATACCTTATAAAGGAATGCAGACTTTGTTTATTTGGATATAAAATGGTTGGGAAATAAAATAAAATAAAACATAAATTATTTATTAAAAGAACATCTTATAAAATATATATATGAGATACATAGTTTACTTGTAAGATCCATTATTTGATGCACAAAAATTGCATAAAATAATTCTTATAATTAAATAATTTTATATTCTCCTTCAACTATTTTATATCCAAACAAACGGAACCTCAATAAAAAATAATTGGGCAATAAGATGTCCATATGAAGGGCATTTTTGTCATTCAAAATAAAAATGAATTATCTGATTATCAAAAGCTCCTATTAGATTTAATGTTTTATGTGGGTAAGTTGTGGAAGTAAATTTGCTTTGATGGTGTATATTTAGGATTTCTTGGGTTTGTGTAAATTAGAAACCAAACATTGGTTCTCTGGAATATTATCTCCTCCAGTTCTCTGCCCGACCCAGATCCCCAGTGCCTCTAAATTAGGGCGATGGGTCCCGTCCGGGCAGTGTGTTTGGGTAGGGGTAGGATGGTCATTGCATCCCCACTTGTTACGAGCGCTGGAGAACTAGGCCGGGCAGGAAACTGGAGGGGATAGAGATCCTTGGTTCCCTTTCTCCTTTCCCCGCTATTGTATTTACTTAACTTTTTTTGGAGATTGAAACTCCAAGTTGGATCCTGCCCAACCTTGACCACTAGCAATCTTTTTTTTTTTTTTAAATAAAAAATAAAAAGGTTTTTTTATTCTTTCAATCCTTTTTCAAATTTCAAATCCACCTTGTCTAATATTCTGCTAATGAATGGGTTAAGAGTCCAAAATAAGGTGTTAAGCATCAAGAATCTGTGGTTTTGGTTTTCAAATCAAGTTTGGTCAAGTCCCACTCAACTGATTTCTGGATTTTTCCTTCTAAACATGGCCAAATTTATTCAAATTCACAATAGATTGGTGAGAAAATTAGTAAATTAATGTAATGGAATATAGGTACCACAATCATCTCACTAGGCAAGTTGACCCCAAGCACAAATAAGAGAAATGTCTCAGAAGCAAATCTGAAGTGATAGAAACTTTGGAAGTGCAACAAGATTTCATTATAATGAAATACCATTCTCATTAAAAAAAAATAATTTTTTGAGTGTATAAATGACATTTTATAGGTGTATTTATAATTGTAACCTTATTCTGATTGTCACTTGTTTTACTCACAAAAATTATAAATTAGTGATTAAAAAAAAAGGTTTTTAAAAATGTTTGCAAGGAACGTATCGTTATGTATCAAAAGTTGTCATTATCTTGCACATATTTTAAATGCACATGTGAAATGACATGATTTACCCTCACTAGAAAAGAAATGTGTTCTACTAAAAAATTGAAAAAAAAACTAAGGCTACAATTATTTGATACGTGTTAATAAGAAAAGCCCATTTTTGCTTCTCATGCTTTTTTCATTCCGAAGCTTGACAAGTGACATGAGTACTTCCGTCTTCTACCGTACAAACCCAACCATAGTTGTAGCGACTAGCTTTTCCCGTAAAATAGCAAAACTCAGTGATGCTTTGTTGTAGCTATTGACGAATTTATTGTTAAGACTTTACAAAAAAATTTACCTTTTTCTTTTCATTTTTTGGGTGTACCTGTCTATTTTTTCTCCATGGGACTTTGAATACATCTACAAGAGTGGGGGTGGGGGTATAAGATCAAGACAGTAAAGTCAAACCAAGACCTTTTGGGATCTTGCACTCTATTTTAAGAAACTGACCAATTGAGCAAACAATTATCTTCACCAAAATTTAGTCATACCATTGAAAACTTATGAATTTGAAAAACACTCTTATACCAAGAATCTTAATGCCTTTAAGACTTGGGGGAGGGGGGAGGTTAAAGGATTGGTCAAAGTATTTAATTTAGATGCTTCAATTTTCCACCGCGTTTCCTCTCCTCCTTCTACTTTATGGTAAAGAGGGATTGTTTTCTTTGGCAAGCAATTCAAAATTGCACCAATTAAGAAGAATTGCCAGTTGGTGTGATTATTGTAACCTCTTTACCTATCAAGATTATTGTATCCTCTTCACCTATCAAGAAAGAGTAATAACAATCAAAACTTTAATAAGAAGATTAAAATAAAAAGGGAGAGGGTTCTTTGAACAAATGTTATAGGGAGTACATCAATAAAAAGCGACGAAACGGTTTCATACATAGAGAACAAAGAGTTTATTTCATATAAAAAGAGAGAGATTGAGAGAGGAGGGATTTCTATTGATCCCTCCTTGGACTACTCTCTAGAAAAAAAAATTTCTCATTTTCCCACCTTGTTTGCTAAGGCAACTTAAGAGAAAAGAAAGAATCATACACAATCTTCCAAATCCCATAGTTAAATATGTCAATGAAGTAATGAGGTCCAGATGTGGACATGGGTTTTGTCCATTGCTCTTTCATTTTAAGCTTTAATTTGTGTGGAAGAGTAGATGGATAGATATTTTTATTGAGGGAGGGAGGGAGGGAGGGAGGGAGGGGAGGAAGGTATGGACTATGGATATATAATAATAGCAGGTGTGGTGTGATTATGTGTGTGTTGATGCTTGCATTGCTTGTCATATGTGTTTCCCACCTTAGAGACAATGGAGGGTCCCTCTCTTTTTTGAAAGTTCAGTAACCATTTGACATATCACCCAATATCAACTTGAATTCAAATCTGGAATGGAAAAAAGATCTCTTTACTTTAAATATTTAAAACTTATGGTTTTGATGAAAGATATGTTTCCACAAATCACAAGAGAATGGGATAAGCTAAAAGATCAATCAATGTTGATTTCCTGCTTCTCTTAATCATTTCCTCTTCCAAGGCCCCATCTCTTTCCAAAAGCTTTGCTTTGCTTTAATTTGCTTGTTTTTTTGAATTAAGAAAAAAAATCAATACAGTAGTAATAGTATCAATACATTTGTCATTATAGTTTTTCATCAATCACTTGTTGGTTGGTTTAACCCAAAACCTTAAGATATTAAGTGAATATAGTTCCTTTAAGATACGAAGAACAAACCAATGTAAAACTATATCTCTATAACTCACAACACCTCAACACCATTTCAGTTTTATACTATATATGTACAAAACCCCATGTATTTCTTGTGTCCCAAGCATTAAAAACCCATTTGGCATCTTATGAAGGAAAGTAGTTGATTATAAGAATATCACCAAGGTTATAGGTATCGGTATCGATGATTATATGGATTTTCAACATTGAACCACTTTTGTTGGTTTCATCTAATCCATATCAATATTGTATTGATACCATACAAATACGTAGAGTGTCATCATAGCCAGAAAACAAAGTAAGTCCTAATAATCCAACAATTACACACAAAAAAATTTTCCATGGCAGTATTTTTATTCGAAAAACCAAAAAAATAAAAAAATATTTCTTGATTTTGTGTCAGTTTTATTGGTATTAAAGATGTACTGTAACTATACATACTACTGCAGCCACCTTAAGAGCTCTCTCTCTATCTTATTCTTTATAGGGATTTTCTTATTGACACCCCCAAGGTGTCAATAGAGTTGTCTCTTTTACTTTTTTCTCTTCTTATTTTATTCTCAAAATTTATTTAATGGAGTACTTAATATAGGTGCAAAAAAAGAATATTTTTTAAATGAAATAACAGATTTATCCTTATTAAAAAAAAAAAAAAAAGTCTCAATCATGATATTTTTGAGAATAAGACAAAACCCAATTCAGAAAGGTAAGAAGGGATGATCGCAGATAGAGAAGTGGTAAGAAAGGATATGCTTGTGGTAGAGTTCGATTCTAATATGATCGCAGATAAAGTTGTTTGGAGGACAAGGATCTATATAGCCGACCCCTTGTAGGGGAATGTTCTACTTTGACTTGTTTCTTTACTTATTTTCTTTTTCTTCTTCCTTTTACTTCTTTTATTCCTTTTATTATCACAACCTCTATCGAAACCGTGTAGCCGACCTCTTTTAGTTGAGATAAGGTTATGATTGTTGTCTGTTATTGTTACAGGACCCAATTAAATGAAAGTAACAAATTCTAAAGTCTAAACACACCATTCACACACACCCTTGTTTATCGGAGGATTAATTACTTTTTGTTAATGATATCTTTTTCCATGTCCGGTATTAATTAACAAACTTTGTATTTATTGTTGTATGATGGTGGTGAGGGTCATGGGTTTGGGCCCTTTTGATAAGGTGGATATGGACATCACCGTTATCCACTATCTCATGATGTCTTATCTCTTCTTGCGTCTCTTTCTTTCTTTCTTGGATCTAGATCTTTTATTGCCGAGTTGTCTTGTAGGATCGTGCTGTTCAGACACGGTATTGTGTACAATAACCACCTTACTCCCACTTAGACAAGGCATTTAGACAAAAGTAAAGCCGATATTACGTGCAGCATCATGTCTAGGCAGCACGGTCCTATCGGGCAACTCGGCAGTGGAGGATCCAAATTGTTCTTTATAATGGGTTTATTAACCTTATAAGGGGACAGGGAATAGGTCTCTGGATTCTGGAGTGAGAGATATTGTTCTTCTAAGTCAATTATATGATTGTTGATCAGGAAATATCTGAATTGGCCACTCGGGAAGAATGACCCGTCACCCCTTCTAAATTCTAGTTATCCCGTCCCTTAATCAAAAAATTGATTGACTAGTGCAACTGCCCAATATTTCGCTCAATAAGGTTCTCACCAATTTAAGGTTTCACATGGTTTCCACCCATTTAGGTAATCGGACCACGTAGACATAAACATGTTTCTATTCTGTCTTATGCTTAAAATAATCGATTTATAAATGGGTTAATTGATTAAATCTGACTATAAACAAGCCATAAAACGGACTATAACGGGCTATACACAAGTCATAAACTGTTTAAAATTGGGCTAAATGGGCTAATTGAGCTATATTAATTGGTCAGTTCTTGTGCAGGATAAGTTTAGTAACTGGTTGGATTGGTTTCAGGCTTCAAGCAATCAATTCAGGTCAAGTTTATAGGTGCGGGCCAACTTTTGACACCTCCACCGGTTTAATTTTAGGTTTAGAGAAATTCGACTTAGAAGACATGAAGCGAACACATTAATTAAATATAATTTTTGTAAGGAAATAAAACAAATCAATGAACGAGGCTATCCAACTCAAGAGAAGACATTGACCCTCAGATCAGTCACTCGATCTCGTATTTACCCAAACCAAGAAACCAACCCCCCCCCCCCCTCCCCCCCTTTTGCTCCAATATTTATAAATTATAAGAAAGAAGAGAGTCAGGGCACTCAGTTAGCGGTCGTGCCCAATATAAAGGATGACAATTGGGAAGGGAAGTGATACATCATAAAACCGGTACCCAATAGAGAAAAGACACGTGTATCATCTTGGGGGAGGGGACAGAGAGAACAAGGTACGAGCACTCGACCAAGTGGTTCCATGAAAGACGAGGTGGGAAAAAGGTCGATCTAATGTAAATGACGACCCGATCCTAGCAGAGGCCCGATCATACCACGATGAAAAATCCAGATAAAGCGGTGAAGTCACGTCCTGAAAATGAAGCAGAGTGGCCCTAACGGCCCTAAATTAACGCACCAATCCAGCCTGACGAGGCTTGATGGGTTGGGGGGACTTATCCCTAACCTTAAAAAGACTCCTAATCACCTAAACTCCTATTAACTCATGTCATCGTCTGCAGGAGTCTCCCAATCACCTATAAATAAGTGGGTAACCTCCTTCTACGATCATCTAAATTCAATCACAATTATCTGTTGCTAAAAAGTTCTGACTTAGGCATCGCAATGACTAAACTGACTCGGCCCAGTCCTCTATTGTTGTTTTCTTCTTTGTAGGAACAGCACGCTTCACCCCAGTTCTTGACGCAACAGGAAGGAAAGGGGAGAGAAGGGTAAGGGGTCATTTCCATAGGGAGTTGGAGAAAGACAGACTCAGGCTGAGCAAAACACCAACCTTTCTAAAAAAGAAAAGAAATTGTCCATCTCAGTCCTTGATACATGTTCTTTTGTTTTCAAAAATACCTTTCAAGGCACTCTAAATGGTAGAGGATAAGACATGTGTCGATTGCTGAGTGTACGTGCAACATAATCAGACTGTCCATATCAGATGGACAGTATATCAAAATATCATGGTAAGGCAATTCCTTATCCGTTATTAACCCTTTCTACCCTTGCCCTTAGAGCATAAAGAAAGATGCATGCTTGTTCATCACCTTGCAAGTTGCAACACTTTATTTGATATGGGCCTGGGCCCATTGACTCATTGACAGAACTTGCAATATGGGTAAATGGGTATTGTAAACTCAATCTGGTATGGTGGTTTCTCTCGCCAGGGATTTGCTAGGTAAAACTAAACCTAATGGCCCTAACTGCAATAGGTCCAACAGTTCAGTTTTCTGTATTTTTTTTGTTTTTGTTAGAGAGAGGGATAGTAGGCATACCTCGTGTGGGGTAAGCTAGTGGACGGCAGAATGGGGCATGGGACGGAGCATCATACAGGAGGGTTAGGGGGATCATTTTAAAGAGGGAAGACAGATAGACAGAGGGCATTGGCTTATGGTACGCTGACTGTATGTCCAACCTTTTCCTCCACTTGCACTTTCTTCATCTTGAAGAGAGGATAGATGTTGAATATCCATGATGATCGAATGAAGGTAAAGAGGAACTGGCACTTACAGCAGAGTATCCTTGTGTTTAGTCGTTAAGGTAATATAAAAAAAGAAGAGGGCTCTCTGAGCAAGTAGGGTGTTGTACACCCTTGCACATTAATTCTTTGATCATTATTTCTCTTTCAAAAAATCAGTAAAATAATTCAATTTGAGGAGGTGTAGTGTATGCTTTAGGCTTAAAGAGCCTTTTCCCGTAAAAAAGATATGGGAAGCAGTTTTTTTGTCTGGTAGTGTGGCCTATGCTTGCACTCCCATGTGTCTATCTCTCTCCTTAAAACAAGGGGGCCGAGTTGTCTTTTCATATGGGGAGGAGAGAGATGGACTCATGGGAGTGTTGGCGTAGACCACACTCCTGGACAAAGTTCTTTTTTCCAAAAGATATATATGAAAGTAAAATATAAGAGGCTGATTATTTATCGTCTGCGGTTCCCTGACCGGTGCAATTCCCTAGTGCCTCTCACAAGAGGAGGGTGGACCCCACCCGGGCAGAGTGTTCGGTTAGGTGTCCCGGGTGGGTCCCACCCCCTCTTGTGAGAGGCACTAGGGAACCGCACCGATCAGGGAACCGTAAACGATAACGATTCTAAGAGACTAGCACACTGTGCTATAGTGAAATTAAATATAAGAGAGAATCGTTTAAGATGGTATGGTCATATTCAACGGAGGCCTAGGGACGCCCCAGTAAGAAAGAGTGATATGCTTCCAATTGAAATAGCTAAAAGAGTGAGGAGCAAGCCTAAAATGACTATAGGAGAAGTGGTGAGGAAGGACGTGCATAGTCTAGGTCTTGTTCCAAGTATGACCTTGGACAGAACCCATTTGAGGGCAAGGATCCATGTAGCAAAACCCCATTTAGCCGAGTTTCTCTTGACGTGTTAGGTTGTGCCTTTTTCTTCTTACTAATCTTTCATCCTTTATTTTTGGCATTTTCCATTCCTCATTTTTCTTCTCATGCCCCATCTTTTCTTTCCCTCTTTTTAGTCCGAACTCATTTTCCATTGTTTTGTTTGAATCCATGTAGCCGATCCCATTAAGTTCTTTTAAGGCTGAGTTTGTTGTTGTGGCAGAATAATGTCAAGTCTCAAACCCTCAACACAAACCCAAAAAATTGTCAGGCCCAACTATCTAGCTGCGTGCTAGTGGATCTAGCGTAACTCCAAGGAAGGCTGCAAGTTCAACCCTCCTACCCCTACCATTTTCTTGTAGTAGTTGTAGTAATAGGTATGGCCCAGTGGGTCCCTATCTGTCGCTAGTGTGGTAGTGTCCGACATGATTTGAGGTATCGATATCGGGAGATCTGCATAGGTATTAGCATAGGCAGAGACCATGATCCTTGCCTGATCTCATATCGGTGGAACCATACTGACCAAAGGTAAAATTGTCAATTTTTCTTTTAAAAAAAACCCAATTTTAGGAAATCCAACGGTATAATTGTTCGATATGGGTCGATCTATATTGATTTCTAGGATATCTCTCTCTTTCTTATGTGAAAAGACACCTCTGCCTCCTTCTTTTAGGGAGGAGAGATGGATACATGGAAGTGCTGGCGTATGCCACACTCCCGTAAGGAAAACTGTTTTCCAAATATAACCGAAAAAAAAAAAACAAAAGGAGGAAAATGCAAGCCGTTAGCATTTTCGCGGGCGGTAGGCGCTGGGGAGAAAAGCTTCGAATTGGATAGGTGGAGGGAAAACACAAACACGGGAAGATGAGTAGAAGGCGCCTTCAGCTACACTATTCATCTTCTGAGGAAGAGGGCGAAAGAGCAGTAGGAGCGAAAGAGAGGCAAGGTGGTCTAGCAGAGCCCACGACCACCGCTGCTACTACTACCTCTTCTATCTCTCCGAACCCTAACACTTGCGACGGCATCAGCACTGGCAATAACCCTAACTTAAACTCCGCCTCGGGTGCTCCTGATGAAAACCACCCTTTGGATATTTCCGACGATGATTTCTTCGACGCGCATGATGAACATCATGATCTCCCTCGGCCTCCACCCCCTCCTCCTCCTCCCTCCTCCTCCTCCTCCTCCTCCTCCGTATTCCCGCCAAGAAGACTTCCTCGACTCCCCCGTAGATGCATTCCTCCGTGGCCTCGGGCTGAGTCTGCGCAGGGAATGGTTGGATTCATGCATTGCTGCTCTTCAGAGCTCTCGTTCTGATTTCTCCAGCCTCGATGTACCCAACAAAGCTAAGCTCTGTTTCGAACAGTTCCTCGTATCAGACATGAATTACTCTGGAGGAGGTGTTCTCCCTCAAGATGTGCATGCTATGCATCTTGTTGATTTGGGTGGGCCTTTCGTCTTGCAGGTGCCTTGTTATTCTCATTCTTCCTTGTTCTTTGTAGCCGTTTGTGGTTTCTCTGTTCAAATTTGGGCATCAGTTTCCGTTTTCGTCTCTTCATGTACGTGTCTCAGTTTCTAGATTTGTTTCTTCTTAGAATTTCCATTGCGAGATTGTAGATTATTTATTCTTCAACATTGCATTACATTTCATTTATAGTCTGAATGAACAGTAATGTGAAATTTAACCTTTATTTGTTTGTATCTAATATATGATTGAGCCGGAGAAAACCAAGGTACAAATAACTATACTTGGTTCATTAACTCGATAAGATTCCCATCTTTGTGCATCTTGTATGTACTGTTTTCTCCTGGTCGAGTGTCTCTACTTTTGTATGGCTTAACTGTTTTGGAGAACTGTAAACTGATGTTTAGGAGATTTTAATTCTTCATCTGACATCATGGCATATTTTTCTCCAGGTTGATGAGATTGTTAATATCAGCTATCCTCTTCGGGATAGGTATCAGAATGTGCCTTCCGGAATTAAAAGGTGCCTAAAACTATCCATGACAGACGGTGTGCAACGTGTATTTGGCATGGAATACAGGCCCATTAAGGATCTCGAAGTCTTAGCTCCTGCTGGATTGAAGGTTACTGTTACTTACATATGCGATAGTCTTTGCTGATGCTTTCTTTATTAGCTAATGCTGGTTTTATTAGTGGGGAAACTTAAATTGTCAGTCACTGTATCCAAACATGTGGTGCGCATCAAAGGGGATTGGTCCCAGCTTTGAAGTTCTTGCCTCATAATTTTTCTTACACACACACACAAAAAAAAACACACTTAATCAGGTGATCTTAACTATTTCATCTGTTTCTCTTGTGCCTTTTCTTCTCTTTGGGGTTATGGGCAGGGGACAACAAAGTAGGATATGGTGAATGCTCCCAGAAATTTCTATTGTTATCTAATCGAGTTGGTATTGGTTTAGATATCCTTGGGCCTTTCCATTGATACTCACTATGTGTCCTATGGTTATGGCAATTCTTTGGTTTGATGGTAACAAATGTTTGCCCAAGGAAGACTCTACATTATTTACATGCAGTTAATGATATTGTTTCATTAATGGTCTCAGCATTTCAGAGTGAGCCCTTTTGCAACTTGCAGGTTGCCATTCGTAATGCAAATGTACGGCGTGGACTTCTAATGCTGGTCCCAGAAGTTTTGGAAGTTCTAGGAGGAATGGTTGAGGATTTGGATGCGGCACGCCAGAGGCTTGTCCATGAAGTGAATAAGCCACCGAGGGGAAAAAGGTTTTGTTTGGGCATATTTATATTCTTGTAGGAACTCAAAACCTAGAGTTTACAATGTTGGCTTGGCTCTATATATAATATGACAAGCTTCTTTATCCTTTTCCCATGTTGTTTCAAGTACATTTTTTTAAATGTAATGTTTGTCAGCGCTTCTTCTCTTGATATCTCTACCTTTGGTAGCAATGTGGTTGGAGGAAAACGGCTAGATTTGTCCCAAATTTCACCTCTAGAAGAACTGTGGCATGATTCATTTTCATGTAACAAATGACAATTGACATGATTCTGGTCCATGGTTTGGGTCATGGATGTGGATTGAATTTGAAGCCACTCAATTTGTATGCTCAAAAATTTTTAGTGACAAAATTCCTTTCAAAGTGGATTAACAATTCTCTAGCATTTTCCATTGAAGGGTAAAGAGAGGTTGGGAGGGGGGGGGGATTGTCTTTGTAGAAATGTGTTTCACAAATTCACTGGAGATAACAGGTCCTATAGATTACATTCAAAATATGTTGATTGCTGGGAAAGTGAATGTATTGTTTGGGTGATGGCTCATGACTGGCTTATTTGGTGAGCTTGAGTTGTTGTCTTGTTGATATAAATCACTTGTCAGAGAAAAGCAAAAGAAGGGAAGCGATGCCCTCATAGTTAGTTGAAATTAGACTATTTGACTATCTTTTCTAATTGGTAATTTCTTCTCCTATTTACTGTTTCTTGATGCAGAACACGGACTGGAGTTGTTCCTTCTTTAGCAACTAGAGCTACTCTTGCTGCTTGGCCTTCCAATAATGATAACAATCAAGGGAATTCCAACAATTCAGCATCAGTTGGTGCAACTCGCTTACTGAGATTGGACGAGGGTATTTTTACTCTCTCATGTGTTTAATAGTCTGTAAAATGAGGTGCCAATGCCAAGTTCTCATTTTTGGGGAGATTGAATGAATCCAAATCACCTTTTCATTTTTTAATACTGTTTTGATCATCATCAATAGCTCTAATTATTTTTGTTTGTCCATTTTAGAATAGCTAATATACAAAATGTAATGTGACACTAAGAAGAAGCTGATAGAGATCAGTATAGGTGCATTCATATCAACCATTTCTGACACTAAGAAGAAGCTGATAGAGATCAACGGACTTGTTCTGTTTGCTTGCATCTTGACCCTTCCATTTCCTCTTATGGTGCGGCTGTTATCCATGTCAGCAGAAATTCTCTGTTATGAATATAAAAACTGCTGAGAGCAGGGTTTCCTAACATCTTATTTTTGTGGGCATGAGATGAGGGGTTTCTATTTACTTTGTAGCAATATTAGTTTCTATATTATAATTATTTAGAGAATACTGAAATAATGAAATGACATGGTTAATTGGTAATTAAAGAAGTATAGATGTGAACTTTTGATTATAAAAATGGAGCTAGTGTACAAGTAGATAGAAGTTTCAAATTAGCAGATCATATTTTACATGGTAAATACATAGCAAACTTGTATGTTCTCGTTTTAGGGAACCCAGCCTTGTTCCAAGTGAGAGATCTTTATCGAATGACCACCAAATGATCTTAAATTTTGAGTGGAGGTTGCTAACCCTTAGGTTCTGAAATCCAACTAAAAACCAACCAAGATTCAATCGAAGCAGTGACCTAAGAACTAATAAATTATTTCTGAAAATCAACCTTGTGGTAGAGTCAATCTCAGATCTGATTGCAGGTTTGACTCTCACAAGAATAGGAGGTATTTGGGGTTGGGAACCTAGGGAGTTAGAATATGAGGAGGAAAGGAGGAGTGAAGGAGATCGATCTACATTTGCTGGACTGCAAGTTGCGCTAGAACAAAACAGGGTAAAAGAAGAGGAACACTGGAGGAGAAATAAAAAGGGAGATGGAACTATGGAAGAGAAGGGAAGAAGGCTAAGAAGAACCTAGGTTCAAGAACTCGATTTCGACCAAGGTTTTGGCCTTGGTTAAAAACAAAATATTTCGTGAAGCCACCAAATTTCGGTTGAAACTCTAACACATTATGGTGGTTGGTTTCATTTAACCATTTCTGTGGAGATCCTAATTAAGCATTTAAGCATCCCTAAACACAATGGAACATTTAGATTGTTAAAACACACACTCAAAATGTTAGTTTGGTTTCGTACTCTAGGTTGGCAGTGTACAGCGTACCTTGGCTGTATAATTCTCAAATATAGTCTATTCTACACATAATATAATATATAATAAAAGAAAACAACTAAAATATGCAATTGCAATTTACAAATGGAGAAAATTCATTTAATATTATTAAATGTCAGAATGGTACTACTTATAGCTACAATTACACCATACACATACAAGTGTTACAATTATAACTCCACAAGGGAACGGTCAACCACTAAGTATTAACCCTATTTTTTCAAAAATTTGTTGCAAGAAAATCAAAATTTAAACCAGAAAATTATAAAAATAAATTTAAAGTAAAAAAATTGAACCAATTACGTGAAGTCGTAGATTGGTCTTTGATATCTAACATACAAAAAATTGAAGCCTAACCACTACATACTTATCCTATTTTGTGCAAAAATTAACTTTAGGGAAAAAGAGTATACCTCAACTGTGAAACTTCAAGAAATCTAGCTCAAATGCACCAAATCTTCGTTGTAGAATTTTGATAAATATGTTCCACCAAGATTCGCAAGTGGAATGGCCAAAAACGCAAAAGCAACAAATTGGAGTCGAATTCGTAGTTTCGGTCGAAATATATCGAAATGGGTCGAAACAGCGACCCATTTTGATCGACATTTGGTATTTAAATCAAATGAATGTACCGTTTTGGCGGTACGAAACCAAAATGCTGAAATTGTTTGAAATTTCGACCATAACTTCCAAGTTTCAGTCGAAACATTGCATGCCTATAGAGTCACACATAGTTTTGTTTCGGCCAAGATTGAAACCGAAATATTTCACGAGATTTCGGTTGATTCGACCGAAATCTCAAACCATGATGAACTCATCCGAGAAGTAGGGGTACATGATCGATGGGGAAGGGAGAAGAGAATGAAAGGAGGAGAGAGGAAAGGCCCGATTGGCCAATCCACAACAAACTCAACTTTTCTTCAATTCATTCTCATTCAACTACTTCCATTACATTAGGTTACATGGTATTTATCAAGGTTGTTCGAGGTTTCAACTGAAATTCGACCAAAACCCTGCATGTTTTGACTAGCCATTTCGGTGGTCACATAGCCATATTTTGGTCCGAAACTTCAAGGAAAGCCTAGTTAAGCATTTCAAAACATATCGGAACCTTTAGGTTGTCCGTTGTAAGAACACCAAACTGATTGTTTGGTTTCGTACCCTAGGTTGGTAGTGTAGGTCGTATTTTGCTGTATACTTTCTCAAATATAACCTAATTTACACATAATTTAGTATTAGAACACACAAAATTCAATGAGAACAACTAAAATACATATTTGGAATGAAGAAAAACTGTTTAATATTACACAATGTCAAAGTGTTTCAAGTACAAGTGTGCAAGTGTTACAAGTTGTCAAGTACAAGTGTACAACCAAGGTTAAACACCCCTACGAAACCGCTCCTCCAACTCTATGTCGGTATCAAATAGAGTTCCGGGAAGGCTTGAAAACTTTAGGGAAAAAGGCTATACCTCTAAGTTTGAATCTTACATAAATTTTGTTCTAATGGGGCAAATCGGTGTTGTAGATGTGTTGTTGTACTCCCCAACACCTTGTTCCATCAAGAAATGTAGGTGATTTGGCCAAAAATACCAAATATAGGGTTTTTTTTTGGTTGGGGAGGGGGAGTTTTCTCCATCTTTAATAGGCATAACCACTCAAAACTTCCTAAATGTTTCGACCCATTTCGATCAACATAGTGCTTTTATATACATTGTTTTGTATTGAAACCGAGTCGAAACCGAAATTTCGGTTGAACCCCTATGTTCCTATTGAGTGGCACCTATTTATCGTTTCTATCTTCGTCAAAATTGAAACATTTTGCAAAATCTTGGTGGTTTTGGCCAACATTTCAAACAATAATATATTTAAAGGAAAAGAAAATGAAAGTAAATAGATAAACCCCTGCATTTCCCGTCGGACCAAAACTAAGTTTGGACCCTTTTCATCTCCTTCTGACCTCCCAAACGGGCTCAGGCTGGTCCACAGAAGCAATACT
This sequence comes from Telopea speciosissima, assembly GCF_018873765.1. NCBI lineage: Eukaryota > Viridiplantae > Streptophyta > Magnoliopsida > Proteales > Proteaceae > Telopea > Telopea speciosissima. The sequence continues at coordinate 3,567,245 of NC_057923.1, forward strand.
GCATCAAGGGGAGCCAATGAAGGTTAAGCCTGAGCTTTTACTATGCTAACTGAATGGGAATATTAATCATCTAAGTGGAAGCCCTATGTCCTTAATTTGTGATAAAAATTTTCCATCAGCAGGAATGGTATATTATACCTCATTTATGACCCGATAGTTTGAAATGAGCTTATTTTATTTTCATCATGTCATGCTCTTTACTTTAAGTGAATAATTTTCTGCCTATTTATCATTTTGTATCTGGTTACTGCAGGTTCTGTTTTGTCTGTACCTGGCAGTGGTGCCCGTGAAGTAGCTATGGAAGACGTTGCTTCCAGGCATGCTCCAGATGCTGAAGCTAATATGTCCTCTGATGCCCTTTTGGATGTTGAAGAAATCAATATGAATGATGAAGTTGAATGCCCACTCATATTAACTGGTGGCAATGAGAACCCTTTTACGTACTTGTCTAGCTTATTGGCAAAGTGGGCTGCAAAGGAGGATGGTACACCTTTCGTTCAAGGAGTAATTAAGGTACTTATTTGTTTTTTTATTTTGTTCATTGAGAGGATGATCTAACATTCATTTACTATGTTTTTCTCTGCTTGACACATCAAAGCCTGAACCTAATTTATTTGGTTTTGCTTTGCGTCACATTTTGGAACTTAAGGGTATTCCTTGTGGAATAAGGACATAGATGAGCTATTGTTTTCTTTTCTTTTTTTGATAAGATGTCTTGTTTCTTTTTACACTTCTAATATTTCAAATTTGTCACTCTAGGAATTTTTTTTTGGGAGAGAGGTGGGGAGAAGATGTATGCACAAACCCCTTTCTTTGTATCTTACACTCCTATGAAATAATGCTGCTGTGTTGCAATATTGCCTTCTCATTTTGCAGTTCACACTGAGCATTTATTACTGCACATCTTTTGTCTGATGTTAATTGATCAGTCTGCTAAAAGAATGTGACCGTCTCCAAAAGCTTCATTTTTTACTTTTACCTTGGTCTGTTTGTCTCCAAAAAACTTTTATATGCTTGATTATGGTGAGAACTTGGGCCTGGGGCCACAATAACCACAATATGCTCTGGGTTCCCAAACAATGCCACTGTTTCATGGGCAGATTATGGCGACTACTAAATGTTTTCCACCAAAGGGCTTGGTAATCAAAAAATTAATGTAAGCAGTAAGCAACTGATCACTTTCTTCATTTGGGCAGTTATAAACTATTAAATTTCAACATGATTTACAGGAGTAAATGTCATTTGAAATGCTGAGTATTTGTATAGGCATTCTTTGGAGCATACCCTAAACCAATCCATGGGCCATATGCTCTCTCTTTCGAGATTTTCCTTTCCCATATGCGTATGCAAAATTATGAACAATAGGTGGACTGTATGTCTCATGTCTTGTTGACCACCCCTTCATCTAATATCTAGGGATGCTCTAAGATTGCTGCTGATTGATTGACTCTGCTGTCTCATGTTCTCTTTTTTATCCTCTTGTTGTCTTGTCCAATTAAAGTAGCTTTTTGTTGTTTTATTATTTATCCCCCTTATGAGCAAACATTTCCTGGCTTCCATTTTTATAATATGTGAACAAATAAACTAAATATTTTATTTTCTTCATTTTCAACTCGTCTTTTCCCTTTTCTTTTCTGGGAAATCATTTGATTAGGATATCCATTAAAAAAGCATGCTTGTAAAGATTCAAATATGTATATCAGAGGCATTCTCACTTGGTGAAGTCTGATGGTGAGAGGCATGCCCCACAGGCACTAGGGTCCTATGCATGCGAGCCTACTCACCCAATATTATCGAGCGCTGCCTAAAAGATTGGAGATTCTTAGAACATACCAATTGATCTTCTATACCTCTTGGATACTCTACACTATGGAGCTTATTGTCATTTATCATCCTTAATGGAAAAGAATGATAATCAACATCCTTGTGTTTGGTCTTCTTTTGGATCTGTAAAATATAGTCCATCATTATAAACCTACCTTGAAATACTTTTCCAGTGGGTGACACCTTAGACTGTTGTGAGTATTAGTCTTCTCTTATGTCTTTTCTGCTTATTTTATCATCATGTGTGAGTGCTGGGATGGGTGTGGGGAGTAGGTATATGTGTATGTGTGTACCTCTATAAATGGAAATATAATGCTTAAAAGGATGATGAAATATATGGATCATGAAACATTATTGATCTCCCATGTCTTGCCATGCATTCTAGTTTCCTGGAACATGCTGGAACATTCTGCATAATTGTTTAATGGGATAGACAAAAAGCCCCCATCTTCAAGATTGTAGCCCTTGCACGTTTTTTTTGGGGGGTTGGGATTTTCTCTGGTGCATAGGATATGAATCTAGATTTTTAAGTCTTTTCCTGTCCTGTCAATATATTAGAGCAAATGGTCCTGTTCATAGTTTTTAAAACTGGACCAGATCAGTGAACTGGGCATGGTTTATAAAATTGGATCGGAATCGGTGAAATTAGCTGATTGGACTCAAAATCAACTGATGCCGATTCCAATGAACACCGATTCCTGGCACACCAAGCTAGACCAGTTTCGGTCGAGTCCAATTGATTCCGAGCCAATTTGAATTGGAATCTGTGGAGAGTGGAGACCGATCCATACCAGATTCAGAGTTCTTAAATCTTGAAACTGGGAAACACCAGAATCCCCCTTCTTTGCAGTCCAGTCAAAAGGGTTTTTCAAAAGGGTCAAAACCGCTATAAAACAGACCAAAACGGGAATAAACCGCTAAAAAATGGAGCCACCCACTTTTTTTAGTTTGTGGTCCTGTACGTTTTTAAAAAGTATGGTTCATTCAATACTTGGTCAAATTTTTTGTTACAAAGCTACCACTGCTAGATGCTATTATGGTGCCCTATCAATAAATAGTGTCAATGCTGGTACAATTATGACATAAAGCTTAGAGTAGCATAATTGGCGTTTAGAAGCTGTCATAAGTAATCCTCCTATTTTGTATACTTCTGACACTGCTGACAAATTGCTTAGTGTTTCTTGACTGGGGTGAAGCATTTCCAATTTAAACGGAGGGCTACTTTTGAGCTTCAGATCTATGTTGAAGATGGTAGTCTCATTTCTGAGATCCTCATTGATCACAATGTGAGTTTTAATTTTTCCATCCGATTGTTCATTTGATCATTGTTAGTGACTAATTGTTTGTTGATGCCCCCCCCCCCCTCTTTTCTTTTTTGGCCCCCAGGTTGTACAGAAAGGAATTGGTTATTCTCCTGAGGAGGTTACTGCTGCTCTTTCTTCTTCAGATGGTAAAAGAATTAGTGATATGAAGGAGTGCATGAAGCAGTTCCAGACTTTTTTAGCAAATTTTGAGGTAATTTAAGTTTTGCTTACTCTCGTTCTTTTGTTTTGCTTGTCTACTGAGAAGCATAGTTGTCATGGTACTTAGGCAAGGTGTCAGCCAGCGGTCGTGAGGTCTAGGTGAGGGCCTAGGAGTATCCCAGGCACCCAAGACGAGGCCTTAACTACCATATTATATGCCAATTATGTCTGCCAACTCTGGGTTTTTTTTCTTCTTCATAATCTTCGCCCCTTTCTCTCTCTTTCCATTTTTAGTAATACTTCTTTCATTCCCTGTTATTTCCATGCTCTGTTCTAGGCACTTTGATATCCAGTTGCCTAGGACATCCCAGGCTGCCTTGTGGACTAGACATGGCCTTGACAACCATGCTGATAAGCATTCATTCAAAAGGAAAAACTGTAACGTATACCCAAGATAGAAAAAGGTAAAAGTCCATTTTCATGATAGAAACGTCCAATCTGTTCCGAAATCAGTCCGATCCTTGGTAGCACAGGTTCATTTTAATTACAAAAATTGGCATGCAGACAAATATTAGGGCCACATAGTAGAATTCCCGTCAAACGGCCTTTCTAGTTGGCTCCTTCCAATACCCCTACAATAGAACCAGATTTCATAACATTCTGGTTTTATCCATGTGAAAAGAGGCAACCTCCACTTGTTTAGAAGTAATGGTGTCTGTGCCATTGAATGCAAGAATAAGGATGTCTTATCTGTTTTACTGTGATTGATATATTTCCCCATCACTTCGTTCAGAATGGGTTTTACATGATTTTAGGGTACAATGCTCGTAGAAATAAACAATACCTCTCCTCTCCCAGTTGCACTTGAGATGAATCAGGGATATTCAGCATCTGATGCATGGTCGCTTCTAAGAAGACTGAAGTCCTCTACACCTGCTCAAACACTTCAGTGCCCGCATCCTGATCCAATTGTTTTATCCCCTTGACTGAAAACATACTGCAGTTGGCATCTGCAAAGTAAGAGGCAAAGCCATGATAGAAGCATTGATCATTGAGGGTTCTCTTTGAATGGATTTTGGATCTGTGCATCCTGAGAAATGAGTTTCATGAGAATATCAGGAGCAAAAGTGCATGAGGTTTCAGTGATTGATATGGCCGACAATCTTGAAGATACATTGACAGACTGCCATGGACTCTAGTACGATACATCATCAGCCAAGGTTTCAAAAAATGAGAATTGGATTGGGTGGATTGCTGTTCTGTTCTGGGATGGTGGGTATGATCGGCAATCACCCATCCTGCCGGCACTTGCTCTTTCTCAAAGATCAGCTCATATCAGGCCAGATGGGTGGGCACAGATCTGGTCTCCAGCCTTGTTTTTTTTTAAAATCCTTGCCATCAACTATTTATGTTCAGTCAGCCTTTAATGGTGCTCTATCAAGAAGTGGAAGTTGATTTCCTTGCAGCAGTGCATCAAACAAATGTGACATGAACATATCCGAGAAAGTTCCAGTTGGCAGGAACATGTGAACACCTTATAGATTTGTTGAGTTCTCAGTTCAGATGATATCTTATATCTGCTACGTGGTAATCTGCTTCGCTGAGCTCGCTTACAAACAGGCCATACTCCACTCTGTATGTTGTAATCTTTGAAATTATGAAGCCAAAAAACTGAACTACTGATGTATCTCTCAAATTTCTCAAATATCTGTATTGTGCAATTGTTAATTGAGATGGAATACTTGTTTGCATGAAGCTATTGGTTTTCATTTTCAAAGACTGTAATTCAACAAGTTCTTAATGAAAAAGAAAATTAGAAAAGAGGAAAATAAATAAATAAAACCAATTCAGTTTTTCAATTATTATTGTTATTATTTTCGGGGGGGTGGGGGTGGGGTTGGGGAAGAGAAAAAGAAATAAAAAATAAAAAAAACTCTTCTCCTTATGAAATTGCAGTTGTCGAACAATTTTTTAACACTTTCTCCGTTTCAGCCAAAAAAATAAAGATTACTATTGTTAGCATTTCAAGTATATTCCAATGATAAACATACTATAAATGGAGTAAACTCCCTCCATCCCCTGGGAATTGTTATTCCCTCCAATTCCTCCAATTTTTCACATGGGGGTGGAAATGACCACCCTACCTCCTGCCCGAAAACACTGCCCAAGATGAGGTCCACTCCCCCCTATCAGAGGAATTGGAGGTGATAATTATTCATCCCCGGTGGTACCAAAAACAAGAAAATTCTCTCTTAAGTGATTCTAAATGGCAATGGTTGTTGGCACATTTAGCATCAGAATCCTAGGTGCTATATACACAGGTCGCCCCACCGAACGTTGTATCTGGCTGCAAGATAATGGGCACCTACAGGTCCCCGACTCCCATAAGGATAGTACTCTGGGATTATCTTCTTATCCTCCACTTCTTTCAATACAGGTGTGAAGAGCTCCCACGCCGCATCCAACTCATCACTTCGTATGAACAGCCTCCTTTCTCCTTCAATAGCATCAAGCAGAAGCCTTTCATATGCGCAAGGAATCTCCTTCGAGTACCTACACAATCATCTGGAATCTCCATAAACCAAACACAATTGTGTTTGTCTAAAGTGAAAAGAAAATAATCTTTAAGGTTTCTTGTAAATTTTCCACACCAATAAAAAACGTAGAGAAACTGCATTGACATAAGCCTTTAGGACTAAATGCTTTGCCACGTTAAGATTTCTTGGTCTATTAAATTTTTGAAGGCATGCATTTACTAGTTTCCTTCTCTTATCATCCAAAAAGATAATTTAGAATTTACCTGGCTGCATAGTGAAGATTTAGATGACTGTTGTCCAACCTCATGCCCAAACCAGGGACCTTGTTATTGATCTTCAAATAAACAGCTTCATCAGGCTGAACCCGAATAACAAGCTCATTTGTCGCTTGATCAAGATCTGTTCCAAGACTCTTACTGTATAAATTACCAGGAACATGCCTGAACTGCACCCTTATTTCGGCTCTGAAAGCGACACATGGAATTACATTTTTCTCAAAATTTTTGTTCAAAAATAGGAAAGTCTTCAATACACCATTTTTTTTCTTTTGGGGGGTGGGGGGTGGGGTGGGGGTGAGGAGAACTTAGATGCCTAAACAATTATTTTAGAAGATAGTTTACCAATCGGGTAGACCAATTATATATCAGTGTTCCTACATACCTCTTAGTATGTAGTGCTTTCCCAGCTTTCATTAGAAAAGGCACCCCGTCCCATCTTGCATTATCAATAAAAAGTGCAGCTGCAGCAAATGTTGGAGTAAGGCTGCCTTTAGGTACCGTTTTGTCATCTGTGTAGGATGGGTATGTAATACCCCCTCTGGTGTGGCTCTTATACTGACCTATCACCAGATCTTCTAGTTGCAAAGGTTTCATGGAGCGAAGAACTTTAACCTGCCAAACAGTTGAGAAATTTAACAGAATAAATTTTGTGACCTACATTTAAGAAAAGGGATGCTCCTTTCTTCCTCAAAAACCTTTTCATTTCTGATGTCTTCTGCATCCAATCTGACTGGAGTTTCCATGGCAAAAAGGGCTAGTATTTGAAGCAGATGGTTCTGCAGAACGTCCCTTATAATACCGTAATGGTCAAAATACCTGAATTTGATGAACAAAGTAAGAAACCAGATGTCCTTGAAATAATTTTGGGACAAAGATAAACTGAAATTACAAAGGAGGCTTACCCTCCTCGTCCTTCAGTGCCAAAGTCTTCAGAGAAGATCAACTGTACATTTCTTATGTACTGCCTTGACCATAGAGGTTCAAAAATGAGATTGGAGAAGCGCAGCACAGATAGATTTTCCACTAGTTCCTTCCCCAAATAGTGGTCAATCCTGCAGTAAAAATGCCATACCAATCATGATAAGAGTCCATAGTCCTTAACCTAAAAGAAGCAACTTTAGTTCAGGAAAGCCACCTGAAAATTTGATCCTCCTCTAAATAGTGCTTCAGTTCTCTAGTCAAAGCAGCAGAGGATTCTGAATCTCGTCCAAAGGGTTTTTCAACAATAACCCTTGTCCAGCCATTGGTAGAAGAAGCCGATGAGCTTGCACATCTTACTGCATCAATAAATATATTGGGTGGAATTGATAAATAGTATAGGCGGTTTGAAACCCTCCCGCCCTGCATGACCAATTTATCATATTGTCAAACTGGAAGATAATAGTAATGCTTAATGACAAGAAACAGAATTAGTAACATACTATTAAACTAGTTACTCCTTATCTCTATAATATAACATGATCCATTAAGATTCACAATAAGAGATGCAGATGTACACGGGATTTGATGCTGCAAATAGGTATTTTCCATACAGACATGGATTTGGATATTCCAAAATTGACATCATGAATATTGATTTTACTATTACTGAACCAGATGACCACAAAAAAAACCATCTACCACGGTGAAAATGAAGATCAGCATTACAACAATTTGGTTGGTGACCATATGGTCGTAACATCCAGGAAGATCCTCTCTTAACTCGCCATATGCACTAAAATGGAGAAAGAAAAGAAACTAATAAGAAACATCAACACGGTTTTTGCTAGGTTAGCAAGAAGAATGTTCAAGGATATTGTATCAACGGCTTTGTGAGAAGTCCAACAGGAGTCAACATATCCACCACCTTTTACTCATTTTGTACGTTTTAGTCCAGACGCATCTCAGGATACAGAAATGCAAAGACCCTCTCTAGGTCATTACTTAATCAAAACATTAAAAATTCAACAGCTGATAATTAAAGGGGAAAAGCCCAATACGCGTGGTGGACCACATAATGAAGGTAGATTTTCAAACTCGACATGTGACCAATAACACACATAATGCATGCTGTCACTCAGGACTCACTTCCTATATCTGGAATCTGGACCCAAAACAATCAAGTATCATTATGTGAAGTAGCAACAAGGTAGCCACTAAGAAGCATCAATGTCAGTCCATATGCGCTAGCTGATCTACAACCAAAGAAGCAACGGTGGTCTACGATCAGCTTTACTCCGCCCAAGTGCGCGCACTATTTTTCAGCTGGGTGAGCCAATAGCAAATAACCAGGTCTACCCTCTTTTCTCGATATCCCAATTATAGAGTTCATTAGCAGAAGTGGAGATAGGGGGGATAGGAGTTATTACAACATTAATGTGAAAATGACAGAAGCTGATATAAAGGGAAGAAGCACATCCTGGACCTTCACCTGTGAAGCACTACGCTCCTTTTTACAAAAAGACTACTTTCCAAGTGACGGAGATGTTAGCAATGAATAAATAATTAAAAGAGGTAAAAATACTAATATACTACTACTACTGAAAACTTGGGTCAAATATGAAATGGAAAATCTTTAGGCATGGCACCAACATATACAACTGAGTCTAGTTGAGCTAGAAACAATCTGGCATAAAAAAGGGAAAAAAACCCTGCAATGAAGCACCAAATCCAATATTAGCAAGGCATCTTCAGTTAATTCCACAGTAAACAATCTGGCATAAAAAAAGGGGGGAAACCCCTGCAATGAAGCACCAAATCCAATATTAGCAAGGCATCTTCAGTTAATTCCACAGTTATAAAACCTACTTAACAAAATCATGATCTCTAGACCCCAAAGCATTTATTTGCAGTCTACAGAAAAAAATAACCAATAGGTTCTTTGAAGGATCATCAGAACCAGCTTATGACGTTGATGGAAGGGCTTAAACTAATCTGTGGCTCCTACTTGTCATAAATTCAAAGGAATGAATGGCAGTAATCACAGGACTGGAGAACTTGCTGCTTTAAGCTGTAACATTTTCCATGGCTCTACTTGGTGGAGGGCCGATTAGGGGAAGAAGAAATCACATAGGAAGAAGAGAAGGGGGGGAGGGGAGTCGCAGTCGCACACGCACACAACCACGTAGGCTCTCAAACACAACCAACTCAATTTATCTTTTCAATCTATCCCCAATGAAGGGGATTATACCATATATAAGGAGAAATAAAAGACTCCTACAAATAAAGACCAACTCTCTAACAAGGAAACTAAATGTCTGGCGCATGTGAAAAAGAAAGAGGTGGCCTGAGAGGGGTCTCAGAGTTGCAGGGGAGGGGAAGAAATCACAGAGGAAGAAGAGAGGGCATGGGGGGAGTCGCACATGCACACAGCCATGCAAGCTCTTAAACACAACCAACTCAATTCATCTTTTCAATATACCTCCAAAGAAGGGGATTACACCATATATAAAGAGAAATAAAAGACTCCTAAAAATAAAGACTAAATCTCTAACTCCTAATTCAAAGGAAACTTAAGAAGAATTGGGAAACCAAATATCCTACGTAGCTATCAAAATAAAATAAAGTAAAAAGACATTATCTTCCCTAAATAATATAAATTCCTAAAATCCTACTAGATCCAAAAACTCCAACTGGATTTGGTTCATCTTTATCTGGGTTCCCAAACGGGTTTAGGTTGGTCCAAGGTAGTGCACCTGCATCACTACTGCAGGGCTTCTGCAGAGTTATTCTGAGGCCTTCTCTATGGAGAGCACATAAACTGAGCTCAACTTGCAAAGCCTTATCTCAAATACTAGGGGTTGGCCAGATTAATCATGTTCCACTATTATACTTCCACTTTTGGTGCCAATACATGTAATGATGTTTCTTTTCTCATCACCTCAGCACATGAAGAACTAAAATCACATATAGAGGATTCCCCCACAAAAGTAACTCAGAAAAAAATTAATCAACATGAAAAGTTAAAGAGTCTAATAAGAATAATAGTATGTTAAGTTACAAATTTAACATTATGTGAGTAAAGCACATAGAGACTACGGAGATATTCCTAATTTAACAATCTTACAGTGCTAGGTCTCAATGTGTTATAATAATTTAAATGAATCTTCAGGTTAAAGAAGCATATCAAATGCAAACCAATACAAACTCTCTTCTGTTGATATACAACCTAAATACAATTACTCTTTTGGCACAAGGAACACATTGTTGGCAGTAGGTTTAATCCATTTGGTATCTTTCTATAAGGTCAGACTGAAAATTGGAACCAAATGATCAGCTAGTCAAAGCAATGACTATAACTTGGTTAAGTGAAAGCTTCACTATCTTAACCACACTGGAATTACCTCATGTTCCTTCAACTTCTTGTCTAGATCTGCAAAGTTTTCCTCTGAATCATACTGGCCAGAATGGTAAAAGCACCTTTTTAGAAACTGGTCCATCTTTTCACTACAGTTCTCCCTAAAAAAGACAAAAGATAAGTGGTATAGACTTCACAAAAAAAATAAAAAGGTGCAAATTCCGGTCTTCAACAAACAACAGAACCAGGTGACAAAATATTACAAGTCAGAAACAAGCAGAAGATAAGAAGACATCAGCATCCCTCAAAAGAGAAAAGAGGATACAGAATTTATATACAAGAAATTAAGAGGGGAATCAGTGTCAGAGCAAGGATAACCTTTTATCGATCCTGCAAGTAAGCGTCTTGTTAACCATGTCCCTGAATTCTGCATCTGTCATCTTACTCCGAGCATAACCAAACACAGTAAAATGCTGTAGCACAGAAATGTACCAGACTCAAGTCGTACCATCTCAGAAGAAAAGCAGCCAAGAAAAAGCAGAAAGAATTCAATGAATAAAAGACATATTTAAAATAGTTAAAATAAGCAAAACCTTGGGTAGGCAATCTTCATAATAAAGTGCAAAAAGAGCAGGAAATATCTTCTTCTTGGCAAGGTCCCCAGAGGCTCCAACCACAGTGATGCTGACCGTAGGCTCCTCTTTGAAATCAAAACCTGCAACATCTTTAAATTCCTCTGAAGATTTTATTTTCAGCAACTCATCTTTGAATGTTGTCATGGGAGTCTCATTTGCAGGCAATGATGCAGTTGCAGCCACTTCACCTGATGCCAAATTTGCAATGTGAATTAAAAACAGAGGAAATAGATCCCAATTATATCTTTGTGCGATGAACCTCGGAAAAGAATGAGAGAGTGAAAAGGCATGTATAAAAATGCAGATTCTTTAAATTAATCTTAAACCAACTCAAAAAATCCAAGTCCCATAGTACTTGGTGTGCGGTATAGAATTCCTGTTCCATGCTTCCACTAGGGTTATACTTCCAATCACAACATAACCATCCATGTCTTTGCTCACTAATTCAGCCTTAGTCATTTTGGGCCTTCCCCTTGTCCTTTTACTGCCTTCAACTCACACTACATCGCCGTGCAGGGCTCCACTGCACATGACTGGACCATCCAACATTCCTTTAAATTGTCAGCTATTGCTTTAAGTTTCCATAGATGCATTCATTAGTTATACTATGCTTTCTATATTTGCCACAGACCAGCTGGATGTATTCAATTTCAATCCTATCCTTTCTAGTTGTCCACTCATTCTTCTCAACATACCAGATACTTTTAAACGTATATTTGTATTATTTATAAGTTCTTTCAACATTCCCACAACATAAAGAGCAACCAATGAAAGATGACAAGGGAACACAATAAAAAGCAAGCAGAAAGTAGAATTCTCCAATATGAAATAAAGAGACTCAAGACGAGAAACTGACACACTAACCCAAATTGAGAGAAAAAAGAAAAGAGGATGGGAGGGAGGGAGGGGAGAGGAGGAGGAAAATCTAGATGCATAACATAGAAACTCCAGCTCAAATCAAATAAAAAAAAGTAAAGAAAATGGCCGGACCAATGTAAGAAAAGCGAGCTAACCATCTTAGATAAAAACCTCAAAATTTGACAATAGATGGAGATAACTGCCATACGATAAGGCAGAATACATAACTAATAAAGAAGAAATCTACCTAATCAAACACGAAAGGAAGCACACACAGCAGCTGAATCACACAAATAATGACAGACAACAAAAGGATGAACATGATACAAAAACTTAAGCAGCATAAAGAAGAGGGGAAAAAACCCAATAACAATTCTAACCAATATTTCATTAAAAGTTAAATTTGACCAACCTCCTTGCATGCGAACCACATTGCGGCGATGATTTCTAGGAGACTCAAAAGAGACATTCTGTGAATGCAATCGTTTCGGAATTGAAGAAACTGTAATACGGTGTTGACACCCAGATAATGACGAAGAAGAAGAAGTGGCAAGACGGGAATAATAGACAGAGTAAGAGCAATTTGGAGAATAGAGAGTCGGCATCTCTCTCTCTCTCTCTTCTCTGTGATTATGTATCTTCGGGTATCAGAATAAGAGCTTCGTCGATGGTCTCATTAATGGAGTTTCAGAAATCGAAGAAAGAGTTTAGGAGACAACTAGGGTGGTGGTCCCTTGAGAATCCCTGAAGGAAGGTCGAAGGAAGAGAGGAGCTCAGAAAAGGGCACTCATGGCTCTGTAGACTGTAAATAAAAAGAGACAAATTTTTTGTTTCCGTTTTTCTATTTAGAAACGGAGACGTGATGTGGAGACTGAAAGAAGTTATACCCTAATCACTTACGCTTCAATATGCCCATCATATGTTGGTCCTATTTGCGGTCAAATGAGATTCCAATCCTACGGTGTGTATTCCTACCATCCTATCTCTTTCGTTGCACTGGAATACTTATTAGTAACTCCGTTGACTTTGACTGCCATGAGAACCTAAACAATTAACACAAGTTATTTCAGTTAGGTCACACGATCGTGACGTTGACGAGGGAGGCAACGGCAACGAACTGTGGGGAAAAAAGAAAACATACAATTAATGACCCATGGAAGGAAGAAGTTTATAACCTCTTCCCTTCTGATCTGATGAAGTGATGGAGAAACTGAGAAAGCCCTTCCATTAAGGTTGGACGATCCTGGTATTCGGGATCGGTCAGCACTCGTATTGGTATTAAAGGTGTCAATCCCAATACTTTTTCATTTAGTAAATCGGATTAAATCTAGTTTTCAGTCTTGAATCTTGATTATTAATTGGAACGGGATGGTATCAATTTTTAAACAGTTTTAGACCCAGTAAAACGGGAGAAGAACTTTAATAGTGCCGAAATGGTTCCATTGTTAGAAAATAACTTAGAGTACGAATCTAAGATAAATTTTATGGTTTAAGAATTAATGAGACTTAATATCCATAAAATAAAATTTAATGAGAATGAATAAAAAAAAATTCCCCATATATGATTTTAACGCCATCACAAAACAAGTAAATAGAAATAAAACTAAATGTTCGTTAGCTGATACCTCCATAAGAGAAAATACCACTATAAATAGGGGTGTCAGCTGTGAACTGTCAACTGTCAACTGTCAACTGGTCCGGCCTGGTTGGGCCTAGCTGGGCCTCACGGTGCTTAAAGCTTGCATCGTGATCGCCCATTTAAGTATTTGGATCGGGTTTGATCGAACTCGATCGGGCTTCGGCCTAGTGTAATCGGGTCTAAACCGGGCTATGGACATGTTTAACTCTAAACGGACATTAATCAGGCCTTAACAGATTAAGAGTAATAAAATAAGCAACTTATATTTTTCTTCATTGCTTCTTGGGTTTATTAGTTTTTTTTATCAATGTTGGAAAAAAAAACCTAATCATGTGGTCCTCAAAATATGGGTAAATCAAGATATCAATCAAAGTCCAACGTCTTCTGGGCTTACTCATGCTACACGGGATCAAGCTACTACATCAGTTTTGATATGAGAGTGAGACCATATTATAATATATATGTGTGTATTAATAACCTAACACATTGACCAAGAGCTGAAAATTTTCAAGATCCATATTAAGTTAAAACCTGGCTGATCAGCCAAAGACCAGACACACCACTAAAATTTATAAATATTCAGTACACAAGGTTTCAAAACCAGCACATAGGTCGGGGTAGTATTTGGTCGGTCTGGTCAGACGTCCGATTGGCTAGAACCCCACACCGGGATCTATCGATTACTAAACGTGTCAGGCATAAACGGGCCAAGTCGGGTGGACTCGGTCAGTTTTGTCTGGCTGGGCTTGAAATTGACACCCCTAACTATAATACATTAAATTACAACCACAAAACTTCAACACAAGAACATGAAATATACCCTTTGAAATGGTACTAATAGTTTCAGTATGTAATCGGTATTTCAGTATTGATATTATTGTGAATCCTATCCTAAAACCGTCTCGTCCCATTTACTATTTGGTATCAAAATCAGATCATAATATCATTCCGTTGATTAATTAAATGATCCAATCCCCAGTTTTACTGAGATGGTTCCCGATTGTGGTCCCAAATAGACATCCATACTTTGCAACATGTGCTGATTTTAGTTGAGGAAAGAATGAAAAATTCCATCCTCCAACAGGTCATAGCGCAGCTCTGGACGCAACGATGAGCCGTCCTCATAGTGATCCCAGGTTTGGGGAAATCCCCCGGTCTGACGCGACTCTTCAACGTCCAAGTCAACTTCGTCACATCAATTTGCTCTTTCTCAAAAAAAATAAAAATTCGTTACATCACCTGTTGTGTGAGGGAATTCTTCTTCCTACTTCACTTCACTGGAAAACTCTTTTTCTAGAACATGGAAATTCCTATTAGTAGATCCAGATACCACCAATTGGTTCTAAGAATTGGTATTGGATCAATCAACTCTGTCCATTGGAATCATTGATCCTGATTTTGGCCAATCTGGAGTGGCCGATCAATGCTGGGTTTCCAGGGTTTAAGCCAATTCCGATCTTTTCCAATTGAATTGGAATCGACTGAACCCGATCTAGATCCCAAATTTTCCTCATGGCCGATCATGTTGGCATGCAATTCTGTTGCTCATACGTTAGCTATTCAAGCTAGAATCACTAAGCATGAACTATATTTGTATCTCTTAGATGTAAATACGTTCCTATTTCCATAAAAAAAAATGTCTTTTTGTTCTTGAATGTAATATATAGATGTGTTTCATTTTTTGTGCATGGTAATGTATTTACACGGAGGGCAGAAGGGCCTTATGTACCATGAATAAAACCTTTCGCTTTAGATATAGAGAAATGTTTTGTGTGGAGAAGTGTATCGCCTCACTGACAATATATGATAGATGATAATCATTTTTATGTGTGTGTTCTCATTAGCTCTTGTATATGCAAGAACCACGTTCCCCCATAGAAAACGCTTGCTCTGAAAAAACTTTTTCCAAAGTACTTTTGTAGTCAGCTGCTTATATGTGAAGAATAACCCTTGAAACTTAGTAGAATTTATAGAGGGAATCCTCTGCTCCCTCCCACCCACCATGAAAGCCTGGGCCTGAGCTTTTCCCTCTAAGCAATTGATTTATTGTTTAAATAGTAACCAATGTGTTTTTTTTCAAGAGAGTGTGTGTGTTAGTGTTTACTTCGTGGTTAAGAGAAGCGCATCAACGGTTAGATCCTTCTCTCTCTCTCTCAAAGGAACAAAATTAAACGGACATGAACATACCTAACACACTTCACGAATTCCTAAAGTTCGGAGCCTGCTTTTGGCTCTCTCTCTACTGACCAGTGCCCACCGCCCAGACTTTTACAAAAAATGTGAAAAAGAACTGTCTGGGAGTGTGGCCTCCTGGGTCCAGACGTAGAAAAGGGAGAGGGGTGGGGGTGTCTTTTGATTCTTTTGCGTGCAATCTCATTGGTCCCCATGCAACGTTCTCCCTACTGAGAACTTATTTTTATATATAAATTGCATTTGATATGCCTTCTAGGTGTTTAGAATTCATTCTTAAAATGCATACCAAACGAAATCATAGAATAGAAAAACAATTGTAGAAAACGATCCTACTTACTAATATAGATATATATTTTTTGGATGAATAATCCTACTTACTATTAGTCAATTGTATAATATTAGTTATTACTATTACATTTTTGAATTAATTTTTTCTCTGGTAATTCTTCTGGATAAGGTGATGGATGGAGCTCATAGATTTAGGTATCATATTGTAGCGTCTGGTGATTGATATCGATACAGCACCAATGTGTCTCCGCCGATATATTAAAAAACGGTTTTTGTACAAGATTTGGCTTGATACAATGCGGTATGACCGATTCATATCATATTGGAAACGACCAATATTAGCACCGAAACGGTGAACTAAAACCTTGATCGAGCTGCATCCATTGGTTATTTTAAGCCTTTAACAAATCCGGCCGCCATGGTCATGGATGAGAATAACCGAATTCATAATGATACATATGAGTTAGGTAAAACTTAAATATAAGGCTGTGCTTGAAACTTAAAAATCAGTTTCGAGAATGCATAACAAACACAGCTTTACAACTTCTTTTTCACAAATGTGATATAGTTGCTTAGAATTATACAACAGAGAATTAGGCTGACATTTAAAATACAAAAATTGTTTTTCCAATATTCATGGAATCTACACCACTCATGAATACTAATTTATAAAAATAGAAAATAAAAAAGTTTGTTTCTATTTTTACAAGTCATTTTTATTTATGAATTACTTTTTGATTCTTTTCTTCATTCTCCATTCGTTTTTGGGGCAGGAAGTGCTGGGGTTTAAAATTTAAAATTTTCCTTCTCAAATCCTCATGTACAGTAAAACAAAATCAGATCAATTGTTCAGCTTCGAGCTTTCTTTGTCTGTTCACCCTAGCAATGAAATCCTCAACCCTTCTTTTCAAATCGTCTCCATCAAAAATGTCCTCTCTTTCTTCTGCTTTTTCTCCTCCTCCATCTTCATGAACCCTCTGTGTAGTCTCTTCAGTAAAACGCATCTCCAATTTCCTTGATTCCTTTTTCTCTTCCTGGGAAGAGAACCTCTGAAGGTTTTGGCTTCTCTTCACATACTCATCATAGATATCGGCAGCAGAGGAAGAGGAGGAGGAGCCCACCAGCTTAGATTCTCCAACAAGGAAGACGATTATGATGTTGCAGACAATGAACAAGCAAGTGGGATTTAAGAGGAAAGATCTCATTTTGGGGATGGAGATGAAGAGGAAGGACTTTGTGGAAGAGAATAAAGAGGGAAACCAGAGAGGGCTTGAGCAGAAAAGGGTACCAGTGAAAACAGTTAGAGAGTAAAAGATGAGAGTGTTTAGAAAGTAGTGTTTTTTCTTGTACTTGCTAATGGGTTGAAGTTTTTGTAACTCTATGGGATCCATTTGGGATGAAGATAGAGAGATGGGTTTAATGTAGGGGTTTAGTGGGTTTCTAGGTTGGTATAGACTATAGAGGGATCCTTTGTGGAGAAGCTTGGGAGGCAAATTTGGGGGAAAGTATGGAGAAGCAAACTTAGGGAAGCTCAGGGAGGATTCCCATCTGACAGAACGTAGAGCAGAGCCAAAGATGGGTTTATATAGGAGTAGAGGAAGAAGAGGGAGCTTTCAGCTTTTTGTTGGTGCCTACTTTTTTTCTTTAATGCATTGGGAGGGTGGCTTTTTGAAAATGCCATGGGGGTGGGAAGAAGGCTCATGGGTATTGCTTTCTTTTCTTTTTTTTTCTTTTATTGTTTTTTTTGGATAAAATGTAATTTATTCAAAATGAGAGCAAGTGGAGCATAAGGCTTCCCAATTACATAGATCAAGAAGAAGAAGCTAAGGGTTGGATATTGGCCAATCTATCCTACTTGCCACGGATAAGACCTTACTAGTTAGGAAAATGCACAAAGGATCACAAAAGGAACTGTGAAGATAGGATCCCAATGTCTTGGATGAACCCCGTGATCGTGATCGAGAGAGGAGGGGGAGCCAGCATCCGATTTAAGTGCTTGATCATATTGTAATTATCCAACTAGTTGATTGTTTTGATTGAGTCTGGATCATCTAATCACGTGGGTGCCATCCCACATGGTGAAGGCCAATGAAATGGAATCTCCACTCATTTGATTCCATCTGACGACGTGGTTAGAGGATCTAAACTCTCAATTGGGTCCTCCAATCCCTCGGCAGGGTTTCAAAACAAGGAATCGATTTCTAATTGGATCTAGCCGATTTCAATTTGATTTTGTTTGGCTCATAGTCCATCAAGTTTCATTTGGAATCGAGTAGATTTTGTTCCAATTAGAAGGTCCGAAATACTTTACTCCAATCCAATCACAGGGTCAGATCTGGTAGATGAAAAGATTCTCTCGTCACCATGGATTAAGAGAAACTAAGTCTTTTGCAAAATGTAAAGGCAAAGTTACCACTTAAACCATTTTAGAATTTGCAATTGTGCAAAGAGGAGATGAAAGGTTTGTTTGTGAATGATGACATTTGATATTCTTTTTAACTTCCCTTCACGATTGAATTGGGAGGAAGCAATTTGAATGAAATAAAGGGTATTTTTATATTTTTAAATGGTGACTAACATCAATAATTCAGCCTAATGACAACCCATTTAGCTTACAACATCAATAAGCCTAGGAACCACCATAAAGCTTGTATGAAGCACAACCAATTTTGGTTCTCTTTATAAAAGGGAGGAAAAAAAACACATCACAAGTATGCATTTTTTAGGTCTGATCACTTCCTTCACTAATAAGTTTTCATTTTTTAATAAAAATTTTATTGGACAAGGTTGTAGTAACCCTGATCGATCACTAATTACATATTTACATGTGTGCATTATTAATTTGTTTTCCATTTGCTTTTTGGTCGAAAGAAGATTTCCTTGGATTTCCCCCTTGAGGAAGCTTTTCACAGACACAGAGAGAGAGAGAGAGAGAGAGAGAGAGAGAGAGAGATAATACAATAATTGCTAGTGAATGGAGGAAACAAAATAAAAGGGTGACGGAGACAAGTGATACTTTAGCCTCAAAGTGCTCAAATTATTAGTATTTGATGGTTAAACTTATGTTTTGAGTACCCAGAGTTTAACTGAAAACAAAAAAGAGTACCCAAAGTGCCAGGGAAACAAAATCAGAGAGAGAGAGAGCGCGAAATGACTCTTCATTGCTGTTTTTTTTTAGGGGTACTGTTTTATGTGTCGTAGCGCAGGTTGCACCCAGGCACATGGAGGTGAACGCAATGACCACCCTGTCCCCCTGAGTGGCAGGTCCATATACCTGGACGCACCCTGCGCTGTGGCCCAGAGAACATTTTCTTTTTTTTTATTTATTTTAATAAAGATAGTTTTCTAAGCAAACGGTATAAAGGAAAGCACCAATAAAGTGTAACTGAATAGTATCTATATAGGTACCAATCAACGCAGCTAGGTCATTTCATGTGTGTGAGAGAGAGAAACTTCCTTCTTTTTCTGTTTTTAACGAAAAATGCTTTTCGAAATGGTCCAGCATTTGGGCTGGGCTTTCTTATGCAGCTCTAGTATTTGCCACGTGCTAGATTGAGCCTAAATTTGTGGATAAATAAGTTGTAGGGCTTCCTAATTAACTTTCAACCCCCAAATGCACATTGCTTATGAGCCAAATTTAAGTTTTCAAAATCTGATTAGAAAAGGCAACTTTGAAAAAATGGTTGAAAAATTAGAAGGCAACAACTGGTGAAGTTGTTTGGTGCTCCTTTAAGTGCTTGCGGGGTCTAGGGGTTCGAGGGATCAATTCTACTGCCCTCACTTTACACAAAAAGGTGTGCCCCTCTACCTCCCTCTCTTGCCTCCTTTCTTTTGTAATGTAAAGTAGTGTAAGACTGTTTATGTCGAACACTCCTCCCTCCTACGGTTCTCTCCTTCTTCAAAAATTTTTTTTTGAAAATAAGACGAGTAATTAAAAAAAGTTACATATTCGAAATGTACTTATAACTAAAAATATGTCATTCCATCAATCATTTAGGAATTCAAAATAGTTAAAATGGAGAAAGATGTGTAACCTTAAGCTTAGCCAAGCGTGCTTACTTTAATTAATTAATGTGCAATCAACCAAAATCCAAATTATAAGTAGGAATTAAGTTTGTTTTTATTTTGGGCTTTTTCTCACAATAAAGCCATGTGTCTCTCAATTTTCTAAGCAATAGAATCCCTAACAGGTGTCCCCCCACGCCCTCCCGCCCTGAAATGTAGTTAGAATTAACTAAGGGAAACCTTTGAAGACTATAATATTTGGGTATGAAATTTGTAATCAAATGCAGCAAACCATCATTCAAAAAAACAAAAATCCCCTCAAAGAAGAATAACACTAAATGTACGTTCATATCTTAAGGTTTTGGGTTGGACCCTCCAACAACTATAACAATCCCTCGTCATCATCATAAAGATTTGTTTTACCTCTCCTCCACTTTACGAGGGTTTGGTGGTGCAATCTAAATCACTTGCATGTACAGTTAGATGCATTTTTCTTTCATAAATGCTCTCTCCATGCATTCTTAATGGCAGCAAGTGTGACAAAGTGTATAATATTATGTGCTTAATGAGACCCACTGTAGTATATGGGCGCTAGATTGGACCAGCCTAGTATCGAATAGGTAAAGGATTTGATTTAATACGTTCCATCAGCTCTAGAGCTTTTGGCGTATCGGTTAAATACCCAACATTTGACATTAGAACCGAACAATATGTCACAGGTTCGAGCCATGGAAAGGACTACCAAGTTCAAGATAGGTTAAAAGGTTTGATTCAATGCATTCTATTAGCTCTGAAACTTTTGGCCTATCGGTCAAGTACCTGACATACACTTATGGGTATGTGGTCCAGTCTCCTAATGGTAACCCATATTTGTAGCATCTCTTAATTAATTGCAGTTTTTCAAACCCTAATGCAATGGGAATTGTCAAATTAAAACACGTAATGTTAAGAATCCTGATCCTACAATAGTTGGTCAGAAACTACACCTACGTTCACCTCTCATCTCTTCTTTCTTTCATTGTTTTGTGTATGTCCATTAGAAAAAGAAAAAGGCACCCTCAAGGCCCCTGACGAGCAAGGACTAAAGGCCATGCAATCATCACTCATTTGCGTGTGGGTTAACTTTCTAGTCTTCATTTTCCTCTCCAATCCACCTATTTAAAGTGGTTGACCTGCATATCATCTATTGTTTCCCCTTAATTAATCTTTTTCCTTGACTAATTTCAAAGGTAATAAGACTCAGCTTTTCTCCTATATACCTTCTTTCCACCATACGTAATTTAAATTTGAGGTTCCTTGCTAAGTTTAAGTTGTTATACCCACCATATATTACGATATGATTTCCCTCCATCTCCTTCCAAGTCCAAACCAATATTAGCCTAATTAAGCATAGAAGAACAGATGCACCTTTATTTAATCGTCTCCCATCCTTTAATTTGATCATCTAGAGGTTAGCCATGACAACAATGGCAGCAACGAGCAAAGGGGGACCTTGTCTTAATCTTATAACAGAGGGGTTGGGGAATCAAGAGAGGAAGATCAATGTGGGTGTGGGTGGAGGAGCTCACAGTGTGGGTATCCATGCATGGAAAGGTTTTACATTGAGAAAAAGAGAAGTGAGAGGAGGATGGTTGGCTGTGAAAGCCAGCAGTAGCAGCAGTTATCAAAGTGTAGATCAGATCCAAAGAAGGGTTAATGGGATTAAGGTGGGGAAGAGAGGTGGTGTTGTGGATGTGCCCATTCATGCATTCAAGCTTGGGAGGTTCGTGGAGGATCGCTTTGTCTATCGACAGACCTTCATTATCAGGTCTTATGAGATTGGACCAGACAAGACTGCCACCATGGAGACCCTTATGAATCTCCTTCAGGTTTGTTGTTCCTTTATAACTTCCTCATTTATGTAGTTGAATTAGTTCTACAATCTCAGCGGATTTCCTCCACCTCCACCCCTCCACTTCCTTCTACTGTAACCTGCTATCTTTAGTCACTTGCTAGCTTTAAATTATCCTGTTGGCTGAGTCTCCCCCTCCCCTCTGTGGCCTTATCTATTCACTCTCTTGTTTTCCTTAATGGGTGCAGGAAACAGCTCTGAATCATGTAATGAGCTCAGGCCTGGCCGGTGACGGTTTTGGGGCAACACAGGAGATGAGTCTCAGAAAGCTTATATGGGTTGTCACCCGCATACACATACAAGTTGACAAATACAGTTCCTGGTAAACCTCCCATCACCCCTCTGTCCATTTCTAGTATCTCTCCCTCGTGGTAATTAAATCTTGGACCAAGTTTTCCTTCAGCTATGGTGAATGGGAATCCATTCACCGTAGGGCTTCAGATGCACATGAGAGGGTATCGGGAGGGTATTTTGGGGAATATATTAAAACCCTATAAGGTTTTGTGAACCCTAGGATGGTGTGAAGGAAAACTTTCTCTTTAAATCTTCATTTACATAACTCTCCAATCACCAATAGCAGTCATTCTACAAGCTTCAGCCATCTCACTGTTGTTTCATAGTTACGACATATACAGTATGGGACTAGCTATTGTTATCAGCAATTCATGGGTTAAAGAAGCTTAACTTACACTCTCAAGGAGAATTGAACTTTTTCCTCCACCTAAATAGAAAAAGATTGTCAATGTATGTAGCAATAATTTTCATCCCTCAGCTCTCATCTTTTCTCTGAAACTTATTAACAAACTGATGCAAAGAAATTTATGTTACAGGGGGGATGTAGTTGAGATTGATACGTGGGTAGATGCATTAGGGAAAAATGGGATGCGCAGGGACTGGATAATCAGGGACTACAGCACCCAACAGATCATAACAAGAGCTACAAGGTACAGATTACCAAACGAAAACATCCTTGCCACCCTACCTTCTCTCCCCAAAGAAAAGAAACCCCAAAGAACAACCCAACACTTGACTTCATCTATGTTTGCTGCAGCACATGGGTAACCATGAACAGAGAAACAAGAAAGTTGTCTAAGATCCCTCAACAAGTCAAAGAAGAAGTGAAACCCTTCTACCTGGACAGGAAAGCAACTGTTGCAGCCACAAACGACAACCACCAAATCAGCAAACTGAGTGAAGAAACTGCAGAGAGCATCAGATCAGGATTAGCTGTAAGTATGATTGAGTTTTCAGTACCCTTGTCTCCATTGGTTCTTTTCTACTCTTCCTTTAGGGAGGAGGAAAGAATTGCATCGTTCATATGCGTTTTAACAAAACCAATTAAGTAGATGCAGACTACCAAACAGTTGGCTAGCATGCTTGATTAACAGTTTCTCTCTGTGAAATCCAGCCAAGATGGAGTGATATGGATGCCAATCAGCACGTAAACAATGTGAAATACATTGGATGGATTATGGAGGTAACAACCAAACCCACCCACCAAATAATAATAATAAATAATTGGACATGCTCCTTAAAGGGATTGGTTTTTCTTTTGATGCATCATCAAGTACCTAAATCTTTATTTTCAGCAACTGTTTGTACAGATTACTACTTCCCTTGAGCATTTAATACACAGGATCATTTTCAATAGTAATTATTCATCAAAAAAACAAAAAAGTCAGTAATAACATTCTACACCCCTCACCTCAAAAATCCAATATTCGAGCTTGCAATCTGGACCTGCATTCTCAGGAAGTCCATTTCACCAAAACCATACACATCTTTTTCCTCCATATTAATACAAATAATCTATCTAGGAACAAAAAGTAGGAATGGTGATGAGACGAAGAATTTGACGAGTGACTCAACTTGAAACATGAAAAGAACATTAACAGCCATTGCCTGCTTCCTTATTTGCAGAGCGTACCATTGAATGTCTTGGAAGAGTATGATCTCCGAAGCATGACTCTGGAGTACCGACGCGAATGTCGGCAGTCGCATTTACTCGAATCCTTGACAAAAATGAAAGCAAGTGTAGCTGAAGATTCTGACCCTGAGAATACAAGTACATTTGGAAGAGAATTGGAAAGCACTCACCTTCTCCGCATGCAAGAAGATAAGGCAGAAATAGTTCGGGCAAGAGCAGAATGGCAAACCAAGTGACCTGCCACATAATGAAAGTTTCCTTTCCTCTTTCCTTTTTTTCTTCATAATTTCCCACAGGATTTGTGAATCATCACTACACATTCATTCTTTTGAAGTTCAGAACTTTTAGGCATGATGAACTACTTCATCACTGTTTCAAATATTGCTCACTGCAGAGACTCTGACTCTGACCAATTGAAGGCTCATTCTTAAAGCCAAAGAGTAGAAGAGGTTTTTTTCCTTTTTTGTTTTTTCTTTTTTTTTTAGGGGGGGGGGCGGGGGGCGGGGTAGGTAGATAAGCTAGTTTATAATTAGCTAATAGAAAAATACACTTCTCTCATTTCATAGAATTAACATCAACCAAAATACATTTCCCTCACAAAACAGGGGCAATCCAGAATGCTCCAAAAATACGGTACAGATATGGGATCAGCTCTAAAACCTCAAGAAACTCAACAAACAACAGGGGCTGGCAAAACAACTAGGAATGTACCAGTACATGGGGTCTAAAGAGCAGGGCCCATAACCTGCAGGTTAGAGGCGATGATTAACAGAAACTACATGTTAAAATGGAAAAGAATGCAGTGGAAACTCCCTTGCATCTGAGGAAAGAATGATGAACAGATGAAGACTCATTTGCAGGTCAAATGTTCCCACAGGGGTTGTGGGGAGGCAAAGAGAGAATATCAGAAACAAAATGGAGAAAGAAAACCCTTGCTCTATTATAACCTTGACCAACAGAACACTCCAAGATGGCAGGCTTCCTCAAAGTACAACAGCAGCCTTCTCCTGGGAAATACATGGGGCTGGATATGCTATCAAGGGTTCATAGTGATCAGCTCCGGCACCACACCAACCTGTATGATGGAGAGATTCAAGAAAAAGAATTGAAAAATACCATTGATTTTTACACAAGTAGTTACTGTCTGAAAATAAAAAGAAACTAGCCCAAGCAACTACAGAGAACAATAATTGATCATTTTCTATTTTCCCTTTTCTTTTTGCTTCTTCGTCAAGTCAGACTGAACTCAAGATCACAACTTTGCAACCATATTTCATGAAAATAAAAAATGTGTGTGGTGTTTAGGTACCATAGTTAAAACCACCGTTTTTTGAGGACCATCGGATTGCACGGTCGTACCACTGAACGTTAAAGGAGAATAATCGATACCATTGACGAACAGTGGATCCCTGAGAATTGTTTGAATTTAGGGGTACTGTTAATAGATCGGCAGACAATTTTTATGCTAGGAAGATTTGAACCAAGCACCTTACATCATAAATAATGCACTCTTGTTTTATTTTGACAATTATTAATAGTTTTACATAAAAACAACTGAATTAATCATGAAAATGCAAGTTTGGCAGTTTGAACACGGGACAGTGTGCCTTTTGGAAAGCAAAAACACCCAGCAGCACCACTATAAAACCAAACTTCACATAAGTTAATGCCACATACTTTCTACACACCCATAGAGTCGGCTTGTTGCCAGAGCAGACAATTGGACCACTTACCTCTTTGCGTGAAATTTCTAAAAACATGGGTTGAAACAGTGACCGTAGAACAATAAACTGCAAGAATCTGTATGGTGATAGATAACTATTTACCTGTCCCTTTCATGAAGAGAAAAAATGGAGGATCACAAATTTGACCCCTCGGGCGATGAGGAAGGAAGAAAACGCAATTTTCTTCATCAACCATTCCATCTGATCCATGGGCTTGAACCTGTTAAAATTGGTGGGGGTGTTAAGAATGTCTGGTATATGTATGTTTCTGCCTTCCAAATAGCAATAAAGTTGAACTCAAGATTGCTCAAAGAAACAAAAAAAATTCCAAGTAATATTAACTTCAGCAAAAGCATGCTAGTCTTTCCATATTCATTGAGACTGCCTCAAATGATCATTTTAAAAATTTTGTATTGGTGCCCGAAGGGAATGATCATTCCTATGCAAGGTTGATTATAAGAATTGTCGGTGATTCCAATCCAGCACCTCAAAGTGACACCTCATGTTAGACCACTTCCCATTGGAACCATCCATTGTTTATATATATGAATAACCACAACTTGCAAACACGAAACTTATTCAACCTTTGGAAGCACGTTGGGGGATACATGCTGTTTAGGAGACATTCAAATAAAAGAGACCAATGGAACAATGCTCATAGGATAAGCATAAATGCCATTATCTGTCACAAATAAAAGAGAATTCTGGACGGATACTCTTATATACAAAGAAGGCGGAAGAAGAAGAAAAAGAAGAGTTGGAACATCTTCTCACCACATAAATCTCCCTCTTGAACTCATTTGCCAAACTCTCTATTGCAATGTCATCTCCAAAAGCAGCCGCACGTCCTTCTCTGTTCTCATCTACAGTTAACAACCCCTCCTCAGTATATTGCAATGTGACGACATCAAATTCATCATCAGGAGTACCAGAGATAGACATGTATTTGGCCCAACTCGGGGCATCATCCACTGGAATGCATCTCTCTTTATATATAGACTCCGCAGCCAATTCCCTTCAATCATAAATATGCAAACAAGGAAACAAATAACTAAACCAAAATGCCTAGATAGGATGACTAACCCATATGGATTATGGACATGAACAACACATTAATCTACAAAAAAAAGAAACCAGAGAAAAGTAAATTTATTTATTAATTTAAAAAAAAAATAAAAATCGGAAGCTTAATGCATTTCCAAGTCCAGCAAAGAGAAAACAAGATAATAGCTTAGGTGGAAACGAAAGAGTCGTTTACAATAACCTAAATATAGGGTCCAAATAAACAAGATAAATGACATTCAATACATAAATGTAAGAGACTCCATAAGAAACCCGAAGAAATTACCTCAGCATTCCAAGATCGACAAGCTCGTTGATCGCTACATCAAGAGCCACTCGATCTTCCTTCTTGGCCAACAATTTGAGCTCCTGAACAACATGTATCCCCCAACCAGCATTCAAATCGGGAGAGTAGAGATGCTTGATGGCAGCATCAATGGAGTCCCTTTGCAAAGCGCCGTCTGATTCGAGATCATCCAGGAACCTTCTGACCGTTCGATGTCTGAGCTCTCTGGCATCGACGGCAGATCCCATGGCCTTCTGGGACGCCGTGAAAAGGCAGTTTCCGTCGGCTTCAACGTCTCCTCCATGGGATAAGCGGAAAATGATGGACAATTCAGGGGAGGAATGAGTGTCCGGTTGTTTCCAAAGAACTCCCTTGGCATGGAGCCTCCGCAAGTAGCGCTTTTGCTGCTCTTCTAAACCGGTGACGGTGTCCCAGGTGTTTGCCTCCGTGAGATCGGAGGGTTTGGAGGTGTCGAAAGAAACTGCAGAGGTCGGATCTCTCCAAGGGAGTTGCGGTGGTGAAGCTTGGAAAGTCTCAGCAATCGCCGTCGTATCGCAGAGAAGCTTCCCCATTTTCCTCTGTTTAACCCTTTTAAGTTCTCCCAATATTTGTTTCTTTCTTTCTTTCTTTCTTTCTTTCTTTCTTTGGCACTCTCTTGATCCCTTCCTCTTCGATGGACTGGAGTTGCAGATTTACCGGGTAAGACAGAGTGAGAGAGTGAGAGAGTGAGAGAGAGGAGAGTGAGATTTCCGTTGGAGCTAGGGTTAACGGATAGATCGATGAGGTGGCAACTCTATTACACGTGGAAAAATCTAAATCGTTAATTTGTTCACTGGGGGCTAGCGCTGGCCGTCCTTTTCATTCTAATGTAATTCGTTTATGTTTTGAACTTTAAACCGTTGGGAAATAGGTGGTAAGGGCGGGCCGCGCGCAATGACCACCTTACCCCGGTCGGGCAAGGCACTCGGGCAGGGTAAGGTGGTTAATGAATGTCACCTTGTGTCTGTATAGTACGAAAGAACGGGCAGCTTGCTCATAGAAGATCTGGATCCCTTTCAGTGCGATTGTGTGCTGGTCTAAATCCAAGAGAGAGGTCATGGTCCTTTGTTCGACTCCCCCCATCATATAATCCTCTTATTCCTCTCTCACCAAATTATTAATCATTTTATAAATAGTTTGATTTTGATTTAAAAATTGAAATCATTTAGTTAAATGGTTTAAATCGAATCAAAGTATCAAACCATTTAAATTCATAGTTAACTATTTAAAAATCTATTAATATATATATATATATATGAATAAACAATTATAGAAAAAAAAAATCTCACTAAAAAATTAAGACATTTAATTCTTTTGAATAAAAAATAAAATCATATAAACAATTATAATTTTACAATTATTAAAAGAAAATAATAAACAATAGAGCTATTTCAAATATGTCCTCGAATAGAGTTGATTGGAGGGCAATGATCCATGTAGCCAACCCCATTTACTTCGGATAAGATTGAGTTGTTGTATTAAAAGAAAACAATGAATAATTCAAATCAATGTTAAATTTATATCCATTAAATTAAAAAGAGAAAGAAGTTATTTGAATATAAAATAATAAAATCATTTAAATCTAAACAATTTAATAAATGGTTTCGATTTCAATATCTAAACCAGTTGAATAGTTGGATTCGCTTTTACCTAAAAAATATTATAACAAACTGAACCGTTTACATCGAAACCGAATCGTTTAACACCCTTAATTGGTGGTATTTGGCTCTGCTTGTTTTCATGTCAAATGATGGAAAAAAATTCTTACAATAGATGGCGGACTAAGAGTTTATTAAGTCACATTGAACGGAGGGCTCCTTATGCTCATGGAGTCATGGTAGAGTTACGTGAAGGTATCTTGGGGAGCATACTAAAGACCACATATGGGTTTGTGAACCCTAGGATGATGTGGTGAACTTGCATTTAGCTCATCTCCAGGGAGCCCAACACGCCCAGGGTGTTGCCAGCCGTTGGGCTGTGCCGCACACATCCCTAGGCATGCTTTAAGATGTGTGTGGCATAGCTCAACCGCTGGATGCCTCCTGGCAGCACCCTGGGTGCTGGGCTCCCTGGAGACAATCTTGATCCGATGAACCTTCACGGTATGTTGAAGGAAAACTCTCTCCCAAAAAAGTGATGTACAAGGCAAATTTGAGTAATTATTTTTACGTTTTTAGAATTCAGAGAGTGCACAATAATGTCAAGAGTATTGGCACTTGGAAATACACAAGATGTGTACCAATATAAAATGGGATGTTTTATTGAATGTGACATGTGATTACTCTAGATCATGTCTTCTCTATCCAACATGGCAACCTTTGAAATGGACATATCATTTGTTTACATGGCACATCGATGCTTTGGGACATTTGGAAAAGTAACATATCATTGTGACAATAATAATAATAATAATAATAAAACAACATCAATAATGATAATAAAGGGGGGAAAATCCTTGTCTGGCAATGTGAACTAGCACCTAAACACAAGATCACGTGAAATGATCACCTTAACACCCTAAAATGAAAAAATCTCGCCTCTATTCATGCCCATGTGCTCTCATTGGCTCTGCGCTTGTGAGGAGACACACAGCCTGATAGTGATCTTCTACCCTAATAATAATACAAAAACATTGTATAACATGAGTTAGACAATATGGGCGATTATTATTTAGCCACATGGCGGTCCATGAAGTCAATATTGACTATTATTTTGACAAATCATCATCTTAATTGACCATATTTAAGCTTTTATGATCCAAAAGTAACCATGAGGCCCACCTTGTAATTTGTTAAAGTTCCCCTCGCGTAATTGCTGGAGTCATATACAATGGGGGATGACCTTCTAGCTCAATGGCAGGCTTCACCTAGTGGGAATGGTGTAAGTCTAGGGGGTCGAGTGATCGATCCGCATATGTATTCATTTAGGGACATCTGTATTCGTTTAGAGATATCCGGAAAAGAGAATCATGATCTAAGAGATATGGATTGAGAGTGAATTGTATCCCTAGGGGGAGGAAGGTCCGAGTTACACAAGGTAGAGATGTAAACAAATGGTTGAAAATCCGAATTCGATCCACATCCGATTCCATTAGAGGTATCCGTATTCGGCCAAAGAATATCCGTATCCAATGTGATCAGGTGCATGGACTTCCGATACCAAATGTAAGGGTGTCATGCGACCCACATCCACACCATATATCACATATTTGGGCCTCAGCCCATCTCTCCCCAAGTCCCATCGCTTTGTCTGCTTACATAATTCTTGAATCTAAAACCATCTTCAAGGCCTACTGGAGTCTGCAACCCCTAAAAACCGTAACTGCCTTCTAGGCTTTAGTGCAAGTGATCCACACACATAGAGGAGAGAGAGAGAGAGAGAGTCAATTTGGAGTGTCAAATGTTAGCCCACACCGGTAGGCCGGACTGGTTAGAGCTCGATTTTGGACTGATCAGTTAATAAATGACCTGATGGAAGGCTTATCCCGATTATGGAAAGGGTGGGTAAAGGTGTTTGGTTGTAACCCAACGGGGGCTGACTGAGACCAACCGGCACCATTAACGGTTAATCGACTGTTTATAGATTGATTGACATTTAAGTCTCTATTAACCAATTAGCCCATTTAAAGCCCGATTATCCCGATTAGCATAAGCCCAATGGACAGATCCAAAACTCCAACCAACCAGATAGAAGTGTATCCACGGCCTAGACTATGAGGCCCGATTACCTAAATGGTCGATAACAATATGGGACCGATTAGGCCTTACCGTGTGGTATCTGTTGACACACCTAGGACTACTATCAATATAGTATAGTATCAGTAGGAGAAAGAGAACAATTCAGACCCTCGGGATCAGGATTTGGCATAATCTCACCCGAAACACAAACTTGGGCCAAGAATGGGCGTTGTATTAAACTATCAATGAGAGTCTCAGATCAGCTCGATTACAATGACAGCTAGGAGGTGCAACTGGGGTGGGCCTGTACAGGGTAATTTGGTGAATTTAAACCCAATTGAGCTTGAGCGTGAGGTTGGTGGAGCCCAGCCCAATTTGGTTGTATGTTGAACCCAAATTCAGCCTTGGTTGCAAACCTGGCAGTTTGGCACCCATGCCAAGGCCGTACAATTTAGAGTTTAGACCGACAGATAACATCCCAGACCAGACCAGACCGACCGGTCAAGTAATTGGTCTAGTCTCAATTTTTGCTTGGACCGATTTATACTCAATTAGAACTGTTCCACTTATATAGAATCAAACAAGTATCGGTATTACGCAAGGCCAACGCCATATTAGTATAAGTCAGTATGCCCGATCTGATACCATTTTTTAAAATCACAATTAAGAGGATAAAACTAAAATGCATGATAAGTTGCTTTACCTACCCTAGAAAAACCTAAGTCTAACTAAAGCATGAAAGCTTAACCAACGGGATCAAGATTAAAGGGAAAAGGGGAACACACATGCATGATGCAACAACCACCTCAGTAAAAGAGTGTCACGATCATGTAATGAGGTATTGGTATCGGATAGGTTGGATCGGATCGATATGGATCAAAGCTGATATCGATACATGGCCGATACTGGATTGTGTGTCAGTATCGAATCAAGGGTAAAATCGTAAAAAAATCCTAATTTTTAATGAAAAATAGGGATAAAATTTTTCGATCTGGGGCAATTTTAATTGCTCCTTCTACTCAATTTAAATTGAAATTGTACCAAGGAGATGCTTGAGTAGTCCTCTATCACATGGGACTAACCCATGTGGTGCCATGTGATAAATAGTGAAGCTTTATAACTCATTAGGCATAGTGACGGGGAAGAAAACCCTTTACATCACATTTAAAACTTACTTAGATTAATTACCTCTTTTCCATATTTACAACTCATACAATAATCAGTAGGTGTCAAGAGATTGGAAATCAGATCTTGTTTTCTACTGGTGATCTGAGAATGTTGCAGTCTTTTCGATCCTTATTCCTATATTTCATACTGAAGATTAGGATGGAAAACTACATCCACAGTCAAGCAACAGAACGAATTTCATTCTCTTTGAAATGCTACAAACCTTCCACCTAATGATCACCTGGTCAGGGTTGGATAAGAACTGAACATATGTTGAAATACATATCGATTCGAAAGACTCAACGAGCCCTGCAAGACTCACCACCGCCTTTGACATTGAAGTATATAACTTTTTAGACCATCCGAGCTCGTTTCAAGATCGACATGACCTGCCAAAGATACTCTAAACCACTTTCTGGATCGAAATCAGGCTTCACCAATAACAAACGCATTCTCCATTGAAATTTGTTGCTTGAAAGAGGTGGTGAATATTCACGCTCAACGTTCCTTTTGTCAGACAACCTATATTGATGCGAATCATATCCTTCTTAATTGAGTGCATATTTGCATCAGAAGTTAGGCGTCGATCTGTGATTTCAAGGGCTCTACACCCCTTTGGGTCCATGCCTTAGCTTCTTCGATGGCCCATTCCCACTGCAATTTTGTTTCTTAGGAGCCTAATCTTCTCTTTATCCCCGTTTTAGTGGACTGTTAATAATAAATTATTGTTATTAAACAATTAATAAACAACAACAACAATATATATAATTCCACCACCAATATACTCATCTAGTCTGCCCTACGTATCCTTTGGTCCTACCCATAACAACCCTCTTCTTGCTCTCCACGTGTCCTTTTGCGTAATATTTCATGCACCCAATGTCCGCAACCATTCTTTTTTATTGGGGAGGGGGTGGGGGTTCAATAGACATTGGAGGACCATTTTGACTTGTAGAATATGAGTGGCAATCAATGGGAGTTTGGAAATTGGAGGAAGCTAGCGAGAAGAAGAAGAAAGTGGAAAGAATATAACAAAGCCAAGGCTACGAATCCAACCTAATAAACCACTTCATATCATCCACACACTACTGTGCTAGCGTACCCTACCCAGTGTCTCAAAGTACCTTTTCCCTAGTAATAGTGATAAGGGAAAAGGTTGTATACATATGTGCCTCTCACTCACCTGTCACACACTCTCTCCTCTTTGACATATGGGCCTCACATACATTTACGAGGGTCTTGTTCCTTTTTTTCATTGATCTGGCGTGAAAGATTCTATCATTAGCTTGGCATGAAAGTTTCATTCCACACCGAGAGTGTGTTGATATATCCCTACCCTAATGATAATAACTTCTAAGGGACTGGATAACAAATTATATATCCTTATCATCAGTGTCATCATTTCGTTAATATTTTTCCTATACATGTAAAGGTTGTTATACATCTTATACTTGATTAAAGGGGAATTTTTCTCTATTCGGGAGCATGGCCTACACCAGCATTCTCATGTTTTTACCTCTCTCCTTTTCTTACAAACTGACTTCTCTTCCTCTTGTTGTTGAGGGGAGCAGGAGAGAAATAGACATAAGCAGCACCGACATAGGCCATACTATCAGACAGTGAAAACTTACGTATGATTAAATTGTCATCTGAGAACCTTTTAGAGGGAAAAATATTTAAAAAAAGGAGCCTATATTGGTATTTTGAGGGGCAAAACTGTTTAATACAATCCGATACATATCGATATAGATATTGGCAATGACCGAAACCATGCACTAAAACAATGTCAGAGAGGGATGCAAAACAATTCAACTAATGCATATCAGTGTCAAAATCAATGAGACGATACCATGTATGTAACAATGTTGCACATGAAAAATTAGAGGGGAACATTAGTATTATGGAGAAAATCTTTGTGGGGGAGTGTATTGCCCACACCTAGACGTATTGGGTTGGGGGGGGGGAAATGATCACCCCGCCTCTATGAAAGGCAGACATCCCACCCCCGCAGACATCCCACCCCCAAGATGCTTTTGTGTGCGCACAGGGGCCACATTCCCCCACAAAGAATGTTTCCCCTATTACTATTTTGAGAGAGTGTCCGGTGTTCGGGAGTGTAGCCTCCAAACATCCAATGAATTACTTAGGAATGCAATCATTTCAAGAATAGAAAAAAAATTTCGCCGGGGGGGGTGTTGGGGTGAAGGAGAAAGATAGACACAAGGGAGTTAGCAACGTCTATGCTGTCATACAAAGCCATCAAACATAGAACATTTTCCCTCTTATACCCCAAGGGGTCAGCTCAATTGGTAAAAGACCAACTCCTCAAATAAGTAGTCATGAGTTCAAACAACCTTGGGGCCTATCCCCATCCGCTATCCCCCCCCCCCAATTAAAGCTCTCCAATTTCAACAAAAAAATAAATAAATAACTAACATTTTCCCTCTTATGTTAGTGAGAAAGAATTTTCTATGGCATCAGTGTGAGAAGAAATTTGAACACCACTGTCAAGAAAAAGGTATCATCCATATAAAACCTACATTTTCAGAATAAATGAGCGAAAATAACAAAAAAATCAAGTGAAAAGGAAACGGTATATTAATTGGTGGTGTCCGTGGTATTCTTTTTCCTTATTTTATTTTGAAACAAAAATATTTTTGTCAAGCTGGAGTGCTGGACACAAGACCATTCAAAATAATAGAAATGAAAAATCCCTTCCTCGTTGATACCCCTGTGGATATTTTTACTGAGCCCGCATTTGTGCAGCGCCACACAGCTTGACAACGATTTTAAATCTGCCCTTATTATTGTTTTTTTGGTCGAAAAGGAATTATCCTGCCCTTATTTTGAAGGGCAAAAGGATATACCATACTGACATGTCAGTGCATTTGGTAGAGTCAAACATGTGATGATGCCACGCATCTCAGCAATTGCGATCTCCTACACAGTCGATCACAGCTTGGGTTAAGCCAGGGTTGGGAAATTATAGGCAAACAAAGGGCAGGCGATATGAAATGGAAAGAAGTGAGAAGGGGAAACGAGGGAGTAGTGAGAACAGAAAGTACAATTTACGATTTATTTTAGTGTGTTAAAAGGCTTTTTTTTTCCCCTTCTTTCTAGGGGGTTCACGTGGAAGGAATCTGAAAATATTATTGAGGGACCAGATGGGAGATGTGGGTCCAGCTCTCATAATACCGAGCGTTACATTTGATTTGATCTTTTGTATAACAGTTCCATGTATAATATACTATGAGGGACCAGATGTGAGATGTGGGTCCAGGCGTTCAGCTCTCATAAAACAGGGCCTTAGATTTGACTCGATATTTTTCCCATAACTAGCAAGAGATCTCTACTTGTTCGGATGATTTCTACACAAGTGTTTGGGTCAATGGGTAAGAACGGGTAGAAATATTATTTTACGATGCATTGTGAGAGAGCATAGGAAATGTCATCGCAACAATCTGGAACAATCTGGTTCAATCTATTTGTTAGAAAAAACAGCATGACAAAATTTGACAATTTTCGAAAGAAGACAAAAAGAAAGAGAAATCACACACACATAAGATAAGATTTTATGTGATTCACCTGAGAAGCTACATTCACCGTTGAACGATAGTACAAATCCACTATTTCAGTATTTGAATAATACAAACCTTCTCACACATCTCTCAAAGAGATAGAGCTATTGTAAATTAGAAAACTCTAACCCAGAAAGTATAAAACTGTCCCTAAAGACCCACCCAATCAGTTAATTCAAGATTTGAACCAAAATAGGGTGAAATATAAATCAAATCGAAGATCTCGACGAGCTCTACAGGTATAAGCGGCATTGGAGCTTATGTACGTATACACTTTTAGGCCATTTACGCACATTTCGAAGGCCGAAGGAACAATACAACACTTTCTGGACTGAGATTGGCTTCACCAATAACACTATTTTACCCCTACTTACCTTTCAGATCCAGGATCAATCAGGTATCAGTAAGGTTGATACTAATATGATCCAATTGATCCGATATCGATACTTCATTCTATGCTCTGCAAACATCAAGTTGCTCCCTCGATGCGAGGATTGAGACTAAAGATCAATTGCCTGGTACCACTGAAGTGAATCTCAAGAGAACTTCTAAAAACAAACTTATAATAAGGTGAAAGAATTGAAGACCATATCAATTCACATAAAGGCATGGGAGGGATTCCCATGTGACTGATAGTTGGAATCATAACAAAAATGAATGAGATTCTCTGGAACTTTGAATGGAACGAGAGACTAAAAAAAGAAGCAATTAATAATTAAACTACAAATTAACAATAGTTAATTAGTTAACATGTATTGCATGAATGATGCATCATCCCTCTGCCTGCAAAGTAGTTTAGTTTTATTTGTATATTCATTCCTGATTCCTGATTCCTGATTCCTTCATTCTTCGTGTCTTTCATATTTATAAAAACGGATTTTTGAATATCGAGGACTTTTCTCCTCGAGGGATGCCTTAACGGATAATGGTGGCCTCGCGTGGTACAGAGGTAAGGAGTAAAGATCCCGTTTCACTTTCAAGTTTCAAGTTTCAACGTTGTCGAGGCTCCACATAATTTGCTTATTTTTTGTTTGTTTGTTTTCAACCTAAGCATACTAGGCCGCAGCTCTGATCGTTCTAGCCGGCAATTCTCCGAAAAACAAATCTTTCAAAAAATTCTTCTGCAAATATAAAAAAAATTGGGAGATTTTGGAATTTAATAAGACCAAAGAGAACTTCCACGAAATTAACCTTTTATTTACTATGGATTTATAAAGATGTAAGAAAAGAAAGTACCAATTAACCTCACCAAAATTTTCTACATTTTTTAGAAAAAGAAAGGGAGAAGAGGAGACGAAGATGATGAACAAGAAAAGGGGAAATGGGCATTATCTACTACTAAAATTTGTTACATAATTGAACAAGCATTGGGGTTTTCGTCACTGAAGATCTGAGGAGGATAAACATATTCCATGGCGTATTTGGGAGGAGCATAGTAGTAGTACATGAACTCATTCTTCTTCAATTCTACTTTCGTCTCTTCTTCCCCTGCTACTTCCTCCGCCACCTTCCCTTCTCCTTTTTCTTCTTCTTTCTTTTCTTCTTTCTCTTCCTTCTTCTCACCTCCGCCTTCTCCACCCTTCTCTTTCTCCTCAGCCTCGCTCTTCTTTTCGTCCTTCTCCTCTTTCTTCTCTGGCTCTTGCTTCACGACCACAGCGCGCTTCCCTGTTCTCTTGTACACGTACTCAACGAGCTTTTGTGGGTCGAATACGCCCTTCACTGTTACCTGTGAGCTCTTCAAATCTGGATCCGCAGTTTCGACGCCTACAAAATAAAATCCCAGAGATTCGATATTTTCACCATTAAATCTGGAATTCTTGTAATCCCAATTACTAATTTGGCTATAAAAGTTGAAAGATCTTTCAAGGATTTGCCTCCAAACAATGGGCAATGGAGATTTCATTACAACGATCCGAACCGGTGGATTTTTAATTAATTTTCCACAAATAAATTT
This sequence comes from Telopea speciosissima, assembly GCF_018873765.1. NCBI lineage: Eukaryota > Viridiplantae > Streptophyta > Magnoliopsida > Proteales > Proteaceae > Telopea > Telopea speciosissima. Next base: position 3,604,546 of record NC_057923.1, read on the forward strand.
TTTTTCCAAACGTGAGACTGTGAGACGACCACACAAATTAGTTCTTTTAGTAGTTATTGACTGGAATTGAGATCCGTTGCAATTCCGGAGGAGTTAGACCTTATTTCTTATTCTCTTATCACCATAAAAGGTATATCCTTCAGTTTTAAGGTCAGAATTAGAAAAAGTAGAAATTTTTTCCCGAAAAGGGTAAAATCGATAAATCTCGTCTCACCGGAACTCGGAGAAAACCAAAATGAACAGAAGCAAGAACTGATCGGAGCATTTACCTTTCATTTTCTGTATACGTTTTCTGATTTCCTGCGCGCAAGCTTCGCAGTGCATGTGGACCTTTAACACCACAATGATCACCTGAGGCTGCAAGCAGAGAAACCAAAAGAAATCTAGAATGCTATTGAAACGAAGGAGAAGCCAAAAACAGACGAGGGAAAAATAAAAATGAGATTTTCAACATCGAGACAGACAGATCTGAAGCTCATCCTGTGTATATTCATTCATGAACAGACCTCTTCTTTCTTCTCTTCTGACGTAACGTTCTCTTTTTTCTCTTCATCTTTCTTGGCATCTTCTGCCGGAGGTTTCGGTATCGGGGAGAGAAGCTCAACCTGTCTGTGACTCTTCCGTTGAACTCTGTCCAAAACCTTCAACGGATCAGCCTTTTTACCCTTCACAATCACCTTATGAAACTTGCAATCAGTCTGAACATCTTCCACTCCTGAAGAACACAAGAAACAGAACATACATTGGATCGAGTTCCCCCGAAAAAGTTAGGAATTGCAATAAAATCAAGGAAAATGGGTTTCGATACTCAAACCTTCGAATCCTCTCAAGCTTCTCCTAACCTTCCTCGCACATCCCTCACAATGCATGTAGACTCTGAGCACAATCTCTTCAGGTGGAGGTGGTTCCTTGGATTCCTTAGAATCTGCCTCTTTGACATTCTTGGGTTCCTCTGTTTTCGTCTCTTTGTTCTCCTCCTCTTTGGGCTTCTCAGCCTGGGGTTCCTCCTTTTTATTCTCTTCTTCTGGTTTCTTTGCTTCTCCATCTGTATTCTTAGAGTCTTCTACTTTCTTCTCCTCCGGTTTCTTCTCTTCCTGGAAAAAACAAGAATTATATCAGCAACGAAGAAGAAAGGAACAAACTACATACCATAATCAGAATTTCAGTCACAAGAGAAAATCTCTATAGGATCTATCTATTACCTCCCCCATTTTCTTCTTTATTATTATCCTTTCGCGCTTTTCTTTCCCCTCCTCTTTCTCACTTCTCCTCCCTTGGAATTGCAGAAACGATGGTTGCAGAGAATCAGAAGAGTAGAATGTGAAGGATAAGCATGAGCTATAAAGACGAGCGAAGCGCCTCAATCTCTCTCATACCTGGCTCGTCTTACTTACCATACTCACTGCCTGAGGCTGAGGCGCTCTCTCGTCTCATACGATACAATTCTTCAATATCTAGTCTCCAGTGAGTTCTGGTTTTCCTCCTCTATAAGATGTAGACCATCAGATGTGGATCTTTCTTGTTAGTCATGCTTGCGATGCCGTAGCTTTAGCGGAAGTTGCACATGCAAAAGAGGGCGGAGTTTCCGACTTAACAACAGTGGAAGCCTCGAGTGATGGGCTGGATGGACGTTTTGGGCCTTTGGACTCTTCTGATATTTTGTTACAGATGTACAAAATCCTAACAAACAGTCAGCCCACCGCAGACTCTTTTTGCAACGGAGTTAACCCTTCAGTTATTCCTTCTTTTTTCTATATTATTAAAAAAATTAAAAAGGAAAACGACGTTCATGCCTTGTAACTGATACTCTTTCTATTGTCGTCCCCATGGTTGGTAATCTCAGGTCATACCAAAAAAATGATTCGTAATCTCAAATCGGATCAGCCGATATCGGCCGGATCGGATTGGTATTGACCATCTCCGATCCCAAGATATCACAAAACCTGCGAACCTCTCTATGTTTTGGTAGAGTGGTGTCTGGATCAATTAACCCACTTCAATCGAATGATACGATCCGATACACTTGTAAACGTGCAAAAGGGTACCCATATTTCTTTTCTTCTTCATCAATGAAGGTTTTCAGGCGCGATTTCAGCTCCCAAGAGCCTCATATCTGCAATAAAATTAGGCTTTCTTCCCATTTTTAACTGAAGAATCCATCTAAGGTAAGATTTTAGCATTTTGTTGGCTGCGTTTAGTGTTCAAGAGGCTTATTTACCAAACATTTCCTCCCAAGTCCCAAATCAGTTTTTTTTTTCCAAGATTTTTCACATATGTTTTGGTGATTTTTTCCTAGTAATGACCTCCACGTAAAACAAAAATTTTCTCCTTCCCTAGTTCACTGCTTCTAAGCAAGTTGTACGTTTTATCTAAATTGATAAAAGCATTTGAGACTGATGCTTGAGTGTTCACAATTCACTACTTTTGAGCAAGCTGTATGCTTTTGATCCTATTTAATAAAATTTATACTTAATTAACAATGACATCACTTTTGATCCAAGTTGTATCTCCACCTTGACAATTCTTCACTTTTGATCCAATCTCCAACTTGGGCAATGGCTAAACTTCTGGTTTATTTGTGTATTAATATAGAAAAAATAATTATTTACTTCACTCTGAACCCATCAAAGCGTACGGCTGTAATTTACAGTTATTTTATTACCCCAAAAACAAAAAAACTTACAGTTATTTGGATTTTTTTTTTGGAAATTTTTTTTTTCCAATTATTTTAAAAGTTTTTAATATTATTTTGACCATTACTGACCGATACCGATCCAATCTGATATCATAACACCTACCGATCCTGGCCGATACATGAGCTGATTCATAAAAAAGTGATTTTGGACCGATCCGAACCGATTTATACCAATCCAAATCCAAAACACCCATGATCGATCCCTGGATTTTGAACTTTGCTCGTCCCTAATCATGACACAAGGTGAAAGACAAGAGAATCGAACACTTAATAACACAAGGTGAAGATAAAAGAGTTAAACTCATGATCTTCTGGGAGTCTACACTCTATTAGCAAGACACCGATTAACTAAGCAAGCGGTTGTTTAAGAAGGAAAAAAAAAACACTTCTGAGAATATCGATAAAAGAAATATATTTCTCCAGTTTGAAAGGAAGTTTCAGACCTTTGAACATTAGGGGGAGAGATTATGATAGGATTTTTATCCTCTCAAGTGCGGAGCAATGCTCAATGCACCACACTTGAGAATCCAACCGTCCACCAACACTTCAAAAGATAGGGAAAACCTAATATAACCATCAATTGACATAGGGAATCTCTCCATCAATGTTGAATTGAAACTTTCTCCTATCTCTACCATATCTATATATTTTTAAGGGTGTCACTTTGGCCCGAAGAACCCGAGTCCACCCTGAGCCCTGACCCTAGCCTGGGCTGGTTTTTCAGCTCATAGGGCGGGCTTGAGTTTGCCTTTTTCCTTGGCCCTAGTAGGACCAAGCGGGGGCCTGGGTTGAGTCCTTGGGCTAAGCCCAGCCCAGCTCGGCCCTGTATTAATTAATGTATATAATATAGATAATTACAATTACAATTATAATTTAATGGGAGAACGAATGCTATCTAGGTGCGTGCGACACGCGGCTCCTACACCCAGACATAAGGCCACATGAAATGACCGTCGCAACCCCATGGAAAGGCGAAAATTCCTAGGGGTGCCACGATCATGTTGCGTGGCCTTGTGTCTGGCGCAAGGGCCGCCCACCGCACGCACCCAAGTAAAGTTCTCTTTCCGATAATTTATATATCATTATATCTATAATTACAATTATAATTATAATTTATATATCATTATATCTATTAACAATTACAATTATAATTTGCTATGACATGCAATTTAGGATCAAATTCAGGGCCAATCCAGTCCGGCCCTACCCAATCAAGGTCAATCACAACCGAGCTGGGCTAGGGTAAACCCTTGCAGGGTTGGGCTTGGGTTGAGTGTTTTTTAGGCCCTGGCAAAGCCGGACTGGACTTGTGTAGACTTTAAGATCCCTAGGGTTGGGATGGGGTTTTAACATGCCCGTTTCAGCCTTGTGGTATATAATTTGCTGGGGACGATTTTCTTTCAGCCATGGTTAGGGGATTCTCCCTTGACCGAGGTGTTCATATGGAGTTGAGAGGACCTCTGATGCAGATTCTATCATACACCTTCTCACATAAAGAGCCGTGAGGTTTACATAGACACCCTCTCTCGTGTTTTGACCCAACATGTAGATGACATCATTCACTACACCACCATACTGGTGTGGCGTGCAAATTCTTCCCCACACGGACGTTCCCATAATTATATTAGCAGTCCTATCACTCCTCTCTCCCGAAGTTTCCTCTGGGACCTGGTGGTTTCCAATAGCAAGCAAGCATCCATCAACTCCATGCATAATGTTTCAGTGTTCAGCTTAAATTCAAATGTTTACTCTTTAATTTGAAATGGGGTCCATCCAAGTAATCCAACCAAGATGAGAAAAAGTCATTTTCTTATTCTCGTTTTATAGGCAAGCAAAGCATACACATCACTCATTATCAAAGTGTGTTTAGAATAGTTACCCATAACTCCAATGGCTTGGCTAGGCTACTCTTTCCTCTTTTTAAGTCAACAAGAACTGTGACTTCATCTTTTGTTTGGTTTCCATTCTTGAGGTCCCTTATTCGGATAACCATAACTTGGTGACTCTTATCATTTGTCGGTGATCAATAGTCCAATATCAGTTTCAATACGGAAAATTATCTCCTCCAATTTTCTGTCCGGCTCTGTTTTTCAGTTCCTCTAATAAGGGATGGTGAACCCTATCCGAACAGAATGTTTGGGCACAGTGGTCATTCCAATCCCCCTTGTTAGAGGACCTGGAGATGATAAAAGATCCGTATCAATACCGTGAACTAAATCTCCTCCTGTCTATTCCAATCCCCCCATTAGAAAGAAAGAGATAAGGGTTAAGAGTTGACACTGATTCAGGCAAGAGACACAATTGTGGGTGACCGGTGACGTGACTCCCTCTAACACCATAATGCGCTAATTAGGGGGGAGGGGTGGGGATTGGGGTTGACGAACGCATAGTGCCGAGTCATCTGAGGGGCCCATTTAAGGCTTTTGGAAACAAAGCTGGACCCATTTAAATTGAGTCTTAAGCATGAATTGAAGCAAAAGGGGTGCATTTGCTTATTTTCTAGCCTAGTTTTCAATGAAGATTTGATTAATAGGCTTTAGGCATTTAGGTCTTGTTAGTTTGGTTGATTGGTTAATTGGTTGGTGTTTCCTTTTTTTTGTTCGCCTTCCCTCTCATGGCTTCCGTTTGGGAATAAGATTAAAATTATTTGATCATAGCTTTAAATGTGAGAGTAACAAATTATATCCTAAATTACTGGTATTTGATAATTTTGTTTAAATCCTTGCTTAAATAGGAAAATATATTTTCTTGGATTATATCTTCCTAGAATATAGCTAGCTATGAATTAGACGACTGATTTGCATAAACTTCTTTATATAATCATTCAAAACCATAATCAACCCGAATATTTCAGAATGACAACATTATGAAAGAAAATTTGGTCTGAAACAATTTTTAAGGGTGTATCTTGTTGTCAAAAAAGTAAGGTTACCATTATTTTTTTCACTAACCTTGGTTACAATAAGATATTCCCCGTGTATCATATTACAAACAAAGTTTGTAAACATACATTTTTTTCCTTTTATAAGTTGATATATCAATTATTTGAAGGGGCTAAGGACGTAAATTTACTATTCTCTTCCTCATCCCTTTTCAAATTAGACCAGGTTTTTATTAGTGAAGCCTGATCTCAGTTTAATCCAGGAACTACTGGTGATTCTTCATCAATATCGGCAGTCCCGCTCGCCGCTGAGTGGATCGAGAGCCTCCCAGCAAAATTTTTGGGAGTTGTTTATACTAGGGGGTAGTTTTATACTTTTAGGGATTAGGGTTTCTCTATATTGTATTGCATGAGATGCTATATATAGGAGACTATCTCATAAGGAGGAGGTGTGAGGGTTTTGCATATTCTTCATTAGAACAGTGGAAGCTATTGCTATCGCTCGGCCGTGGACGTAGCTCATATTAAGTGAACCACGTAAATCTTTGTGTTTTGTGTGTGTGATTTTCTTTCGTTTTTTCGTTGCAAATCGTTGTTCTACTGTATTATCAATTCTTGATATATGTTTATTTCACTTGCTGTTCTCTAATATATTATATCGTTTTATCGCACCTCATTGGTGACTCCTCTTCATGACTTTTATCTCCCTTTGGGAATGTATTTGGTGCAGATCACTATAATGGTGATCGATGCAAATCATTTTGCCTAACCATTTATTCTTTTGCTTGTTCACAACAATCAATACCTCGAAAGAGAGAGTCCATTTTCAAGTGCCAAGAGAACTCAAAAGTTTTAAATGATTGCCCAAAAAGAAAATAAAGGAAAAAATTCAATGAAATCATTGAGCGTTTGTTTGGATGGTGGGATCACCAAACCCCACTATAACCGATGCCCACCAAACTGATACAAATAATTCACAGCAGTTTGAGTTCTCAAGTATCCAATCAAGTTGAGATTTAAAGGCATAGGTAATTTGAGTGTATGGGTTAATGTAGGGTTTTCCCTAACTCTAGTTACGATTGGATTGGGTTGGGGTTGGGGTTGGGGTTGGGGTTGGGGTTGGGGTTGGTCAGAGCCCGGCAGCAGGTGCTACTATCATGTACTATTTTATTTTTCATTTGGCAATCTATACTACGTGAAAGGGTTTTCCACACCACTCGTGTGAAGGGAATCTCTCACAACACATTAATCATGGTATGGGAAACAGTTTCGTCAATAGTGGCCCACATGGTCAGAGAGGAGAGAGCTAGTATCAATGCGGAATCTACATAATCAAAATGTGATGGGACAAAAGAAAATATATCTGGTTTTTCATATCGTCTGCATGAGGATCTTTTTTTCCCTATTTTATTGAAGGGAAAAAGTTCTCCGAATTGACAAGGGAGAGTACGCTACACCCTTTCTCTCTCTCTCTCACACACACACACACACACACCATGTGAAACAGTTTCATGAACATAGAGCCACATTTAAAATGTGAGACAACATCCCTGTTTTCCCACATCACATCACTTGTGTGGGGAATTTTATTTTATTTTTTTTCTAAAGAGAAGGTTCTTTAAATCACCAAGGGAGTGTATACTGTTATGTGCTTAATGGGATCCATTCTAGCGTATGGGCGCTAGATTGGATCAGACTATTATGGGATAGGTTAAAAGGCAGTTTGATTTAAAATGTTCCATCAATTCTGGAGCTTTTGGCGTTAAATACTTAATTTACATATACTAGGCTCTAAAGAGAAAAGGTTCTCTAAGCAATCATGGGAGTGTATATTAAGTACCTCTCTCTCTCTCTCTCTCTCTCTCTCTCTCTCTCTCTCTCTATACACGAAATGATTTTGTTACCCTCCCATGTGCGAAATCGCTTTTTTGCCTCACTTCCTTGGTGCACTCCCTTGTGTGACTTGCTCAGCCCTGTCCCTTTATTTAATCTTTAGCTCTTGAAATTTGAGGAGATTTTAAAGCAAGTATGTAATATCTTGAAATATGTCCCATACTTTAGCAAGATCTTTGTATGGCCCACATATATGGATTTTGTCCACCGGCCATGAATTTTTATCATTTTGATTGTTGGATAAATCAGTTATATAGTTCAGATTTTCCATATTATGTCAATGTCTTTCTGGCAAAACCTTAATTTGGCTCGTAAAATAGGGTAGTGTATATTGGGTAATCAAAATATTATGATCATTAATTAATGGTGTTTTATATTAAATGCAAAAGGCTTTTGTCAATTCCACGTAAGGATGATTGTAATTTATTGTCAACATGCATGGTTACGTGAAGATTAATCCTTCTTAATTGGATTCTTTTTAATCCACAAGTCAATTTTGTGCATTGTTTGTGATCTTGCATTTAAGAAAATGCTTGATTTAAGAAAGGGACATTAATGAAGAGTGATAGATTTGTTTTTATCTTTTTTGGGCCTTAACTCTCTCTTTTTTTCCTTTCTCGGTAAACAATGTGGGCCTCAATTCACTTCATGACAACCTAATCCAGTAAGTATTAATTCCAACTTAACCAGACATCATTGTAGGACTGAAATTAAAAGTACATTCAAGGTTATAGGTATCGGTATTGGTGTTCATATCGGCCCTGGTCGATATCGATACGATGCCATCGTGGATTTAGATATTGGTATTGTTGATATCGACTAGAATCGAAATCATGGATATTGATATGGATTGGCTGGAATCAGGCTGGTATCGAACATAATTTCAATATGGAACCACTTTGTCCAATTCATCTCATCTATATCAATATTGAACTCCAACGATACTGATACCAATACCATTTAAATGTCCTTCATGGGTCTATCTCCAGTCTCCGGCCCAAGGGGAATCCTCTGGATGTTTTGTGTAGAGGTTTCGTATGTTGCGAGAATGGGAAACCACACCAATGAGAGGGTGAGAGATGGATTCGTTCAGTAGGAGATTTACAATTTTTCTGAGAGAGTTTGTTGGTATGAGTTCCACGGCTGAAGAATCCCCACTTTGATGTCGTAGGCATCTTTTTCCCTACTCAGTCCCTATGTCTAACAGTGACATTAGTTTAGCGTTTTCAACCAAAAAAAAAAAAAAAATTTGTTTAGAACACATACACACTATGGAAAGCTTGGCAGACTTAGAGCCCATCTCGGTCCATACTTGGAGTGGGCTTGGGCATGAGAATCAGCCCCAACTCCAGGATGGGCTACGCTTGGTCCTGATGTTGGGCCTCAGTAACTTAAGGTAGGCCCATACTAACAAATTGCTACCACTATTTTACTAAGACTTTTTCTAGAAGTGTGGAGAGGTAGAGTACGTAGAAGCATTTAAGTGGGGCAAGGGATGGCAATAGAGTGGTTATGAGATGGAAATTAGGGATGTAAACGGATCAAATTCGGTCGGATAGTGGCATTATCATATTCATATCCGATTATATTCGGATGGATTCGGATAATATCCTATCGGTTTTTGGACGGATTCGGATAATTTTCGGATAGTGATTTTTTGAATACAGATTCTCCTAAATGGATATGAATACGGATGGAATACGATTTTTCGACTATCCGTTGATATATTTACCATTTTTATGATGAGGATTAGGGTTGAGACTTGATAGTTCTGTAATTACCCTTTCTTTTACTCTTCTTAGTCTTTTATTCTCTTACGTTTTTAACTTTTGATTTTTTAATCGATATGTAATTCCATGTATCACATTGCATAAAACAATATATATAAACCAATAGCAAATCTAGAAAAAGAATCACATTATCTTAACTTATAAATTTATAAAAATAAGATAACAAAATCCAATAAGGTAACTTAAAAGGATAGACAAACACAGAGTTATATTTCAGATATTTTATTACCATCGAACTGCTAAACGAATCGGATAATAATCGATCGGATAGGGGGGATTATTATATTCGTATCCGATTATTTTCAGACGGATTCAGATTCTCCTAAACGGATACGAACGCGGATCGAATACGGATTTACGAATATCCATTTACATCCCTAATGGAAATCACTCTATCTTTCAAATATTTATTTGTCACTTGGTAAACTCCAATTGGACTAAAAGTTAAGATATAGGCAGGATTCTATGGTTTTATATGTCCACAAAATTTAGGCCCATGTGATCTTCTACGTGGTAAATTTTATAGAAAAAAAGAAGGTTGTTTGGTCACTGTCCCCTACACCCAGACACATGGGTGGCGAAATAATCACCCCGCCCCCATATTGGTTGCTTGGGTGTGTGATCCCATTGGTCCCTACGCTAGAACATGGGCCACGAGACCGAGTAATATTCTCTCTCCCATTATAAAATTGCACATAATTGTAGATTACATACAATAAATATGGTCTAGGATTTCATCAAAAAATAAATATGGTCTAGGACAGTTTTTTTTATTAGTCTTACCTAAGGTACGTTCATTTCAAAGGCTAGAGCAAAGATTTTATTCCGTTTAAGCTAAATGAACAAAGAAAAACATAAATGAGAGTTTTCCTGCACCGTATGAGTTTTCCTACTTTCCATGTTTTCGGCAGGATTGTGCTGCCGAGACACAACAAGGTGGGAAATTAACGACCGTCTTACCCCTGCCGAGTGGGGGTAAGGTGGTCATTTCCCATCTTGCTGCGTCTCGGCAGCATGGTCCGGCCGGATAGCTCGACAGCAGAGGATCAAGATCCAGTTTTTTATCGGTTTCCTATCGATTAGGGTTTTGGTTTCCTACTCCAATTGATTCAATCCGTTTTTTCTTGGTCGATTCTGGTCTTTCGGGTTGGATCTTGACACCCCTCACTGGGCTAAGTATATATGAGGAATTTGGATCGTCTACGGCGCAGCTGCCCGTCCTGCTTGGGCTATGCAGACACAGGACAAAGCGCAAAGACCGCCTTACCCCTGCCCGAGCGCCTTACCCTAGTGGATTTAGAAGCTATAGTAATCTCTCTAGTGATTACTACAACTTGGATTTTATCAGATTCAACAAAAGAAGTTGTAGTAATCTCTCCAGTAAACAAGAAATAAGAAGAAAACTAGCCCATCAATAATCAGTTGCAGGTATTATCAGATTATTAGATCGCTAATAGTCAAAGAGGTGAAGAGATGTCAAGGGTATAACTTGCAGTAGCTCCCCGGATGGAGCCCGGTCAGACCACAACCTCTACTGCTGACCCAATTAAAAGACAACAACCAATGATGCGAGGAGCGATGGGGTCGCTACGCGTGATAGAGCTGCAACTGGTAGCCTTCATCATGGTCTTCTCGGTTAGCGGTCTCGTCCCTCTCCTCGACCTCGTCTACCCTGCATTCATCTCGCTTTACATCTTGGCCCTTTCGCGTCTGGCCTTCCCAGTGCACCACTGCCAGGGGAAGACAACGACGACAATGATAACGCAGGAGATCCTTCGGGAGGGGGGTTTCTTTAGGTTCTACGTGGTGGTGGGGACTACCATAGGGCTGTTCCTGCCATTGGCTTACGTTCTTGGTGGGTTAGCCCGAGGGGACGAGCATGCGGTGTGGTCGGCTACAATTTGGATCCTCTACTGCCGAGCTGCTAGGCAGGACCGTGCTACCCAGACATGGTGTTACGCGCAATGTCCGCCTTACCCCTGCCCAAACACCTTGCCCGAGTGGGAGTAAGGCGGTCATTGCGCACAACACCGTGTCTGGGCAGCACGGTTCTGCCGGGCAGGGGTAGTAGAGGTCGACTGTGCCTCACCTCTTCTTGTTGTCCTTCCAGATCCTCACTGAGAACATCATCAGTGGGTTGTCCCTGTTTTCTCCCCTTGTCAGAGCTCTGGTCCCACTTCTCTATACGGTTCGCAAGATCTTCATCATCCTTGATTGGATCAACGACGTTTGGTTCAACAAACCTCTACTTGCAAATGCTCAACTCAAGGTGGTAAACTAATCCATCCAACAATCTGTAATGTGCCTAATGGGTCCATTCTAGTGTATCAGCGCTAGATTGGGCCAGCCTAGTATGGGATAAGTTAAAAACGACTTGATTTAACGTGTTTCATTAACTTCGGAGCTTTTGGCGTATCGATCAACAACCTAACATTTCTTTACTGGAAACTGAAATCAACCGAGGGATTTGATTTTTTTTATAATCACTTGATACCAATTTTTTTAGAGACTTGGATACAACTCATCCTTAAAAATGGTTGTTAAGGTGGAAAGGAAGCGTTATTATTGTTGTGTGTTTCAGGATGTCATATGGTTTTCTCCATCAACCTGGTCGTGTTCTTGATCCCAAAGTTCCTTCCAAAGGATTTCGAGAAGTATTTCGGGGAAAGAGATGAGATCCATTTCAAGATTGCAGAGGATAAGCGACCAGTGGATCCCAAAAGCACATCTTCACACTAGACTCCTCCATCAAAGAAATCTGATTGAGTACTTGATGGGTGTAAGTTGTCAGCAATTCTGAAAATCTTATATCTGATGTAGAGAACCTCTCTCTCAAATTGTCTTATCATAGGATCTGTTGTTGTTATGTTCAAATATTAAGTTTCTCATGTGTTAGCTACTAAGCTTTAGAGAACTCAGGAAAATTTTCTTTTTGAGTAATAGCACTTTATTTAGTAACGTGGAAATTCGTGACTGAAGATTTCTAGATCCGAAATAGACTATGCTATCGTGCACGTCACCAATAAGGCTTTGAGTGAATATAAATAGGTTTGAAATTTATGCATATGGCATAGATTTAGGGCTTAGGCCCCAAAATCTAATGGGTCAATTTAAGGTTAACTTATAATTGGGCTTCAATGCTACAAGACATATACTAAAGTTGGTAATTGGAATGGAAAAGGGTCAAGAGGAAGGAGCCAAGGAAGGTCACTCATCTAGAGGACCCCAAGTTTTTATTCTACCCCTTTTGTAATAAAAAAAAGGGAAAAAGTTCTCTGTCCGAGAGTGTGGCCTACGTCAGCACTCTCATGAGTCTATCTCTCTCCTCTCCATGTGAAAAGACACTTCTACCCCCTTATTTTATGGAGGAGAGAGATAGACACATGGGAGTGCTGACGTAGGTCACACTCCGTACAGAAAACTGCTTCCCTAAAAAAAAAATCTCTATTTGACAAAAGGCAATGGAGGAGGAAATGTCATTGTGGTTGGATCACTGCTATAAAGCGCACTTATATACCGTATCGGTCGTCCTTACCGATATATATCTGATTCATATCAATAGGTCACTTTTTGATAATCTTAGATAAGTGATGTGAACAGTGAACTTGAGATTTATTGGGTTTTTATGTCTTTTATTTTGTAGTTGTCCACATGATTATTATAGGATTTTATATGATTATCCACAAAAAATGGGACCACGGAATTTGATTTTCTACAGGTTGAAGACCAATTTATGGGCTTAAATATGATACACACAATGTATGACTGCTTCATTATTTGGGCTTGGCCGGCTGGCCCTTGTACAGATGTTCTTGAATGGTAATACTCATTATTCAAAAGGACAGTCTTGTCCCTTAGAAAGCTCAACGCGGTAGTACAGACCATAGAATATCAAAAAGGTATAATAGCCGGTCAACACAAGGATATATGTCGTGCAAAGTACCCATGTCCACGAAGAGATGAGAGCAATTTCATTAATGGGAGAAAAGGGTTACAAGCTCTCTTCCTCATGCCTCTCTTTCTTTACAAAGAATTCACTATAATTCTAATAACTCTCCATCACTAACAATTTAAACGAAAAACAAATTTCTGAGTTGGAAAAAAAATAAAATTTGGAGGCAAATGTGGGATATCAAGTTAGAGATAACTCTGATACCATGTAAATCTCCAATCTTAAAAGATCGATTTGATAACAGGAGTCTACAGGTATATGAGGAAAGAGATTTGCTCACTTATAATCGATGTGAGTTTAAGATGTGGGAGGGCTAATGGTCTAATGTGTATGAAATTTGACATGTCATGAATCCAAATCAATCTCTTGCGTTACATTCCTTGTTTTCTTTCTTTTGACGCTGAGCGTGCATGAATGAATAGCCCTACTTCCTATCCAAAAAAAAAAAAAAAAACATCCTTTGACTTACACTAGCTCTGTGATCCATATTGCAATTGAAATATGAAAATACATGGCATTTAGGATTAATTAGTTTCACGTTTAACTTTGTGGATTAATGTTATTGATCGATGCTCTTTATTATTCTTCTTGTTTTTGTTCATAATCATTTCTTACACTGAGTACTGTGGCAAATGGAATCATTATCCTCTTCTGTTTGTTGCCCGGACAGGACCGTGCTGTCCCCTTACATGGGGGGTGCGAAATGACGACCTAAACCCCTGCCCGAACACACGAGGTTAAGTCGTTATTTTGCACCCCCATGTGAGGGGACAACACAGTCCTGTCCGGGCAGCAGACAGGAGAGGAAAAAAATTCGTGGCAAATGTACGTGGTGTGTGAAACCTAAGGGTGTTAATCGGTCTGGTTTTGGTTTTAAATCGTTTAAGTAAATGGTCTCGATTTTGAAACTATAATCAAACCATTTAGTAAACGGTTTCAAGGTTTCTCCTTGATTTTGGTACCTTTTATTTACATTTAAGAATGTTAAACGTTCCGATTCGATTGAAACCCTTTAATAAATGATAGGTTATGGTTTCAAAATTGATCTCATGTTACCTCTTGTTTATTTGGAGATAAAAGGCCTCTCTCTCTCTCTCTCTCTCTCCAACTAATCGGTGCAACTACTTGTGGATGAATGCTAAGGAAGCTAAATGTGTTGAATGAATTATTACTCCATCATCCATTGTTGCAGGTTTGCTGCAGCTTTGTTCAAGCTCCATGACTGAAGGTTTTGTAATTTTTAAGGAAGATTGGCTTCTTGGAAGGAGTTACCATTTTAATGGATAGTACATCAATGTTATGTACCATACATAATATGGGTCTGTACCAACGGATCTATTGACCACTTTCGACAAGTTGGAGAAGAAACTCCATCACGTAAATGACCTCTCTCTAGAGTCTGGACAAGAAGGTCTGGTTAGCTTTTTTTTTTCTACAGGACAAATTATCACATTTAAATTAGGGAAAATTACAAAATTAGTTAACATTGGGTTTTGATGTACAAAATTAACCACCCAATGTTTAAGTTAACGGAACTAGCCAGTTCGAGTTTGGGTATTACAAAAATAACCAAAACAGTACCCCACCCTTACCCGGTTGCCGTAGGCGATTCCAAGGATCGGCGGCGATGAAGACTCATTCCAATCTTCGGTCTCCATGAAATCCTTTGTCCCCAATTTTGTCCCTGTTCCCTCTCTCTCTCCATCCCAGTAGAGCTTCTGCCACTCCCTCCGGCAATGGCTGGCTCTGGTTCAGGTGTCGGTGCATGTGGAGATTTTGGTGGATCAGATTCAGGTGAAGCAATCTCAAGCACAACCTATTTGTGAGGATGGACAACGAGAGGCAGGGCAGCAGTGGGCGTGCAACAATAAATCCCCATGTTTCTCTTTCTTAAAAGGTGAGGATTTCGTTGGGCAGTGGCGGCATTTGAAGCATTTCGTGCCCAAAAGCGCAATGCAGATTGATTTGTTTCTCGGACAATCGAATTGGGGGAGGGACATCGAGAACTCTCAAATAGTTTCTCTCTCCATTTCCATCTTTGCTGAAAACTTAGGTTGGCTTTTGGGTTTTTTTGTCTGCATAAGTAGCCGATTTTGATTCCAGATCCTGCTAATATTCAGTTTTCTATTTACTTACGTTTCTGGTTTCTCTGTTTCTCACATTTGGGTTCTCTTTCCTTCTCCTCTACCCCCTTTACCACTGTTCATATACTTGGTTTTTGGTTCTCATGTACAGAACTCAAATAACAATTTGCTTTTATATCCGAGGATTCTGGTTATTTCCTGAATCTTCTGCATCTAGGTTCTTCATTTTCATTTTTATGCATCTGGGTCATCTATTTTCTTTTTTCCTTCATCTGTCTTATCGCTAGTGGTGTTTGGGTAACCAACTTTGAAGCTCCCAAGTTTTTTGAGATTTGCTCTGGTTTGGTCTCTCATGACAGGCATGAAGGGTTCCATCTACATTTTAATGGAGAAAGAAATATTGTAAGAATAGACAAACGATACCGAGTCGACCGGAAAAGAGAGGCAAGAGAAGCAAAGAAGGCTGGATGAGAATGCGGTTATGAAGATCGAAGATTACAATTGAGTCTTCATCGTCGTCGATCAATGGAATCACCCACGGCAACCGGATAAGGGTGGGGTACTGTTTTGGTTATTTTTGTAATACCCAAAGTCCCAAACTGGAACTGACTAGTTCCGTTAACATAAACATTGGGTGGTTAATTTTGTAAACCAAAACCCAATGTTAGTTAATCTTGTAATTTTCCTTTTAAATTATATGTTAGATATACTAATATCCCATCCTATTTACATGTTTTCAAAAGAGAATCAAAGATTATTTATTCCCTTCACTTTCACTAGGGGCCATGAATAGTAAACGAAAGGATGGGATTTTGAAGTACCACATCAACAGACAAAACAATTAATGATGTCTCCTGAACTTTTATAAGCTCATCACCCCAAAATTAACAAAATAAGATTGGGGTGGGATTTTGAAATACCACATCAACATTTTCTCACCTCAATTCTCCCACCCCACCTAAGTCCCCTCTAGACAAAGAGGGCCTAAGTAAAATTCTTTGATAGGGGAAACCTACAGCTACATCTACATCTACATGAGAACCTCCATCTGTATATATGCAGAAAGAGAGAATCTAAAATGATGCAAAAAAGAATGAAAATAGCAAACAACAATCACAATGTACATATGGATTTACGTGGTTCGGCAAGATTGCCTAAGTCCACAATGAGATGAGATCTACTTCACTATCAAAGGAGAATAGGGAAAAAAAACCCTCGCTACAAGTATATAGTGAAACCCTATACTAGTCATTTACCATAACACCCATAGCCCTGAAGAAATTTCCATGGGATTGTTGCTCACGAACCCCTGCATTGACCTACCAGTTCATCACGGCTTCAATAACAAAGATTAAAACACCGTGGAAGATTGGATCTTTATCCCCTCCAGTTCCCTACCTGGTCTAGTTCCCCAGTCCCCCTGACAAGGGAGGGGCACAATGACCACACTACCCCTTCCTGGGTGGGGTCCACCTCCCCTTATTAAAGGGATTGGAGAATTGGGCTGGACAAGAAACTGGAGGAGATAATTTTCCTTGGAAGACCTTCAACCCATTTGGTCTCTTAAGAGCCCTTCAAAATCATTGGACTCATACAAGCAATGGAATACGTACAAGACATCCACAGGACCACTCTTTCTCTTTAATTCTTTGAGTCTTGACTGTGCACGTAGAAATGTGTGAGCCTCCCAAATGAAATGATATATATATATATATATTTTTTGAGAAAATGTTCTCGGCACCATAGGTGCACAGGCTATATCAAGACACGTGGAGCGGGCAAAATGACCGACCACACCCACGGCATATGTCTGGCGTAATGCGCTGTGGTGGAGAGAACATCGACCCAATTTTTATTTTCTTTTCCATCTCTGAAAATCCAACCCAAGTGGACAAACAAACGCAGACAAAGAGTAATCACATCACATCTACTTTCTATCAATTTTCCAACTGGGGTAGTACCTGTTGGAAGAAATACACGATTGGAGTGACTTGGAATTCAACAGTGGAGATTGGGATTGATACTCTCTGTATGCCTAAGCTATCACTTTGATTCATATATAGTTTTTTCTGTTTCCTGTTTTAATTTGGGTTGTTTGGTAGTGTTTGGATGGAAGATTTCCTGCTTGTTGGTAAGCAGGAAAAGTATTGATTCCTAGCTGTACGTGTTCTTTTATTTTATGTTTTCCTCTCCAGACTCCAGAGGCCCAGAAAACTTCACATTTCTTTCTTTCTTTCTTTGGTTTTGGTTTTGGTTTTTGTTTTTGGTTATAATCAATCAATCACAGACCCAGTAGTGATCGATAAGATTATTGGCCAACTTGATTTGGAACATCAACCTAAAGTCTCTCAAATAATTATTATGAGCTTGTACGATATGTCCATATGCACCTTTAATTTGATGTCTTATTCTACTGGAATTTATTATTCATTAAGATATGCCATATATAGCCATTACTTATGACAACCACGACAAACAACTCACTCATTCAACTACATCTATTGAGTAATCACCAATCCATAACCGATCGTGTAGCTCCTCCACCAGTGCATTAGAAAATGAAAATGGGATCTTTAATTTATCCCTTTCAGTTCCTTGTCCGGCTCAGTTCCCCAGTGTCTCTGACAAGGGGGTGTGCAATGACCACCCTACCCTTGCCCGAACACTCTGCTCGGGTGGGGTCCAACTCCCCTTATTAGAGGCACTAGGGAACTGGGCCGGGCAAAGAACTCGAGGAGATAATTTTCCATGAAAATGCATACAAAGGCATCGGCTTGGATGTGATTTTCGATTCACTAGGGGCTGAACAGTCTTTTCGTGCACAAAAGCATTGATTTGTGTTTAAGTGCAAGAACCATGCAATTGGTTAGCGTTCCTTTTCCCACATATTTTACTTTATGAGAGACAACGAAATCTTCTTCTTTTATAATGGACCACCATCCTGATTTTGTGGCACATGAGCTTATGTGGGATTCCCCATTTCGTTTTGAATAATTTTGTACTCGCCTATGCTAACTTATCTTGCTGATGGCGATGTCGTAGCTAGGTGAGAAACCTATTCTAGATTTGGGAAGTGGTTCTCTGTCTGAGAGCGTGGCTTATCTCAATGCTCCTTATGTCTATCTCTCTCCTCTCCCAAACAAGGGGCAAAGATGACTTTTTCATATGAAGAAGAGAGAGAGAGAGAGAGAGAGAGAGAGAGAGACATGGCAGTATTGGTCTAGGCCACATTCCCAAACAGAGTTCTTTTTCCTTATAGATTTATATTGGGATTTTTTGTACTTGTATCTTGTCTGGGTACCTCTAGACGTAAATCTTGTAATCATATGTTTCTCTTTTTATTATTACATTTGTTGCTGATCTTTATTGGAGAAAAATTGCCATGTGGCAAGATGATGTGGTAGTTTAGACCATTTGACAGACGATGGATGGTATGGATAAATGACTTGTCAAATTTCAAACTCAAATTCAGTCATATACTCACTCATGTATCAAGATGCATCCCATTATGTTTATACGCCCCAATAGTCCTCAATCACTATTGTCTATTCTCCCAAATCCTGAATTTTCATTTTTTTTTTTGGCCCCTTGGTGAAATCCATTTAAGTTAAAACTTCACATTGAGTTGGAGACCTAGGGATTCACTTTTCTACAATATAACTCAACTCTGCTTTCCCCGATTAAATGAGGTTAGCTACATGGATCCTTATCCTCCAATCAGTTCTATTCAAAGTCATATTTGATACAAGTTATGAGCTATGCACATCTTTCCCCATCACTTCTCTTAGAGTCATTTTAGGTCTACTCTTAGCTCTTTTAACTCATTCAATTTAAAATAAAACATTTTTTCATACTGGAGTATCGAAAGATCTTCGCTATATATGATCATACCACCTCAAACGACTTTCTCACAGCTTTTCATGTATCGAAATTATTTCCAATAATTCTAATTTTTGAAACTGTAGCTCCAAGTACTGTAGAGGGAGTGTCAGCGAGCGTTGCCTTTTGTCACCAAGCAACCGGAATTATCTTTTCAATTACTCACCTTTTGGTTGGTTCCATTCTTACATATTTGTGGGGGAGAATATGCCTCGTTTTACATAATCTGCATGGGACAAGGGCAGCCCCTCCTGGCTATGGCTGGTCTCCTTCATCAGAATGGGAGTGTCCCACGCATGCTTAGGGTTAGGTTTGCAGTCCCGTATTTTAAACCTAGGAGATAGTAATAGGCCCCCCACCAACCTTCTCCAACTTTTTCTAACAAAAAAATAGGGGATGATAATGAAATGGCAAAACATTGGCTACTCACATCTTGTGATCCTAAAAACTCACTTGAGATCAAGGATGAGGTGGCAAAATCATATTGAAACCACTTCAGCTTTCTTTAAAAAGATTCTTAAATTCAATCATTTCAACAATTGGCATCTAACCTAAACTGGGATCTAATATCATGTTGGAGGATTCAATCCAAAACCTTAAGATATTAAATAAAGATGACTTCTCAAGTATATAAAGGCATCGATGACTTGAATAAATCGATGTGGGAATATAATTCTATAGATTCTTAACATCTCAACACTCTCCCTTTTACGGGTAGTTTTGACATACTAACTCTATACATAAAGAAACTATTTAAGGAAGATAACAAAGGGACCTGGACTACGATACCATGTTGGAGGATTTAAAAACTACTATGAAGGCACCAAAGACATACATAAACTACTATGAGACTATTACTCTGTAGCTCCCAAAATCTCAACACACCCATCCATCCTCTGTCACGTGTACTTATAGTTCTCCACAATGGTGCATACACATGACATATATGAAAAGCTTGCATTATATACTCCTGCAAAATTAGAAATACAAAGCAAGCAGATAAAAAGAAACCCACAACGCTAATGTGCAGATTCCTACACACACCCTCTCACATCCCATTCTCTCTCTCTCTCTCTCTGTGTCTAAACTCCCCCTACTGGGCAATTCGATTAACCACCCTCTCATTGCTGAAAAACTGCATTTTGATATCGTAGTGATTCCAACATGGCCCCTACGCATGCTCAAAGGCCAAAGGGAGACTCGTGACAGTCTCAACAGGGTGGTCATTATAACTGCCTTTCATAGGGGGCAGGGCGATCATTCCACCCCATGTGTCTAGGGAAACATCTCCATTAATAATAAACCGACACGAATGAGCGCGTACATTTCACACATGCATACATGCAAAACACTAACGTCGATCAGCAAAGCATACATGCACCCACGTGACGACAACATGGTCGTATGTTCATGGCAACCAGAGTGAATTACCCTTCACCAGCTTGTGGGTCCTGAAGCCCATTCCATTATACACATAATTTAAAGAAAGGCCAACCACTGCAAACCCTTTGTATCCTTCTCTATGTTTCTCTCCTAGTAGTCTTTTTACTCTTTTAACCTCTTCTTATAATCCCACAACAGTAATTTGTTAATGGAAAGCAGATGGGTCCCCCTCTATCAAGTGTCAACCACTGCAAACCGTTTGGCTTTTGTTTCTTTCCCCAAGGCATTCACACCTCTCTCTCTCTCTCTCTCTCTCTCTCTCTCTCTCTTAAGATCCTTCTCCCATGCTCATATAAATCTCACTCTTCCAATACCAATATTTTTTTGCACAACACAGATCTCTCTTCTATTACAAAACTTACTATCAGCAATCACTGCACTCTGAAGAAAGATCAACATGAAAGTGAGTTTTATTCTATTCTACAACTTCCTCTTTCAGTTTTTTTTTTCAATTTTATAACTTGTTGGGGTTTATGAGTGAGTGTTTATGCTGAAACTGTACTGAGTTTCAGACCCAGGTCATAAAATGAACTCTTACAATCACTAGCAAAAGATTGAGCCGGAACTTAACAATGAGCTCTTTCTGTGTTGCAGTTACTAGGTTGGGTGCACCGGAAGTTCCGGCAAAATAGTTGTGAACCATTCAAGGATTTTGGACTCGGTATTATCTCCTTTATCTCATTCTTTACATTCAACTGTTAATGTGTTGGTATAACCTTAACAAACTCATCAAATCAGTATTCAGTAGAACACGCTAGCTGCTCAATGATGTGGTTCGAATCATAGATTCACAATTCAAACCAATTTAATAGTAACTTGCGGCAAATATCTCAGCTTATTAGTTTGGATCATACTTTTAACAAACAAATTGCTTCTTTGCCTGCAACCTATTGGTTTGGATCATACCTTTAGCACATAAATATGTTTATATATGTTAACAAACAAATTGCTTGTATGCCTGCAGCTATATGACAAGACTATTTTGCATCAATGATCAATTAGTTTCACACAAACCACATTTCAGAAACCTGCTCTTTACTTTCTTTTTTTCTTTTTATGTTTCCTAGAAAAAACCAGATTTCAGAAATCTAAAAACAGAATAACAACCGCACCCCTCCCCCCCAACCCCCCCCCCCCCCCCACCAAAAAATATATATATAAACACCCCCTTCCCGGGGCCAAAAAAAGGGAAAGAAACAAAGGATTAATGCATAGACCATCAAAAGGACAATCTGCAAGTCAGATACTCTCACTGAAATGTTCATGAGTGCTGGAATTACATAAATATGAAGCAAGTGAGCAACAATAAAAGTTTAAAGAAACATCATGGCCGAAACAATATAGAAGACTGCTTAAAACCATTCTCCTAGGCACACCTAAGAAGCAAACACCATAACAACCTGCTTACATGCAGAGGTAATGTCCCTTCTCATTAGTTGTTTCTACTATCATTCCAATTCCCTTTTTGGTTTCTGGTTTCAGGGTACTCTTGTAATTGTCTTTCAGGGCAGCCATCATTCAATGAGGGCTATGGCTCCCGTCACGTAAGGCAATCCCAGAAAGAAAGGACCATTGGGAAATCATATCTTGGAGTGGAAGTGGAAGACAACAACTTCGAAGATGAGTCTTCAGAAGCAATATCCGAACTCTTCCACGGCCTCCTCACAATAGGAACTCTTGGTTCGGACCCAGTCACTTCAGACCCTGCAACACCTACCTTTGCCATCTCTGTAGAGAACATAACTGAAAAAGAAACTGAGGCAACAGAGAATGACCTTAAGCTCATCAATGATGAGCTAGAAAAGGTTCTAGGGTCCCAAGCCAAGGACGATGGGTACAGCACCTCATCAGCAAGGAGTAGTCACGTTAGCACCATTACCCTAAGTGGCAAGCAAATGGAAGGAACCGAATCTAATGTGAACGAATCAGCAGTCTGCCCACTCCAAGGATATCTCTTTGGTTCTCCCATCGAGTTGCCACAAACAACAGTGGCAAAAAAGGAACATCGGACATCACTTGGGGAGCTCTTTCAGAGAAGCAAAATGGTCGACGAGAATCCAACAGGGAAACATGAAAGAGAGGAGAAGCCAATGGAGAAGGAAGTAGAGAAATCAGGTATTCATCTCATGAAGATGTTTAAGCGCCGGATGCTCAACGCTTCTTCTAAGAGCTCTACTGCTTCTACTCCTGATTCTGTTTCAGCTGAGAAGAAACTCTGTAAGGTGGGTACACTCTACTAGATCTTTTTGGTAGCAATGATCAAACAGAAGAGTTAGTAGATTCCCATTATTGCAGTGGTGAGAACCTCATACATCTTCTGATTACATTAATTGGGATAGGCAGATATTTAGGACCACCAGATCCAGTTCTTGTTGGTTTCAATCAAGAAGGCTTTGATGGGGGGACCCTTTTGAGCAGCAAAACACTAGTTAATAGATGCACCGAGTATCCCAAGTACCCACCAAATTCTTGTCGTAAGTTATTTCTAATAAGTGATATTCTGATTATTTGTTTTAACGCATGAAATAGTGGTTACCAATGGGATTAATAAGAATGGTCATTATAAAAATCAATAGCTACTTCAATTTGGCACATGAAATTTCCATTGCAGACCATAGGTTTCCACCAAAATCTGTACACATTTATTGTATGAACCATCTCCATCACTGGCCCACTGTCTATCAGATGAACCACAAATTGATACCACCCCATTTAATCAAGAAGCTACTTGTTCGGAAGGGACAGTCAAGTTGCACCACCAAATGACTCTAACTCAAACCATCAGGCCAGGGACTGCATGCTGTTCCTCCTATACATGTTTGTGATGCAGCTTAGACATAATTCTCTTGTGGTCTCTCTCTTAATTTCTTGCATGTTAATGATGCAGATCCTACATATGTTTCATCGAAAAGTTCATCCAGAAACCCCTACTGTTACAAAAAAGTTGAGTAAGTCCCACAAGTATGAAAACAAGAACAAAATCTCTCGTGATCAAGCCTACAACACTGGAGATCAGCCATTCCCGGATGAAGATGTGATGATATTTTCCCAGAGAGCCATCTCAAAGGTCCGGCGGTACAAGAACCACTTGAACACAACCCAAATTGAACTTGATGGCAATGATTCAAATGGGAACAGGGAGTGCTGGATCAAAACAGATGCAGACTGTAAGTATATGTCCCCATGTTTACAATCCAATTGGAGAACACCCCACCTATATACAGGTCATCCTGATTTACATAACACTTTCCTAGATTCCATAGCCTAAAAATAACAACATATGACAATGCTAACTATACAGTAGGCAACCTGCTTTCAAGCAGCTGCATAGCTATGGTTGCTACAAATAATATCAACATTACAATATATGTGCCTCAGTTCCACGAAGAGCTGATATTTGGGGAATCTGAAATATAAACAGGATTATCATCCTCTTTTATCATTTCACATATTAATATGGGAAACTCCAAGGTGGAAGGCCCTAATATTATAGCTCATTTTCTGCCTACAAATAGAATGCCATACATGAATGAGAGAAGCCCATAGAGTTTAAAAATATAATGCATCTCCCATGTTAAAAATCAGTTGGTTCCATAGTTGTCAAGGCCTGCACTTGCTTTTTTTTTTGGTCAGCCAATATGGGGATTGTGTAGGTCAAAACCTGCCAAGGTGACCAAAGCGATGCCTAGGCAACTGAGGTGTGGGTCAAGTTGTAAAAAATATAACTAGGCCTTGGAATTGTGGTAATTAGAAAAACAAGTACTTCCTTAACCGATTATAAGCTTTGGGTTGGGTTATTATTGTATTAGGCCTTTGATCCAATTGGTTTCTTTGTAATAGGCCACTTTAATGGGCCTATATTATGGGTATGAGGTAGAATACAGGATTTATTTTATTAGTTTAGCTTAAGTGTTTTATTTCACCAAGTAATTGTTATTTCTTTGGTTGTAAAGGATAGGATAGTCTTATATGAATAGAACTCCTAACCCTACATTTGATAGAGTTTTAATCGTGTGGGACACCTATTCTAACTAGTTAAGATAGAGTTTTAGTTATAGGGGACATCTATTCCTACCATGGATTGAGTTTCTTATTTCTTCTTTCCTACTTCACGTACACTTTCCTTTTCTATTGTAAGTACACTTTTGGTTTCTATATGATATATATTGATGTAAGCACCATAGAGCCCCATATGATTTTGCTATTAAATAAAATTGGCTTCTGGTGAAGAAAGACATGCATAGCTTAGGCCTTGTATCAAGTATGACCTCAAATAGAGCTGATTGGAGGGCAACGGTCCATGTAGCCGCCCATTTAGTTGGGATAAGGCTGAGTTGTTGTTGTTGCTGTCTCTATGTCCTGTGGGATTCAGAGTATTCTTTTGTGGGATGTTGAGGTTGGCTGATGGGATGTTAGCCTAGTTTCTAGGTGGGATGCTTGGTTCATATCTTTCTTTTATTCCTTCCTTCTTCTAGTCTATCTATCACTGATTCAGGTTAGTAAATTTCTGGTTCTCTGTTCAGTTATTCATGTAATAGTTTCTGGAAATTTCTGTCTCATGGTTTAAATCTCAGTTCTTAAATCAAATTTCAAATTTGGACATCAGACCTCATTCTAAACCATCCTAGGGTTTCAAAATCTGATTTTGAACACGCTTTGAAAAGAGTCCTTTTGCTACTTGAATTGCTGGAATTCTCAGAACTGGTTTCTATTTCAGTCATAGTTTCTGGCTTCTTGTTCTAGCTTGATAGTTTACTGTGATTGCTTACTTTTGGTTGCTGATTGATCATCCTTCCAATACTGTTTTGGTTTCCCTATAATCTGAGATCGACCCCTTGATCTGGAAACCCTAATCAGGAGTTCCACACTTAGTAGGATTCCTCTTTAGATCCAGATCCAACCACTGAATTTGAGTCATTTTTTTAGGGATTGTTCTCTGCTATATTAGACCTTCGACCAGGACATTCCCTGAATCTGAACTTCTGATTGTTATCAAATCTCTCTTGAATTTGGTCATATATCATTGACTGAGATTCTGGTTTAAACTGAATTCCTGACCCTAATTTCTTAGGCTTCTAGAAATCTATCACTAACATAACCTGAAAGGTACCAGTACTTAGCCTGAAAGGTTAAATTAAACCATGTTTTCTGCACAGCTTGACCAATAAGGCCTTGTCTAGGCATCCGAAAAGGTGCCTAGACTCCAAGGCACCCAGCCAGTGCCTTGGTTTGCATTGGCGCAATCACAACTATTGTTGGCTCAGATGCATGCAATGATTCCTTTGCAATTCCATCAAATGTATAGTAATGGTACCAAATACCATAACATGGGCTAAAAAGATGAAATAGTAACATCACTCTTATGTAGATTGTGATTATCTGACCCTTTCTTTACCTTTGGCGTTGTAGATCTGGTTCTGGAGCTGTAGAGGCAAAAGTTGTCACATGCTCAAAGTTATGGTCCTCCAGAAAGAAATTATGTTATTCAGTTTGATGAGTTCCTACTTGTTGATGATTATAGTTTTATGTGAGTAATCGTATTTGAAGAGACCAACAAAGGAATAAAAAAGTCATGCCTCTGTTAGTGCAAATGATTATGTTAATGAATTTGATGAGATACTATCTATTGATAATTATAGCAAGTTTATGCGAACAGTTGCTACAAGTTCTGTCTCCATTTTCTCCTTGTTGATAATAAACAAGTTCTGAATATAGTAAAGCTACATGAAAGCTCCCTAAACGGTAAAAATATTTCAATTATTTGATGGTATTATTTACAACCACCCCAGATACCACATGAATTAATGGTCTTGTATAGTCCATGTAACTCTAACTGTGGGTTACCAGAAGTTCCAAATGTCTTGCCTTAAATTCTTAAACTTCTTGAAAATTCATATCGACCAGATGAAACCACCAGACACATGGCTGTTCAGAAATAGTAGTACAAGATAATAACTGGTTTGCTAGTAGTGTTTTTCTCCTCATGCCTAAGTTTTGCATTGAAAGATGAAACCACAAGGCAAGCCTCTGCTTTCTTTTCTCTCTAACAATAAACAAGTAGCCAGTATAAAATTCCATGTATCCCTTTCTAGATAGTTAGCATGGAAACAATTATTTGAAGTACCATTAAAAATGTCACCATAGTTGTCAAGGTGTCACTGTCCAGGCGCCTTGTTGGTGTCACCTTGCGTCCAGGTCCCTTCCCACACATTGGGTTGCCTATACGCCATGACAACTATGAATGTCACAACTATCCCTGATATCAAATGATTCAGCGGTCTTGTATAATGCATGTGATTTCATTTAACATGCAGCTAACCATAGGTTCCAAACAGATTAGCCTGAATTTGCTTGATTTCTTGAAGATTCATATCAACAACATTGAAGATTTGAAGGTATGAAACCATCAGACAATTTCTGTTCATAAATGATAGCGCAAGAAAAGAACATATATTTTGAACCATAAAATTTCATCTTCTCCCAAGTCCTCCAGGAATTTGTCACGAGGACAACTAAAATATGTAAGGATTGAAAGAAGTTATCTGACGGTACAAGCTAAAACCTTATGGACAGTGTCAATCTGTTGGTGAATTACCTATGGTATTAGAGTGCCACCACTAAACTGGTAGAGGCTCTTCCTTTAGGACCCCACCCATTTCCATCCTCCATGACAGATCCACTAACGATGATAACTCGCTGAAAGATCAAAAAATTCACCATCAAATTCATAATGCCAATTTGGGAAAGCAAATATATTGAGGGACAACTTACATGCTTAAGAGATGCCTATTTTAAAAACCATTGTATTCATGTTTCTCTTGATCAGGTTTGTAGAGGTGCAAGAGCACAAAAGTTACAGCATGAAATGGGTCAGATCCGATCCAAAATTACGGTCTATCTGGAACTTGATCCAAATAGGTTCTGTGCTTAAAGATCTATATCCAACAAAAGATCCAAATGGGTCATGCCTAACTCATGCTTTATTTTTTCGAAGCCCCAGGCTGCCTGTCACAGACAAACCCAAACAAGTGTCATTGCGGCACTCGTTAGCTCATGATGGCCATGCTGGCCTAGATTAACCGTCAAAAGGAAGAGAAAAAAGTAAAGCACAAACATACACAGGTGGTAGAAAAGCAAAACACATTCATTGACTAATGGAAAGCAGTGGCCAATCTGATCCTCGAGTATGAACCCTAAATCCTTGAATGGAATGGATATAAATGAAGACAAATACAGGATCAGACCTGCTCCATTTCAAACCCTAGCAACAATAGAATCTTCAAAAATATGGAACCAAAAGACTCGGTCATATAATGAAATAAAACAGACCACCATTTGGCTCGTACAGATACAGCATTTGATGTCAGTGAAGTCGGTTTTACTAGGTATAAGATTTTGTCAAGCAAGTTAATCTAAGTTGTAGGTATGAGATATTTGTCAACATGCAAACAGCAGTTGAAAACTTGGACAACAGTAATTTAGGGAAGAACGGTAATCAACACTGCGCTTCCACCCCCATTTTTTGACACCTTTTCGATATATTTAGCTGACACCACACCCATAAGCATTTTGATGTCCCTATATCCTAATTTTCAGGAGTCAGCAGGATCTGACTCTTTAAGACCTGGTACTCAAACAACAATCTGGACCCACATATAAGTAGGGTTAAACAGTAAACTCCAACACTATCATGAGATATATAACTTGGTATAAACTCACTTCCTCAAAAGCACATGACACTTTACTCCTAATAGCATCTTGAAGATGCAACAAGCTGAAGCCAGCAAAACATGTATGTGCTTTACCCTCCAAGACGGTGTCATGAGAAAGGATCCATCGTCAAGAATACCAACACTTTCTCCCCTCCCCACCTCTCAAACAGGATTTTCATTCATTTTATGTTTTTTATACTGTTTACATTCATTATGTCACTTAAATAGGACACCAGAAGTTTAGCGCTGACACCATCCCAGGTAAAATTAGCTAAAAGAGCAAGAGGAAGGCCGAGAATTGACTTTGAAATGAGTGAGAAAAGACATGCATGGACTAGGGTTGATAACAGATATGGCATTGAATCGCGAAAGAGAATACATGTAACCAACCCATTTAATTGAGATAAGGCCTGGTTGAGTTGAAGTGAATTGACTTGTACTATACCCAGGAAAAACTGGAGTCAGCCCCAACCATAGTTGTCGAGGCATCGCCTAGGCGTCCAGGTGCCTTGGACACCTTGCATATGCACCCCTCTAACACCTTGGGCTGCCAAGACACTGCGACAATTATGACCCCAACTACACCACTAGAACTATTTGCACTAATTTAACAATTTTAGTCAACATTGAACACCTGAAGGCTCTGGAAGTACATAAACTTGGTTGAAGGTATAAAACTTACTTAAGATCATGGCTGACAACAAGTATAGTTAGCTTCTTCTTTAAGTGCTTTAGCAACTTTACAACATCCATACGAGCCTTCCAATCTGATCCCAAATTAGCAAATGCAAATCATTGATTAGGAAAATTACTCCCAAACATAAATCGTATTACTGAAATTCAAAACAAGGGTGGGGAGGGGGAGGACATTGGTTGCATTGTTCTGGAACCCAGCCCATCCCCTTACCCATTTTGAGTGCTAGGTGGTGGGTTACTGGGTCAACCCATGATTCAACCACCAGAGCAAATAGTTTTGGTTAACTCACATAAATATATATTAAATAAATCTATATAGGATAATTTTTTATTTTTTATTTTGACATGCAGGTTAAAATGTAATGGAGGTCAGGGGTTCAAAACCTTATGGAAGGACATATGATAATACAAATGATTTATGGGGTGAACTGGTTCAACCAGTCCAGTGGAACAAATCATCAACTAGTCAACAGATGTGTCAAAAAACGGATTTGAGAGTTGATGCTCCCATTTTAAGGGCTAGCTAAGCCAGTGGGCTGGGACAGGTCTCAGAATACTGATCATAAAAGTTTCTTAATCTTTTTCCATTTCTTTTGGAACCAGGGGGTCCAGGATTGGAAATCATAAAATGCATACCAAGACCAGCAAGAGGCTCATCCAACACCAACAAGTCTGGAATTTGTACCTGAGGGGGGGGGCGCAAAAAATTCTCAAATCAAATTACTGCCTCAACGCCACTAGTGACACAAGCATCATTCTATTCCTTGCTGGCTGGTTGAAACATATGATTCTTACTAATTGAATTGCAAGGGCAAGACGACGCTTATAACCACCACTTAGAGAGTGAGGATCTTCATCCAACGATATCCCACTGAGTCCAACCTATAATTTGAAAATTTGTAACAGAAACAAGGCTTCCATTCAGAGAAACAGGATGAGGTTTCAGATGAAAATAAAATAAACCATGTTCAACAATCTGGAGTGTAATTACCCAATTAATAGCTGTGTGGAGTCTCAAAGCAAGCTGCTCCTTCAATGGAAGGCCTCCCTTCTGCCTTGGCCACCCAAATGTAACTTCATCAAGTACAGTGTCTGCCAGGAAATACCTATTTCAAAACATATCATAATGATAAGCTTAAAATGAATAGGCATAAAATCAAAATGAACCAAATGGGGGTCAAAACTAGGAAATAAAAATCTATCTATGAATTTATAAACAGGTTTCGACCCATTCTCATATGAAACAAGTTTTAGGAAACAAAACAAAACTAGATCACTTCATATCATGAAATAAGTCAGAAATGCATGCAAAAACCCACTTAGAAGAATGAGTTAACTGATTCCAAATTGGAAGAAAAGTAACAGCCATGTCATCCTGCATCAAATTTTATTTCTTAATCTTGTTACCTTTTTAATTTTGTATTTTTTGAGAAAAATTGGTAAAATCCTCTAATTTTTACAACATTACTCAATTATGATGCAGTGACAAGCTAGATACAAAAGTTGCATGTTATTAGTAGGGTATGGGCTTTCATTTTTGTTGGTTCTGATAATAATTGGCTTAACGGTGAGGCCCAAATATTAGGTCTTGGGGAGAGCACGAATCTACTTATGCTTTTAAGTCATATGGGTAGTTTCGCAATTCTGTTTTATTAGGAAGTCCAGTGAAGAGTTTCTTTACTGAAAGTCTAATTTCTATATTAAAGAACCATTAGGTAAGTCAACTCAGGTCAGCAGAGCCTGTTTTACCAATACAATATTGAACCCCCAGTTTGGAATGGGATCGAAATTGGTGTAATCTGATCTGATCAGACCCTCGGTTTAACTCCTAGGAAGGTCCATGTTTGGGCCCATGTGATGGGTACCTTGAGGCCCATAGGTCCAGCCAGTTTCTGTCCACATAACCATAGAGCAGCAGTTTAAAGGAGGACATTTTCTTCAGATTCAGTGCCCCCCCCCCCCATGGCAGTTGCATGGAGAAGAACTGTAGAATATTCTTCCATATTTGTAGGTCCCACCCTGACTTGCATGGAGAAGGAAGATTTTGCGTGCTGGATTAGTTTCTATATCTTTATGTACTATTTCAGTTAGAAGTTTCTATTTATTAGTTATGAGTTAGATTTTATTTCTGTCATTAGTTTCTATTTCAATTACAAAACATTAATTGGTTTTCAGTTACGATTTGTGATGTAATCTTCGAATAAAATATTTCTAATTCATTGTAATCAGTAGTCCTCCCACACAAGAGGAGAATTTTGCTGTAAAAATTAAAAAAAGGGGCTATATTCAGACCCCAACGATTTGAGTTTAAGAAAAAAGAAGCTTGGCTTTAACCTGTGAGATGCAAAACCCTAGTGGGAGACTAGGTTGGAGTTAGGTGGGAGGCCTGCTCTGCGGTTCAAGTGGGAGACTTGAACATATCTTATCTTCTTTATTTTGTTTTCAATCATCATTCTCGTTATTATTCAGACTTTGTTTTGATCCTGGATTAATAGTCATTACTGTTCTTCAAAGGTTAATTAATTCTGATATTTCTTCCAGTCTATTTAGTGCCTGCGCTGCCCTGTTTTACAACTTTCTATTCTGAGTTCCCCATCTGATTCCTAAGGGTCAGACCATCGGATGGATCTGAAATTTTTAGATGTTATTCTACCCCATGTTGGTCCCCTTCGATCCTAATTTGGAACTCATCAAATTGTGTCGGATGAAAGCTGCATTTAGTTTTGTCTTCACTTTCTATATTCTGATTCTTAACTTTCTATTTCTGTTCTTGACTGTTTCTTTCAATCTGTTCATTAAATGAGCTCAAATTTGGAGCACTTATTCATCTCAACAGAACGTCACTTTGACTGAAAAAATCAGCCCCATCTAATGGTTTGATTTACAGTAATTAATTTGGTTAGATTCTGTCTCTATGTTCTGTGTGTTAGTTCACTGTGATCCTGATTTTCTGTAGGAGTTTTACTGTTGTCCCGTTTCAGCCTAGCCTCCCTACATTAAAAGTCCTTAAAAATAGAATCACAAAGATCAAATGGATACTCGTATGTATATTTGACTGGTTTCAACTGGTTCCTTTTTAGATCCCTTAGAAAACCAATAGGTGGCACACCAACTAGACACTAATGAAGTGTTGGATTCCTAACATATCATAGTATATATATTGTATAAGGGCCATGACTTGGTGAGATGGTAAAAGCTCTGGTTACAGTATGAAGATGTGGTTCGAGCCTGAGGCGGTCACTTCATGCAAAAAAACACCACAGGTTAAGATTTGACCCTGTTACACCTCTCCTAGGATCCTACAAAAGCAGGACTGCACCAGGTTACAGCCCTTAATACAAGTATTATCCGCCTATGCCATGCTCATCATATTTACATAAAGCGTAAGCACCACAAAATAAAAGAACTATATGCATAGCACAATCAAGAAGGTAACAATTCCACAATACCCAACTAGACAACTAGGTACCAATTCCACAATAGGATCACTCTATTTTAACATCAGTAGGTTACAGCATTCAAACCAGCAACAGAAACTAACAGCATCACCAAACAGTGAGATGTTTAGACACTTAGGATTCTCAACAACCAATAACAGGTCCTTGGAATGAAGTCTGACCACAAAAAGACAACCAGTAGCATTTTCTGGCATATCATCTGGGCAGGTAGCAACTCAATAGCCAGAAAAATACCAAGTAACAGACTTAGAAAGTCAGCAACTTGGAAGGTGCTGATCTTCCTATCGAAGGCAGTACTCTTAGTCTGTAGTCAATCGAAACTGATGGCTGGATGATAAGATAGGAGGGCAACTCAGACTTATAGAGTATGACTCAAAATTAGCAACTCATTGTTACCACCACTCCAACCATTTGATCAATCTCAATAGGGACACTCCCCCTATCGTGACCAACACCAAATAAACCCAACAACTAACATAACACCGCAGGGTACATATCTTAACAAGTTAGAAGTGAAGTGGAGTGAAGTGAAGTAAAATTGAAACAAATTTAGAAGAACAAAATGGAAAAGTTTCTAGTCGTTTCCAGGAATAATTGTGTAACCAACTTAAAAAACATAACAAACACAGGATTAAATTTAACATCACTTTTCAACCAAAATATGGGGAACTTTTTTCACCTCCAACATTCTCTACTTTGCAGGCCCCCAAAAAAAATTTATATCACCTTCCATCAACGCCACCTCCAACCAATAACAAATTTGGAAGTTTCTTGTATAATTTCTTTTTATTTTACCATACATCACTTTCTAACTAAATATTTCTTTTATTAATTCCCTTAACTTCTAACCAAATGCGTCTTAGTAACGAAAATTCATAAATTCCCCATATTCCAAATTTCTCTCTATATTAGTACAGTCAGAAATAAGACTTGATAACAATCCTGCAATGGTTCAAGAGGAAAACTGCCAAAATGGACTATATACGTGGCCCCACTCCCAACTGAACCCCAATGCCTCCTTTTCTGCATGTCTATCTATGATGTGCATGTAGAAAAGTTTTGGCAGGCCCATAGCATTTCATAGAAAATTCCTTTTGATTTGACGGGCCAAAAAATACTAAATTAAATCAGTACTTCTTAAAGATTCACTGAAAAGATTACAATGTTGAATGTTCACTAAAGTGCATCTATACATAATTGCAAATAATGAAAAGTGACACGCAATGGTTACAGGACCATCTACATTTAAGGAAGATTTTCTTTAAAGGGTAGTTTCCATCATTTAAATATTCACTAGAAGGCAGTTTATACTTCATACCTCTCAGGAAACTGAAAAACAATGCCAACTCTTTCTGGAGGTAATAATTCAGGTAACTGATTTGGCTGCCCATCATTTCCATATCTTTGAAGACATATGAACCCCGATGTTGGTTTGTTTAACCCAGCAAGAAGCTAGGGGGAACAAACAAGGAACTTTAGCAAAATTCTTAATGTGTATGACATGAAATACAGGGAGACTAAGAAAGAGAGACAGGCCTGCAAGAGAGTTGTTTTTCCACTTCCACTTTGTCCAAAGACCAATCCTAAACTGCCGCAATCAGCAGAAGTAAGCTCATAATACTCAAAAGAAAATAACATTTCTAGTTAACAAATCAGAGTCAGACGTACCTTTTCTCAGGAAGGGAAAGATTAACCCCATTCAAAAGGTTGTGCTGGGTTCCAGGGGGTCGATAACTAACATCCCTAACCTTAAAAACAAACTAATTGTTACATGATGTCCCAGTATTTTTAATTCTATATTCCCATGAGTAAATTTTAATAGCAGAAAACATACGAAAAAACAACCAGTTAATTAATACTAAATCCAGTTGCTGCAAGTGCAACTAGTAGTAACAGTGGATGATAAAAGGTAAAGCTACATTCTGATTTGAGTACTTCAAAACATATTTACTATGACATCGTTTGCACTATCTTGCCGAATTTATCAACAAGGTAGTTAATAGGTCATAAAGATGCTGTCTCCACCATCTCAACATTAGCTGACACAAGATAAATATGACCAGAAACTGGAAAGGGTAGGGTTGAGTAGATAAGACAGAAAGGAACCAAATTTGACGCAACTCATATTAGTATGGTTCAATCATGTCACTCAAGGCCTCATGCAATATAACAAATTTTATAGGACCAAGTATAGGCACGACCAGTACTGGGTAATGGCCCTTTAGCTCAACTTGCAACAATAAATGGTAATTTTAGAAAATAGCATAGTTGAGGCTTCAACAGTAAGTATTGGTCTTCATGGGTAACTTTTCAAACTAGTCTCAGACCAGCACTTTTGAGTATTTTCTTGGTATGCAAAATACAGAACCAGAATTAGAACTTTGAGTTTTTTCCAAATCCAGTAAATGTATTGAGCCTCTGCTTGGGTAATAACAGATGATTCATATAGAAAAACAAGAGTTCCAAGAAAATCAGTTAAACAAATTCAGCCTCCAAGCATCAGTTCCTGGAATTCCAACATGCCCCATAGCCAGCTCTGGTATTTTCTTTTTGTTGGTCTTAAATCATAACCAGTAAGAGTAATAAAATTATTAAGGAAAACTTGACCAAGAAGAATAAGAAACAAGAGTAGGAAGAAGCAACACTCACTGAAGGCAGGTGCAGAGAGGGCAGGCACAAGAAACATAAATGTACTAAGGTTTACGTTCTAGCAATACCCCAATAAAGGGTCCCTAACCAAAACGAGGTGTATAGCCATCAGAATTTCTGCTCAATTGGCCCAAAAAGTAAGTAATCGTGTGAAAGTGATTTCTTTCATAGTGTGACTTGTTGGAGGGGTAAGTGTAGCTGTTTTAAACCAAACGACACATAACAGGTGAGTAGTCCTTCCATTTGAGACGTAAGACTTACCTAAACTCTATGGTACCAAATTGCAATGGTGGTCAGCATAGCTTGGCTTTTAAAACCACTAAACGATTGATCAGTGTGGAAGTTTAAAGCAACACAAAACCAGTATTGGATTTTTTTTTATCGCAAGTATTGTCACCGACGAGGCCAGTGACGTGGATAATTATCAACATGAGACATTTACTCGAAAAATTAGCAAACTAGCGAGCCCATTTAATGAATTATCAAAACCATCCTTAGTTTCTCTGGGAAATTTGATCGAACAAATGTCGCGAATCTCCAGGCTTGATGCTTTGGGGCACCTATTGACTAGTTCGAGTTGATGGAAACATGATCCAACATTAATTGGAACTACACCTAGAAAACAAACATTTGGCGGTGATCTGAGAATCTTAGAAACACACAATGAAAAAAGGAATCGAAAGAAGTAATTAGCTTATAAGAAAGAACAAAAGGACGCCGGAACATACTTCGAAACAACTGTAATCGCAGGAGACCCTCAAGGCTTGGGAGATTCCGAGACGCGAACTACGGTCGAAGAAATTCTATCAGTTACGTAAAATGGAAATAATACTCAAAAATAAAATGATTCACTGCATGCGGGAAACTCGCCTTGAAGATGATTTGACTGAGACTGTAATCGAATAAGGCGGCTCCAGCATTTTCGAAGCCAATGGGAGCGGTAAGAACAGAGTCCTCACTGACATATCTCTCTCTCTCTCTCTCTCTCTCTCTCTCTCTGGTCCGAACAGGAAAAAAATACAAAAGAAAAAATAAAGGATTAATCGAATAAGGAACCAGTTTTCGCACACCGCCGTGTAGGAAAATCTCCAAGGGCACACTCCACGTAGAGAAATGGTGACAAATCGATCGAACGCGTACGTGCAGAGTAACACGCTAAGAAGACGAGGCAATGACGGAGTTATACAATTCCATTATCTATTGTGTCGGCGTTCACTGTGGGGGAGCGTGGCCCCTGTCTGCACAGAGCCGCCTTAAGGGTCAATGACAGCACCGTCGTTGGATCATGAGTGGACGTGGGTGCTATACTTTCTCATAAACTTTCATTCGTATCTATTTTAAGGATCCACATCCTCTACTTCCATCCTACTTCTGTGAGCTCCTAGCATACCACCTGGCCTGACAATTATTCAACGGTTATTATTTAAAGAATTCAAATTATTTTGAAATTTAGATGAGATCTATTTGAACCACCTTAAACCCCAAACCAAACCCATCCGATCGGTTCAAAACAAACCAAACCGAATTTATTTCCCTCAAACTAAACACATTTCACTCATTTGCCTAGGGTTTCAAATCGAACAAAAATTCCCAGCAGAACCTCTCTCGAATCCCTCCCTCTCTCACTCATCCCTCTCACAACTCCTCCGTAGCGACGACGACATCTTCTCTCTCACCCTGCTGCTGCTGCTGCTTTCCGGTGTACTCGCCCTAACCTAAATCTCGATCTCCTCTCTCACTCACCCTGGAAATACTCTCTCGCGCCTCCCTCATTCTCTCTGTGTTCTAGACGACCCTTCTACTCTTTACAAGCGCTAAACGAGAAAACTAATTGTAGCAGATTTCTCATCTTCTTGTTTGATCGGATTCTCTTTCCCTATTTCCCTCCCATTTCACAAACCCTAAGCAAGAAAACCAGTTGTAGCAGAGAGGGAGGAGAAGGAGAACGTCTGAGTCTGTTTTGAGTTTTGAGTTTTGAGTTTTCCCTTGGCAGAGAAGGAGAAGGAAATTGTGTACGTATGTCTTCTTGAGTTCATTCACAGAGATCGATTATTGAGTAGGGTGTTTTGGCTTTTGCTAGTTCTTTTCCATTTTCACATTTTCCTAGACCATCAGGTTTGACAAGAAAAATGAGATCGATTATTGAGCTATAATGTGCAATGGCTAGACTTGAGTATCGATTACATCTACACTTCATGCATTAAAACATTTTGGGGTTATGCAAATGCGCCAACAAAATCTACCTCACAAGCTGATCAATTTTTTGTTTAGGTTTCATTTGTTTCTAGCTAAAACCATGTAAGATATATATCTAAAAACAAGTGGAGAATTGTTTTTAGTTGAGAAACAAATTGCTCCTCAGATTTTTATTTTTTTAAAAAGATCTGCACCTCAGATGTGTCCTGTATATCATTTTTCGAATAACAAAATGACATTAGATTATTAGTATTCTCCTTCGTTATTTGGGTAAAACATTGAATTAGTATAATTGAATTTGTTTCTTGCTTATGATGGAACCTATGATTCAGTTGCACTGTTGGAATTGGATTTGTTTTTCATTTTTTTTGTTCTTTGAATCCATCCATTATTTGTGATCCATTAAATTTTTATTATATACCTTTGTTAATACAGTTTATTTAGGTAGGTGAGTCTTTGGCTCAAACGGAAGAGCACGTGGGGTTACACCCATGGGATGGTGGTTCGAGTCCACCAGGACTCAAGATTCAAGAACAATTTTTCCTTTCATTTTTGTTGTCTGTAGCTTTTCCCCCCTTTCTCCATTATTTTGAAGTAATCTGTTTGATCAATCTTATTGCATGTAATGGATCCACTATCAAGTGTTTAATGCCCAAGAATACTTAACTTTGATCCACTGTGTTCAATGGTTTTCTTTGATCTATCTCAAGTACCCTGCAGCCAGATTGGATACCTTGTATTCTCCATGTATCATTGTATAAGATGCTCTGTAAAATATGATTCAGCAGACCCTACTCTGTCCTTGAGTTACTACATCAGTAATATTGAATCCTCAGCTGGTTGATCCCTTATTACCAACCCTTATCCATGTTGTTTGTTGCATTATTTGCAAAGTTTAGGGCTCCCCGGAACAAGATGTTCAATTTTGGGTTTAAACACTGGTACAACATATTATGTAATTGTGTGGATCTATTGCATTCAATGGTTTTCTCTGATCTATCTTAAGCATTACTTCTTTGAACATTATCCTGAAAAGATTCAGCACACAAACCAATCTATAAATCGGGTTCAACATTGTGAGGATGATCATTACATGTAAGAAGCTTATTCACTTGAGCAATTTTGTAATCCTTGTAATTTTTTGCAATGAATCGACTAAGCTGGCTGCCACGGGCATGAGGTAAAACAAAGACAGACTTAAGAAGAAAATCTGGATTAATTGCAGAAACCTCTCAGCAGGGAAGGGGGAGAAGGGGGAAGGGGAAGGAGAGACCTGAATTGGATTTCATTTTTTTAGCATAGAAACACCTTCTCCAGCCACTGCTTTGTTCTCAAATCTCAAGAATGTTTGCTTTTCTTAAGTACTATTTGCTTGAATGAATTGGGTCTTATCTTAGTGGGAGTAATGGGTAATCTTTTCTGTTCAGTTCCTTCAAATTAAAACAAAATTTAAGTTGGTTTTCTCTCAAAGGCAGGAAAGTATGCTTTTTCTTAGCTTACCCTGAGGGGTTTTGGTTTTCATATTAGAAAGATGAGACCAAGGACGACTCTCTAGTCCTTCCCAGCTACTCATCCTCAGATGTCTTGGTTTCAGTCTCAAATCAAGGAAAAAGATGATACTTGTAACTTTCCACCTGATATTTCTCCTCTTTCTTCTTATTCCTCATTCAGATCTCCTCATAGTAGTAATGATCAGAATGGATCAACCCCATCATCATCTGGTAGAAGAATCAGTCTAATTGTTCTTTTAATCATAGTTATTCTAGCTGTTATATTCTTCATATCTGGTCTGCTCCACCTGCTCGTTATATTCCTCATAAAGAAACCATCTTCCTCATCAACTTCTCAGTCTAATAGGTACCTAGATTTGTCTGGCTCTGATGCTCTACAAAGACAGTTACAACAGTTATTCCATCTCCATGACTCGGGTCTAGATCAAGCTTTCATATATGCTCTCCTTGTTTTCCCCTACAAAGAGAAAATGGGTCTAAAAGAACCCTTCAATTGTGCTGTTTGCCTCTGTGAATTTTCAAAACAAGACCAACTTAGATTGCTTCCCATACGTCGCCATGCTTTTCACATCAACTGTATAGACACTTGGCTCCTGCCAAACTCAACATGCCCTCTTTGCAGAGGAACCCTCTTCACCTTTGGCCTTTCTATTGAAAACCCAATTTTTGAATTTGATGATCCAATGGAGGAGGATGGGATTCCCACCGATAGAGAGGATAGGTTCCTTCTCTGCGCTTCACTTAGGATTTCTCAAATAGAAGGGAAAGAGGGTAAGAGAAAAGATAGAAAATGGGAAACACGATTTTCGCCTTAGGGTTTGTGAAATGGGAGGGAAATAGGGAAAGAGAATCCAACCAAACAAGAAGATGGGAAATCTGCTACAACTAGTTTTCTCGCTTAGGGTTTGTAAAGAGCAGAAGGGTCGTCTGGAACATAAAAAATGAGGGAGGCACAAGAGAGTATTTCCAGGGTGATTGAGAGAGGAGATCAAGATTTAGGTTAGGGCGAGTACATCGGAAAGCAGCAGCAGCAGGGTGAGAGAGAGGATGTCGCCGTTGCTATCGCCATCGCCACTGAGGAGTTGTGAGAGGGATGAGTGAGAGAGGGAGGGATTCAGGAGAGGTTCTGCTGGGAATTTTCGTTTGATTTGAAACCCTAGGCAGATGAGTGAAATGGGTTTAGTTTGAGAAAAATAAGTTCGGTTTGGTTTGTTTTGAACCGGTCAGGTGGGATAGGTTTGGGGTTTAAGGTGGTTCAAATACATCTCATCTAGATTTCAAAATAATTTGAATTTTTTAATTAACAACCGTTGGATGGTTTTCAGGCCAGGTGGCATGCTGGGAGCTCACAGAAGTAGGATGGAAGTAGAGCTTTGGAAGTAGAGGATGTGGATCCCTATTTTAATGCTACCTGGATGAAAAAAAAAAAATGCTACCTAGTCGCATGGGCCAATGGAGGCATGCGAGCAAACATCATGGGGTTGAGATTTTCACCTTGCATGGGATGGATGGTCATTTTGTGTCTACCTATGTCTAGGCGCAACAACCACGCGATGAGGTAGCATTCTTTTTTTCTTTTTCTTTCTTTTTTCCTCCTTTTTCCCCTCCCTCATGTTTTTTATGAAAGAAACTTAAATTAATTAGATAAAATCTACATTAGAGTTATTTTCCCCCCTTCCTTTAACGAGAGGTGTTTGGGTAAAACGGAAACGTTGTAATTGCTAAGCCACCAAACAGAATCCTCACCCTTTAAAAAAGAGAAATAAGGGATTTATGGAAGAGAGAGAGAGTGAGAGAGAAGGGTCTCTAGAGGGGATTGGGATCCTCTCCAATGAGCAGCCCAGTTGTTGGATGCCTCATTGGGCATTCATTTTCCCTTAAACTTAATGAGATTTCCCTTGTTTCTTGTCTGTACCCTTCCCCTTTCATCAAGACACAATCTTTCCCAAGCCATGCCCTAATCCCCTCTACCCTCTTCTCTCTTCCCTCTTTCCTCTTTGACAACAAAACCCTTGATGTTTGAGTTCAACTCTCCTTAGGGATTATCTATCAAAAAAAAAAAAATCCTTCAAATTTATATTAAATGGAAAAAGGTTGGGTATGCTAGTGATACATTGTATGCTCGTATCCTATGAGTCTATCTCTCTCTTCCTCCCTTTAAGGGGTGAGGGAGTCATTTCAAAGGGTGGAAGAGAGAGATAGGCACATAGGGTGCTATTGTGCTAACATACCTATCCCTCTCTTATATTAAATTATGCATATGAATGCTTTGGGTGTTTGATCCAAACCCCAACCCCCAAATAATAATTTTAGGGAAAAATACCTCCCAAGCTGTGTAACATCTGCGCTTAGACACTGGTGAAATAATGACTCCATCTCTTGTAAAATATGAAAATCCCATCCCTGTTGATATTCCTACACAGGCTCTCATTCTCCTTCCCACCCTGCACTGATGGCACAGGACACACAGCCTAACAGCAATCCCTTACGAAATATTTATTACTCTTGTTGGTTAAAACTTTTTCCGTCTTTGAAAATGTATACGAACATGTATAACGCACATATTGGAAAATTTCTTACAGCAACTACCTTATTATTTTTTTTTTTGGGTAACTAAACTACCTTATCATCACTTACCCGTACATGCACACTTTGTGTAAGGTTAAGGTGATGACATGTGTCCCACCTGCTGTCATTAAGAGTGCATGGAGGAACATTTATGGAAGTAAAGAAACATGTCATCGCTTAACCGAACGTCAAAGGTAAACATACGGATAGGTTATCCAAAATCACTAGCCGTTACCTTCCTCATTCGGTGAAGGCAGAGAATCCTCACCCTTACGCTCCAACGAGGGTGCGGTGAGTTGGTTAAGGCAGGTTCCGTGTTGCCAACCCTAGTCAACCATATGAACAGTATTGGAGAATGCTAACGCTATGCAGTATGCATGATTATGACTTGTGAGCATACTCGTACACCATGTCCCACTGCAAGATGCATTTTATAGGTACTTTCTCAACAGAACACGCCTTCTAA
This sequence comes from Telopea speciosissima, assembly GCF_018873765.1. NCBI lineage: Eukaryota > Viridiplantae > Streptophyta > Magnoliopsida > Proteales > Proteaceae > Telopea > Telopea speciosissima. The sequence continues at coordinate 3,646,419 of NC_057923.1, forward strand.
GGAACATAAGCTTTCCAGAGCAGCCATTGATGAGCACAGGAAAGCATAAAATGCACCTACTCTTGATGACTTTTGGATTCCTGCACTAAAACTTGAATCATCCAACCTTAGGCAATGAAACAGAGTTCACCCTCGAGAATGTATCTTTGTACAACATGCTATCACATAGTAATATCCACATGAATCTGTTCATCGTTGAAATTCCATTTCTAAAAAATCATTAATCATATGGAACTGAGAAAAATAATCAATTGACAGGTTCTGAGTTACAATTGATGAACTGGAAAACAAATGTTGCTACAGATGTTGGTGCTGCTAGCAAGAGCTGTCCATGTAATTCAACAGTAAGTCCTCAACCATACCTCTATCAGGCATCTTCCCTGCAGCACCATAGATTGGAGCAAGCCCTCCCTTAATTGGACCAGGATTTTCTTTTACCTGAAAAAAAAAAAAAAAAAAAAAAAAAAAAAAAGGTGAAACAGCCCGTTCAGATTTTTTTCTTTTTTGTGCATCAGTCCTTTTAAGTCCAAAACACCAAATATACAGCATGGTTCTTAACACTGTACAAAAGGAGGTATTGTTTTCATCTCTTCTAGCCACAGGTTCATGAAGCACATCAAACCAGAGCAGACATGAGCCAGAAAAAGAAGAGTAGTGTCACTGATCACTGAACCAGTGCTCTAAAAGGCAGTAAGGCTTATGCATCGGGTCAGAGCTTAAGAGACACCTCAAGCCCTAAGCTTAAAATCTCATACCTAAAAATTTCAAGGCATACAAGAGAATGCCACACACCATGGAAGTTGGAGGTTATGTTCTTCATAAACTAGTCCAGAATAATGCCATCACCAGCTTTCTAAATTTATCTAGGTTAGTGCGAATTATAACTTATTTAAAGTAATATGTAGCTTATCAGCACTATCATTTTGGATCAGTTGCCAAAAAGTGACTTACAGTTTGCACAGACTCTCGCAATTCTCGGAGGAAGTCATCCACAACAGGTACATGTTGAATGGTCACACAGATGTGAACACTGAAACATTAGACATGGAAAAGAACAATGATTTTCTTGGGCAAGTAAAACTATCAATAAGATAAAACCAACTCTAGTTCTATATAAAACAAGTGTCTAAAAATTATTATAACTCCAAAAGCAGAAAGAAAAAAATGTCTCATGAATTAGGGTCACCAAATTCAGGCTACATGTTGAATTGGCTACTCAAAAAAAAAGAGTGTTCCGAGGCTGTGCCTCAGCAACAAACTTTTCAGACCACTTTGCTCATTTCCGCCTTGTGGTCTGATCATTTGGTCATTCGGACTAATTCATGTCTCAAGAATTAGGGTCACCAAATTCAGGTTACATGTTGGATTGGCTACTCAAAAAAATCTGCTCCTAGGCTGCGCCTCAGCAAGGAACTTTTCTGACCACTTCGCTCATTTCCGTTTTGTGGTCTGATCATTTGCCCATTTTGACTATTGAATGGATGGGAACCCCCAAAATAAGCCACATGTCAAATTTGGAGGTCTATCTCAACCGTATGACCCAACATGTAAAGAGTTTTTTCCCATGTTTTCCCAACAATCAACATGCTTCAAACAAAGTTGAAATTCAAAGAATTCTCAGAGTTACATATGCTTTTTGCTGATGATATAGTTTTTGTGAGTGAAACAAAAGCAAGGACAAATGCTGAAGAATTAAGGAGATGCTTTGGAATCAAAAGGTTTTAAGATAAACTCAATAAAACAGAGTATATAGAGTGTTATCCTTGTTAAAAATAGGACTGAAAGTGGGGTGTGGCTTGTGAGAACCAATGACAAGTATATATTTCAAAATTGAGAAATTTAGATACCTAGGTTCAATCATTTTAAAAAAAAACGTGAAACTACATATGAATTTGCACATGGAATCAAAGTAGGGGGGATGAAGTGGAGAGGAGCATCTAGAGTATTGTTTGATCAACAAATTCCAAAAATTTCAAAGGGAAATTTTATAGGACAGCTATAAAACAAGTAATGATATTTGGAGTTGAATGTTGGGAAGTAAAGAAACAACAAATTAAATTATTGTAGCTGAGAGAATAGTCCGAAATCTCGCGAGATCTCGCCGAGATTCTCGGTTTTCCAATTTTCCGAGTCGAGATGGCCTACGAAACTTAAAATGTCAATATCTCTCCGAGATCTCGGTTTGACATAGGAAAATGCCATCTAGGTCCTTTATATGAATGCCAGATCTCGAGATCTTGCTGGAAATTCTTGGTATACAAATACCTATCTATGCCAGGAACCAAGACAGAGAAGACAGACACTTATTTATGCCTAATATCATTTAAGTAAATGCATTTACTTAAGATATTATTCATAAATAAGCAAATACCCCCCCCCCATTTGAATCCAATAAAAATAGTTAAAAAATCAAGTTCCAAAAGGAAAAAAAGTCAAATCAACCCCCCAGTTCAAGAACAAAAACTGGATTTTCGGCGATAGGTGTAATTTTCAACTTTCTAATGCTAGGGTTTTTCTCCAATCTAAAAATTCCATAAATCTTATTATGGTAAAACATTGCTAAAAACCAAAAGTGCGGTAAAATATTCATTTGTTTTGATGTCCAAAAAATTATTTTCATTCAGAGCGATTTTGACAGCATTCACGCACACCGAATTAAGTTTGACCGGTACATAACTCTTTCAATATAAATCAGATTTTAGCAATCTTGGACTTGTTGGAAAGCTATGTTTTGAAACCTTTCCAACAAGTCCAAGATTGCTTAAATCTGATTTATATTGAAGGAGTTATTTACCGGTCAAACTTAATTCAGTGTGCGCGAATGCTGTCAAAATCGCTCTGAATGAAAATATATTTTTGGACATCAAAAGAAATGAATATTTTACCGCACTTTTGGTTTTTAGCAATGTTTTACCATATTAAGATTTATGAAATTTTTAGATTTGAGAAAAACCCCAACATTAGAAAGTTGAAAATTGCACCTACCGCCGAAAATCCAGTTTTTGTTTTTGAACTGGGGGGTCGACTTTTTTTCCTTTTGGAATTTGATTTTTTAACTATTTTTATTGGATTCAAATAGGGGGTATTTGCTTATTTCTGAATAATATCTTAAGTAAATGAAATACAAATACAAAAGCATTTACTTAAATGATATTAGGCATAAATAAGACTGTTTGTCCTATGTCTGTCCTGGTTTCTAGAATAAGTAAGTGTCTGTCCTGCTTTCTCACTAACTGAAACTCCTATTTGGACTTTGTTTTTGCAAAATCTAATAATGCCATTGTGTTTAAATGGCCTAAAATAGGTTGTATACTGATTTTCAGACCCAAAAGAGGTCTAAAACCCACTGAGATGGGCTTCCGAGTCGGAAAAAAAAAATGCACAAACTCGCCGAGATCTCGGCCCAACTCGGTTTTTTGCTGAGCCAAGATGGCTCCGAGACCCGAGTTTTCGAACCTTGGCTGAGACGAGGATGTAGAGATGGATGAATGGTAAAACTAGAAAAACTAAAATAAGGAATAGCTCCGGCACATGAGAAGTTGAAAGAAAGTGTTCAGGAACATGCACATATGCAAAGACAACCTCTTAATGCACTGGTAAAGATGAGTGGTGTGATTCAAATTGGAGGAGCTAAAAGAGCAAGAGGAAGGACTAAAATGAATTTTGGAGAGTGGTGAGATAAGAAATGCATGGATTAGGGTTGACATCAAATATGGCTTTTAGTACTGTTGAATGGCATAACGGGATCCATTTAGACTCCATTTATTAGGGAATAAGGCTTAATTGAGTTGAATTGTAAGGAAATGGCAGGTCAAATGGAATTCAACCCATGATTTGATGAGAACATTGACAGTATGACCAAAAAAGTTTGGTTTCCAACAGACACCTAAACATGGCAGAAAAGCAAAGGCCACAAAAATGTTTCAGCTGAGGCTCGGACAGATCAACTAAACCAACAAAAAAAAGTGGTCACTGCATTATAATTGGTCTGGCAGCATATAAACTCTATAGTCTTAAATCTCCTCACAGGAAAAATGTGTACCTGTTAGGCTTCTGCAATGCATTTAAATGCCATCCTCTAGTAGACATTATGTCATTGACCTCAAATATGTCTACACACTTTGATCCAAATGCTACAACTGTCATATCTGGCCTTCCGACAATAAATAGCTCAGGGATCTCCTTTATTCTGCAAGCAAGCAATAGGTGCTTTATAAGAGTGAAAACTTGGAACACCATTGACTGTTCAGGTAATAAAATACCTTACCCTTTCTGTAGTCTCTTTGATACTTCCATGATCTCTCTCGTGTTCTCCAAATATCCTACAGAATTAAAAAAGATCCAATTACACATCATCCACGACAGTTTGATAAAAACAAGGAAAACAGTAACAACAGCAGCAACAATAGGGACCCAAAACAAAGAAAGTCGATAATGGAAGGTAATCAATAATTTTTCAAAGAAGAACAAAAGGATATTTGTGTTCATTCACCTTCTTGCCCTAGAGACATCATAGCCGCCCAAGCCCCTGCAATCAATCCCCCAGGCCTGCTTCCAGCGATGGTTGGAGAAACATAAAGCCCACCGGACCATTCAGTTACTGTTGCACAGAGAGCAGAAGAGGAATCTTAGTGAACTGAAAATCAAGAAAATTGCTTGACAAGTTACTGATCTCAGGTTCAAAAACAAATTCAAAGCAAGCTCGGGGCATAACTTCAGAACCAACATACTTCCTGGTGGTAAAAAAAAATAGTTAACCCATCTAAGGTACCTGTCTGGCCCAATAAACCCCAAGCCTGCCCAAGGAACGCTCAAAATTTCGCGGCTGTGCCGAGTTTTCAGCCTGTGGTCTGGGCTAGGGTTGGGAAACCCAGACCCCAAGTTGGGCCAGGGCCTGGTCAATAAACAGTATAAGAGTTTATACACATATATAAATATATAATATATGTGCTTATATACATATAAAGGGCGTTCCCAGTGCACGAGGCTCCCGCCACTGCGGGGTCTGGGGAGGGTCATAATGTACACAGCCTTACCCCTGCTTTTGTAGAGAGGCTGTTTCCAGACTCAAACCCATGACCACTTGGTCACAATGGACCAACCTTAACCGTTGCACCAAGGCCCGCCCTCTATGTGCTTATATACATATAGAATATTTATATAGTTTATGTGTGTCTTTTTATACATGTATGTACATTACATAGACCATTTTTAGGTATCATATTTACTTTAAGTATAGACCTTTGATTTTGCATCTAGCTATGCATATGTACACTGAAATGTGAATGGCTACATACTAAAATTCCCTTGGGTACACTTCAATGGAAGTGTGATGGCTGGGTTATTGCCCCTTTCTTCTCCCCTTATTTACAAAGGTAAGAACAGAATCACAAACCTGGAAATGTCTGAAGCTGGAACCCACGACCACTTGGTCACAATGGAGCAACCTTAACCGTTGCACCAAGGCCCGCCCTCTATGTGCTTATATACATATAGAATATTTATATAGTTTATGTGTGTCTTTTTATACATGTATGTACATTACATAGAACATTTTTAGGTATCATATTTACTTTAGTATAGACCTTTGATTTTGCATCTAGCTATGCATATGTACACTGAAATGTGAATGGCTACATACTAAAATTCCCTTGGGTACACTTCAATAGAAGTGTGATGGCTGGGTTATTGCCCCTTTCTTCTCTCCTTATTTACAAAGGTAAGAACAGAATCACAAACCTGGAAATGTCTGAAGCTGGACCCAGCCCAGCCTGGCTTTGAGCCCGGCAGGCTGGGCCTAAGCTGAGGATATTACACCTCAGGCCTGGCTGAGCCGCTGAGGTTTCTATACCCCAGCCTGGCCTCATTGCCCTTCTAAAACTCATCCAACAGAGAGGAAGGGGAGGTGGAGAAGAGAAGAGGCAGAAGCAAATCAAGTTTCTAACTGCCTTCAAACTAGGTCTAAACCCAGATCAGTCTAACTGTTGTGAGAGAGTGATCCCTTGAGAGGTATTTCGCATTTTATGGTAGAAGATATCTTCTGTTTCTTCTGCCCTTTGGGCTTCTCTTGCTTCCGAAAAGGAGGGGAAAGAAAAAGAGAAGCAGGTTAAATACACATTCAGTTGTGAATGACGATAATCAAGCCAGCTGCCAAGCTCCATGTGGCAGTGGTAGGTCAATTAACACAGGCTGGTGAAACCTGCTGCACTCTCTGATTATACAGAATTCTTATGGCCACACTGTTTGAGGGCTTTGTCTCACTCTCAAGCACGACTACGTACTGCTGAATATGGATGCCAAGGAGATCATCAACCAATTAAATGCCTGGCAATGGCCACATTTCTTCATCTGATCTCCAAGCCCTTATGATTACTTTTTAAGTTTGTAACATTTAAATATGCCCCAGGATCAACTAAATGAAGTGATCCGAATTTTGGAATTATAAACCCAAAGAAAGGAGCTTAGCTAAGAAGTTTAATTCTATTCCAAATTGGCTTCATTGATATTGAATCAGAATCTTGCAGTCCAAGAAGTTAGGTGAATGTTTTGTGGAAGGTGGCATCGGTAAATAATTAACTGATTATATATTAATAGAACCACTATGACAAATTACCCAAAATGTTACTGGACTAAAGAAAAAGACAAAGTAAATAAGTGAACCAGTGATACAAAAGCATAGAGCTAACACTTCTACAACCAAAATTACTACAATATTAATGTACAAGGAGTAAGATATAGGGTTTACCAGCAACAAATTGGTTCTGTTGAAGAAGCAGTGAAAAGAACCAAGAAGTAAGTTGCATGTCAAAAATGGAAAGGAAAAGGATGAGTATCCCATGCAAAATGGCATGAAAGAAAATAAGAAGTAGAAATTTGAGAGGCCCATGAATAAGGAAAGTTAATAATATAGAAGTACAGCTCTAAAAAATCTGCCAGGCTCACTATAGTCCAATTCATGACATCATGCAGCTGTTCCATGTTGATTATTTATCACATATAGAAGTCAGACACTATGACAGAACAAATTGGATGCCTACATTATACCTCACGATAGCCATCAATAATTAAGGTTCAGAAACTCAAAAGTTATAACAAGATCCATTGACAACTCCCAGATAATTGTGATATTTTAGAATGGCTAGGTGATCCATATCTCTTGATGAGTCATTGTTAAATTATGTACACCAGAATACCATGGGGGTATTCTGGTCTTTGGGTGTTTTATTTATTCTTTATTTATGTATTTATGAGCAAGGGTAGAAATGTAATTAGGGTTGTGACACTGTTCACGTAAACAGTGTCTTGAACAGTGTTTTTCCCTTGTAATCTCTTTTATTATTATAAATAGAGAGCTTGACTGATCTCATTGATCATTCAAGCATTATTCCACAAACCTGTTTTGTTAACATGGCATCAGAGCCAAAATTTCTCTGATCTAAGTTTTCAAAACCCACCCCCTTCCTATCGTTTTTTCTTTCCTCCCCTTCTCTCAATTTCTTTTCTCTCCTTTTTTTCCTTTGCTTCTCCTCCTTTCCTAAGGGCAGCACTACAGAGGTGATCATATGATCTAGTTGCTGCCCTATTCCCACCTCTGTTTTTCCCCTTTATGAGATAATTTATTTGGTTCGATAGCTGCTGTTTTCTGTCTGCGATTTTTGGAGTTTCCAGAATTTTGAAGCCCTAGCCACTACCATTGATCAAGGCTGGTTTTCTGCATATTGGACACTCATCTGCGATCTGGACCAGCTGCCCTCAAGCCTCTTTTGGTTGTTGAAGACCCCTCCTCCCAATCGATTCCTCTTTTTCAGGGTTTTCTAAAACCCTGATCATTATCGATTTTTGGGAATTGGGCTGTTTACTGCTATTTTTTTATTGGAGCTTCTTCTCTTCATCAAGGACATCCTCTACAGGTTCCTGGATAGATTCGATCAAGCTTCTTCATCAATTCTTTTTGGATCCCCATCACCCATCGATCTCCAATTTCGGGTTCTCTTCCAAAACCCTGCCATTGTCGATCTCTGTGGAAGGGATCTCTGCTGCTGCTTATTTTTTGGAAGTTGTTTTGCCCTTCATATTGGCCCACTCGACCTTGATTTCAGCTCTTGGTTTGGTGTAATTGCTGGTTTTTCATTCTCCACAGCCTTGTTGCAACTATGGGTGGCTCTGCTGATTCCACTGCAACTTCTAATCAACCTGAACATGAAAAATCAGATTATCATACTTTTCAGCCCAATCCCATCAAACTTGATGGCAGCAACTACCTATTGTGGTCTCGGTCAGCCTCTTTTGCTATTGCTGGTCGTGGTCTCACTGGCCATATTGATGGCACTGTTCCCATGCCTGCTGCCCCAGGTGCTGCCCTGACTCGCTGGCTTGCCAACAATGGTGTTCTCATGTCTTATTTGATTGGTTCTATGACTTTGGACATTGCACATGGATTCCTCCTTTTTGATACAGCTTCTCAGGTTTGGTCAGCCTGTAAGGAAACGTACGGACAACTTGGTAATGATGCACAGGTCTATGAACTCAAGAAGAAGGTTCTTCATACTACTCAGGGGGACTTAACAATCTCTAAATATTATGCTAGTCTGCGCAACCTTTGGCAACAGTTGGACCACTTCTCTGATTACCAACCTAGTAATGCTACTAATCTGGCTACCTATAAGAAACATGTGGATAAAATCAGGGTCTATGACTTCTTGGCTAGGTTGAATGTTGAGTATGACCCAATTCGCATTCAAGTGTTGGGCCATTCCCCTTTTCCCACACTTGAGCAGTCTTATGCCTTGGTCTCCTCTGAAGAAAATCGCCGAGCTGCTATGTTGCACCCTGCTGTCCCTGATAGATCAGCCCTCTAGACTACTGCACCGGCTCCTTCTACACCAGTTGGCACTCTCTCTGTGGGTGGTACTACTATCGGCACCATTACTTGTGAGCATTGTCATAAGCCTTATCACACCAAGGACAAATGTTGGAAACTTCATGGGAAACCCGCTAACTTTGAGGCTAAACGGGCTGCCAAGCGAAAACCAAAAACCAAGGCCAATCACTCTGAGTCTGTCACTGCATCCCCTACTATTGACACTGGCCTATCTCAAGAGGATTTACAGGCATTCCTACGTGTGCTAAAGTCTTCCACTGTTGCTACCTCTACTACACCAGCTACTGCCACTTCGTCTACTCCCTCAGGTTCACACTTTGCACGGTCAGGTATTTCGTTTGGTGGTAATTGTGCCTCTATAGCTTTCCATCCTTGGATCATTGATTCTGGAGCTACAGATCACATGACCGGGTCCTCTAGCCTATTCCATCGTTATTCTCCTACCTCTGGGAAAGACAAAGTCAAGGTGGCTGATGGTTCCCTTTCCTCCATTTCTAGAAAAGGAATCATTAACTGCACTTCTTCCCTTCCTTTGTCCAATGTTTTACATATTCCAAATTTTACTCCTAACCTTCTTTCTATTAGTAGTATAAGTCGTGATCTTAACTGCAAAGTAACATTTTTTCCTTCCCATTGGGTTTTTCAGGATCTGGACTCTTAGAAGACGATTGAATTGGGTAAAGTGCATGGTGGCCTGTACTTGCTAGACGATGGACGCCTCACTCCACCTCCATTACTACCACTACATCAGAATTCCTTAGTATCTTCTGAAATTTATCAGTGGCACTCTAGATTAGGTCACCTCCCCTTAGGTTAGCATCTTTATTTCCTACTTTGGTCAAACATTGTGATAAGACCGATTTCTTTTGTGAGGCTTGTGTTCTGGCCAAACAGACACGTTCAACTTATTCTATTTCTAATAAAAGGAGTTCTTCACTTTTTCAATTAGTACATTCTGATGTTTGGGGCCCCAGTCATAAGACTTCGGTTTCTGGTCACCGTTGGTTTGTCTCTTTTATTGATTGTCACTCTAGACACACATGGGTTTATCTTTTACACACCAAAGGTCAAGTTTTTTCTTGTTTTCAGCATTTCCATAACATGGTCAAAACTCAGTTCAATGCTACTCTCAAAGTCTTGAGAAGTGATAATGGGACTGAGTATACAGAGACTCAATTTCAGAAATACCTTGCTGATAATGGGATTGTTCATCAGACAAGTTGTGTTGATACCCCAGCCCAAAATGGTGTGGTTGAAAGGAAGAACAGACACTTGTTGGAAGTGGCTAGGGCGTTGATGTTTTCGCGCCATGTTCCCTCCCAATATTGGGGGGATGCTATTCTTACTGCAACCTATCTTATTAATCGGTTGTCTTCCCGTGTTCTTGACTCTCGCAATCCGGCCAATATTTTACATTGGAATTCCACCTTTGTGGTTCCTCCCAAAGTTTTCGGTTGTGTGTGTTATGCCAGAGACACTAAACCTCATGGCAAATTTGATCCTCGTGGATTAAGGTGTATTTTTTTGGGTTACTCTCCAACCTAGAAAGGTTATAAGTGTTACTGTTAGAATATATGGGCCAGAATACCTTAGGGGTTCTAAGGTATTCTGGTCCTTTTTCCGACTTTATCTCCCACTTTCTCCCTCTTTATTTTCTGTTTTTATTATTCTGTAATTTGCCTTTTATTTCTGTATTTTTCCCCTTGTCGATCTCTATTAGAAAAGACAAGGGGAGCACTCCTAGTTTGACTAGGAGTGTGCATTCCTAGTTGTTTTTATTTCTGTTATTAGCATTCCTACTTTGATTAGGAGTTGTACTCTTTGATTCTATTACTATAAATAAAGGGCTAAGTGATAGGATTAATCACTTAAGCATTAATCAACTAGTTGTTCTCTCAACATGGTATCACAACTACGAATTGATCTAACCTAAATTTTTTTTTCCCACCCTCCCATCGTGTTCTCTTCTCTTTCTCCTCTCTCTCGATTTCTTTTCTCTTCCTTCTCCTTGCTTCTTCTCCTTTTCTAAGGGCAGCACTACAGAGGTGATCTTATGATCTAGTTGCTGCCCCCTTCTCACCTCTCTTTTTTTTTTTTACTAATACATGACCTAATTTTCCTGTTCGATGGCTGCTGCTGGTTCCCTCTTGCGGAAATTGGAGCTTCCATATTTTATTGCAGATCAGGCCTGAGTTTATTGGGACTGCTTCTCCCTATATTGGAGCACTTCTGCGACACTGGACTGCTGTTTTCCAGCCTCATATTGGTACTGAAGACCCCTTCTCCCACTCGATCTCTTATTTTCAGGGTTTTCCTACAACAAAACCCTGAGCCTTATCGATATTGGGATTAGGGCTGATTACAGTTGCTGTTTGTTTTTGGTTTTATTCTTCATCAAAGGCATACCCTGCAGGCTCTTGGACTGATTCACCTGGCTTCATCTGCAGCATAGTTTTGGTTTCCTCTCCCCCCATCGATTGCTTTTTTTTGGGTTTCTTCCAAACCCTAACTTAATCAATATTGGGGAGGGCTCCTTGTTTGCTGCTGGTTTTTTGGGTGGTGTGTTTTCCATCCCTTGTTTGGCTTCTTCAGTGGCTTTCTCTGCTGATCAGCTCCTCTCTGCACTATGGGTGACTCCACTGATATCTCCACTGCCACATCTGATCAGGTTACCAATGACAAGTCTGATTTTCGTGATCTCCACCCTTACCCTATCAAGTTAGACAGCAGCAACTATCTTCTATGGTCTCGATCAGCCTCTTTTGCTATTGCTGGTCGTGGCCTCACTGATTATATTGATGGGATTATTCCTATGCCGACTACCCCTGGTGCTGCCCGAACTAAATGGCTAGCCCACAATGGTCTTCTTATGTCCTATTTGGTTGGTTCTATGACTTCGGATCTTGCACAGGGTTTTCTTTTACTTGATACGGCTTCTCAGATTTGGGCAGCATGTAAGGAGACATATGGGCAGTTTGGTAATGATGCTCAGGTTTATGAGCTTCGCAAGAAGGTTCTTCATACTACTCAAGGGGACCTAACTGTGTCTAAATATTATGCCACTCTCCGCAGCCTCTGGCAGCAATTGGACCATTTTTCAGATTATCACCCTGATACCTCTGCCAACATAGTTGAATATAAGAAGCATGTTGACAAGATTCGGGTTTATGACTTCTTGGCTGGGTTGAATGTTGAATATGACCAGATACGTGTTCAGGTGTTGGGCCATTCACCTTTTCCCACACTTGAATAAGCCTATGCCCTGGTCTCTTCAGAAGAAAACCGCAGGGCTGCTATGTTACATCCTCCTGTTTCGGACAGATCAACTCTCCAGACTGCTGCCCCTATTGGTACGTTATCTGTTGGTAGTTCTACTTCCAGTCCTATTACATGTGACCACTGTCACAAGCCTTATCACACCAAGGACAAATGCTGGAAGCTTCATGGGAAACCGGCTGACTTTGAAGCCAAGCAGGCTGCCAAGAAAAAACCTAAGAGCAAGGCACATCAATCTGAATCTGTTACTACAGCCCCAGCTACGGACATTGGTCTATCCCAGGATGATCTACAAGCTTCCCTGCGTGTACTCAGGTCTTCCGCTGCTGCGGCCTCTACTACTTCCGCTGCTAATGCCAATTCCTCGGTTCCTTCAGGTTCTTATTTTGCCCGGTCAGGTATCCCTTTTGGTGGTCATTGTGCTTCTGTAGCTTCCCATCCCTGGATAATTGATTCCGGAGCTACGGATCACATGACTGGCTCTTCTAGCTTATTTTATAGATACTCTCCCACTTCTGGGAAAGACAAGGTCAAAGTGGCTGATGGTTCCCTTTCCTCTATCTCTGGAAAAGGGATCATCAACTGCACTTCAAACCTCCCTTTGTCTTCTGTTTTACATATCCCTAATTTTACTACTAACCTCCTTTCCATTAGTAGTATTACTCGTGATCTTAACTGCAAGGTAACTTTTTTTCCTTCCCATTGTGTTTTTCAGAATCTGGCGTCTGGGAAGACGATTGGATTGGGTAAAGTTTACGGTGGGCTGTATCTGCTTGACGATGTTCATCTCTCTCCACCGGTAACTTCTTCACTACATCAGAACTCCTTGGTCTCTTCTGAACTTTACCAATGGCACTCTAGATTAGGTCACCCTCCATTAGGAATTTTAGCACATTTATTTCCTTCTTTAGTCACCAAATGTAATAAGGATAACTTTTTTTGTGAGGCTTGTGTTCTGGCTAAACAGACACGTGCAACTTTTTCTTTATCAAATAAAAGGAGTTCTTCTTGTTTTAATTTGGTGCATTCGGATGTTTGGGGACCTAGTCGTAAGACCTCTATTTCTGGCCACCGTTGGTTTGTCTCATTTATTGATTGTCATTCTCGTAATACTTAGATTTATCTTCTTCAGTCTAAAAACCAAGTTTTTTCTTGCTTTCAACATTTTCATAAAATGATCCAGACCCAATTCCAGGCCACTCTTAAGGTTTTACGGAGTGATAATGGCACTGAATATAAAGAATCCCAATTTCAACAGTACCTTGCTGATCATGGGATTATACATCAAACTAGTTGTGTTGATACCCCAGCCCAAAATGGTGTGGCTGAAAGAAAGAATCACCACTTGTTGGAAGTGGCCAGGGCTTTAATGTTTGCTCGCCATGTTCCATCCCAATATTGGGGTGATGTTGTTCTCACTGCAGCTTACCTTATTAATAAGTTACCTTCACGGGTTCTGGATTCCTGTAGCCCCGCTGACCTTTTACTTGGTGATTCCTCTTTTGTGGTCCCTCCCAAGGTCTTTGGTTGTGTCTGTTATGCTAGGGATACTCATTCCCCTGGCAAACTTGAACCCCGGGGGTTGAGGTGTATTTTTTTGGGTTATTCTCCAACCCAGAAAGGTTACAAGTGTTACCACCCTCCTACCCGCCGTACTATGGTCAGTATGGATGTGGTTTTCCATGAAACCCTTTCCTATTATTCTTCCCCGCCTCTTTAGGGGGAGCACTCTAGTGAAGATGTGGTTCATTCTCTTGGGTTTCCCTTCCCAGCATCACCTATAGCCACCAACCAGCCTCCCATAAGCTGCTGTCCAGCCTCCCGAGGTTGCTGTCCGGCCTCCCATGGCTGCCGCTTGACCTCCAGTGGTGTTGTCCAGCCTCCCGAGGCTGCTGTCCCTTCACCTGGGGGGATTCCAATACAAGGGGAGACCTTGGAAATAGGTGGTGGTAATGTTCCTACTCAGGGGGAGCTGACTCCAGTACAGAGGACCATTCGTAACTTTCAGAGGACCATTGACAATTCCACCATTCTCACTTATAACCGGAGATGTTCTAACAAAGGGCAGAATCAGTCTACTGTAGCACCGATACCCATCCAGCTGCCGCCTCAGGATCCAGATCCTCCTCCTGGTGAGCCCTCCTCTTCTGATCTACCCATCGCACATCGCAAAGGTACCAGGACCTGCACTTTACATCCTATTTCCCGTTTTGTTTCTTATAGTTCTCTTTCTCCTTCTTTTCGTACTTTTGTTTCCTCCCTTTCTTCTGTTTCCATTCCTAAAAATTGGCAGGAAGCGTCTACAGATGGGAACTGAAAGGCAGCAATGTTGGAAGAAATGAGAGCATTGAACAAAAACATTACGTGGGATCTTGTAGTTCTTCCTCCAGGGAAAAAACCAGTGGGTTGTAAATGGGTGTTTGTGGTCAAGCAGAAGGCAGATGGTACAGTGGATTGGTACAAGGCACGTCTAGTTACTAAAGGCTTCACTCGGACATATGGCATTGACTACCAGGAGACTTTCGCACCAGTAGCAAAACTCAATCGTCAGGGTATTGCTATCTGTCTTGTGAACCTTGGATGGGATCTTGCAGTTGGATGTGAAGAATGCCTTCCTCCATGGTGAACTAAGAGAAGAGGTATATATGGACATTCCTCCAGGTTTTTCAAGTCCTGATACCAAGGGTAAGGTTTGTCAACTGAAGCGTGCACTCTATGGCTTGAAGCAGTCACCAAGAGCTTGGTTCGGTAGATTTCACATGGCTATGCTTTGGTGGGCTACAAGAAAGCAATGCTGATCATACCTTGTTCATCAAACGTATGGGTGATAAGGTTACTCTCCTCATAGTTTATGTTGATGATATTGTAGTGACCGGCAATGATGGTGATGAGATAAAAAGGTTGAAGCTGTTTCTTGGCCGTGAGTTTGAAATTAAGGATCCGGGGACTCTAAAATATTTTCTAGGGATAGAGGTTGCTCGCTCTTCAAAGGGCATATTTCTCTCGGAGAAAGTATGTCCTGGATCTACTATCTCGCCGGCTGCTAGGGTGTCATCCTTCAGACACTCCCATAGAAGCTACGACAAGACTCAAGGAGAAAGAAGGCACACCAGTTGACAAAGGTCATTTTCAGCGGTTGGTCGGCAAACTTATCTACCTATCTCACACTCGGCCAGACATTGCCATTGCAGTTAGTATGGTCAGCCAGTTTATGCATGACCCCTATTCTTCTCATATGGAGGTGGTTCTTCGCATCTTACGATACTGGAAGTCTGCTCCAGGACAAGGAATTCTTTTATCTTCCAATGGTCATTTGAAGGTTGAAGCATACACTGATGCAGATTGGGCTGGTTCATGTGATCGGAAGTCCATCTCTGGATATTGCTCTTTTGTAGGAGGTAACCTCGTCACCTGGCGTAGTAAGAAACAGAATGTGGTGGCTAGGTCCAGTGCTGAGGCTGAATTCCGTGCAATGGCGCATGGCATCTGTGAATTGTTGTGGCTTAAAGGGCTGTTGCAAGATATTGGGGTTGCCGTCCAACTTCCAATGATGTTATATTGTGACAATAAGGCTGCCATAAGCATCGCTCATAATCCTGTCCAACATGATCGTACAAAACATGTGGAGGTAGACCGACATTTCATCAAGGAGAAACTTGAAGCTGGACTAATCTGTGTTCCCTATGTGAAGTCTACTGATCAACTGGCTGATGTGTTCACAAAGGGTTTGAGTGGCAAAGTGTTTCGTCCTTTTCTAGCCAAGTTGGGCATATGCGACATCTTTGCACCAACTTGAGGGGGAGTGTTAGAATATATGGGCCAGAATACCATAGGGGTATTCAGGTCCTTTTTCCCACTTTATCTCCCACTTTCTCCCTCTTTATTTTCTGTTTTTATTATTCTGTAATTTGCCTTTTATTTCTGTATTTTTCCCCTCGTCGATCTCTATTAGAATAGACAAGGGGAGTACTCCTAGTTTGACTAGGAGTGTGCATTCCTAGTTGTTTCTATTTCTATTATTAGCATTCCTACTTTTATTAGGAGTTGTACTCTTTGATTCTATTACTATAAATAAAGGGCTAAGTGATAGGATTAATCACTTAAGCATTAATCAACTAGTTGTTCTCTCAACAGTTACCACCCTCCTTCTCGTCGTACTATGGTCAGTATGGATGTGGTCTTTCATGAAAGTCTTGCCTATTATCAGTCTACACATCTTCAGGGGGAGAATTATGGTTCCATTGAAGATGTGCTTGTGTTTTCTCCCCTTGAAATTCCTCCTTTGGCTGCTGCCCAGCCTCCTACCGCTGTTGCTCAGCCTCCTACCGCTGTTGTCCAGCCTCCTTTGGCTGCTGCCCAACATCCTTTGGCTGCTATCCCTTCATCTGTAGGGACTCTTTTACAGGGGGAGTATGTAGGAAATAATGGTGGTAATGATCATTGTCAGGGGGAGTTGACTCCCGTCCAGAGAACCATCAGTGAATTTCATAAGAGAATTGACAACTCTAATATCATCACCTACAAGAGACACTCCGACAGAGGGCAGCATCAATCCACTGTGGCACCAATACCTATCCAATTGCCGACCCAGGAGTCAGATCCTCCTCCTCCATGTGGTGAGACCTCTCCTTCCGATCTACCTATTGCTCATCGAAAAGGTACTAGGACTTGCACTATGCATCCCATTTCTCACTTTGTTTCTTTTAGTTCTCTTTCTCCATCATTTCGGGCATTAGTGTCCGCTCTTTCTTCTGTTTCTATTCCTAAAAACTGGTAGAAAGCATATACAGATGGAAACTGGAAGGCAGCTATGTTGGAAGAAATGAGAGCTTTAGAAAAAAACAACACTTGGGATCTTGTAACCCTCCCTCCAGGAAAAAAACCAGTGGGATGTAAGTGGGTGTTTGTGGTCAAACAAAAGATTGATGGGTCTGTGGATCGGTCTAAGGCACGTTTGGTTGCAAAGGGCTTCACCCAAACATATGGGATTGACTATCAGGAGACTTTTGCCCCTGTTGCAAAATTGAATACAGTTCGGGTTTTACTATCGTGTGCAGTTAATCTTGGATGGGATCTCCAACAGTTGGATGTGAAGAATGCCTTCCTAAATGGGGAACTTTGTGAGGAGGTATACATGGATATTCCACTAGGTTTTTCTTCTGACAATAATAAAGGCAAGCTGTGCAAATTGAAGCTAGCACTGTATGGGCTGAAGCAACCACCTCGAGCATGGTTTGGTCTGTTCCACAAGGCAATGACATCTGTTGGCTATAAGCAAAGTAATGCTGATCATACTCTCTTTATAAAGAGGGCTGGTGAGAAGCTCACTGTTCTTATAGTGTATGTGGATGACATTGTGGTTACAGGCAATGATGGGGATAAGATCAGCCAGTTGAAGAGCTTTCTTGGGCAGGAATTCAAGATTAAAGATCTAGGGCTGCTACGGTACTTTCTTGGGATTGAGGTTGCCAGATCTTCTAAAGGCATCTTTCTCTCCCAAAGGAAGTATGTCCTAGACTTGTTGGCTGAAACTGATCTGTCAGGATGTCACCCTTCAGATACTCCTATGGAGGCTATTGTTCGTCTCAAAGAAAAGGAGGGTGAACTTGTTGATAAAGGCCGGTACCAACGCCTAGTGGGAAAGCTGATTTATCTCTCACACACTCATCCAGATATTGTTGTTGTTGTGAGTACTATGAGTTAGTTCATGCATGATCCCTATTCTTCTCACATGGAGGTTGTTCTTCGGATTCTCCACTACTTGAAGTCAGCTCCTGGAACAGGCATTCTTCTGTCTCCAAATGGTAACCTACGGGTAAAGGCGTATACCGATGCTGACTGGGCTGGTTCTGCAGATCGGAAGTCTATCTCTGGGTACTGTTCTTTTGTAGGAGGCAATTTGGTCACTTGGCGTAGCAAGAAGCAAAATGTGGTGGCTCGTTCTAGTGCTGAAGCTGAGTTTCGGACTATGGCACAGGGCATTTGTGAGTTACTTTGGTTGAAAGGCTTGCTACAAGATCTTGGTGCTCTTGTTCATCTTCCCATGATGTTGTACTGTGATAACAAAGCTACAATCAGCATTGCACACAACCCGGTACAGCATGATCGCACTAAACATGTTGAAGTGGACAGACATTTCATCAAGGAAAAGCTGGAAGAAGGGTTGATTTGTGTTCCCTTTATGAAGTCTGCTGATCAGGTTGCTGATATCTTCACTAAGGGATTATCTGGGAAATTGTTCCATCCTATTCTAGTCAAGTTGGGCATGATTGATATATTTGCACCAACTTGAGGGGGAGTGTTAAATTATGTACACCAGAATACCATGGGGGTATTCTGGTCTTCGGGTGTTTTATTTATTTTTTATTTATGCATTTATGAGCAAGGGTAGAAATATAATTAGGGTTGTGACACTGTTCACGTGAACAATGTCGTGAATAGTATTTTTCCCTTGTAATCTCTTTTATTATTATAAATAGAGAGCTTGACTGATCTCATTGATCATTCAAGCATTATTCCACAAACCTGTTTTGTTAACAGTCATTGATTGTCCAATTGAACATTTACAAATGCCACAACATTGTAGCATTTCAACAGCATTTTAATGTACCAAATTACAAATTGAAGACAAAGACCATACACCAAATAGATGCAGAAAGGTAATAGACCCACATTATGCAATTTATTAAACACAAGATAATAGCATTTACAATACACTTTAATTTTACCAATTTGTGTTAGTTTTAACCAACTTAAAATAAAATTCATATATAAAGATATATATTGTTGAGGATAACCGTGTCCAGATTCATTGTATATAGGCTAAAAGCTATGATTGTGTTATGACTCAGCCCTAGCCATCATACCTTATTTGTAACCGTTATTCTCATTATAAATAAGAGCGGCCTGTCATATCTGACAAGCCAAATTATTCTCTTTCTATCTTTCTCAACTTGGTATCAAACTATCAGAACCCAATCCTCCTTTTGGGTTTTTTTTTTTTTCTTTTCTTTTGCAAAAGTTCTCGCAGAGATTTCCTTATTGAAGACTCAGTTACCAGCAAAGTTTAAAACTAAGGATCTTGGACAACTCAGATACTTCTTAGGGATTGAAGTTGCCCGCTCTACCAAAGGCATTTTCATTTCCCAAAGGAAGTATGTTCTGGATCTCCTTGAAGAGACGGGTATGCTTGGATGTAAGCCTGCAGATTCCCCTATTGTAGTAAATCACCAACTTAGCTGCATAGGAGGTGACTCGATTGACAAGGAAAGATATCAGCACCTTGTAGGAAAGCTGATATACCTCTCTCAGACTAGACCGGATATTGACGATGTTGTGGGAATTGTTAGTCGATTTCTTCATGATCCAAAGACCCCTCATCTCGAGGTTGTGTATTGGATTCTTTGATACTTAAAATCTGCACCAAGGAAAGGTTTTCTATTCTCTAATAACAACAGTCTGAAGTTAGAATTCTTCACTGATGCTGACTGGGCAGGATCCATAGATGATGGGCGTTCCACCTCTGGATATAGTACCTTCCTAGATGGAAATCTGGTTACATGGCATAGCAAGAAATAGTCTGTTGTATCCAGGTCGAGTGCAGAAGCTGAATATCAAGCTATGGCACAAGGAGTTTGTGAACCAATCTGGCTGAAAATGCTTCTCAAAGATATGGGAGTTACTCCTGAAAATCCTATGAGGCTCTACTGTGACAACAAAGCTGCAATCAGCATTACCCATAATTCAGTTCAACATGATAGAACTAAATATATTGAGCTAGATCGCCATTTCAACAAGGAGAAGCTTGAAGAAGGCCTAATCTGCATACCTTTTGTCAAACCAATTCTATCCAATGCACACAATCAAATATTTTGGGTCCGAAGGCAACAACCATATCATTTGTCATTTTACACCAACCAAAAACAAAAGAAAGAGTGACACCGTACACAATTGAGATCACTCCAATTGAACAACGAATTATTTCAAAATTTAAACAAAAATCTAGAATTTACCTTTCTAATTTCATGATTCCTGTACAAGACAATACTTGTTCCTTTGGGAGCCAAACCATATTTGTGCACATCCACAGATATTGATGTTACTCCTTCAACACAAAAATCGAAAGGTGGAATTGGGTACCTGGAAATAGAGGTAGGAGAACATGCTCATATAGAAAAGTAAAACCAAAGAGGTTAAAACGTGTGATGAAACGACGCCACAAATATTAGGAAATAATTTAAACATTCCATAAGAGTAATGATTCAGTAAAATCCTTATAAAACAATAGAATAAAAAATTCAGAGTCAAGCAGGTCTACAGGTTCATTTATGACTGAAAAGTTCAAAGAGATTTAGAACTTGAAAATACTTTATTGCAGAACTATTATCCTTTCAAATTTGCATGATATTGGACATCTAAAGTTAGTTCTATTGGCTATAGCGTCTCCTCCATGGCATGAAATTGGGTGAAACTTAAACTCACCATTGTTAGCTTGCCTTTTGGGCTCAATAAAAATCTTGCGGGCCTTTCTTCAATAAAATCTATATTTATCAAAGAAAAAACAAAAGGAACAGGATACATTCAGGTATGATTTCCTTTTAATAGGTAATAAAATAATATGGCTACAAATTTGAGACCCAACACAACACACCTAAGAACTGTTTCCAACTATGGTAAGTTTACCCCCATTTACAAACAATACTAAACCAGGAGCAGCCCAACTCCAACAAGTCAACTGGGGATTGGATCAGGTTCAGCGGAGTCTCATATGCACCTTGGTCTGAGTTTTAAACCCTTGGCCACATGGAGATTATAGCTGAAAATGCTGGAAACCCTTCCCAAGGTATGGCATCCAGGATCGCTGCCCCATATACAAAAAGTATATGAAACTTGTCTAAGACACAGAAAAGTATGTGGTTTATACATGTTTTAACTGTTATAGGTATACACGAGTAATTTTCAGTATATATTTCGATTCAAGACACAGTAACAGTAAATTTTCAAATATTATTCATAAACATAGAGATATTATATGTATTATATGCAAACATACTATGAGAGTGACAGAGTAGGTTACTAGGTTAACATTAAGTTGATTGGGTCTTTGCTCTACTCAGGACAATATGAAATAACTTGAAGTGAATTACAACACACTTAGCATGCAATAAACTGCCCAGCAGACAAACAGGAGGTTGACCTAGAAGGCTAGAACTAATAATTGGTAGGTACATTTTCAACAGAACAAAGTGCCCCCAACCCCCCCCCCCCCACCCCACACCCCACAACAAAAAAAAAACTCTTAAAATATAGAAGTTCCTCACATTTGTTTGTACTATGATACTGGCCATCCATATAAGAGAGCAGTGAGTTCAACACAGGATAACAGAAAAGCAAATACAGACAGAAATAATTAACCTAGCTCAACAATGTTGGAAATTTGGAGGAACTTTCACTCCCTCTGTGTTTTCTATTTTGAGGAACTGTATTCACTCAAATACAGAGGGAATGAAAGTTCCTTGCTCTTTGAATATAAAGTCAGTCAATATTTTCTGTGTCATAGACAAGTTTATCCTCCAGAATAAACTTGAACTAGCAAGAATCACAAACAACCATCAAAACAACAGCAAGGTTTATATGTCAACACCAGTGGAGCCAACATGAGGAAGTGAAAAGAAAAGGAGCAGACAATCTTATGGAGCATACCCAAGCTTACGAGCAAAAGGCAATACAAAGCCACCAAGGCACAGATCAACATGGAAGCAAATTCCAAAACTTGATGCCAATTCACCAAGCTCCTGCATGTAATTAGGTAAGTAGGAAAGGACATCAAACCTACTGATAATAGGGGGGAAATCCAAAAAGACAGTGTTGATGAACCCCATGGCAAACGTTAGGAAATTATATGGAATGTAAAACTCACATACTTCAATGGGATCAATGATGCCATGTGGAAACCCAGGTGCCGATCCAACAATCTGAGAATACAAAATTCAAGTTATTAAAAGTAGCAAGTGCAATTTATGATAAAGAAAAGCAAAGTTCAATAATGATGTAGTGATAATAACCATAATTGGTAGAAATAATTGGCAAAGTTCATAAGTAAGGCGCCAAGGCGATGGTGAGTCACCATTGCACCTAAGCAAATGCAAGTATATCTCTTTTTATACATGTGAATGTATAGTAATAGTGATATAAATACTTGAGATTTATAACATGTGGAGGACCCAAGACCAAGTTTCTAGGTCTGGGCTCCTTGACATCATAGTCAACTGCCCTACTCCCCTTCAGCAGAACTATAATTGAGGGCATAATTTACAACAGAGAATTACCATTACGTACCAAAATTGTGTTCTTGTTAATATATCGTTTAATCAATCTGACATCTGCCTGAAATTCTTCATTGACGGGGACACGCCACAGCTTAATATTAAAATATTGTGCAGCCTTGTCATATGCTGAGTGTGCAGATACAGGTATTATCCTACATTAGGAGAGAAAACAAAGTAAATAAGTAAATACCATATACAGAGAAACAACGGTTGCAAACTATATAGAAGACAAATCGAGCAAGCACCGCCCACATTTCAGGTCTTGTGATTCCCTTCTTCGTTTTCATGTAGTCACGTGAGGATTTTATGGCTAATAATATACTTTCAGTCCCACCAGATGTCATATTGCCACAGATTTGTCCTCCAGAAGCCTTCTCCTTACTGCCAAGTAGTGCAGCTGTCATTGCAACTACTTCACCTTCAAAGTGTACCACGCTTTGGAAAACATCCATATGCAATGGATTGGTGTGGGCAAACCTGAAATAATTATATCTTCCAATTGAGACAAATAAGTAGGACAAATCACTTCACAAATCCTAAAGTTCTTGATTTCAGATCATAACACCAAGGCATTCTTATGCACATTTGAAAATTTGAACTCTTAACAATATAACAGCATTGCCCAAATAACCACCAAAAGTGAAACCATTTGCAACAGTCTGAATAATATCCACTAGACCAATTTTTTAATTAAGCACATATGTTTAATCGGGCCTCGGAAGACTATATTTTGGCCCATGGTGGGGTTCTATGAATGAACCTTGGGTTTCTTATTTTTGAGTTTTGATGTAATTTGGGGTCTTAATTCTGTACACAGGATCAAGTATATAGATAAGATTGTGTGGGTCCATGTTCTTTCAAGTTAGTTAGTTTAGCCTAAAAAAAGTCCTTTAAAATTAAGATAAGTATTTGAGTTAGATAAAGATAATTAACAGCTAGATAGAGTTTTGATTTCAGTCTATTTATTTATTCAGTGTGTTACAGTGATTAGAAGTCCTTTTATGAATCAATTTAGGAATTTTAGGTCTTTATATATAAAATACAATTCCCACCCCC
This sequence comes from Telopea speciosissima, assembly GCF_018873765.1. Taxonomy (NCBI): domain Eukaryota; kingdom Viridiplantae; phylum Streptophyta; class Magnoliopsida; order Proteales; family Proteaceae; genus Telopea; species Telopea speciosissima. The sequence continues at coordinate 3,669,960 of NC_057923.1, forward strand.
CCATCAATTGAAGATGATTTCAGTAAAGAATGAGCTGTTGAGCTTGGCATCATAGTTGTCACGGTGTCTAGGCAACCCAAGACATTGGAGGGGGCATGGGGCCCTGAACGAAAGATGTGATGAAGATCGAAGGAGGAAAGAAAGAAGGCCAAACCAACCAGCCAACTTGGCCCAGCCCGTTGTTCTGTTTTGGACTTGACAACTAGGCTGGGTATCGACCAGCCTTACGCTTCAGCACACTGAACACGTAAGCTTTATTGGGAGATTAGATCTAATGTGGGTCTATTAAAAGATTGGATACTGCTGGAAACTTCTTGGTGGCTTTGGGAAGATTTCTATTTTCCTTAGTTACTAATTTTGTGTTACTTAGTCAATGACAATGTCAGATTTTATCCAGTTTCTATTTCCTTGTAAGTTTTATTTAGTTGCTATTTTTTGTATCTCTCCATTAGCCAAGGAGAGTTTCTATTTTCTGTACGAATGCAGTTTATAGATAAAGAAGGAGGCAGTCCATAGCCTCCCACGATTTGAATTTTGGAAAAAAGAAAGCTTTGCTTTGTTGCTGTGTGACTCAGCTTTGTTGAGAGACCAATGGTGACAGACCAAGGCCAGTGATAGACTGACCAAGGTCATAGGTGAGAGGCATTGATCATATCATATCCTCCTTCCCCTTCTTCTTCCTCTTCTTCTTCTCCACCGAGTTTCTTTGTTTCTAATTTTATTGTTCTGCAATAAACCCAACATCTGAGAGGAATCGAAGGGCTGTTCCACTCATCCATTGTTGCTGTTGATCAATAGATGGTTGCTCTGCTGGTTCTCATCAAATTCTGGTTGAAGATTCAATATCACACCCTTTGGTTCTATTGGCTGGCATCCTACTGCAGTGACCTTCAAGCCTTTGAAACTCCATATCTGGATCATCAGTTTCTGATCAATCTTTGGGAGCATAATACCCTGCCTAGGCCTCTCCTTCGAAAGTGGTTTCAGCCTGATCCAATGGCTGGATTTGGCTGTAGATTGTGAGTTGCTATTTTTGGTTCCACCTTCTAATTTTGAAAACCATCTCATATCTAATCATCTAACCATCAGATCTGATTGTATTTTGGAGGTGCTATTCCATTCTAAGAGTACTACCCTCGATTGGGAGATTTCCTCCATCTGAGGTGTTTAGTTTCTAATTCTGGAACCACCTAGTTTTCTGGTTAATAACCCTTTCCCAGGCCTGCAGATAGACCAGAAACTGGTACTGTTTGCTTTTCTTCTATGGTTAGACATCATCCTAGGTTACTGCTAAGTATTATTGAGAGTTAAAGAGTTAAACACCTTGCTGCTCACCTACTGTATAGGTGTTTCTGTTATTTTCTATTGCTGGAAACTAGTGGTATTCTGTACTGTTGTTAGTGTGGGTGATCCTATTGTGGGCTAGGTTCACAGCTGTCTATTTAAGTCCTTGCCTTATATTAAGGCGACACCAACAAGGGGCCTAGGATCCCAGCAAAACAACCAAAGCTCCTAGACACACCAAGGCGTTGCCTCGACAACTATGCTTGGCATATGGGATTGGTATCCCAGACCTGATTTCTTCTCTCCTCTTCTCTTCTCTTCTGTTCTCATCCTTGTGATTCCTTTTCTTCGATATCCTTGTGGCTCCTTTTCTAGCAGTCTTCCTTCTATCTTAGAAGAAAACCCACCACCAGCAGATCCTCTAATCGATCTGCATTAGTTCATACCACTGAACCAACAATCTTTCTATTATTTTCAAACAAAATCTTAAATTGGCCAAAATAAAGAGTTGTAAAATATTACAAATAGTGGGACAACAATATGTATAATCAAGTCCTATTTCCCAGCACAGAGTCTAACACCCCCCCCCCCCAAGAAAAAGGCTTCACAAAACTGAAAGGGAGAAAAAAGAGATGAAAGAAGTGTTTAGCACAGACACACAAGAAAATGACAAATAGAAGGGTGCTTGTCGTGTTGCTAACTGGCAAGGACTTTCCTCCTTCCACCCGACCCCTGTTTGACCTTCAAAGAACAATAAACAAAAGTTACCTAAAATTATTCTAAAAACAATTACGGCCTAGGGCTACTGAACCACACTACTGGAGGTCCCAGTGGGATCCACAAGCCAAGGTGTACTGACCCCCCCCTCCAATTTTGCACTGCATCACTCATCATACTGAAGAAATACAAAACCAGAATAGAGTACCAAAATCCAGGCTGGGAACTTATCATTGTGACACCATACATCGGAATCGTACAGACTAGAGAGAATTCTGCATCAGATATTCATCTTTTTTGTACCCTCCAACCTCCATTGATGCTGCCATTTGGGTTTTTGAAACATCAATCCCAATTCTCCAAAAAAAAACCAAATGCATGCAGAGATTAGAACTTTTTCTCAATTCTATTCAACACAGATGAACAAGCAAGATTCTTTCACCTCCCAGTGTTCAGAATTATGAAGACTTTCTTCTATTTGTTTACCAGAGTCCAGCACACGACATTAGTGAGGAGCTTAAAAATCCTAAATGCAATAGGAACATCAGAATATATAAAATATGAGCAATTAACATGCCATCTTGTACCAACATTGAATATGCCTCGTTTATCAATGAAAAGTGCCTCCCAGACTCACTTCCACCAATGTATCTGCACCGGAAAAATAAGTGTAAGAAACAATACTAATCTTAAATGTAGGGGGGGAGAAATGGGTGTTGTCAGATGTTTCTGATGTTATGTGGATGTATTAATTAATTTAAAAAAAATTAAAATAAAAAGACATACACTGTACCAGAGCATTTGCCTTGCCAAGCCACGTCTGTCTGTTTCTCAAGTTTCATCTTCTCTATGACTCCTGTCCCAAGTCCAGCTACAGGCAGCTCTGTCAGCCAGCTATCCTTTTTTGATGTACTACTAGATTGTAACTTCTCCACAACCTGCACAAACCAAAGATTCAGGTGTAATATTAAAGAGAAAAAAATGAACCAAAGAAAAGGCAGAACTAACAAAGTGTTAACAGCCTAGTTCCAGACTTCCAGTATCAAGTTTCAAAATTACCTGGAAAAAAAACTATCAATATCAATATGATGACATGACAGAGATCAACTGCCCAAAATTCAGAAAATCAAGCCAAGTGGGGCCCATGCTAGACCATTATTTGAATAAACCAAGTCAAAATGGTTCAGGATTTGAGGATATTTATGTTTGGAGAGGAGAGAGATGGGGCCTGATACAGGTAAGCACTGAGAGGGAATTACCATCTTTTACCAAGTAAACAAAATAACGCACAGAAACCATCTCAATAAAGACATTAGGATTTTGGACACAAAACACAATAACTCTCCAACTGAAAAATCAGTATTACTATTTCTTTATTAAAAAAGGGGGGGTTGAAGTGATGAAGAGAACTATCATAATCCCAACTGAAAAATAAATTTTACTATTTTATTAAAAAAAGAAAAATTATTCATATGACTCAAAAATAGGTTAACACTTCCAAACTTATAAAACAAGTGCCCAATTTCTCTCATACAAAGATTTGTTCCTCTTGAGAACCACCAGGCTGTTCTTGGGAGAAGTACAGGCCCCTAGGGTCTAAGTAGATATATGCATGCATGATACTAGTATACGTGAGACCTGGTAAACGGAACAGTTTCTAAAATGCGGAACACATATATACCAATAATGCTAATTCGTCCCCTTAGAATAAAGATTAGCAATAGTTTGCTTGAGTTATGGCTTAAACTTCTGTCATAGCAACCAACGACAGGCTTGACCTCACATATGAACTGTACAAAGGAATGGATGCCATTGATTCAACAAGATGGGTACCATCTTTTGTCACTATGTTAGGCCAGCTGTTGAGGAAGGTCAATTTTGCAATTGCATTTAGGAAACCTGATCATCTACTGAGGAATTTGAACATGAGTCAGGTCCGGTACAGGAAAAGGAGAACAAGGAGATGGCTGTAACATTTGAAGTTGGGTGATGTAATAAGAATCGTTTACTAAATAAAATGCAACCTTTGATTTTTTTCTAGTTCACTTTTGCCTTCCAGCATATACAATAAGATTGTTACATTAATTGTAGAACCATCAAATTTTGGCTGCTTTGTTCTAAGAGGTTTTCAGAGTGGACTAATCAATCAATCAGATTCAGACGTTTGTGGTCAGAAAGAATTTCTATTTAGTGATGAGTTTCAGCATCATTTGTGCATCAAATGGCTGCTAACATTGGATGTTTGCCGCGATACACATCAATCAGTGAATATCCATATCAATATGAGCCACTAAAGCGCAGTAAATAGAACCAATCGAATTAACCAATCAGAAAGGGCAGTTAGGGCCCTGAGTTTTGCGGCACAATTGGCACATATACAACTTGAATGAATCCAAGCTTGCAATAACTGTTTCCTGCCCAAATATTTCACAAGTAGAGCAATGCGCGCCACATTTCAGCATTCCCCTGAAAATTTAATTTAAAACACACAACGACGGCAAGAACTAGACTTAACCCTTTCACTTTTCTAATGAAAGGCATCTCTCTCTAACTTTGTGTTGTATGTTGACGCTTTATTTTTTCACTATCAGTTTAATTGGTTACTTCTACAGTAATTGATGTGGTTTTTGGAACGAAGAGATGAGAAATGTAAATTTTAAAAATAAAAAAAAAATAAAAAAAAACTAACCTTCCGTTTCTCGGCTTCGATGTAGGCATTCACACCAGGAAACAACCTGCTTTCCAATCGAAACATAAACCCAAAGAAAATAACTATGTAAAAAAGCATCCACGTTTACATAAAATTAGAATGATAACATGGAAATCAAAACAGAAATGATGTTTTTTAAGTGAAATAATAGGAAAACCTTACTTGATGGAGTTCATGAAAAAACCCACAACAACAGCTTTTAGTCCTTTTTCTTGAACCAATAGGAGGAATGATTGAAGAATCCATGCAACGAAAATAGCGAGAGGAGGAGCAATAAGCAGAGATAGTGGTTCATACTGAGATAAGAATGAATTTGCAGAACCTCTGAAACGATTCATCGAGGAATGCAACGACGAAAGAACAGAAGAAAAGTCCATTGAGAAAGGGCTCGCAGAACAGAGACGAAGACTTTGGGTGTGTGGGAAAGGTGAAGACGGCTTTGTTTTACGTGACTAGTTTGGCTATTTCTGCGTTTAAAATACGTCTTCCAGACTCACTCGATTTAGACTTGAGGACTGCTATGGACACGCGCCTTAAAAGTGCGTGTCTTTCAGGCCTTTCCCCGGATCTTGCGTGGCAATCGGTCGGCTTGAATTGATTCCGGTTGAGTTGAAGTTTGGTTTTTTATTTTGGATCGATTAGGTCCATATTTTATCGGTTTATTTTGATCAGGTTATTATCAGTCCGTTACCAAATTTAGTCTAGTTTTTTTTTTTTTTTTGGTGAAGAATCCGGTTTGATTTTGGTGATACATAAAAATATTTTAAAAAGAAAAAAATTTTACTATCCAATAGTGTAGCTCCTATGCCCAGACACATGTTGAATTGACCATCTCACCCCCACGATAGGCAGAAGTCCTACCACTATTGATGCTTTCTTGTGTACTCTCATTAGCCCTCACGTTGGCACAGAGGCCATGCTCTCAGATAGAATACTCTTCCCCAATGAAAATATGTTTTTTTGGCTTTTCATTCTCTCACCGGCTTCCTATCATTTTTATTGGTTTATTTCAATTTTTTATATTGATCGGACCATTCTGCCAGTCTAGTCCATTCAGTTTTTTACCGGTCATCAAAAATCTCAATCCAAAACCGTTTAATCTAATAAAAATTTGATTCGATCCGATTTTGTTCGATCAGTTTCAATAGGTCCATATGGTTCAAATTGGACCCTGGCCAGTTGGCCCTCGGCGTATCATGGGTGTACGGGCGTAACAGTGAGATCCCAACCGTGGGTCTGGGCACGCGCCTTGAGGGCGCTTGATATTTATCACTTATTAGTGTGAGACTCTAAATTCTGAAGAGGGTGATGTTTCATTTTTTAATATCAAATGATTGATCCATTTCTCCCGCGAAAGAAAATGATTGCTTCTCCGCAGGGGCCTACCTAGATCAGCAGCCCAATCTAAGGAGATGAATAAGTATCTCTTAGGGAAAAAGTTCTCTTAGCAGCCATGAATGGTATGCTAGCATTTACCCTGTCTTTTCCTTACCTCACATGAAATGACATTGTTATCCTTCCAATGATGTGATTTTTATTTGCTGAAAGAACCCTCTCCCAATTCTTCTAATAATAGATAGTAGTTTACCCACCCAAGTGCCGACGGTGTGTTGCAAACCGAAGATTAGACAGAGCCGTTAGAGCCAATCCAAACAGCTGGATCCAGACAATCGAACTATTAATCCAAAAAAAGGATGTGAAAGTAGAGGTGTAAATTGATTCAATTTTTGATTAATTCGTTGGATTTCAATTCAGCTCAAGATGCGATGAACAGAAACCAAAACTCGATCAACTATTAATCAGTGACATGGGCCACACAGAGAAATCATCTCCCCTCATAATGCAACATTAGTTATCTTCTTCACAAAAACCTATGATGAATCAAAACTTTGCATTTATTTTTGGGAAAAAGGAGACTGTTTGGTGGGAAAAATATCTCCTGCGATTCTCTGCCTGGTACAGTTCTCCCAAATGCCTCTAATAAGAGAGAGGGGTGGACTCCACCCGAGCAGGGAATAGTGGTCATTTCCGCCCCCTATGAGAAGAATTGCAGGAATTGTATTGGGCAGGGAATTACAGGGGATAAAGATCATGCTTGGTAGCACCCCCTATGCCCAGACACATGGGTGGAAAATGACCACCCCAACCCCATATTGGATGTATGGATGTGTGCTTCCATTGGTCCTGCGCTAGCATAGGGGCCACGTGACCAAGTAGCATTCACTCTCCCATTTTTTTTTACCAGGGTTGGCCCACCATTATGGTGGCTTAGAGGGGGATTGGGTGCATGGGTTGTAATCTCACGATTAGACTGGATCAATATTGGTTGAGGTCGATCTCAAATATTGACCGATCTGATACTAATCCACTAGTATGACCCAAATACAAAAAAGTAATAAAAATCAATTTTTATTAAAAAAACAAGGGCAATTCCGTCTGATCCGGATTGATATCCAATTTTTGATACGTTAAACCATGATTGGGTGATTGATCTGGAGTGTGTGGGGGTGAGAAAGGGTGCCTCAAGCTGGGCATCCCGCACATTACGAAGTGCATTTGATTATAGATCTCAATAACTTTGATTCTTTTCCTGTAAGTATCTTTGCTGTATCAACAAACCCCTTATTGTATATCTAAATTTTTTAAATTGGTTTGTTGAGATGTTGGGAGTTATAAAGTAATAGTTCAATTTATTTTAAGTCATTGGTGCTTTTAATTAGTTGAGGAGTTCTCTCAACCTAATGTTGTCTTAAAAGTCATCTCCACCATTAAAGTTTTGTGATGGACTCACAAGTGGTGTTTCGTGAGTTTTTTTTACTTTCTTTAATATGGTATCAGAGCTTAGGTCTTTCTGCTATCTTTCCCCTAAGTTTCATTTACTTAAATTGTCTATCTACATGTAGAGTCAAATATGTCTTCTTGGTATCGAGCTAGATTTTTACCAATGAGCTGGTTTGAGGTCTCCTACCATATGGATATTGTTAGAAATCTGAACAAAAAGGAGAGGACAAAAAGATGGCCTGAGTCGAACGAAATCGTTCTGTCCTTAAGACAGTATTTGCACCCTCCTAATCCTGCAAAGGGTTACAGCAAACCTGCCTCCCAAGATAAATCAGGCGGACTATTACTGGTTGCAGAGACAGTAACACTGTGAAGCTATCAGAGATTTTTTGATATCTGGACTGAGAGAATTCGTGGCCCATTTATAGGCCCACAAGGCCTGTTCGGATGGGTCACACCCATTGGCTCATATGGCTTGACCTAACAGGTCATGACTATTGGGCTGGGCTCCCTTGGCTGTTCGTGTGGGCTGCAACTCTTGGGGTCAATGTTAAACCAAGGGTTGCACTCCCTCTTTGATCAGCCACCGATCCAACGGTCAGATCGATCCTAAGTACCCTTTGATCAGACACCGTCGATCCCGAAAAGATTAAGGCGATATACTGCGACGATGCGCATGTGCGAAGTGCAAAATGCGCCATCAAAGGGCTACATTGCGCCTCACGCACGTGCACGCACATGTGTACGCGTTCGGACGATTACTGTCATCGCTCACAAGTGCACCGTACAATCTCTTCTAGCATTACATGTGATAATAATAACTACTAACTACTAACACATATAAACCCAATGAGCTTTTCTTTCATAGTCGATGTGGGACTAAAAGTCCACATCAATATTTTAAAAAATTCCAACAGATATAATGTATGTTCATCAATAAAATTAGACTTTCCCAATAAATAACAAATATCAATGCCAAAAAGGTGGCAAAATGATTGTTTTGATTGCCTTGTCTCATTTGACTTTGCCACATGGCACACAAAGTAGTAATCTCCAACTATATCGACAGGAAGGGCCTCTCTTTGATAATATTTGTTATTTTTTGTGTTTTTTGACCTTTTGACTCTTTTACATGAATTTTGTTCTTGTATATAACTCAGATTGGCCTGAAATTTTTATAACTATATGAGGGAATTATGTCACCTATACAACAGTCATTCTGTTATTGCCTATTCATATTTGATTCATTGAAATTAGAAAGAAAAAAAAAATGTTAGATGATGTGGCCCAATTGCCACATCAGCAAAGATTGGTGGTAGTTATCAAAACCAACTTATAACTCCCATTGATGGTAGGGAGTTACAGGGAGTTTTATAAGGGTGTGTTTGGTTGTGTAAATCTGTTAGAACCTGTACTGGTTCTGGATGGTTATCCATAGAGTTACAATTTGTGGATTTGTTATTCTGGAAAATAAACTGTGGTTATCATGATTTTGTAATGTCAATCTTCATGAAAAGCTATTTGGTTACCATGAGTCTGTCAGTTGATAAAATATTAGTTTTTAATTAAATTTTAATTTTTTTAATATTAATTTATATATTAAATATTAGTTTTTTTATTAAATATTATTTTTTATTTAATTAAATATTAATGTTTTATTTTTTTAAATAGAGTATTTATTAATAAAATATTTTATTAAAAATGTTGCTTCTAGGTTGAATCATGATGTTTAAATGTACTATGTAATGAAGTGGCCCATGTGTGAGTTCATATATGAAGCAACTTTAGTACAAAAAGTGGAATCAGGTGATTTTCTCAATTTTGTGGAATTACACAACCAAACTATTTTAATAATGGAGAATCACGATTCCACGAAATTACCATACGTGGATTCATGCAACCAAACACACCCTAAGAAAATGAGTTCTGGCTATTGGCCAAAACAACGGATGGGGATCGTCCTACTAGTGGGGATGGTCGTTCAAAAATTTGATAACATATACTCACGCAATTGGTTCTTTCCACTACTATAGCTTTTCATTTCTGTCAACGTCGGCTGCCGCCATGGAGAAAGGGTTTCATTAAACCTTAGTCCTTTACCTCACACACTCACATAAGGGAGAAGGAAGAGATCTGATGGTGGTTCTCTAAGAAGTGAGAAGGAGAGTGATATGTGCAAAATCTATATCTTATAAGCAATCTTACCAATTAATTGCTTTCTAAAACTCTTTTAGAACAATTTGTGTTTTGGCTTTCCCAATTGGACCCAATCACAAGATCTTCCAAATCATATACTTTTTATATTAAATATAATAAAGATATTTTACCAAAAAAATATAATAAAGATATAATTTGGTTGCCAATAGATAGATAACTCAAAAAGATGTGGTGAAAAGGTCATCTCCCAAATCTTAAAGTGAAATGGCATCTCTTATCGATCCTCATCATAGCAAACATGCTACATGAATGGGTTGAACCAATAAAGAAGTAGTAGGATCTCATTAGGATTCCACCCATCTTACCACATGTCATATTAATGCTACATTCCATAATGTGGTATTTATGAAGATATGCTATAATTTTTCTATTCAAGTAGATTATTAAACATTAGTCTCCCACAATCCAATATCACATTATAAACTACATGGCGTGTGTTTATTGTCATAACTCCAATTTAAAGAAATTTGTTTCCTTTATATTCTGTAATTCCGATTGGACCAGTAAAATTATTTTTCAAAATTGTTGTGTGAAAATAAATATTAATAAGGGAGAAAGTTCTCTGTCTGGGAGTGTTGGCGTAGAATGAGTCTATCTCTCTCTTCCCCTTATGAAAAGTGGTACACACAAGTCCATCTTGTGTACACGTGAGAGACTGCCATGATGAAGCCAGAGAGACAACCATTGTGTTTGGTTACTGTTTTTTTTTTTTTTTTTTTTTTGGATGAAATAGAAATTATATAACTAGATTAAAGAGATAACATATACATAGACATCGTAAGGCAAGCTGACTTAGCAAGGTTGTTAGCTAACGCGCGACAAAGAGAGTCACTCAAAGTAGTATAGTGTATATCAGGGCCTAGGTTATGTATATACAAAAGATCTTTAAGTAATGACCACAGCCAAGGATTGGAAGATGGAAGAAGATCAGCAATCTCTTGATTGGAGCACCATACTTCTTTAATCTGCAACCCCAAACTCTTTGAAATATCAAGACCATTTCTAATATTAATGACCACTGGGTCACATCCATTGCTATTCTTAATATACCCTGCCAAAAACAAAGTGAAAATACCGTTAAGTAGAAATATACTCGACCACCTTGCCGAAATTACTCCAGATGTATGGTACCCTCCACAGATTAAGATAGGATAACTAAAATGAGGGATGGATAAAGATTGTAAGCCTACCACATCAAAACTATCTGACATTACAGCATGGGATGAAATAGGGGGAAGGGAAATCTTCAAACTGGATAACCACAAATCAGTTTGTTTAAGAACCCAAGTGGGATTAGGCTTTTCTAGCCCTACTACCACTTTGTTTCTAGTAGTTCAAATAAAATAACACAATAATAAACACTTTGAAAAACCAATCTAAAGAGATCTTATCTAGAGAACGATTAAACAAAGTTGCTATGCAGAAATTTTCCAATGATTAATGCGAAAGCCATTCAGTCCTTAGCCCCAATGGCCCAGCCGTCCAGATGCATTTGGTCCAGTCACATGAAAGGAATAAGTGCCAGTAGGATTCAACACCACATCCACAAAGAGCACAGGTTGTATTGACCTGAATCCATTTGGAAATAGCTACCTTAACCGGGAGGCCTACATTTAAAAGTCGCTAGAAAAAATTTAGAATGGATTTTTAGTTTCCAAAAAAATTTCCACCAAGTGGATCTAACAAAAGTATTAAAGGAATCAATTGAAAGCAAAGATTTAACAACTAATTTAGTACTTAAAAAGTCATTGGAAAAATTTATAACATAAAATTTAGGGTTTTTTACAAATGCCTCTCTCAAAATGCCCATTTGTCCAAATGCGCTCTTACAACTTTTCTAGTTGCAAACTCCCCTTACTTTCAAAACAATATATCACTTTGGTCTAATCCGTTAGAGTGGATGTTAGAGGTTAGTTTCAGGAAATCTAATAACCAAAATGCCCTTATGATAAAAACCAACCAAAATTAAAGAGTAAAGTTACCAAATTGCCCTCATCTTCTCCCAAATAGTTTAGGTTTGAAACTGAAACCCTAAACCTAAACAATTCCAAACCTCTCTGAGAAGAGAAGGTGGTAACAGAAAAGCACAAGCAAGAGAACAAAGCTGACCATAGGAACCGAAGAGTTTTCTGATCTATGATCTCTTCAGTGGTGGCACATCAAACATTCAATTAGCTGAAATATATTCTGTCTAGTTTCCACTCCAACGTTCAGAAAAGCTTTCCATGTGATTTTGTTAAGTATTTTAGTCCAGAAGAAAAAGGGGGAAAAATAGAAGTCTTCTAATTTATTAAAAAATAAGTTGTTCAAATGCTGATATGAAAACCTTGATTAGAAATTGTTGACTCTTGGACATTGAATAGAAATTTTCATGACCGACCTTTCAATCGGGCCACTAACTGTGTCTCTGTTGTTGTGCTTCTTTTATTTTGTTTTCCTAAACATGATAGTTTGATGGGGACCAAAACAGGGGCTTCGCCCAACTCTATTTACTGCCATCTCTCTCATCACCCCGATTATAATCTACGATCTGAGATTCAACCAGGGATAATAAAAAAATTAGAACCCTCATCGAGGGCTTCAATGCGGCAACAACAGTGGATTTTGTATTGTATTAACAACCCCTTGGCATCTTGCCGATTGATCAAGCAAACAGGGGATCACAGCGGAGGCATGGATTGGGGTGATGCAGGGACGTAGCATTGTTTGATTGCTGCCTCTTCTGCCGAGGAGAAGGCAAAGGAGAGGAAGGAAGCATCGATGGGGCGTGCGGCTGCTCTGAAGGTTCATAGAAAGGGGAGGAGAGGGGGTGTGGCTGACAAGTTGGACCTCTTTAATCAAGGCTACTGCGAGTCTGAGACTAGAGCTATTGATATACTGAATCCACTTCAACTGCAAGGTTCCTAGCTGTTGCTGCTCAGCGCCACCTCATTACCAAATTCTATTTTGTTCCCACCTTCTCTTCCCACAGAGGTTTGGAATTGTTTAGGTTTAAGGTTTCAGTTTCAAACCTAAACTATTTGGGGAAGATGAGGGCAATTTGATAACTTTACTCTTTAATTTTGGTTGGTTTTTATCATAAGAGCATTTTGGTCATTATATTCCCTGAAACTAACCTCTAACGTCTTAGATTAACGGACTAGACCAAAATGCTATTCACTTTGGAAAGTAAGAAAACATTTACAATTAAAAAAAGTTATAGGGAGGCATTTAGACAAATGGGCAATTTGAGGGAGACATTTGTTAAAAACCTTAAAGTTTTTTGGAGACATGTCAAGAGGAATGAAAAGTAGGCGACTTTCCAAATTGTTTTGCAAACCCTAGCCAAACTTAAAAAACATTTTCAAAATAAAACTGAGTACAACCAAAAGAATATTCCAATTTCTAAATTTATCACTTTGTTTACATGTATAGTTTTTTTAAAGGGTAAATTACACGCCACCCCCTTGGTTTTCAAATGAAACTTAGATCACCCCCTAAATTTTGAAAAAACTCAAATCACCCCTTGGTTTAAACCCCAATATGATAAATTAGTCCTTATCGTTAGTTTTATGTTGTTAAGTGATGTTGTTAGCCAGTTAAATAAATTTAAACCCCTAAACTATCCTTGATCAATGTTGAAGATGAAGGAAGGGTAGTATTGTAAATTTAATTCTAATGTTTTAGTACAAGGGTGAAATAGTCCTTTCACACCAATAACTAACAGCATACTAACACCATTAGTGTAGAGGGGATGATTTGAGTTTTTTCAAAAATCAGAAGATGATTTGAGTTTAGTTTGAAAATTAGAGGGTGACGTATAATTTACCCTTTTTTAAATATTAAATCTAAGGAAAAGAGAATGCTACTTAGGCATGTGGTGTGCTACCTCTGCACTGGCATGCAAAATGACTGTCATGCTCTTAGAAAATTCCACCTTTTCATGGTGACACAACGATCATTTCGCATGCCCCTATGTTTGGACCTAGGGACTAATTTGCTAATTCAATAACTACTAAAACCAATTTGCAACTCAGAATTAAGATCATGGAATTAAATATTGATCTTGACTGATCCAATATCAATGGAACAGTTCTTATTAAGAATAATTCTCTTCAAAAATTATTATTTTTTTAATATAAATTAAGGGCAAAATTGTCTAATATGATCTATTACGGTTGAGATGTATCAACAATCAACATAGGCCGAAACCGATACGGATCCGATCACGATATTAATAACTATGATCGGGATGTTGTTTTTTAACCGATGGTTAAATCGTTAAAGCGAAGGAAGTGAAAGTAAAACACAAAAAGTGGAAAAGAAATGCTCGTCCTAAGGAAATAAAACCAGCCGATAGATGCGCGCTCGAGAGGATCCGGGTCCCATCTATAGTGAACAGGGTCCACGTGATGCCGCGTGAGTTGTGCGCATCGCTTCTCCCATCCCCATCCCCATCCCCATCCCCACGACCCCACCTCAAATATCTCCATTTCTCTCTCTTAAGTCTTAACTCTTCACTCATTGCTCGTTTCCGAAAAACGAAACCCGCGCCCCCCTTCTAACTATTTCTCTCTGTTTTCCCTCTGTTTTCCCTCTATTTTTACTCTATAAAAGGAACCCACAGTCTCTTCAGTCTTATCAGTTCTGTTTGGGAGTTTTGGAGACAGAAGACCTCTTGTATTTCAGATCCTTGCCTTGTTGGACCTGATCAGGAACCATGGCACACCCAGTGATTCCGATCTCTCCCCCTTTGACAGAAGAGCTCGATATCGTGATCCCGACGATTAGGAACCTCGATTTCTTGGAGATGTGGAGGCCATTCTTCCAGCCCTATCATCTGATCATCGTTCAAGACGGAGATCCCACCAGAACGATCCGAGTCCCAGACGGCTTCGACTATGAGCTCTACAACAGGAACGACATCAATCGGATCCTAGGGCCCAAAGCCAGCTGCATCTCCTTCAAGGACTCTGCTTGCCGCTGCTTCGGTTTTCTCGTCTCCAAGAAGAAGTACATCTTCACCATTGACGACGATTGCTTCGTGAGTTTTCCTCTTTTTTCTTCGATTTCCAGAAGATTAGATAGTTGAATCGTTAGATTAGGTTGCGTGAATTTAATTTTGACTGGATTGTGAATCGAGTCATTTGGCCCTAGGTCTTTCTCCCTTTTCCTTCAGATTTGAGATTCCGAGGCTTCTCGTCGTCATAGTCTCTCTTCATCATCCCATTTTACTTTGGTCTGTAAAAGTCAACTTCGTTCTTTATGTTTTAATATTCCCTACTTTCCCCAAGTTTTCAGAATTAAAAAAGCCGTAAAACAAGTGAATTTTTCTAATGAGAAATAGAACCTGAGCTTGTCTTCACAATACCTATTTCAGATTTTAGATTCTGAGCTCCACCCTGCGAGGATTTGAAATTTCAAAATGGTACTTGGAAAAGGAAATTAAGGGTTTATCTTTGTAATTTTAACCTGCTATAGCCTTGCTCCTAGCTCATCTCCCAGTAAAATTTCCTATCGATCCTCCGATTAAAAAAAGGAAAAAATCTTCCGTGTTGAATTCCCTCCGCAGAACGCGGCTTATATTAAGTTTCCATGGCCCAGCCAGATATTAGTGTTAGGCTTAGCCGCGTAGACTTTTTTTGTTTCTTAGGAGTTCGAATATTCCTTCAGCGAGATAGAATTCCCATTATTTCACCATTTCTGAGAGGTAATCGGACAAATCGTTCTCTACATCAGTCCGTCGGTCGGTCCCTACCCCTCTGGCTTTTTTCGTTCTCCGCCTTTGTTTTAATCCTCAACGAGGATACAGACAAAGGGACAGATCGACCAATCTATTCCGGAGAGGTGTCACATGGTTGCTATCCGCCATTTCATTGGCCCCATAGACAGATCATCATCTGTCGGCGGGGCCTCGCCCTCTCTTGAAATGGGTCCTACTATTTGCTTGGAGGCTGCGTTTGGCATTTGTTCGATAATAGATTTTTGGTTTAGAATGTATTCTTATATCTAAAAAAAAAAAAGAGAGACAGATTTCAGAATTCGTTGTAGACCGAGAATCTATTTCGAGAATGTATATCAAATACAGCCTGAAAGTAATTCAACGCGTGGGTTTCGAAGGACACTCACCCAATCGAATGAAAAAGCATAATATGTAAATTCCTTAATAAAAGGGCTAGTTTTTTTTTTTTTTGGGTCCATGAGATGGTGGGAAAATTTGATAATTGTTTTTTGTTTGATCATTGAAGGTGGCCAAGGATCCTAGCGGGAAGGAGATCAACGCGTTGGCTCAGCACATAAATAACCTATTGACGCCATCTGCACCCTTTTTCTTCAACACACTGTATGACCCATACAGGGAAGGTGCGGACTTCGTCCGAGGATACCCATTCAGCTTAAGACAAGGTGCACCCACCGCAGTCTCTCATGGGCTCTGGCTCAACATTCCTGACTATGACGCACCCACTCAGCTCGTCAAGCCTCTTGAACGCAACACCAGGTTTGTCACTTAATCCATCCCCTAGATTGTTTCTTCCATTTTTATACAAAAGCCATGGCATTGTTGCATTGATTAAGTAATTAAAGTATGACAACTGAGATGACAACTGAGATGATCTGTAATCTTCTCATTGGAATCATAAGCCTTATGAAAGTAAATGAGTGTCTGTAGGATTTGATCTCTTTGGGTCATTGTTCTAAATTATTGATGGTTTGTTGTCTTTAAACGTACCATTCCTTTATTTTGATTAAAAGAGCAATTTTCTTTATCCCTCTAAAGATATAAAAATTAAAAATGAACTTTTGAATCGTGTAAGTTTTCATGCACGCCCAAAATATGTAGTAATTTTTCTCGCGCATGCAGGTATGTGGATGCGGTAATGACAATACCCAAAGGCACCTTATTCCCGATGTGTGGAATGAACCTGGGATTTGATAGGGAGCTGATTGGTCCTGCAATGTACTTTGGGCTTATGGGTGATGGCCAACCTATTGGAAGATACGACGACATGTGGGCTGGTTGGTGTACCAAGGTATGCTCATTTCTCTTACCTCTCTTCATCTTCTTTGAAGCATAACTTGATCCATAAAACTTCTGCGACCTAGAAAGTATGTACTAAACCTCTGTGGTATGTGGGCTACATTTGTTGTCCCGATCATCCAATCAATATTTTTATACTTATATTTGTCTGGACCCTGAGTTGGTGAGACAATAGGGGTGATCTGTCAGTGCAACTTTTCCGCATTGATTGCACGGTCCAAATTGATTGTTTGCACATTTGGTGGATCGAGTTTTCCTTCATCCACGGCAAAGAAAGAATCTCCTCCCACTACCTTCAGTCCTGTCATATTGGATTAGGGAGGGGTGTTTTTCACCTTGTACAATAGGGGCGGGGGTCGGAGTTTATGATGACAGAGTCCAATGACTCCAATCACAATTTCAAATCATTGCTGGTGAGGGGATTCTTCCTTCTCCACCTGTGAAAGAAAACTGTCTTTTTGGTTTACTTAAAATTTTCTTTTTCATGGTGCTTATTTTTTGGTGTCCATTTATTGGCTGGTTTTGGTTTATTAGTTTTGTATTTGCACATCGTTAGTTTATTTTGGTATGGGAATAATAATGTTGGATGACATCAATCTGGAAACCTGCCATCTTGGTGGGTGGCACTGAGTTAAATCATTCTTGTTTGAAATTAGCAGCTCACCTTGATTGAACTAGTATATGGTAACTGTTTCTCTTATAGACTATATTCTTGTCTGACTGTCTTATTCTTTCGCTAGTACCCCCAAGGAGTTTAATTATAGGGAGTGGGTTCCTTGCTGCCCAAACAGTCCTATTATATTATCAATCATTGCTTAAAGTAAGTTGACACATTGGTTTGTAGCATCATCTACTCATTTTTTATGTCGAATCCAAGTTTTTCCACATGACAATATAGTGCTTCAAAAAAATTTCAGAAAAGTCTGTCTATTTTGAGAAATCTGGGTTCAATATGGTTGACATGGGTCACTGAATTTGATATGTTGCTCCCCCCTTGCTCATCAAATTTTGTCTAATTGCATCCCTCTTGTAGGGATCCAATATCTTTTGCTTACAGATTTTTTTAATTGGATATGGTTCTCAGGTGATCTGTGATCATTTGGGCCTTGGGGTGAAGACAGGGTTGCCATATATTTGGCACAGCAAGGCAAGCAACCCATTTGTAAACTTGAAGAAAGAATACAAAGGAATCTATTGGCAAGAAGAAATCATCCCATTCTTTCAATCTGTTTCCCTCCCAAGTGAATGTACAACTGTGCAGAAATGCTACATCGAGCTCTCGAAGCAGGTGAAGGAGAAGCTTGGTCACATTGATCCTTACTTTGAGAAGCTGGGAGATGCCATGGTCACATGGATTGAAGCTTGGGATGAGCTCAACCCACCTCCCAATGCAACGGCCTTAATCTAACCTTTAACCTGCTAAGGGGGAGCCCTCTTCCGAAACCAAGTAGATAGAGAAAAGTGAGATGAATTCCATTTACTTTGCTGTTCTAAATTATTTTCTTTTGTCTTCGTAGTTATATCTACCGAACGAGTGTTCTAGCCTTTTATTTTCATAGACCAAAACCTTGTACCTTTTTTTTGTTTGAAGGAAACTTTGCAGTTTGGGCTTCTAATTAATATGTATTTGGTTTCATTCTCAAACTTCAATTATTCAATCTTTTATTTTATTGTTTTGTCCACTTGATGGCGGTAAATGTAAGTTCATTGGAATATTGGGTAAATGAGTCACTGAATTCTTCTCTCTTCTGACTCTCTTCTGACTGTCTATGTAAAAATGGCACTGCAGATAGCATGCTCATTGAATTACACGAGGGTTATTATTGAATTACACGAGGGTTATTATCGAAAGCGATAACCTCCTCATCACTCGCCTACTGAACAGGGGTTCAGCCATCACTCCTTGGAGAATAGCCCATATTTTAAACGACTGTTTCAACCTATTTCACAGGTTCGATAGCATCTCATTTACCCATGTACTTGGAGAGGGCAATGCGGTAGCAGACTCTCTGGCCACTTTCGCAGCTCCTATACAAAACTCTTACCACTGGTTGTCTCCCCCTCCCCCTCCCCCTTTATCTCTCATCTTTTGTATGCGGACTCTACAGGAACTTGGTTCCCTCGTCAATAAATTGTGCTTTTATCAAAGAAAAAAACTAAGAGCGGGAAAATAAAGCTGATGAGCTGCTGTAGGCCCGGCCCGGCCTAGCTGGCATTTTTGTCTTTGTTTTGGCTTGGTTGTGTTTGATACGAGCGAATTGCCCAGCCAACAGAAAAAAACACAGTAGGGTCTTTTTGGACTTATTATGAGTGGCATGCTTGGGGGTGATTTTCTTCTTTTGTTAATCTTCATGAACAATTTATGTTGGAATGTTAGGGCTGTAAATTCCCTCCTCACGCAAAGACCTGATATCGTATTTCTCTGTGAGATCAAAAGTCAGACTGACGATTTGGCTTTTACTGAATTGTTTGAGAAACTACATTTCGGTGGGTGCCCTTGATAGAAATGGCTTTTGGATGCATGCGAAGGTTATTTTGGAAAAAATACTAAAACCCTATAGGGGTTTCTCCATTTTTTTTTAATTGCTTTTAGGGCTCATGTCCTTTGTGCCACAGCATAGGCTATGCCCAGACACATGGGCCTGCCACTTAGGGAGTAGGATGGTCATTACGCCAACCCCCATGTATCTGGGCGCAACCTGCACCCCTGGCACAGAGAACATTGTCCCCTTGCTTTTAAACCCTTTGTCTCGTGTGATTTGGTGTCTTCTTTGTCTTTATGCCCCTCTCCCCAACCCTCTTTATGGCAATCATGTTGGTCTGCCCTTAACTCTTATTTGTCTTGTGTCTCCTTTCCTTTTTTGTTTTGGGAGATTTCAATGAACTTCTTAGCCCGGCAGATGAGTTGGGTGGTAAACCCTTTTTATTTGGTACCCTGGCAGCTTATCTGTTGCAAGCTCTGATCTGCCAGTTTGATCTTGAGACCTTTTGAAGGTAAAGGTTCTCCTTTTACATGGATCAAGTGGTCAA
Source organism: Telopea speciosissima (assembly GCF_018873765.1). Taxonomy (NCBI): domain Eukaryota; kingdom Viridiplantae; phylum Streptophyta; class Magnoliopsida; order Proteales; family Proteaceae; genus Telopea; species Telopea speciosissima. The sequence goes on from NC_057923.1 coordinate 3,689,717, forward strand.
CAAACAGATCGAGGCCCCCTAATTTGATTAAAGGATGCCTGGATAGGGGATTCCCCCCCCCCCCCCAATCCTTTTTGTGGTTCGACTTATGGCCTAATGCATCTATTCAGATCTTGCTGAACACTTGGTCACGAGTTCAAGTCCTGGAAACAATCTCTTTGGAAACAGGGGTAAGGTTGCGTACATTTCACCTTCCCCAGACCTTGCTAAATGCGGGAGCCTTGTGCATTGGGTACGGCCTTTGATTAAACTACATGTTGTTGGCTCGGATCATATCCTATTGTATTACAGTTTACTTTCACAGATTATTCCATTTCCAAGTTTAATGGTTTTTTTTTTTTTTTATCCTGATTTTAATAGTTTCTTTGTTGAATAATGGAAGTCTAGATGGTGATAATCCTATAATTAAACTGGTGGGTATGAGTTGTTTGTTATAGCGTTGAAATGTCTCTGCTTTTGGTTTCTTGGAGACACTGAAAAATTCTTTATTTCAAAACATTTGGAATTAAAAAAGGGTGGTGTATTAATTTAGAAGAATTCGAAAAATATATGAATTGATTGTTAGATGCGGAGGAGGTGTTCTAGTTTGAATCATGTGGCGCTGCAGAGGCCATGTGGCACAACGGGTCCCACATGGTGCACATGGCCTCTGCAGCCGCCGCACGATGCAGTTCAGCACCGTGCTGTAACAGGAGAGGATAAAAATTCGTTCTAGTTTCAAAAGCTAAACACCTTTATGTTACTGATGGAGATAGAAACACAAGATTTTATCACTCATTGATTAAACAGAATTATAGGCGTAATCATGTTGCGGTAAGTAATATTACCCCTTCGTTTATAAAACATTTAATTTGGATGAGATTTTGAGAACATACCACCCTGTCGAAGCAGATTTTAGACCTGGTAGACATATCTCTGATAATATATTGATGGTTCGTGAAATCTTTCTTTTTGCAACTCATAACAAAAAGGGAAGCTAGGATACAACATAGCAATCAAATTAGACATGTTCGAAGTCTATGATAGAATAGAATGGGGCTTGATTAGAGCTGTTTTTTATATCTATTTTTTAGGTCTGTAGGGCTATCAAGGATGATGTTTTGACTTTGATATCTATTCTAGAGTTATTTTCTGATTTATCAGTTCACAAATCAATTATGACTAAGTGAGGTGTTTATTTTTAGCCGCAACGTAACAGTTGAGGATAAGCTTATTTTGATGGATTTATTAGGGATAAAAGAAATTTCTCAGGAAGCGATCTCTTCAGGTTACTAAGCCTTTTCACCCTAAAACCAGAAGTCTTAAGACAAGCAAAATCTAGTAGGACATCAGAAAATTCATTTAAGTGATCTAAGATCTGAGTCAATCCAAACCATATAAACAAGATCTAAGTTATGAAATCATGGTAGCAGTGGCAACCCCCAAAATATTAGTAGGCACCCCACACAAAAGAGAAAGACCAAAATCACCAAACCGATCCACTGGATGAATTGAGAAGTGAATCAGCTGGGAGACAGTGATTTAACCAATGACCAGTAGAGAAACATAAGCTTACTAGTTTTTCACAAATAGGGTTTTGCATTGAGAATGAAACCAAGAATATGCCTTAATCTGATTTGATCGAGATTTGCCTGGTTAAGCACCAAGTCACTTTGATGGATATAGAGATGAAAGACAAAAAAACAAAGAAAGAATCAAACATGCAAGAATGAGTGTTAGTTTTTTGGGAGAGGGTTCCCTATACTGCTTGAGTGCAATTTTAGACGAATAAGGGAATCCCTTTTGAAATCTGACAAAAGGGAGAGGGGGCATTTATAATATATCACCCCTCACATGAACATATGTGAGGGGGGTGTTGTATACAATCTTTTCCTTGGTTTTTATATATCAGATTGTTATTGGTGAAGCTTGATTTTTGATCTAGATGTGCCATTGGGATCTTTGGAGGACCATTTCGGCCTCGAAACAATCTCGGATTATCGAAAAATGACGTATGTCCTTGCCAGAGGCGGGGTGTTGAGTTGGGCTCGTCCAGATCTTCGAAACGGTATATTTTGGTATATATGTTATGTTTTGGTCCTTTGGCAATTTCTGGATCTAAGAGTATTTTTGTATTTCCTTGAGTTAGGGCTTCTCTATATAATGTTCTTATCTCTGAGAGGGTTGTATAAGAGGTTTTGTAACATTTCCAAAAGATACTGAAATCTATTCTATTGCTCGGCTGTGGACGTAGCTTCCCATCTTAGGGGTGAACCACGTAAATCTTTAGTGTTGTGTGTTGTGTGTTTTCTCTGTTTCTCGTTTTCTTCTGCAAATTGCCATTCTGGGTGTTGTTTTCTTAACAAAGATCTCATATATTGACCTCACCTCTCTACCTAGTACAGGCTATGTCCCGATTCTGTACAACTCAACACTCCCACTCAAGTTGTAATGTGAACAACATGTACATCAAGTTTGTTGAGAAGAAAATGACACTACCCTTGACTAGGAGCTTTGCTAAAAAAAATATCTGCCACTTGTTGTTTTGTTGAAATATAAAACACTCTGTATTTGTCAAACCTGAAGTTTTTTTGCAACCACATGACAATCAATCTCAATATGTTATGTTTATTCGTGGACGATCGGATTTGCTACAATGTATATGGCCGCCTCATTGTCACAATATATATCTATATATAGGTATTAACTGTGGCACCCTTAAGTTCTTGAGCAAGTAATTTAACCAAGTCAATTCACAAGTTGTAGCAATCATGGGTATGCATGAATTCTACTTCAAAAGTAGATTGTGAAATAGTTAATTGTTTTTGAAGAAAGTTTTCATTCTCTGCATGGAACATTCACCGCACTATCTTAAAATTAAGAAATCCCTATATGGTTTTATTATTCCCCCCAAAATAACCTCGTGATGCCCAGCTGGGCCCATCTGAAGCCGTGCAGTCAATAAATTCTCATTCATCGTGGGTGTAGGAAAACTCAGTCCATTGCTTTTTGGCTTTTCCAAGAAATGGGACTTGGTTCAATTAAGTCACAAAACCTCTTAATAGAGAGGTGAGAAACGGCACAATTGGCCCAATTTGAGTAATAATAGGCACTGTCATGAAAAATGTTAGAACCAGATAGTAAAATACGTACCTATTCCTGAGCATGATTTCAAGTTTTGTAAAATCCGAAATACGACATTTAGATGAGATTTTCAAGGTTTTTTCATAAATTGATTGAGAACTTGCACAACATAAAAAATGGAGGGCCTTATTATTGCAAGATAAATAATCTTCCAACAAGTCTTCTATATATTTTTGTTTGTATTGGATTAATGGACAATATATTTTCTTTGAGATAGAAATATTCCTTTAGTTGATCTAGTAAACTCAATATCAAGAAAAATTTTAATAGACCCAAGTCTTTCTTATGAAAACGATTATGAAGAAACAATTTTAAAGCATCGATAACAATTAGATCGTTGCTAGTAATAACTATGTCATTAACATAAACTAAAACAATTGTGATACTAAATCCACTAAAAGATACAAAGAAAGAGTAATGTTGAATTGTACCAAGTCGGATCATAACCCATACCCAGGATAGAGATGAGGTCGACGGCTTATCTTATCTATGCTTATATGTATGTATATGGAATTGTAATGTTCAAGTAAAATATAGAAAATCATCATTCTCCCCGTGAATGTAGGCATAATGCGAAACCACATAAGTAGCGTGTTTGTTTCTTCCTTCGTCCTTCTTTTTCTTCCATCACTATCGATGATTTTGGTTTTGGTTTTGGTATGGACTTGTCAACTTTCAAACTGAGAGGGCGCACGTGGTCTTAAGTAGTAACTCTTTCTCTCTCAATTAGAGAAGAACTGTAGAGAGAGAGAGAGAGAGAGGGTGATGGTCATCCCTGGTTCCGCTGCTTCGAGGAAGTCACAGGACCACTCATGACACTAAGAGTGATGAGCTGATACATGAGTGGGATCAATTTCTCATACAATTCATGTAGACATGTTTAATGACCATAGCTTGTTGGAGTCTAATCTCTTAAAGGTGAGGTGAGGTGAGGTGGCTGCTATGAATCTGAAAAGCAAATTAGGTGCAGCTCCCTCTCGCTTTCTTTCACCTCTTCCTTACTCCTAGTGCTATGCTTTGACAATTTAGATTCTCTGTTGTCGCTGGCTGTGCGATTGGTTTACATTTTCACACAGGCAGGGGTGAAATAATCGTCCTACTTCACTCAGGCAGAGTCAAATGACAGTAACTGCAACTTTAGGGTTTAGGGTTTCTGCCTTTATGGGTCATAATTGGTACAATTAAAGCGTGATGTGGGTATCACCTCTGCACTTGCATCTTTAGTGCTCTCTCGTCTTAAATAGAAAACATTGTACCATTTTAAGGAGCATGTTATGAATGTATTACTTTAACTTTATGAATTCTAGTCACATTTCTTGCACCCAAAAAAAAAAAAGGGTCACGTTTCAAATGTTATCCTAATAATTTGATGCCTGTAAAAATCTTCTGTTTTTTTGAGTGCAAGATGTGTAATAAAAGAAATAATTGTCAATTTTTTTAGTAGGAAAAAAAAGAAACAATTGACAAGGGCACACAATTAAATAGGTGCATAATTTTACTGAGGTTGGAATGGGAATTCCTTTTCACACTCTCTCACATAATAAACAATAGCTAGGGTTCATATTGACACTATCTATCTTCAAACAAAAGTTATTTTATTGGACAAATCCATCTTCCACCCTTTCATAAGTGTGGGGACAGATCTCATACCCTCCATGGGATGTGAGGCTCAACTCTAACACGTGGGACCCACGACCATGAAAGGTTGATGTCTGTCCCCACCCGTCCGTAGGATCCAAACTCGATCTTGGGGACCAGGATCGTCTCTAGGAAGCCTAGCGCCCAGGGGGCATCCAGCGGTTGAGTTGTGCCGCACACATCTCGGTACATGCCTAGGGATGTGTGCGGCACAGCCCAACGCCTGGCACCACCTTGGGCATGCTAGACTCCCAAGAGACAAGCTATATTCTGATTTTGGTGTAGTTTCTCATTCTCCAAGTGTTGTGACTTGTGAGAAACTCCTTTCCTAATTTTATATTCTTGGGTTTATAAGATGGACGGACGTTTTGAAACCCTCTAAAGCCAAACTATATTTTGGGATAGAGTTAGTTCCTAAGGCTTCGTTTGGTTGCAATTGGAATTAACGGGAAGGGACGTGAAATTATCAAATCAAAAAAAAAAAAAAAAAAAAAAACTTTTATAATCATTATTAAATTTCACTTTACTTTGAGTCAATTTTCCTTTAAAGTCTAAAAAGTAAAATAAAAATTACATGTAAAATATATTGATATTAAATATGATAAGAAATTTAAGTAATTTATACAAACTCATGAGATATTAATGATTACAAATTTTTTATTTTTTTCAGTTTGAAAAAATTTTCTTTCCCTTCCAAGTTCCAACCAAAGCAGCCTAAGGGAGGAGATAAAAGAATGGGAAAGAGGGTTAGTGTGTGTTTCCCTCTCGAAGTCTCATTTCTCTCTCTATATAGATATATGTGTGTTAATTATGTAAGCCTTTCTTCTCTCTCCTTACTAAATATACTGTTTGGCTATTCACTATAACAGGCAAGCAGCTTGAGTTTAGGGGAGACATGAACATCATCAAGGGCTGGTATCGGTAGTGCTCATTCGGGCTCACCAACCAATCCCTCCTTTCTCTCACTCACTGTGTGAGCATGGGAGTCTTATGTTCTGTTTAAGTGATGATTTGATAGACCAGGGGAGATGAGGCATCAACTTCGAGTTAGGTAGTTTTATTGACGTTTAGGCAATTGCTGCCCCTGACTTTGGGACTATATATGTAAGCATTACTTACAACCAATTATATATATTGATATGATGTTGCATTTGATTCAAAATTTAAATGGCCTTTCTATACCTTAAATTCATTCTAAGAATTTATTTGGAATTATTAACAAACAATCATCGCTGGAGGATATAATTTTCTTTTATGAGAAGTTGTTGGAATCTAAAGTTAGAAAGAAGAATATATATATATATAAATACTAAACAATCACAGAGCAACCTAATCTCTAGATCCCAATTTCTTGTCTCCATTAATTCATTTTTTAATTTGGATCCTCTACGGCATACTGCTCGTCCTACATTATGCTGCACAGACACACAGATCACGCACAATGACCATCTTATCTTTGTCCAATCACCTTGTCAACTTGATCTCTCACTTCTCTTAATATATATTTGTGTATTCTGGAAATAAGAACAGGAGGACAAATGATTTTGGGGTCCACCTAGCTAAAGAGCTATTTTGCTCACCCAACAACAACCATTTAAATGGTCCAATACTCAGAGACTTGAGAGATCGTCAAAGCAGTCTGAAATATAATGAAATGAAACATTTTTTTTTTTTTGGGTAAACAATGAAATGAAACATTTTAGGGAAAATTTCATGGACACCCCCTAAAAGTATCCAATATATCCAATACTTACCATATTTCGTCAAAATAGCAAACTTCCCCCAAACGTTACGTAGATTGACACCCCCAAGGATAAAATGTCGATTTTACCCTTCTAAGTGTCACCCAAAGTAGAAAGTCGATTTTACCCTCTTAGTTATTTAAATAAAAAAAATCTAACACCCAGGGTACCCCTTCTTCATCTTCTTCTTCTTCTTTCTTTCTTTTTCCTGCAACACCACCGTCCCCCCTCACTCGCCGGCCACGGACAAGAGCTTGAATCCTTACCACACCTTTCAAAGCCCTTAATGCCCTCCTTGCCTTCAATCAATCCGTCACACAAACTAAGTTTTTTCTGACGAAATAATGCACTACTTCTGGAACATAAAATTACCCAATTCGTTTCACATGCCATAGCTAAGAACTACTAATCATAGCTAAAACAAGTTAAGCTTTAATGCTTCAAGTACCAAAATGGTCAGGTTTTTGAAGCAGAACCATCTATACAAGAGCATAAACATGGAAGCAAGGAAAACTGAAGATTTAACTAAAGGGTTGAGATCGACGAGGTAGAACTCGGAGGACCAAAACTAGGGCTACAAATTAGCTCGAAGAATACACTTCAAGCCAGACCCAAGGGCAACGTTGGATCTAACTATTTAGCCCATCGATTGGTTCTCAGATCTCAATCTCTCCCTCCTTTGGTGGAGCCCTAACGACAGTAGCAACTGCAGCACTAAAAACATCAGGCACAGATGAAGAATCAGAAGTCTCTGATGCCGCTTTCTGCCCACCTTGAAAACCCTTCCTTGAAGATCCAAGATCAGCAGACGCGCTTCTCCATAGCTTCCATTTCCCTTTCTTCCCACTGACCTTTTCCTTCAGAAATCCCAAAAAAAAAAAAAAAAAAACTGTTAAAAAAGAGAAAATATTTGAGAGTAGAAAAAAAAAAAAAACCCAGAACGTTAATATAGATATGGGATTACATTATCATCCTTGTCGAGCTTTCTAGGGTTTCACGGTGTCTGAGAAAGAAGAAGAAGCCCCTGTTCTTGCTTCTTCCGCCGGCAGATCGAAGATGATGAAGTGATAACCCTTAAGGGTATTATGGTAAGTTTATAATTTTTTAAGGGTAAGTTGATCATTACAAAATAAATAACAGCAACTTAACAACACAAGCCTAATACAGTGGACTAAGTTCATATATCTTAATAAAATAAAGGTAATCTGTGCTTTTTTTATGAAATATGGTAAATTTCGGATATATTAGATACTTTCAGGGGGTGTCCGTAAAATTTTCCCAACACTTTATGATACAAGGAATGCACTTCACCATCCTCAAATTTGGCCAGTGAAGTCAGGCGCAAATTTTGGGTCATTTTGGTCCCATCCAGAGGTCCCACATGAAAACAATTTCAGTCTTAAGATAGCAATTAAGAAGCCAATTCAAATCCCATTTACCAAAAATAAAAATAAAAATAAAAATTATAATAGAGATATCAAGGTTATAGGTATTTGTATTAGTGTTCGTATCGGTCTTGGCCAATACTGATATGATGCTGATATGGATCGAATAGAATCAAGCCAGGATTAGGTGTAATTTTCAAATCGAACCATTTTTTTGTTTATACATCTGATAGGTATCATATCTCGGGCTCCGGTGATATTGATAATTATCAATTGATACATTTATACAATACCGATATTTAAAACCATGATAGATATTTGACCACTAAGATCAGTAAAAAAGTGAAGCACCATACAAGTTTTAGTGTTTCCCATAATAATGGATAAAAAAAGTGACACAACGTCTATGGTACGGTACGTGCAAGAATGTCTACATGAAAAATGACTCATATAATTTAGGCCACATGGCAAATGATGTGGCAACTTTTAACCACATCTATCGGTAGGTGGAGGTCCACCCTAGAGTAGCCACATTCAAATATGATGCAAACTCAATTATTATTATTTGTGCTGCACTATTATGGTGGTTTTCAATGATCTATCTATTTATATGCTCTCATATTTCAATTTGGATTTTCTTATTATCACTATGCCTAGTGAAGTATAAAAGAAAAAATAATCTTTTGAAAACAGATGGATATAGCTTTAAGTATGTGGTAAAATAAAGATTAAAAAATTCAGTAAAAAAATGAATCTTTGAAAAATAATTGAAAACAAATGGACAAATGAAAATAAGGGAAAAATACCACTACATGCATGGAAAGGTATATGATTGAATATGGTTCTAATTTCGCAATAGTTTGATTGCTGCTAGCGCGGCGCATTAGCGCAGTAGTTTGATTGCTCCATAAGCGCTGACGTGTGCCAAAAAAAGCAAGTCCTTCCTCGAACAAGCAACGGTGGTCGTTTTGTTATTACATAGATACATGCTTTCTTGGCCAAGTCAAGCCAATGCCCCATTTAACCAACATTTGAATTTTGAAGTTGCCACATCACCTTCCCATGCCATAAAATTAAGTGAACCACCTACAAGGGCCTTCCCAATAAGCCACTTGAAAAACCATATGGACAATATGATAACAATACCTTGATCCATGTTTGTGGCGCATTAGGTTTATTCATGGTAGATTCCTGAGATTTGTTTGAGCCTAGTTTTTTGAATATAAATTCAATGCTATATAAAAATCAGGATCCTTCTAGGCATCACTATGTCTAATGAAATATAACGTTTCACTATTTGCCACTTGATAGCATATGAGTTTGCCCATGTGAAAAAAGATCTCACATACATATTAATAGTCAAATTTTAGTCCAAAATAAGTAAGGAATGTTGTTTAAACTATGATTAAAAGTTTTAATCAAGTTATCAAAATACCATCAAATGGAGATGAGTATAAAATGCAAGATGACATCTTTTATGATTTTAACAACTTTCTCTATTCATTTTAAGCTGAAATTTTACCAATGAAATGTTCGTTTGGTCCTTTATCACATGGACTAACTTATGTACTGTCATGTGACAAATAGTAAAGCACTATATTTCACCAGGCATAATGACAGGAAAGAAAACCCTAAAAATTAATCCAGTGAACTATTTTATCTTTTTCAACTGAAAAGGAAAAAAGGCAAAAAAGTGCGCCAAATTACTAAGAAATATGTTATGATGTTTAGTTCAAAAAAAAAAAGAATTATGATGCTAATTTGTTGGAGGTTTGTAACTCTGAAATTATGTGTCTCTCACATCCTAATGTCAGATTGTTTCTATCAAAAAAAAAAAAAAAAAAAACAAAAAAAGAAGAAGAAAAAGAAAAAGGTTTCTTCCTATGCCCAAACACATAGGTGGCAAAATGACCACCCCCCATATTGGATGCTTGGGTGCACGTTCCCAGCCCAGGGACCACGCGATCAAGTAACGTTCTCTCTCTTTAATAATAATAAGGAAGAGGGTTCTCAAGGAGCATAGAGGAGTGCACCAATGAGGTGCGACAAAATAGTATCGACACTGGAGGGTAGCAATATCATTTCATGTGAGAAGGCGAGATATATACATAAGATGTTAGTGTATCCTACCCTAGCGGCTCAAAAAATCTTTTCCTGAATAACAATAAGGCAAAAGCTTTTTATGCACTACAGATATTAAATATCATTAGATGAATCGATGTACAGAATTCTCCGTGCACGAATCGGTCAAATCCCTTCCCCTAATAATAAAGGAAAAGGAACGTTGCCTAATCGCGTGTAGTCTATGCCCAGACAAACCCCCTTGAAATGACAGCTCGCCTCCCACAAAATTAAAAATCTCCCCTGATCGATGCTCCTGCACATTCTCTCATTGACCCCCATGTTGGTGCAGAAGTCACATGACTGGGTAACATTGAGAGAGAGAGAGAGAGAGAGAGAGAGAGAGAGAGAGAGAGAGAGAGAGAGAGAGAGAGAGCGTGTACATTGTAATAAGAAACAAAAATATGATGTAGTCAAAGAAGTATGGTAGACGGTGTATGATGTAGTCAAAGAAGTATGGTAGACGGTGGGTGAGAGAGAGAGGCAATCTTTTTCCGAGTTTTTCTTCACCGTGGATGGAAAAAAAACCCGTCGTTGTCATCCCATATTGACTCTTTCCCTCATATGACAAATGTCTTCAATGTCCTTGTCATCGCTCCTGAAATCCCCATCGAAGCGTTAGAATCCATATGGATAAAGAAATTCTCTCTTCACCGGAACAAATGGGAACATTTGTCATCATGTTGAGAAGAGACGGCGTCTGGTGAAGTGTGAACGGATCTTTATTCTCTCAAGTGTTCTCCAATGCATCTCACTTATATATACGATGGTGCACGGGGCAATGCACCTTTAAAATTAATCCTCTCAGTCTCATGATCACCATTGGATTCTCAAGTGAGGTGAGGATAAAAATTCAGTGTGAACACCTTCTAAAAATATAAAGGGAAAGTGGAGAAAAATGCAGGCAGGTTACTCAAATATCATCTATTCTTAGTGATAGTATTTGCAATCATCACGTAATCAACCTCCATGGATTTCACATTTGATGTAGCAGAATCAATCGGAATTGGCTTGAATCCTAAAAATCAAATAAGAATCGAACCAATTCAAAGTGATTGGAATAAGAATCGGGAATCTGATTTTGATTCATCAAAACCATGAGACAAGAGTGATCATGTCCAATACATAAATAAAAGCAATTAAGAATTGAATTAGGTTATGAAATTTGGCACGTGATGTAGCCAGACCTTCCTTATCTATTCAAATGGATGGAGTTACTTCTATTATTTCTTGTATTTCCTTATCACAGTGGCACGTACGATTCAATGGGCTTTAGGTCATGAGAATAATGTTCGTAGTTAAACCATGTGCCCTACGTTTGTCGGCGGACCAAATTTATTCCGAGCCTTATTTCACGTGTTGGACTAGCTGTCCTGGGCCCCACATCTGGAATCTGGAGTGGGCCCCCCTTTGAACTCGTCCGGTTTTTAGACCTCGTAATTCTGATTCCTGATAAGGAAAACGACTTCTAATCTGTGCCTCTTCCCTTAGCAAGATTTTGGAAAGGGGTCCAAAATCCAAAGTGAAATCGCAAGTATAGGCGTTTTGTTTTATTTTAATAATAATGCAAAATCATAGTTGATGCAGAAAATTTTATTCCATCTTCTACTATGAATGCGACCTTATGACTGACCTTTACTGTCCTTCGTTATGGATCGAGTTAGGGGAATTCCCTGACTTCGACATTTGGATGGGCAGAGGAGAAGGTATTGCACGTAATAGTATTGGCGTATGTTCAATCATTCATAAATAATAGAATGTTTTAGCATCTTAGGATAGGATGGTTGTTGAACTCTTCAATTACATTGAAATAGAATTTGCTCCCGTAGTTAAAAGTATTGTTTCTTAGTTCAATCCGACAGTCATATGTTATGGCTTAAGAGAATCTATCAATCATCGTGATTGAAGGGAAACCCCATCCTAAAATGATTATTCAAAATCATTATTGTAGACAAAGATGTTTGTTGAACAACCACTTTCCTCGGTTGATTGGAGGCTTATCGATTGAAATGCTTACTTCTCATGAGGTCATGTATTCGATTCTTTTGTATTGAGATTGTTAAACAAAGTTTGTCAAATGATAAAATAAAGTTTAAAAACCCCCAGGGGTTAGATGAAACAAAATAATAACCACCAAATTGTACTAGACTTCTAAGGTTTAGGCTGATTTCTGATCGATTCCGCCCAATTCTAATTCAACAGCCAATCAAAATCGGAGATGATCGATCCATTGCCAATTCATCTACTTGAACCTTGCTTTTCATAATGATGGCCTTTCTACCGTGCCCGGGGGGGGGGGGGTGGGGAGTTGTAGAGGGGGGATTTATTCCCTTCCACAACATTGAGGAATTTTTCATTCTGGTTCAATGGAATGGACATGAAATGAGTTCTATTAATTTTTTAAAAATACAAAATTTATTACTACAATAAAGCAGTCCAGATATGACAGAAAGTTTTGATAAAAGGTAGAAGAAAGAAAAGGAGAGGAAATAACCCACCAAATATAAGAAATAAATAAAAAGGAAGGCATTATAGCAATTTTGTAAACCTCACAATTAAAACAACGAGAAATATAATGAAAAGAGACAGTGAAATAAACTGATTAAGTGATTAGCCAACAAAAAGAGTGAAGAGATTAGTGGCTGATCAAGTCTGGCAATAACCCATTTAGAAACTTTGCTCTTTAAGCACATGTTTACAAAAGGGACAAACATGTTTAACTTTAGGAAAAGAGAACGCTACATGAGCGTGTACGGTGTGGGCTGCCCCTGCCTCTGACATAGACATAGGGGCATGTAGATGAATCGATTGCCATGGCTTGAGGAATTTCCACTTTTCCATGGGGACATTCTTCACACACCTATGTCTGGATGTAGGGGTAGCACACCATATGCGCACATGTAGCGTTATTTCTCCATTAACTTTAATCTTACAATTTTTACCAAAAAACAAACTTTAATCTTACAATTACCTCTTCATACCATACCTATCAACATTGATATGTATTGATATAATCATGGTTTAAGTGCATGGTATCGGATCGGGGATTGGTCATTTTCAAAACTGATAAGATATATATCAATACGGTATCAACATGAATCGGCTGTATCAAACAAATTTACTCTTGGATTTCTTAAAAAATGGGTTTTCTTTGTTAGGGATTTGAGTCTGATCCTCAAAAGTTAGGCTTGAAGGAGAAGGTAACAAAATACCTATTAACCCACCTACATCGCCTTGCATGTCCAATGTGGGACTATTCTTTTTGCCTTATACTTGAATATCCCAATATTTTTGACTATTTTACCCATTATCTGTATCGTTCCACTGATGCAATATCGGCCAGTTATCTGTATCAATAATTTTCAAAATCGTACAATATTGATCGTATTGGACGAACCGATACCAATACCTCTACATACCTCAAACCTCAAACCATGGAAATAATACCGCTGTCTAGAACCGTGGGCCAAATGGGAAAGAAGTCACAGTGTGTGCAGATAGCATATCTTCTCGAGTCGACGCCCGTGGGACCGTGGTGCTTATTTGGCAAAACACTGTCAAACGTCTTGTTGATTGGAGATTTTTGGACTTTCTTTTTCAGCTGAGTTCAGCTGATCCGGATTCCACTGCGGACGCCGCGCCGCCGCTGCCGCAGCAAGATCCCTCCCCCCTTTGGCCCTTTGTCGCCTCTGTTTTGTTTTGGGGTTTAGTTTTTTGTGTGCAAAAGGATGAAAAATGGAAATCAAATATAGAAATAGTGAGACACCCATTAATTTTATTTTCTTCTAGCCTTTGACGCGTCAAAAAGGGCTGGAATAATATTCGTCGCTGGACTGTCAACTCTCTTAAACAAAGAGATATAGAGAGAATAGGTGGAAGAATCAAAGGAAGAAGGGAATTATAGAGGAGCACGTGTGTTTGTTTTGAACTTTGAAGAATCCGAAAGTCTGAAGGAGCTTGAATCTGAAGCTTGTGCGTGGATATTTGAAGACTAATTAAGTTTCATGCACACCACCACTTGGAAGAAGAAGAACTCATCAACAAACAACAAAGGTTAGACCGCGCGTTTTCTCTCTCTCTCTCTCTCTCTCTCTCTCTCTCACTAAATAAATATAGGGAGGAGTTCGGATCCTCTACTTCCGCTGCCCGTACTTCTGTGTGTGTCCTGCACACAAAGGGGCACGTAAAGACCGCCTTACCCCTGCCCTAATGCCTTACCCCAGTAGGGGTAAGGCGATCTTTATGCGCCTTGTTGTGTGTAGGCTGCACATGGAAGTAGGGGCAGGTGGAAGTAGAGGATATCGATTCATATAGGGAGACCGCTATACATGGGAAGGGTACAGGGGCCACACACACACGTCAGCTAATGAGAATACATGCACTGGCATCTGAATTTTCGTTTTTTATGGGATGGGACGGTCATTTTGCCCCCCATTGTGTCTGGGCATGTCCTCCACCCCAAACATTTTTCCATAAATATATTGGGAAAAGGAACTCTAACCGGTGTTGTATGTGGGCATGTACCTGAGCCTAGACAATAACACGCAAAAATACCGTCGCATCCCCTGAAAAGGTGAAAAGCTTCAAGGATGTGACGGTCTTTTAGCACCAGGTTGTACTTGAGTGCAAATACACACCCACACACAGCACCGGTTAGTGTTCTTTCTCTCAAATATATTTTAAGAACTTTGCATGAATGTCTCATGTGCTGTCTACACGTGGAAAGGAAATGTCAAAATAACGTTTTATATTTATAAGGAAGTTTTCTCTTCTAACTCGCACATGTTTATCTAATCTCACGCATTTGAACATGTGAAGTAGAAATTTTCCAAAAATGTAACTGAGAAGTTATACAGAAAGGTTTGAATGGGTTCTTACATTTCATCACAAACCTGTATTAATTTGGACATTTTTCTTGAATTGGAGAAGCATGCTTTATTAGGATGAATTGAACCAGCAATGATAAACTATTATCTAATTAAGGAATACAAGACGTAATAGCAATGCCCATTTTGAATTCAAATCTAGATCCTACATACTGCTGTAGAAATGTTTTGCCTTAAAAAAAATTCATGTATATTCTTTTAACATAAATCTAAAACTACTTTCAGATTTCATAAATTGCTATATTTTGTATTTAGTTCAAATAAAGTTTCAAACTATCTCTTTTAAAAAGATTTTGGTTATTGTTTCTTCAAGGTTTGAACTCATGACCTCATGATCTTACTTTTGGTAAATTAAAAGAATGAAATTTTAGTCTCATATTGTTTATGAAAGATAGTAGAATGAAGCTTATATTGTATGATGGAAACTACAAAAATAGGGTTTCATGAAATAAAGACTCACTGTGCTCTCTTGTCTTCAAAGTGTTAGGGGTTTATTTTCACCCATGTGTGCTATGACAAAACCTTAATGTGTGAAGTTTCTTTTTACTTGTCATTGAACTTGGTTCCAGGTTTTCCTTAATAAAAATAAGATAAATTTTTTCTGATGTCGATTTTCCTTTTCTTGATGAGTCTAATCAAAATTTCTATCGATCCAAGACGGGTTTCTAGGATTTAATTAGGCTGATTCCAACCAATTCCAATTGGATCTATATCTGTTGAGGCGAATCACATTGCTGATTCTGCTTACTTAAAACCTTTGTAATCATTTTTTTATTTTATAATTCCTATGTAACTTTATGTTAATTTTAAATAAATCTCATAGAATATTTATGGACCCTACATTATTGACATAAAGAAAATACTTGTCCAAAAGGTACAAGTTAATTTCCCTTACTTTTTTTTTTACCCCCAAAATAAAATTTACCCTATTTTTTATTTTTCCTTTGCCCTTAATACCCTTATAAAATTATTATGATAAAAAGAATGCCACCTGGTCTAGGATTATTATCTTCTCCAATTCCTAAAGCTCGGCAGTGCTAGGTGGGGATGTCGACACGTGGTAGCTCGGACATCCAACGGTCCGAGCTCAACATAGTCAATGAGCTCCTACACCTAGATACAATAGTGCACAAAAATACCGTCTAACCCCATGAAATAAAAAACCACAGAGCAATCTCTTTTTTTCTCTTTATTTTTTTTCGGAATTGGAGAGTTCTAATAGTGGTGGGGGGGGGGGGGGGGGGAGATAAGGGATGGGGATAGGTGTTATACCCGTACCCCGGGATATAATTAAATATCATTTCTTCTCGTGACGTGTAGATACCGCTGCCATGTATGCTGGTGACCTGTTCTCCATGATGGTCAAACCTAGCTACAAAATCGTTGACCACAAGACGGGTTTGCCTGTGGAGGAAAGATTCCTCAACCGCCTGGGGAAAGTTCGTTGACGGCGACTTCGTCGACTACCCTCCAAGTACCGCCGGAAGCGAGGAGTTCAGGAGAGAGCATCCTGGACCGTCACCTCATTGGATATTTCGTTCGGTGATGAGCTTAGCATTGCTGCATGGGTTGCTGGGTCATGGGTAATAAACCATGACAGGGGAAAAGGTAAGTTCTAGCCTCAAGTCTTACTAATTATTTTTCATTTGGTAACCTCGAAGTGCGGGTCCGGGCTTGAACCGCTCGAGCTATTTCATGAGAGAAGGGAATAATTTAAGTTCGGGTCCCGCGTACCTTTAGGAAGAACATTGGGTACTTATACCCATCTCATATGAGCCCATCTAAGAATGGGCTTTTCCTTAATTAAGGTTGTGGGCAGGCCCATTTAACCTATTGGCCCAATGATGGGTTATTCCATCCACTTACCCACATAGGACTAATGGGTTGACCCATTAGGCCTCATGACCCATTTGACTAAGGGTACCCATAGACCCATTTATTATAAAAGAGAGGAGGAGGGGGAGAGAACATTACTTCTTCTTCAACATCCTCTTCTACCCTAAATCGTGGAGGAGAGAAAGAGGAGAGAAAGAGGAGAGAAAGAGAAAGAGGAAGGAGAGAGAGGCTTGGAGGAAGGTGGAGACCCCATCTCTTGGGCAGAAATCGTGGAGCTCTCATCTTGGGGGTAGGTAAGCTTCTTCCTTCTTCTATTTTGGATTTCAAAAAGGGGTTGGGTAATGGGAGAGATTGACCTAGATCTCTCTTGGAACCTAGGGAGTAGATGGAGCTTTAAAGCCAAGCTATGGTGGAGTTAGTTCACTCCATTAGGAGCTCTAATGTGAGGGTTCTCATTGCCATTTGGGAGATTTAAGGTTGGACCCTAAGGAGCTTAGGATAGAGTTTTCTAGAAGTCCTTGTGCCTTAAAAACCACTTGAAATGGGGTCCTTGGAAGGGAATCCTTCGGATTTTGGACCTGAAGGTGTGAGGGTTACATGTGATTTTAGACCTGCAAGAAACCCCCCTGAAACTACCTTCCCGAGAAGGATTCTGTGAAGGTCGGATTTACACTCGGATTCAGTTTTTCCGAAACCACATCCGCATCCGACCTTGGCAAAAATTGTCCCGAGCCCTGTGAAGCTCGGATTTACACTTGGATTCATTTTTCGAAACCACATCGCATCCGACCTTGACTAAAACGTCCGTTTCCTAGGATTTACATGTGGTTGCGAATTTGGGCATGAAACCACTCCCGCAACCACTTCGTCTACGAAACCTTATACTTAAGTGTTTATGGGAGATCTTTTGGGGATCCGTTCCTTTCGCTCGTTTAACCTTATTCCACTCTTTGTATAGGTTAAAATATTCACTTTTGTGGCTTATTGCTTGATCGAGGCGACAACCGATAAACTGGGTGCTTGGCATATACGTTGTGAGTGGGTTTGGTTGTTTGGGCTTGTTATTACTATTGCACTATATATTATGTACTCATTATAATTAATAAGCATGTGTGCGCATATTGCATAATTTTATATCTATTTGTTATAATGTTGATTGATAATGTTGTATCTTGATGGGCCTCGGTGCGGTGGTACTGTGTTTGAACCCGAACTCTATAAACATTTATGAAGAAATTATGTTGAATGTCATGTTGAATCGATGCGCCAGCGTGTGGTAAGGGCACTAAACCGGATGAAAAGTTGATGCGCCGGATTACCTCTCGGGACGATAGGACTTGCATGTAGTATATTTGTGGCTAGGATTTCACACCCTTATGCTACGACCCTTACCAACAGGGGTTTAGGTGTTGGGTAATCGCACACCGGATTACGTGGAGGTGGGAGAGGCCATCATGGTAGTATTGGTTATCGGGGTCCGCCACCGAGTGGTCTTGGAGGCTTCGATCGGCGTAGGTCCCACGTGACAATTGAGGTTTCATTGTGGCGATAAGTTAAGTGACCCACAGTGTCTCCGAGTTGTCACGATAGCATATGCCATTGACTTAGTTGTTTGTTAGGTGGAAAAATGGACTTAACATGTGCATGCATCATTGGACTATGTGAATTGCGTGTTTGTGCATCCCCATCCCCTCACTGGCTCAGTGGAGCTAACCCCCTCGTGCGCACATTTTTTTAGATTATGGTGCAGGTGACGGATATCTCGCGGGACTTGGAGTTCAGCCCTCGGGATACGATGAGATCGGTGAGGAGGAACCGGAGGCCGTGTTTGAGGAACATGGCGACGGGTGTCCTTGCGATGATTGTGCCTACGGGCCGTGAGGATATTCGGGACTCGATCCCTTTTTGATTACTTTTGAGGCTAAGGCCTATGGTGAAATACTTACTGTAATACCATTTTTGATAGTTATTAGATGATCATTGGAAATGTAACTAATTACTGTATTTATCATCTAGCTTTGAACATCTTGTAACTATTCGATTTATACGCTTCCGCAATACTACTGATCCTTGGAATGTAATATTCCTCTTTTCTGCATTCTAATGTTACATTGTGTTAATATTGGATATGTGTGCGTTGGGACACCGTGTCGGTGATCCGGCGGTTTAGTAGGATGACACGCGTCGTCCTAGTCACCCTTTATATGATATTATATTCCTTATACGGAATAGGGCGTGGCAGCGTGGTATCAGAGCGAGATGCTCTGCACCAGCCACAGTCTAGCGGAATTGTGATTTACTCTACACAATAGGTTGCTAAAGTAAAAGCTTCTAACAATGCATAATTGGAATGTGTGTGAATGCTAGGGAGAAAGCCGAAGACAATAGCAAATAATAGACAACAGTGAAATGAAAGACATGTGTATATAATTATAGATATATTCCTTAATTTCATTGTTAATACATTTCCATAAGCCAAACGAGTGATTACAACAAAATTCAATTGAACTGGAGACTTGAGTTCTTACAACCAAGAAAAAGGGAAAAAAAAAATAAATTTGCTACATGGTAAGACAAAAAGCTAGGGGTCCATTGAGAGCATGGTGGGAATGGACAGGAGGTCTCTTGCTCCATCTCATCATCACTACTTGGGCTCGTCCTCGTGCCCTCATCATGGAGGTAGGAGTGCAAGTCCTCCATCGCCGCCGAGGCTCTCCATGCGTCGTCGATGCATCGAGCCTAGTGTTCACTCCTTCAAACCCCGAGCCATGCTGGTGCTCATCTGGCCCAGAGTTGCAAGAATCTTGTCGATGTCAGACCCACTAGGAGCAGTGCCGGATGAAGAGGCCGCATGCACAGGCGCCGAGGAGGAGGCTCCTGTGCACGAGGCTCAGCCCGTGACCCTCTGGGACCAATGGCTCCCCATCACTATATGCATCCATCGCACTCGCATCCTCGCCAGCTGCGTTACGATCTAGAGGTGGATCTTCGGTTAAGTCTTGATCCTCCTCACTCAAGTCAACTCCAAAATGCTGGAAAATAGTAGTGAGCAACCTCCCATAGGGTAAATCTAAGTTCCTCCTGGGATTTCGCCCCGCATGATCCATAGTCCGCATGATAATGTAGGGCAGGCAGATGGGAATGCCTTTGTAGAGGTGATAGGCCACATAGCCTACGAAGATGGAAGGCATGGTGCGGTGACCGGCTATAGGCACGATGTTGTGCTGCACAATCCGGCTCAGTACCCTGGGAGAATTGGCAAAAGAAGTCTCAGGCACTTTCTTCTCGAATGCCCCACGTGTAAGCTCCCTGTATAACTCCCTGTATGCCTCTCTCCTGAGAAAGGAGTAGGGATTCTTCCATGGTGCGCAGTAGGTCTTCTCTCCCCAGATGGCTACATTGAGGATGCCTGCCAACTGTGCCCCTGTGAAGGATATGGTGACTCCCTTGACATAAGAGAGGATCCGGTAATCTCGCGTGCCTAGGTTCTCGGTGTGCAGGTTGGCGTAGAAGTGACGAACGAGCTTGGGATAGAATGGCTCTGGAAGGTTGAGGAGGTTGGACCACCCCAGTGCTTCAAATCTCGGCCCTACCTTGTAGGCCTTGAGGTCTTCCAGTACCACATCTCTTCCCTCCAAGATATTCTTAAAGCGAAAGTGGTCTTGGTACATCTCCTGTTTCTCTAGGTCTTGGAACCATTGCGTATCCAAAGCAACTGGGGCAGCTTGTTCGGCCCGTGCACGCCTTGTTCTAGGAGCCATTTAGATTCCCTAACCTGCAACCAAGGAAGGCCAAGAATACAGAAACACATTAAGTCCATGCTTGGATATTAAGGTCTAAGCAAATATACAATGAAAAGAAACAAGGCAGTAGAACCTAGACCTTGATGCATGGCCACTATGTAGATGCAATCATAGAGGATAAAGGTACATGGCCACATTATGCTTGGAGAAGCATTATATCATACAAGCAATTAGTTCAAACAAAATTGGACTGAATTGAAAACAAAATTATACTATGAACCCAAAGAGGAAATTTTCAGAATTTGGTTGGAAGTTGAATGATATAGTACACAATATATATACATGGCCATAGTACACCTAACACATGAAGTTTATACTAAATACCTAGTTCAAGCAATATATGGAGCTAAATTGTGGTAAATAATGCTTGAATCTCTAAAAGAAAATTCAGATGTGATTCTTGAAGTTCCAATTTGCAAGAAATAAATAAGTAATGGCTTGAGACAACCCCAAATGATATACACCAAGCCTACCTAGCAAAACCGAACTTGAATTGGGCAAAAAGACATAGAATTTCGGTTAGGGTTTGGGGATTGCTCCAAAATCCAACCCAAACCCTTGGTGATGGTGCAAGATTGGGGGAAATGCCCCAACTAGGTTGCATATGAAGGGAAACGAAGGTAGGATGGACAAAAATCCATCTAAATAGCTAGGAGAAAACAAAAAAAAACCCAAATCTTGTAAACCCGAAATGGATTTTGGGGTTTCTCCATAATAGAAGTCGAAAGGAGAAAGAGATAGATCGATAGAGAGGGAAGAGGGCATACCTGAACTCGATCGGATCTGTTGTGCGTGGATTGAGTGCCAAAAATCCACCTAGAAGGGAGAGGGAGCAAGGAACGAGTGCGGTTTTGGGTTCTCCAGAGCGTAGGGGGTGTTTAGAAATAGGAATTTGGGTTTTGGAAGTAGAGTTTCGAGTTAGAAATTCTGTTTTGGACCATGCGGTTTTACACTCGGATGCAAGATTTTGAATCCGACTGTGAATCCGCGGATTCCCGAGACCAGCCTTTGGCCCTGTGAAGGTCGGATTTACACTCGGATGCAGCCTAGTGAAACCGCATGTAAATCCGACCCTGCCAGAAAAGGTTTTTTGACCCTGTTTTGCTTAACCAACTTGTTTCTAATGTTTATTACCCTCATTATTGCTTCCCTTACCCCTCGTGTAACCTATGTTTACCTTTGCAAATCGATTTTTTGATTGGTTTGCTTAATATTGCAATTGTGCCTATAACTGTGGGTGTTGACTGTAACCAGGTGTGAACCATGGTTAATACACGGTCAAATGCCAACCGTTCTCCTGCTAGGGAAGAGGCCGGTGAGGCTTCGAATACGGTTCTACCGGTAGCACCGCCAATTAGTAATAATGCGGATGTCGCCGCGTTGTTGAGCAATAGGTTGCAATCCATGGAACGAGAGCATAGGGAGGCGCAACAAGAGCAACGCCAATTTATGCAAAACATGACGGCTATGTTCCAAGCCTTTGTTAGGGAAAGGCAAGTGCCTCCTCTGTGCAAGTCAATCCTCCCCACCGCCCTTGTGGGTTCTGCTGTACCTAGTGTTCCTCCGGCTCAAGCCACCGCGAATTCCTTTGACACAAGAGGTGCCAGCACCTATTCTACCTTCCACTCGTGGCTCCTTCGGTCCAAGCGGTGACTCCGGCTTGGGTGGATTTGCTAGGTTATCGGAGAGATTTGAAACATCGTCCTCCAACCTTCTACAAGATGGCCCACGATTCCTTTTTCCCGCAACATTTATAAGGGATCTTGAGAGAATCTTTGAAGTGATACAGTGCAATGACACGGACAAGATCCGGTGTGCTACCTACCAGCTCCGGGGTGATTCTGATGCGTGGTGGCTCTCCTCTAAAGACCATTTTTGGGCAACTCACCCAGAGGCAACTTGGGCTCAATTCAAGGAAGTCTTCTTCAAAAATTTCTTCCCTCAAAACTTCCGTGATAGGAAGGAGTCCGAGTTTATGAGCTTCTTTCAAGGATCCAAATCGGTCCTTGAGTACCACAAGCTTTTGAGGAGCTGTTTTACTTCGCCCCGGTACACATGAAGGCCGAGAATGTGAAGGCTAGGAAGTTTGAGAAGGGGCTTAGACCTAGCATTAGTACTTCGTGGTGCTACACAAGTACCCTACTTACGCCGAGACGGTCCAGGCCGCTAAGGTGATTGAGGACCAGCAGAGAGAGAATTACAGGCCATTCAGGTGGTAAAAGGCCCATGACCTCTCACGAACCTAGGGGATCCACAAAATTCCAAAGGAGAGGATCTTACACTACTACTTTTCCGGTCCAGTCCCGGAGGTCAGATGCGGTGCAAGCACCCAGGCCTACATCAACTCCTCACTATGGTTCCCGGACTCTTATATGTTACAATTGCAAGGAGTCCGGGCATATGGTTCGAGATCGTCCTCATCCGCGGATGATAGGTCCTCCAGTGCAGCTACTGAAGGCACCCAAGCCAAGGCGAGTTGTGCGTTCTCTTCTTCCTCGCTCCGGCCCATAGATCTCAAGGTCGGGTGTATTCTGTGACAAATGAAGAGGCCCAGGCCGATCCCAGTGTTATTACAGGTAATGCACTCTACTCTTAAGATGTGCATATAATAGCTTTTGTTTCTATGATTGGTTATCCGTTGCTTGTCGTGTCGTTCTTGTTTGCTCTCACCGCTTATGCTTTATTTGATTCGGGGCATCACACTCTTTTGTGTCCCCTAGTTTTGCTAAGAAGATGTCCATTGAACCAAAGCTAATGGCCCGAAGCTGATAGTCGACACCAACGGGTAGCAAGGTTGAACTTAACTCGGTTTGTGATCCTTGCCGGTATGTGTGGGTGGTCACGGACTCGAAGCAAGCTTAGTACTGCTGGATATGAAAGACTTTGATGTGATTTTGGGAATGGATTGGCTATCAACTCACAAAGCCGGTCTAACTGCTTAGAGAGGAAGGTTCTATTCAAACCGGTGAAGGTGAAGAGTTTGTGTTTATGGGTACTAAGCGGGAGAGACCCAAGAAAGTTATCATCTCTGCCCTCCAAGTACAGAGTTGTTGGCGAGAGGGATGTCGGTGTTATCTAGCATCCGTGATAGACATGAAGCCAAAGGCGGCCTTTGGAAGAGTTGTACGTGGTGAAAGACTTTCGGATGTCTTTCCCGAGGATCTAACGCGGTTGCCACCGGATCGCGAGACAGAGTTCATGATAGATCCGATTCCTGGTGCAGCCCCAGTATCAAGGCACCTTACAGGATGGCCCCAACGAGTTAAAGGAGCTACAAGAGCAGTTGAAGGACCTGTTGAAGAAGGGTTTCATTAGACCCAGTGTATCTCCTTGGGGAGCACTGTGTTGTTTGTGAAAAAGAAGGACGGTAGTATGCGTCGTGCATTGACTACCGTGAGCTCAACAAATTGACAATCAAGAACCGGTATCCTTTGCCTAGGATCGATGACCTATTCGATCAACTACGAGTGCGAAGGTGTTCTCGAAAATTGATCTCTGGTCCAGGGTACCATCGATTGAAGATCGAAATAGTGATATCGCAAGACAAGACATTCAGATCTCGCGCTATGGTCATTATGAGTTCTTGGTCATGTCCTTCGGCTGACCAATGCCCCGGCCGCCTTTATGGAGTTGATGAACCGGGTGTTCCACGATGTTCTAGACAAGTATGTCATTGTTTTCATTGATGACATCTTAGTCTATTCCAAGAGCGAGGAGGAGCACGAGACCATCTTCGCCTAGTATTGCAACGCCTAAGAGAGAAAGCAGTTGTACGCCAAATTCGAGTAAGTGTGAGTTTTGGCTACAACAGTGGCATTTCTGGGACACCTTGTTTCTGGTAAGGGTATAGAGGTTGACCCTGGCAAGGTGAAGTCGATAGTTGATGGGCGATACCCAAGAATGTGGCGGACATTCGTAGTTTCCTGGGACTAGCGCTATTACAGGAGATTTATTGAGAACTTCTCAAGGCTCTCCGCTCCTATGACACGACCGACCGAAAGGGAGTGAAGTTCGAGTGGTCCGATAGGCGTGAAAAGAGCTTCCAAGAGCTCAAGCAGAGGCTGGTTTCCGCTCCGAGACTTACCATTCCTAATGGTCTGGAGGGATGGTAGTCTACGATGATGCATCTAAAATGGGCTTGGGTTGTGTTCTAATGCAAGATGGGAAGGTAGTGGCCTATGCTTCTCGGCAATTGAAGGACTATGAGAAGAACTACCCGACCCATGATTTGGAGCTTTCTTGCGTGGTTTTCGCTCGAAGATCCGGAGACATTATTTATATGGTGAGAAGAGCGAAATATACAGTGATCACAAGAGCCTCAAATACTTCTTTACACAAAAGGAGCTCAATATGAGGCAGCGACGGTGGTTGGAGTTGTTGAAAGATTATGATTGTACTATCCATTACCACCTGCAAGGCAAATGTAGTAGCGGATGCGCCGAGAAATCTGTCCTTGTCACTGGCATCACTAGCGCAGTGAGAAACTCATCGAGGAAGCTAGAAGGATGGACCGGAATTCTGGTTGATGGTGTTACCTTATCTCTATCGGCTTTATCAATACAATCCACACCTGGTAGGGCGAATTCAATCAGCCCAGGCTTCGATGAGGAGATTCAAAAGGTTATTGAGGCTATCAAGGGGGACACGCGGGAGGCTGGATTTTACTTTAGAGTGGTGTTCTCATGTTCGGACAACGGCTATGTGTTCCTAGTAACCCTCGTTGAGGAAGGAAGTGTTAGCGAGGCCCATGACTCTCCCTATTCTATTCATCCAGGTAGTACGAAGATGTATAGAGATCGAAGGAATATTCTGGTGGAGTGGAATGAAGAGGGATGTGGTGAGTATGTGGCAAGATGTCTTACTTGTCGCCAGTGAAGGCGGACAGAGCAATGACCTCATGGCCTCTTACGGTCATTGCACTGTTCCGAGTGGAAGTGGGAGCATGTTACCATGGATTTTGTCACCGGGTTGCCCGCACGCCTAGAGGTGTCGATACCATATGGGTTGTCGTTGATGATTGACAAAGACGGCTCACTTCATCCCCATGAAGATTACCTATTCGATGGACAAGCGCTCGCTTGTACATTGATAATGTAGTTCGTCTACACGGAGTTCTGTCAAGCATCATCTCCGATAGGGATCCCGATTTACATCTAAGTTCGGGGGTTTTCGAAGGCAATGGGTACACTTGTTGAGTTTTAGTACAGCCTTCCACCCTCAAACCAGACAGACGATCGGAGAGGACTATTCGACATTGGAAGATATGCTCCGAGCTTGTGCCATTGATATGCAAGGCATGGACGAGCATCTCTCACTTATTGAGTTTGCTTACAATAACGATTACCAGGCTACTATAGGCATGGCACCGTTTGAGGCTCGAGATGGGAAGAAGTGTCGGACACCGTTATATTGGGACGAAGTAGGTGAACGGCGTATTCTTGGACCCGAGTTAATTCGGCAACATGCGAGAAGGTGGACTTGATTCGTGAGCGGATCAAGGCGGCTCGATCAGGCGAAGGGTTATGCGGACTTGAGACGGAAGGACCTTGAGTTCTGTTGGCGATAAAGTGTTCCTTAAGGTATCACCCTCCAAAGGGGTGATGCGTTTCACAAGAAGGGCAAGTGAGTCCGAGATTTATAGGACCTTTTGAGATCCTTGCACGGATTGGACCGGTGGCATATCGGTTAGCACTCCCTCCATCTTTAGAAGGTGTGCACGACGTCTTCCACGTGTCTATGTTGAGGAAGTATGTCCATGATCCAAGCCATGTATTGACGCATGAACCACCAGAACTTGCGGCCGACATGTCCTATAAAGAGCTGCCTGAAAAGATTTTGGACAGCAAGGTTGTTCATCTTCGCAACCGGCCCATTCATTATGTGAAGATAAAATGGTGCAACCATCCGGAAGAGGAAGCTTCTTGGGAGGCAGAGGTAGAAATGCGGGCAAAATACCCTTTTCTTGCCTATTTACAAGGTACGTCAAATTTCGAGGACGAAATTTCTTATAAGGTGGGGGGGATGTTATACCCGTACCCCGGGATATAATTAAATATCATTTCTTCTCGTGACGTGTAGATACCGCTGCCATGTATGCTGGTGACCTGTTCTCCATGATGGTCAAACCTAGCTACAAAATCGTTGACCACAGCACGGGTTTGCCTGTGGAGGAAAGATTCCTCAACCGCCAGTGGGGAAAGTTCGTTGACGGCGACTTCGTCGACTACCCTCCAAGTACCAGCCGGAAGCGAGGAGTTCAGGAGAGAGCATCCTGGACCGTCACCTCACTGGATATTTCGTTCGGTGATGAGCTTAGCATTGCCGTGGCGAAGCTGTTCTCGGGTCATGGGTAATAAACCATGACAGGGGAAAAGGTAAGTTCTAGCCTCAAGTCTTACTAATTATTTTTCATTTGGTAACCTCGAAGTGCGGGTCCGGGCTTGAACCGCTCGAGCTATTTCATGAGAGAAGGGAATAATTTAAGTTCGGGTCCCGCGTACCTTTAGGAAGAACATTGGGTACTTATACCCATCTCATATGAGCCCATCTAAGAATGGGCTTTTCCTTAATTAAGGTTGTGGGCAGGCCCATTTAACCTATTGGCCCAATGATGGGTTATTCCATCCACTTACCCACATAGGACTAATGGGTTGACCCATTAGGCCTCATGACCCATTTGACTAAGGGTACCCATAGACCCATTTATTATAAAAGAGAGGAGGAGGGGGAGAGAACATTACTTCTTCTTCAACATCCTCTTCTACCCTAAATCGTGGAGGAGAGAAAGAGGAGAGAAAGAGGAGAGAAAGAGAAAGAGGAAGGAGAGAGAGGCTTGGAGGAAGGTGGAGACCCCATCTCTTGGGCAGAAATCGTGGAGCTCTCATCTTGGGGGTAGGTAAGCTTCTTCCTTCTTCTATTTTGGATTTCAAAAAGGGGTTGGGTAATGGGAGAGATTGACCTAGATCTCTCTTGGAACCTAGGGAGTAGATGGAGCTTTAAAGCCAAGCTATGGTGGAGTTAGTTCACTCCATTAGGAGCTCTAATGTGAGGGTTCTCATTGCCATTTGGGAGATTTAAGGTTGGACCCTAAGGAGCTTAGGATAGAGTTTTCTAGAAGTCCTTGTGCCTTAAAAACCACTTGAAATGGGGTCCTTGGAAGGGAATCCTTCGGATTTTGGACCTGAAGGTGTGAGGGTTACATGTGATTTTAGACCTGCAAGAAACCCCCGAAACTACCTTCCGAGAAGGATTCTCGTGAAGGTCGGATTTACACTCGGATTCGATTTTCAAACCACATCCGCATCCGACCTTGGCAAAAATTGTCTGAGCCCCTGTGAAGCTCGGATTTACACTTGGATTCAGTTTTTCTGAAACCACATCTGCATCCGACCTTGACTAAAACTGTCCCGGTTTCCTAGGATTTACATGTGGTTGCAGAATTTGGGCATGAAACCACTCCTGCAACCACTTCGTCTCTGAAACCTTATACTTAAGTGTTTATGGGAGATCTTTTGGGGATCCGTTCCTTTCGCTCGTTTAACCTTATTCCACTCTTTGTATAGGTTAAAATATTCACTTTTGTGGCTTATTGCTTGATCGAGGCGACAAGCGATAAACTGGGTGCTTGGCATATACGTTGTGAGTGGGTTTGGTTGTTTGGGCTTGTTATTACTATTGCACTATATATTATGTACTCATTATAATTAATAAGCATGTGTGCGCATATTGCATAATTTTATATCTATTTGTTATAATGTTGATTGATAATGTTGTATCTTGATGGGCCTCGGTGCGGTGGGTACGTGCGGAACCCGAACTCTATAAACATTTATGAAGAAATTATGTTGAATGTCATGTTGAATTGTATGCGCGTGTCGTCGCTGTGTAACCGGCACTAAACCGGATGAAAAGTTGATGCGCCCGGATTACCTCTCGGGACGATAGGACTTGCATGTAGTATATTTGTGGCTAGGATTTCACACCCTTATGCTACGACCCTTACCAACAGGGGTTTAGGTGTTGGGTAATCGCAACCGGATTCGTGGAGGTGGGAGAGGCGATCATGGTAGTATTGGTTATCGGGGTCCGCCACCCAGTGGTCTTGGAGGCTTCGATCGGCGTAGGTCCCACGTGACAATTGAGGTTTCATTGTGGCGATAAGTTAAGTGACCCACAGTGTCTCCCGAGTTGTCACAGTAGCATATGCCATTGACTTAGTTGTTTGTTAGGTGGAAAAATGGACTTAACATGTGCATGCATCATTGGACTATGTGAATTGCGTGTTTGTGCATCCCCATCCCCTCACTGGCTCGGTGGAGCTAACCCCTCGTGCGCACATTTTTTTAGATTATGGTGCGGTGACGGATATCTCGCGGGACTTGGAGTTCAGCCCTCGGGATACGATGAGATCGGTGAGGAGGAACCGGAGGCCGTGTTTGAGGAACATGGCGACGGGTGTCCTTGCGATGATTGTGCCTACGGGCCGTGAGGATATTCGGGACTCGATCCCTTTTTGATTACTTTTGAGGCTAAGGCCTATGGTGAAATACTTACTGTAATACCATTTTTGATAGTTATTAGATGATCATTGGAAATGTAACTAATTACTGTATTTATCATCTAGCTTTGAACATCTTGTAACTATTCGATTTATACGCTTCCGCAATACTACTGATCCTTGGAATGTAATATTCCTCTTTTCTGCATTCTAATGTTACATTGTGTTAATATTGGATATGACTGTGCGTTGGGACACTGTGTCAGTGATCCGGGCGGTTTAGTAGGATGACACGCGTCGTCCTAGTCACCCTTTATATGATATTATATTCCTTATCTGGAATAGGGGCGTGACAATAGGCCCCAAGGACGTTTGAACTCATTACCTCTTATTTAAGGAGTTGGTCTTTTGCCAACTGAGCTAACCCCTTGGGGTGATCTCTTTCTTACTATTTGGAAAAAGAATGTTGGTTGATCGCACACTCCTACACCCAGACACAAGGGGGTGGTGAAATGACCACCACACCCCCATGTTGGATGCCTGTGCATGCCCCGCCTTGTTGTAGGTGTCACGCGACCAAGTAACATTCTCTCCTGATCCGGATCCTCTACTACCGAGCTGCCCCAACTGTCGTGCTATGCAAATACAAGAAGGTGCAAAATGACCGTCTTAGCCCAATTCGAGTAGGGGTACGTAAGACGGTCATTGCGTGCCTTGCTAAGTCTGTGCAGCTCGGCAGTAGAGGATCCAAATTGTTCTCTCCCCTATTGTCGTAACCCTAATTATGAGCCGCCTACCACCACTTCTCCTTCAATATCTCTCTCTCTCTCACTCTCTCACTCTCTCACATGGATTAGATATGGTTGTTTAGGTAAAGTATGAATTAACCTCATTCTAACCTCACCAATTTACGTGCCGTTTACGACACAATTCTCTCCCATTTTATACCTATTTTCATAGATATTCTCTTCCTCCCTGTCACAGAGCGGCTCCAAGCGTCCTAATCGTGAAAGCATAGTGAAAATTGGACCGTTTGCCATTAAAAGCCGCCTCAACTTTTTTTTTTTTCTTTCCAAATTTTCCCCACCTTCGGACCCCACTCATATATATATATTGGACATATCAACCATCGCTTCGTCTTCTTCTCTATCGATATGTCCAAACTGGAAAAACCCGACCCATCTCCCCTTCTTCTCCCTCAGCCTTTCATGGCCAATTACCCGTCCATCTTCTTCCCTTGTTCTTCGTCTTCAACCTCATCAGTATCAGTATCAGTATCAGCAGCAGCAGCTTCTTCTTCTCCGTTCTCTTCAAATATGGTAGACTCTTATACTTTTATAGACGTTCATGGCAATAACCCAAACCCAACTGGGTTCCAAGGATGGAAGAAGGAGCTGACGTCTTCGTCGTCCGATGTCTCACTTTCACAGCTAATTAGAAACGATTCTCAAGGTGGGGGGAGTTCTAATGGGTCATCTGAGGGTGAGAAGAAAACAGATAAAAAGAAAGGTGAAAAGAAGATTAGAAAACCCAGATATGCTTTTCAAACAAGGAGCCAAGTTGATATACTTGACGATGGTTACAGATGGAGGAAATACGGACAGAAGGCTGTGAAGAACAATAAATTTCCCAGGTTCGTTTTTCTTCTTCTTCTTCTTCTTTACTGCATAATAGCTATTCTGATCTATAGAGCCCCACCCACCTACCAACTATTATTGTTCAACTTTACTAAAAAACTAGATTTCCACTCCTCACTTATTAGATATATCAAAGATAATAAGTAAGCTTTCTAGTAAACAAGAGGGATAACCCTTCTTTATGTATTAATCATCTCTTAATATTTTATAAGTAATTAGATCGCCTATCCAGTATCAAACTCTTAAATTAGAACTTCAATTCACTCTTTCCTTGGTTCTCTCTTTCTCTCTACAAACAAAAATTCACATGGTTATCCTTTTATTGTAATTTTGATTTCCGAATGAGAATCACATATACACGAAACACAATGATTTACATGGCTCACTCAAAATAAGCTATGTTCATGGCCTAACGATAAAAGAACAAAAATTCCATTATTCTGATGAGGAAATTACAAAACCCTAACACTCATCCCATGAGATAACACGGTATATATATATATATATATATATATATATATATATATATATATATATATATATATATATATATATAGCATTTTGACGTGTTACGACTTAAAGAAACCCTAATCCCCAAAAGTACAAATTTCGTAACGACTTTAACTGATTAGAATGCTTAGAATGATTCCTTCCCAATAACATAACTCATTTAATCCTTGCCTATAACTTCTTAATAAACTTCCTTCATGCAATCTCTCTCTCTCTATCTACAAACAAAATTTCCTATGATTGCTTGAGCCAAGTAGTTTAGCTCTTCATTGTAGGAGAGACATTTGTAGATCATATTTATGCTTTATCACATATATGTATCCATATTCGCGAAGATAGCATTAGCAAGAGAAAAAAAATTTAAAATTTAAGATTATTACTAATGGTTTTCCTAAAATTGACTGGTTTTTATTATAGAACAACGATTGACAAAAGAAAAACGAATGACAATCACATCTACACGAAGAACAAATACTCACCTTACGAGATAACACCCTGTATATGGCATTTTGACTAGTTACAATTTAAAGAAACCCTAATCCCCAAAAGTGCAGACTTACCCACAATAAAATGACTCCAGATATCGAGGAAGAATCAACAGTACTAGTACGTCCTAGATTAAACTAAGATCAGGCTTTACCAATAACACAAAGTTCATCTTTGCTCTGCTTAAAACTGATTAGTTGAGTTATTTATTAATAAAGAACACAATAATGATAATATCATATTATGGTCTCTGGTTATCACAAATTAAGAATCAACTCATTGTGGAATTTGAAGTTGAAGACAAATTATGAGAACCAGAAATGATTGACCTCTTGGACTAAAGTCAAGTAATCATTTATTTGTACTACACTACCACCGTGATGCATGGGGAGAGATAGTTGGAAAGACCATTGTTTATTTACTTTGGACTTATACATTTATGGGAAAATGTTCTGAAGAAACAAGAACACCATATTTTTCGATCTAGTTCCTATTCTATTTTTTTGTTGAATTCAAAAATAGTTTTGAAGATGTTTAAGGACCCCATCATGATCATATCAAGGAAAGTGAATTAATTGATGAATTTATTTTGTTTGGTTTGCAGAAGTTACTATCGGTGCACACATCAAGGGTGCAATGTGAAGAAGCAAGTCCAACGCCTTTCCAAAGATGAAGGAATTGTTATCACTACATATGAAGGGATGCATACACATCCTATTGAGAAGTCTACTGACAACTTTGAACACATCTTGAATCAGATGCAAGTCTACACTGCTTTTTAACTCTCCTCTCCTCTCCTTCCTGTTTTTTTTTGTTCTTTTATTTGGGAATTAGGATTGTGGAGTTTATAACATTATAGTTTGATTAATTAGTACTTGTAAAGTTTGTGACATTAAGATTAATAATACTCAAACATGGAATAAACTTGTGCAATATTTAATAGATCCAGATATATGTAACCAAATTATAAAATAAAAAAAAATAAAAAAACAATAAATGAATTGGAATTATAATTTTTTTGGGGGGGGGGGGGGGGGGCCAGCAAAGGTATCTAAATGGCAGCTCATTTGGATAAGCTTATCCGAATGGCCCAATTATCTGCCATGTGGGGCAAATGAGACCCACATTTTGTAAATGGTTAGATCACTGCCTGCATGTTAGGTTTTATCTTAATTGGGATTTGCCAAATGAAAAAAATAAATGTTTTTTGTCCTCCGGAGGTAGCCACCTATTTCCCAGACTAACCAATCGATCGATGGATGTCCTCAACAATATCGTAAATGATGATTGAATCGCTGATGCGTTTCATCGACTAAGTAATCGAGGTTCTCAAAACCTCTGGGCCTCTACGAACTAGAGGTAGAGGCACTAGCTAGCGTCTGGGCCAATGAGGAAGCACGCTTAGGTGTCTACCCAAGGGGCAGAGGAGTCATTTCAAGATGCCCTATATTGAGAGAGCGTAGAAAACATCACCGAGTAGAGATCTTTTTCAAATATATAAAAGGATGCCTAAACATGCATTGGATGGGATTTGAGTGAATTTGAATCTGAAATTCAACATATGGCTGATTGATAAGGTATATACAACTAATCCAATGGTCAGTTGGCAATTAAAACTATCCATATGGCTTAAAAAATGATGGACTATTTGGATAATTTATTCAAAAAGTTCTGGGGAATATTAATGATATGTAGAAGATTATCTATGTATATATTTGCCATGAAAATTAACAAAAAATGCCCTTTAAATATTAATCGAGTACGTAATTCCTTTTTCTTTTTTTTTTAATATCAACAAAAATAATTTTTTTTTGGCTATTCTGATTTTTAATTTCACAACTTAATTTGTTACCCTAGGCCTAGGACTAATATTTATCTTTGGTTTAAAGTTATCTTCTGAGCGAGACTCGTGAATCGTGAGTTGGTGGGACTTTCCTCTCTTTTTAAGTTATTCTCTCGCAAAGAAAAACTAGATGAGAATCTTCTCGAGGACACTTTTAATGAGACAGGAGACCCCTTCCTAATATTTATGGACAAACTTAAGAGACCCCCTTCCCCTCCCATCAAGGAGCTCCCTCAAAGTAGGGCATTGGATAAAATGCCCTAAGTGTAGTTTTCGGATCAGGATCGTCTTCAGGGAGGCGTGTGCCCAAGGTGCTGCCAGGGGGCATCCAACGGTTGAGCTATACCGCACACATCTTAGCTCACGCCTAAGGATATGTGCGGCACGGCTCAACGGCTGGCAACACCCTGAGCGTGCTGGGCTCCCTAGAGACGAGTTAAATTCGTAGTTTTCTTTGTAACCACCTCCTCCCACCTCTCTTTCTCTTTCATCCTTTATATATTATAAAATTAGGGAAAGAGAATGATACTTGGTCGTGTGCAACACGCAACCCCTGCGCCCAAACACAAAGCCTCGCAAAATGACCGTCACACCTTCAGAGATTTTCGTCTTTTCATGGGGTTCACGGTGGTCATCGCTCGGCCATGTGTCTAGGCGTAGGGGCCACATGGGACACACGACCAGGTAATGCTCTTTCTCATAATAAAATCATAATATTAATAAAAAATAGGAGTAGTGTTCTCTATTCGGGAGCATGGCTCCTACGCTTACTTGAGACCCAATTAACACCCCTTTTTGGTTCACTTTATGACGTCAGGGAGATCATTTTACAGGGAAAAAGAGAGACAAACACAAGGGTGTAGGAACGGGAACCATGCTCTTGGACAGGAAACTTTCTTTTACAAAAATATTATCTATTGAATAAAGATAAAAGAAAATTAGGGGAAATCAATGTAATAAGATGATTGGAAGGCCCAATAATGTGATTAACCTAGCAGCTCCAAAGGGAGGTTAAACAAAACCCAAATCAAGTGAAGAACCATAGATGACTCTAATTTGATTATCCCCATAAAAGTAACACTAGATTATGAGATACAAGTCAAGAGGTATTCAGCTGAAGTAGATTATGAACTACAAGTCAAGTGGTTTACCCTGATGTTTCAATCTGCCACTTTGCCAACTCTGAAACTGTGATTTGTTAATTAAGGATGCCTAGAATAGTATAAGCCAGAGAACGGTTTAAAAAAGAGTTGAGGTTAGACGCATGGAGAGAACGTGGCGACCTTCTTGGCCAGAAAATAAAAACGTTTTCTTTCTGAGACTTGATGACGCGCGGTTGTAAATTGTAATACCTACCAATTTCTATTATGAAACTCTCGAAGCACACGAACAAGGAGAGAGAGAGAGAGAGGTGGGTTCGAAATTTTGCTGCTACACTTGTAGTCGTGTTGTCGAGATACAACAAGATGGGGAATGGCCACCTTACCCCTGCCCGGTGTCTTGGCAGCACGGTCCTGTCGGGCAGCTGAACAGTAGAGGATATGAAGAAAGTTGTTAACTCGCATTGTTCTTTTGGGACTCCCAATCCATAAACGAGTCTTCGTGAACAGCCGGAGTCTCATATCTCTCATGTCCAGTGTCACAAACTTCAGAGCATGGTGATGGTGTTAGGGTTTAGGGTTTAGGGTTTAAGCACAAAGTTGCTTAAAGCATTACACCCTGAGTATCTAGTTTGGAATACCCATACTGCTGCCTCCAGCTAGCATTTATAAGAATACTAGGGTTTAGGTCAGATGGACTAATTACTAGATTGCCCCTTACAGCCTGAGACATAATACATGTAGGATTATATTAGAACATAGGAATGGATATTACACCAATACCCTTACAGATGGGTCATCCACTGGGTAGGCATTCTCATATCTTTTGCCTCTCTATGTTTATGGTCATCTTGGTGGCCTCACGAGTAGCCCATGGATCAAGTATCCTTGATTGCCGGGAGCTCTTAAATTGTGGTCATTCTTGATTCTTCACCCCATTGTCTACTCGATTCTTAGAATTTTCATGAAATCAGAAATGGAATCTCTGGATCCAGATCGTCTACGGCGCAGCTGCCCGTCCTGCCTGTGTTGCGCAGACACAGTGCCACGCAAAGACTGCCTTACCCCCACTAGGGCAAGGGTAAAGCAGTCTTTGCGTGCGGCCCTATGTCTACGCAGCACAGGCAAGACGGGCAGATGCTCCGTAGACGATCCAAATCCTGGAATCTCTAGAGCAAGAGAGGGCAGTGCAAGAGTTGAAGTGATCCCTGACATCATCACTTGACGGGGGACCAACTAACGGACAAAATTTTGCTACTACACTAGTAGCGGGAATGTTCCTGCTATAAGGCTGACAACCAAGGAAATGGGATCTTAAGAGGTATATTTTAGAAAATACTAAAACCTAGGAGGGTATTTATGAACCAAAGGAGAAGTGAATTATTTTATTTCTCTTTTTTTTTGGGTGAACAATTATTCTATTTCCTTGGCTGCTAAC
Source organism: Telopea speciosissima (assembly GCF_018873765.1). Taxonomy (NCBI): domain Eukaryota; kingdom Viridiplantae; phylum Streptophyta; class Magnoliopsida; order Proteales; family Proteaceae; genus Telopea; species Telopea speciosissima. Next base: position 3,725,762 of record NC_057923.1, read on the forward strand.
CTTGTAGCTGGAACATTCCTGCTAGAAGTGTAGCAGCAAAATTTTTCCTCAAGTAACGGGTTGGGTTTGTAACAAAAGAATTAACAGATGTGGGTTTGCTGATTTCTTTGAGTTTGCTTCTTTTGAGGGTTTTTACTGTTTGTTTTGAGATTGATTTGGTCTTCATCCTAGTATGGGGAACATTCCAAGGTAATCAGAAAAGTGCATCAAACCCATTCTGTAAACGAACTGTGGAACTTACACAGTTGCATAAGAAGGCATTTTTGGGTGGCACAAATAACTGTCATGTGTTCATTTAATGGTGACCTAAATTTAGTGGATAGATAAACCTCAATGTCCTGATATTGACATATCCAATCTCAGCTCAAAAGGAGTTTGTTTAGTGACAAAATAGAGCTTTAAGAAATTAGGACTATATCTCTCCAAAATTTCAGCAACATTTGAAAGCTAGGGGACGTTACATCTAAGCGAATAAACCAATTTGGTTATAATAAGAAGTTCCCTTAATAAAATGGAGGATTTGGACTGTACAGGAATGAACACACTTGCATTGTGTAAAAGTCAGCTAAGAGTGTATTTAGAACTGGAGTCAAAGACCGAAACGAACAATTTAAAACGAATTGAACTAAACTGAATCGAAAAGATTTGATTCGATTTTAAAAAGTAAAATTTCATTCGGTTCAGTTTTGGTTCTGGACTAACAACCCTTGATTTTGAACCTTCGATCCTTTTGGTCAGCTTATGATTCACGGAACTTTCACTTTTAAAGAGTAACAACTCACAACCGTTTATTTTACTCCGAATTAAATGCGAGTTGTGAAGTTGTGATCTTTAATTTGGAGTAAAAGTGTCGTGCTGCACCACTGCACGGTCTTTACTGAAAGAGCCAATCTCCAATTTCTCAGCAAAAGCTCCCTTGGCTTTGGTTGCAACAATCAAACTACCAACATTGGAAGGTCGAATGCACTTCTGCTCAAGAAATCTGTAATCGTAGTGTGTCTTAGGGTTTTCATTTTTCAGTATTCATCGTCTACATTAGGTTTTTTTTTTTTGTTTCAACGGTTTCCTTTCCTACCTCTCCGGCACAACAACTTCCAGTGTGACTGTATTCGTGTCCTGAGGGTACAACCAGGTTGCGGCTGATAATGGACGGGGAGGAGTTGACGGAGCAAGAGACTGCTTTGTATGATCGCCAGATTCGTGTATGGGGTGTCGATGCGCAGAGAAGGTCTGTCGGCTGTATCCCCCTCCTGGCTCTCTCCCTTTCTATTGTTATTTTATTGGTTTATTAAATTCTGTGCTTATCAAGGTTGGTAGATTTAAAATCGACCCCTTTGTCTGTTCTGAATGTCATCGATGTCCACTGACAGGTTGAGCAAATCTCGTATTTTGGTTAGCGGAATGAAAGGGTCAGTTGTTGAGGTAGTTCTCCGATTTCTGGATGTCATATTCATACTGTTGCTGCTGTTGTTTCTTTAATTTTTTGGAGTGGAGTTCAAATTCAAATATGAAGCGTAAGCGAATGAAAACTTATCAAGAAACTGAAATTGCATATATTTATATAAGCTGCTGAACCCCTTTTTCTGGATGTCATATTCATATTGTTGTTGTTGTTATTTGGATTTTTGGAGTATAGTTCAAATTCAACTATGAAGCGTAAGCGAATGTGGGAGCATAGGATGGTATACTATATTTATCAAGAAACTGAAATTGCATATATTTTTATGAGCTTCAAAGCTAGTTGTTCAATTTTAAACCATTCAGCTCCAATTACACACAATTGGAAGCTTGACCATAATCCATGGAGCTAGATACACATGAATGGTGGTATAGAAGATATTCCACTCAGGATGGTTTAGGAATAATAGGGCTATTTGATGAATCGTTAAGTCCTGATTCCTGATGCTCTCTACACGAGCGCAATATGCCTGTCCACAAATCGGTTTACAGAGCTGTGATAGGTTGGTCGCTCTTGCAGCATTTCGTGTAAGGAATTTGACCAGTCTTGTAATGAATGAAAAGAAAAACCTCATAATTGCTTAATTCCATTTTTCTTCATGTTGGAAAAAACTCATTTGAGTGGCCGCTTTGCTGCCCCGTGGGATGATGCTGTGGCAATTTTGACCGTAGGGTAGGTTATTGGTAGTAAATGGTTTGGATTAGCCATGTATCAAATTCCAGAGCCTAGTTTAATCAAATACCCTCCTGTGTACTGGCGTGGTTTGTCGACAAAATGAAACAGCATGTGAAACACAAATGAGAGATGTGATATGGTTGTTGTGTTGTTCATGCACTGGTTCTTATTTCTATACTTAAAATGTATGATAGTTTTTTATGTTATTTTGTCTGAGAAATGGTGTATTTTAGACAATACTCATTGAGCTATTTATCATTGCCGCAGTTTTGCAAGAACATTGTTCTTGCTGGAATTGGTAGTTTGACCCTGATGGATAACAGGCTGGTCACAGAAGATGCCCTTTCTGCAAACTTCTTAATTCCTCCTGATGATAATATGTACAGTGGGCATTCTCTTGCTGAACTTTGCCGTGATTCCTTGAGAGATTTCAATCCAATGGTCCATGTTTCTGTAGAGAAAGGTGAGTATCTACCATACCTTATGTGATTTTATTTTTAATTTTTGATCAGTCAAACCCAACTATGAGATTATACACTGTAATCTTCCATTCTTGAATAAAACCAAGAAGCTTGTATAAAATGTTTCTAAATGGATCTGATGTCGGACTGTTCTAGCTTCCGTCCTGGCTGTTGGTTGACATGGCAGTCTAACAATATGACAATCAAGTCCTACATATTTTTATTGTTATATTAGTTGAAAAAGGGTATGCTCAAGTCCAACATTTTAGCACAAGAAATATTCCTGTTTATAGTGATCAAGGGACTAGGTTAAAGTGGTGAAGGTCTTGATTTCAAATATTGTCATGATTATGTTTCTATAAAATAATTTTTTACATGGCATTCTGGCTAACTAACCCAAGGTTGGCAGTCAAACCGTCTGATCAAAATTATCCAAATATTTAGATTTTGGGACGTTTTATTGACGAGTCAATGATTTTCAAAGGAAACCTCTGTGCCTAGAGATATACAGGCCATCCAGGCCTAGTGATCAACCGTTCAGGCCTAGTTGTCTTATCTAAGGCTCAACAATCCTGGACTAATCTTTTTTGTTGTATTGATGATCTCTTGAACCTTAGGTAGTTTGAATAGGCTGTAAATTAACTGCATGACTTCTTGGAATCTTTTTACATTGTTATGGTGAGTCCTATAATTGATGAATATTGAATTTTTATATTAATAGGTATACTGAGGTTTTCGAATAATCCCCAACTTCCCCCCATTCTCTCTCTTATTTTCTCCTTCTCTATTGCTTCTTCCTTCTGGTGCTTAGATAATATGTTCAAATTTGTTGGATATGGAATGCCATTTTCAGGCCGTTAAATTGTATATTTGGTATGCAATAAATTCCAACTTCTATTCTCACAGGTGATTTGTTGAGCTTTGATGAAGATTTCTATGACAAGTTCGATGCTGTAGTTGTCAGTTGTTCTTCCTTTACAACCAAAGTAAAATCTACGTTCTTCTTTATTAGTATAAATTTCACAGCCAGCATCTGCAGTACTTGATGATAATATTTTGTTTATTTATTTATCTTTTGCATTTCTTATGAACAACTTTCAAATGTCACTTACTCTCTCTTACTATATGATTCCATTTCAGAAGACAATCAATGAAAAATGTCGGAGGAGACCTAAGCGGATTGCTTTTTATACTGTTGATTGTAGAGATGCATGTGGTGAAATATTTGTTGATTTGCAGAAATATGACCATAAGCAGGTGCTCCTCTTCATTTTTGTTTCTGTTTTTAGTTTTTAGCTATGTGTTTTTTGTTTTTGTTCTTATGGTTTATGCTCCCTTAGTTGTGACTTTTAGTATAGATTAGGGGACAGTTGCATTTTACCTTCGCTAACAAATGTAGATTCAGCAGAAAAAAGGAACTGTTAACAGCTTTAGCATTTTGCTGAAACTTTAAAATTTGTTCGCTATTGTTTTGGATAATATTATGTTTATGATAATCCTTCTGGTTTTGAATTGTTTTTTTTTTTTTGTTTCTTGTCTTGAATTAGTGTGGTACATAAAATGTCTTGCTTTAAAACAGTGTATTTTTTTATAAGAGGAATTTTATAATAAAAAGGGTAATTTACACATACCACCCCTGAGGTTTGATGAAAGGATAATTTTACCCCCCAATTTTGAAAAATTCTGTGTAGCCCCCTGAGGTTTGCAAACAGTAACAAATAAGCCCATTCCGTCAGTTCATGACTAACAGTGTTAAAAATAAGAGGTGAACTGATGGAATTGCCCTTGCAAAAAAAGAAGAAAAAAAAAAAACCTGCAACTCATCTCCCCCAAATCGATTGGGGAAGATGAGTTGCAGGTTTCAAAACCCTTTCAACCCTTAAGGAATTTAGGGTTTCAAATTGGGTAAAAATCCCAAATCAAAACCCTTTTGCGCACCTGCCAAAATCTTCCAAGAGTTGGCAAACCTGCTGTCTTTCTAAAATCCAGAACGATAACATCTCTTTCCTCCAAGTTTCATTATTGGAAGACGAGCTTATACCGATAACTGTGGGATGAAATCTCTATTGGGTAATTCGTGCACTCTTGGAAGTGCACACAGTTAAATCGATGGGGATACCTACCGATCCATAACTCATCGTCTCTCCTCTTCCTACTTTCAGATTTTCTGTTTTGTTATCAGTCTCCGCTTCCTTTCAAATCTTTGCTAACCTCAACAAATCATAGCTACTTCGAAGAAACCCCGATTGGATTCTTTATAGGCCCTTCTTTTCTTTTTATTTATTCCTCAATTGCAGATCACTCTATAGTCTTTATAGATGGAATTCTGGTTCATTGTGCAGCATTTCAAAGCTCAACCCATTTGGGTTCGTTTCTTATCTTTTCTGGGTCTCTTCTGTTTGTCAAAATTCACCTTGATGCTTCTTCGTTGGGTTTACGTTTCTTTTCTCATACCTGGTAAGAATCTCAAGAAATATGGGTCGTGGGCTCTCGTGACGGCACCCACTGACGGCATTGGGAAGGGTTTCGCCTTCCAATTGGCACGGAAGGGACTCAACTTGGTTCTGGTGGGTCGCAATCCTGATAAGTTGAAGAACGTTTCGGATGCCATCAAGGCGAAGTTTGGGAAAACCCAGATCAAGAATGTGGTGGTTGATTTCTCCGGTGACCTTTCCGAGGGGATACGTCGGATTGAGGAAGCCATTGAAGGTCTGGATGTTGGCGTTCTCATTAACAACGTCGGTGTTTCCTATCCCTACGTGAGGTTCTTTCAGGAAGTGGATGAAGAGCTGATGAAGAATCTGGTTCATATCAACATTGAAGGCACCACCAAGGTTATGCAGGCACTGCTCCCCGGTATGCTTAAGAGGAAGAAAGGCGCAATCGTCAATATCGGTTCGGGGGCAGCCGTTATTATACCTTCCGATCCTCTTTATGCTGTTTATGCTGCTACGAAAGCGTAAGTGTTTGTTTTTTCCTCATTTTGTTGTTTTCTGAAACTTCTGGCTCTTTTTGCCATGAGTTTCATGAGGAAGCAAAACTAGTGGTAAGCTACACCTATATTTGCGCTACTGATTTTTGCAAGGGGGAGGAGACTTTTGTGCCTAATGATAGGATTTGAACTGGTTTGGGGAAGATGAGTTGCAGGTTTTTTTTTCTTTTTTTGCAAGGGCAATTCCATCAGTTCACCTCTTATTTTTAACACTGTTAGTCATGAACTGACGGAATGGGCTTATTTGTTACTGTTTGCAAACCTCGAGGGGGTACGCAGAATTTTTCAAAACTGGGGTAAAATTATCCTTTCATCAAACCTCAGGGGTGGTATGTGTAAATTACCCTAAAAAAAACTACAATAAGCAGCTGGACATCAAATACTACACCGTATGACGGTGAACTACTCTGAAGACAATGTTTAGGGTTTACTGCACACCGTTTGGCAAAATAATCTACCAACTCATAAACAGCCCTTGGATTCCATTGGAATGAGCAATCCGTCCATGTAAGGTGCCGGATGAATTTATTAAGGATCTTTACACCTCAAATGGCTCCTATGAAGTGTTAGTGATCAGAGCAATGACGTTCTGGACTCTGAAGTTTCCTTCCGCAATCATTCTGTCATAACCACTTTGAAGGACGAGACCCAAATCAGCTTTCAGATATTTTAGCTAACCAGGAACCAGAAAGGCACATAAGCTTAGACTTATACATTTAGCTAGACAAGCTGACCAAAGACAACCATTATTCAAAATGAATTTTGGAATCAATTGATCTGTACCAATCACTGTGCAGTGAATGCTTGCAGATCTGATAGCTTATCAAATGTTTGCTCGTATTTGTTTGTTTATTGTATGCTAAAATACTTGTGGTTTGTATGAATTCAGTTATGACTCCTTCAGATAAGCTGGATTTTCAGCTTTTTTGGTTCATTCCTTCTGTCACACATTGTTGACATAAACAGACATAAAATAACTAATGCTACTATGCTTCTTTTTGCAGAAGAAGCCTGATGATACCATTGAATGTCAATTACAATATCCGAGTTTAGAGGTACACAATCAGATGTTCATATTTCATTTGAATGTTTTTTTTGTTTTTTTTATTAAGCATTTCCATTTAGCAGTTTTTAATCACCATCAAATCAGCTCAGTGAAGCCTTTTTCCCTACTAAATGGGTTGGCTACATGGATCCCTTTTTGCCATTCAAGTCTGTTTAAATCTATATTTGTTGTCCTGGATCCATTTGTATAAATTTATCACAATTATTTTCAGCAAAGCTCATCCTATGCTATTGGCCTGAATCCCCATCTATGTGCCTGCACATGTACCATACTCTAACCAGTACTGTGCACTCTCCCATTTCCTAGAAATTGCAAAGCCCTGTTTTTCCACTGGACAAATTCCATCTGGGTTGAAACTTGACATGTGAACCGGGGACCTAGTGGTCTATCTGTCCCATCTAATCATGCCTTTTGTGTCAAAATTCCATCGGGGTTGAAACTTGACATGTGAGCTGTGGACTAGTGGTCTACCTCTCTCCATGGCTGTGGATAGACTTTTTGCTCTGCATTTTTATAGTGATAGAATTTCCCTTACGTGGGTTACTATTCTCACATACAAGGAATACACAAATTTGAGAAACATAAGTGAGGGCCTTGACTTTCTTTGCATTCTCTTTAGCCACTCATTTTGGTTTCTCCCTACTTTCCCAAAGAACATAACTGAACATTGACAAGATTACCAACGTGGAACAATTTTGGTTAATTGCCTAACCTACTTGTGACATGTATGTAGCTGTAATGTTTGCCATTGAGCTATATTCCATGAATGTCTAGAATGCCACTACTTAGATTCAAATTTAGTAGAGTTTTGTCCTATGATGTTTTGGTTGCTGATGAATTGTATTCAACTCCTACGTTTATCTAATGGCAGGAAGCAGTTACAGCACCTTGGAGATCACTCCCCAAGAAAGTGACGAAGCTTTACTATGCCATGAGAGGTTCGTGATTATTTGCTTACTTCTCAATTCCGATGCTCTGAACATGGGTAGTGGAGTCTCTCTGTACCAAATATGGAGTGAGTTTGTTTATTAACTTCTTAGTTCCCTCATCAACTCTCGTGACTTCGTCTGATCCACGTGATTCCATCTTTCTCCCTGTGTTGAACTCCAGAATTTGGGATGCAACTAAACATCATATTTCCTTCTTTGGTATAACTTAGTGTATGAACCCAAACTGCCGAAGACCAAAATTCTAACCGAAACAAGAAGGCATGAGGGATGAAACCATGCTTTTCTTTATTTCCCCCTTCCTTTTCCACCTGGCCCCCAGGGGAAGGGTGTATGCCCTAAAAGAAAAGGTGGAAATTCTTCAACTTTCATGATGGAATTTGGTCATAAAACGCGAGAGAGAGAGAGAGGGGGGGGGGAATCACCCCCTATCAACTGTTCCCTTTGAATGTATATTTGATTTTCTATTCATGGCGGACTGATGAGGGCAAATGCCCCTCCCATTTTATCCATACATACTTTACATCCATACATATTGCCTCGTCTAAATTTCTCACTTGAACTACAATCTGATCTTAGTCAACCTCAATGATGGCCTATCGTTTAGTAAACTTTTTTACTTATTATTGTTTTATCTTAACTAATTTTGTTGTTCACAAAATAGCCTAAAGTGAAGGAATCTTTGCCTCTTTTTTTTTTTTTTTTTTTTTTTGGGGTAGGGGGGAGATTAAGCTATTGTACTTCGCTATTTGATATAGCATTTCAATGAGAATTTATGTTGGATAGGTTTGTTGCTGGCTTACCCTGAGCCCTAGTGTCCAGAGACACATCCCTCTCTTTTCACCCTATAGGATTCCACCATATTACCTCATAAGCTCAGTAAGAAACTTGAATGATTCTGAGGGTAGGATATTTTGGGATGATCACTGCTTTTTCCCTCCTAGTAATTAAGGTTGGTTGTTGTTTACTAGTTAACAGAGTTGAATTTGGCATTTGTAAATTCTGACTAGTGCCTAATCCAATGTAATCCTTGCTTTTGATGGTTCCCCCTTCTCCCGAGAAAAATGCTGTCTCCATTCTTGCATGTGCAGCTGTCCATGCCACAAATCTAAATGCTTTTCTGATGACTAATTTAGGAGGTCACCAGAATTTGAATAAGATAGAAATCCTCTTGAATCAGTCAACAGGTCAAATTTGTGTCTTTTAGCAGGTGGCAGTAGATGCATTGCACCTATTTTGCTACCTGTCTACATCCAAATTGATTTAAGACTCCAGAGCCGTCTGATGCAGATCCTAGCCTCCTCGAATTGAAAAAGCCACCCTAAACCTAGGGTTTTAGTAGGAGCCTTAGTTTAGTTTATTTCTATACTTAGTTTTTATTTTGTGTTTTTAATTGAACCGGTTTAAATTGGTTGCGTCCAATTGGTTCAATTGGTCTAATTTAAGTGAAGTGATCCTATTGGCTAAGAGGGTCTTATATCCTATTGGCTAGTAGGGAATCTTCTTTTATTTTAAGTAGTTAAGTTGTTTTTAAGTCATTAGGGGTAGATAAGTCTTTTTCTTTAAGTTTTTAAGTTGTTTTTAAATTGGTCCACCTCTCCACGATTTAAGTGAGAGATTTGATTTGTAATAGAGTTAGGAATAAGGCCTTTGGCCTCTTATTTAATAAGAATCGTGGAAGAGGCTCCCCCCACCTATTATGTTTTAAAAATCGTGGACTGCTGTTGGCTTTTGCTGCTGCTGCTTCTCTTCTCAGAGAATTGCCTTGTGAGTAGTATCAAGGTGGCCTTGTGAGTAATATCAAGGTGAGGGCTGGTGGACTCCGGTGACTCCTTGCATCTTGTAGATTGGGAGGTCCTTCTTTTTCTTCAATCAAGTTTCTCCAAGCTGCTATTGAAGAACTTGCATATTCCAGTAAGTATTTTACAGTTTATTCATCCCCTTCTTCTCCTAATCTTCTACAGCCTACCCTAACGTCCCCCCTTCTATTTTATTTGAATTTTCTTAACCCTAGTTCACTTACAGCCTTAACCATCCATTAAAATCCATCCAATTTTTAATCACAGCATCCTTGCATCCATCCCTACACTCGATCTCAGTTGCAGCCTCAACTGTCCATTGAAAAACCCTAATTCCCTCCATCACCATTAAAACCTAAAACCCAAAAGCTTACCTAGACCTAACCAGCCTACAGAATCTAACCCTATTACACTCGAACCTTCCCCATACTGCCCTTATCACTCGGCCAGAACCCCTGTCCAGAATTCCCCCTCCCAACCCTAAATTGATATCTTTTCCTAAAACCTAAATCCCAAAACCCTAACCCTAGAATTTCAGAATTTTAATTTTCTATTTAAACCTAGTTAAAACCTATATCATTAGCTTCCTTTTGACCTGCACATCAATTACTAAATAATACCCTAGCTCCAACTCCTAGTCCTAAGCCTAATTCTGCCCTAATTAGCCTAAGTTGTCCCAATCGGCCAGCCTTTGTGTGTGACCCTGTTACCCTGGCTCCTAGTGGGATTACTCCTACCTAGGACTACATCAAATTGGTATCAGAGCCATGGCTGACCATGGCAATCCAACCCCAAACACCAATCTGCCCCCCCACCTAATCCCATGACAGTAATCATGGATATGCTGCAGAAACTTAATGACAAAGTGACACGATTGGAAGAAAGGCAAGCTGTGCCTCTTGTAAGCAACCCTCTATATGTAGAGGAGGACAGATTCCAAGTGCATTCTGAAGTACACAGAACTCTGGGAAGGGATGAATATCGTAGAGATCATCCCAGACGTCAAAGGGACCACAGAGATCATTCCAGACACGACAGGGATTACAGAGACCGACGTAGACTTGATAGAGATGACTACAGAGAAGATAGGGACAGAACTGCAGAAGCACCTCGAAGACCTAACTTTGAGGAATACATGAGATCCTACTTCACTGGAGATGAAGCTACTAATAGGAGGTACGATACACAGAAGGTCAAACTAGAGCTAAAGGAGTATAATGGGCATGGTGATCCACAGGTATTCTATGACTGGCTTGCTGCCCTGGATGATTAGTTTGACTAGTATGACTTGCCTGAAGATCGAAAGATGAGATTGGCACGTACCAAACTGATTGGCCCTGCTCGAGAATGGTGGCGAAAGACAGAGAGAGATATGGAACGTGAAGGTAATGCACCTACTAACTGGGAGGATATGAAGTATGATTTGAAAGAGAAATACTTGCCCAAACATTACAGAGCCCAGATGCAAGATCAACTTAACTCCCTACGGCAAGGGACTATGACTGTCGCTGAGTACATGCAACAGTTCGATGCTCTTTCTTCTCGTACTGACACCGGGGAAAGTAATGCTCAGATACTGTCTCGATTTCGGTTGGGATTGAGATCAGACATTATTAAAGCTATTGGAGTTGTTGACGTTCTGGACATCAAGGACTGTTTCGAGAAGGCATTGAAGGCTGAAGAATTATTGGCTGGAAATAGAAGATTTGATTCCTCCATTGAAGGTACCAACATAACTTTGTCAGCATTCAATTCTACTACCACTGGTCACAATCGAGCTGGAAATTCTACTGCTGGTTCTACTCGATCAGGCTACTCTGTTGGTAGTTCTTCCCGCCCTACAACCCCTCCACGTGCTGATCATAAAGGTAAAGCTCCCATGGACAGCAATGAACCCCACAAGTGTTTCCACTGCAATGAGCTTGGGCACTATGCCAAAGATTGCCCACAAAAGCATAGACCTGTTCATGTGGCTGCCAAGGCAGAGGAAACCCCTGAAGGGCACGATGAGCAAAATATATATGCACTACCCCCTGATAGTGATGAAGACTTAGAATGTTACCTTGAAGATATAGATGGTGGTGCTCGAGGTGTCCATACGATTGCTCCAGTTCTCATGGATGATGTGGTTGATTGTGACGAGGTAATTGGGAACATTTCACAGGGAGACAATGACAAGCAAGTTGCTGTTCTTGAAGAAGTGGGGCTGAATGAGAAGGTTATCAATATTGAAGACCCTATGGAGGTTGAACACATTGACTTTGTGATGCCCCTTGGTTCTTCGAAGAGAAGGCCCCACAACTTGAAGACCATATTCCCACTGTTCTAACCTCAACAGAATTCTGCCAAGGAAGTGTTGAAGCTGCTGCCCACATGTTGCTTCCTCCTCCTCATCACAAGGTTCGTGGACGAATTTCTTCAGACAAGCATAGTACTTGGACTCCCACTCATGATGTCAACAAACTCAGCCCCAAGTTGCCAGAGTGTTGCATGGATTTCACCCATTCATCGGAGATGAATGTTTCTAAGTCGGGGAGAGTTGATGCAGATCCTAGCCTCCTCGAATTGAAGAAGTCACCCTAAACCTAGGGTTTTAGTAGGAGCCTTGGTTTAGTTTATTTCTATACTTAGTTTTTATTTTGTGTTTTTAATTGAACCGGTTTAAATTGGTTGCATCCAATTGGTTCAATTGGTCTAATTTAAGTGAAGTGATCCTATTGGCTAAGAGGTTCTTATATCCTATTGGCTAGTAGGGAATTTTCTTTTATTTTAAGTAGCTAAGTTGTTTTTAAATCATTAGGGGTAGATAAATCTTTTTCTTTAAGTTTTTAAGTTGTTTTTGAATTGATCCACCTCTCCATGATTTAAGTGAGAGATTTGATTTGTAATAGAGTTAGGAATAAGGCCTTTGGCCTCTTATTTAATAAGAATCGTGGGAGAGGCACCCCCCACCTATTATGTTTTAAAAATCGTGGACTGCTGTTGGCTTTTGCTGCTGCTGCTTCTCTTCTCAGAGAATTGCCTTGTGAGTAGAATCAAGGTGGCCTTATGAGTAATATCAAGGTGAGGGCTGGTGGACTCTGGCGACTCCTTGCATCTTGTAGATCGGGAGGTCCTTCTTCTTCTTCAATCAAGTTTCTCCAAGCTGCCATTGAAGAACCTGCATATTCCAGTAAGTATTTTACAGTTTATTCATCCCCTTCTTCTCCTAATCCTCTACAGCCTACCCTAACATCCCCCCTTCTATTTTATTTGAATTTTCTGAATCCTAGTTCACTTACAGCCTTAACCATCCATTAAAATCCATCCAATTTTTAATCTCAGCATCCTTGCATCCATCCCTACACTCGATCTCAGTTGCAGCCTCAACTGTCCATTGAAAAACCCTAATTCCCTCCATCACCATTAAGACCAAAAACCCTAAAGCTTACCTAGACTTAACCAGCCTACAGAATCTAACCCTATTACACTCGAACCTTCCCCATACTGTCCTTATCACTCGGCCAGAACCCCTGTCCAGAATTCCCCCTCCCAACCCTAAATTGATATCTTTTCCTAAAACCTAAAACCCGAAACCCTAACCCTAGAATTTCAGAATTTTAATTTTCTATTTAAACCTAGTTAAAACCTATATCATTAGCTTCCTTTTGACCTGCACATCATTACTACATAGAACCCTAGCTCCAACTCCTAGTCCTAAGCCTAATTCTGCCTTAATTAGCCTAAGCTGTCCCAATCGGCCAGCCTTTGTGTGTGACCCCGTTACCCTTGCTCCTAGTGGGATTACTCCTACCTAGGACTACATCACCGTCAACCTGGCAAGCTATGGTAGGTCTGAAATGATAGCAACTTGCAATCTTGATGCTTTTTTTTACATAACTTTTTGATTTCTACGAAGAAATAACTTATCCATGTCTTTTCATATTTTTTTATAGTGATAGAAAGGTTTGAAGAGTCTGAGGGTCGTAATCCTGGTGAAGTCTCAGTTTCAGATCTCCCTAGTGTTTTGAAGATGAGAAACGAACTCTGCAAGGCACAGGTGGGTGTTTTGGCTGTATTTTGATTGCTTTCGATAAAATGTATGCATATTCTAATACCATACAGCCTCTACGAAATGTGGCAGTTATTGAATGAATCCCATATACCAGATGGTCTTCTAGAAAGATTGCTGCTGGCAGGTACAAGTGAATACCCTCCGGTGTGTGCAATCATTGGGGGAATTCTTGGCCAGGTACCAACTGCAAATCATGTTGTTCTGCTGCCAAAGGTTCAAACTTTTTTTTTTTTGGCTACAATTTGATGTTGGTGCATGTGAATTTAATAGGAGGTCATTAAAGCAATATCAGGTAAAGGTGATCCTCTCAAGAATTTCTTCTTCTTTGATGCCATTGATGGCAAAGGAATAATAGAGGACATATCGACTCCAGCCACTGGATGCTGAGCATCTTTGATCAGAGAAACTTAGAGCTATTTTGATGTAGAGACTATGATGGGATTCAGCATTTATATGATAGTTCAACTGCAGGAATTCCACTTTTAAATTATAGATTTGTCTGTATTTGGCAATTCTCTACTCAGTAGATGTAGTGCAACTGATTTGATATATGTGCCGCCCCACAGTTTCATAGTGATGTCTCATAGAGTATTCAAAAGTAATGTGATGGAGTTTTCATATTCAAGTTTGTTTATATCGTGGTTATAATTTTTGTGATGTTATCATCATTCATAATTTTCGTCGTGGGTGTCCAACATGAATTTGACTGACCATGACATACTTCCAATGTGCAGGAAAACTAGTGATCATCATTTGCAAAACTGATGTATTATTTGAGTTTAATTTTGAATGTTCATGTACTCCTCAACTTATATGTTGGTTTGACTGTTAAATTCTGACTTGCGCTATGTTTGGTATGAATTCTAGGAATGCATTCCAGAGCAACAAAAATGTCGTTCGGTACATGTTTTCGTTCTGAATTCCTAGAATGGGGTCAAAAAATGAGCCTCGTCATGGAATGTGCCAAAAGTCCATTCCGACAAAAATGTTGTTCGGTACATTTTTGTCGCTCCAGAATGCATTCTGAGTGCATACCAAACACAGCCCTTACATTTCTTAAACCAATGTTATTTTATGCATTCGGCTTGTTGACTGCAAAGGCATGATTTCTTCTCTTTCCTGTTGGGGTGAGACGGAAGTTCTTGGAGAAGTATAGCAGCTAATGTTCATCTCTGTGATAATTTGCATCTGCCAGGTAATACTGAGTAAGCCTACATAACACAGGTTACCGTTGAAAGTAACACTGTTTTAGTTTACTGATGGATCTTGACAAACTGGCTTTTCTTACATAATAATATATTTGGACTCTGGAGGATTCGGGATCTGGTACTGGCCTAGAATTGACACGTCTAATTCCATCTTTTCCTATTAAATCCTCGAGGATGTCAATATGAATCAGTAGTATCAATTGATTTTATTTTATTTTTTTAAAGTCATTTTTTTATTAGAAAAAAAAAAAAAAAAAAAAAAAGTCACTTCTTAATTATATCGACCATTATGTGTCAGCCAATACGACATCCATGGCTGCAGGGGGTCCAGTGGGAAACAAATTGTTGGAAAGAAGGAGAAAAAATGATGGGTGAAGCGCGGGAGACACCAGACATAATCATTCTGATAATTCGAACCCGTAAAAGAAAAAGGGTTCTACTTTTGTAGCGTAGGAGAGTTGGGGAAGAATGGATCTTGCTGAATGCTGACATGCTGATGGGTTTCACTATAATTTCTTAGGGGTATGTAAATAGTTGTGATGATGGGACAGATAAATAGGGAGAAGAGAATGAATGAATGGTTCAGATTTCAGAATGAATCTGGTGGATTCTGATTGGAATGGGGCTCCTCAGTTTGTTATTAGTGCTTAAAACAACTAACCAACCAATCCACGAGGAGGCCACGACGTAAAGAGTCGTTTCAAAATCAATCGCTTTTAATAAGTTCAAATTTATTCAAATTGAGAATTCTCAGGAGTGATAAGACCAGGACCCTGCGAATGGACGTGGGTAGTTCTGTTTCCTCTTTATTCTCTCTCATGGTAAGCTCTATCTTCATGAAATATAACAGAGAATAGAAAGAAAAAGAAGGTAAAGAGAAAGAGACGAGTCCATGGAGAGTTCATCACAAGAAGAAGAAGAAGAAGAAGAGAAAAGAGAGGAGTCCATGGAGAGTTCGTCACAAGAAGAAGAAGAAGCAGAAGAAGAAAAAGAAGAAATTGAATACGAACTGCAACAGCAATTGAAGCATCTGGAGAAGGAATGGAACTCCTTCAACCAATCTAATCCGGGACGAGTCCAAGTCCAACATTATTGGCCCACGCCAACGCTTACGCCCATGTCCAGTGGTGGAGTATGGAAGGTGAGGAACAACGATTTAGTGGTGGAGGAGATACTGAGGGAGAGGAGGGCGGCCATCGAGAGTGGTAAGTTGAAAGGGAGACGCCTCTTCGACTTTGACTTGGACGACACCCTGGACGGTTCTAGTGGGGATTTCGATATCAATATCAGATGGGGAGAGGATAGCAGTGACCGTTCCTCTGTTTTGATTCAAGGCAGTGAAGAAGTAAGGTCCACTTGCTCTTCTTCTTCTTCTTCTTCTCCTTATGATGATGATGATGATAATAATATTGAAGAGGATGATGGAGCCCGCCATGCTACTTCTTCCCTTGGAGGGTTTTTTCATCTTTCTTCATCTTCTTCACTGAAGGTGGAGAGTGACAAAATGGTGATAAGTATGGGTGAGAATAAGAGACATTTTTGGAGAGGTGTTGGTGGAGAGAGAGGAATGGTAGTGATGATGATGGGTTACCTGGCTATTGTTGTTATATTATTTGTGCTGGGCCTCATCTCATTCAAAAGCTTTGAAGGATTCAGAGATCAGCAATCTTTTGATAGTTTGATCCCTACATAACCATCATCTTCCCCCTTCTCCCTCCTCTCTCATGATTCATGAAATCACACCCACACTCACCCTCCATTTCTAGCTAGGTTGGTTCTCTCCTCTCCCTCTCCCTCTCAAGCTATTATAACTTTGTGGTGTTTTATCAGATATTGGTATTAGTAATGCATTACTTTTAGATGCAGATAAATTAAGGTGTTAATTAATTTAATGGTGTAATGCTTGACATGTAGACTAGCTCCGTATATGGTAGATGATGTTTGGTTAAATCATATACACATTATATTGACGTTTAATGGGTTGTGGATTAATTGTTTGCTATATGAGGTTGATTAATTAATTAATTTGTTCCTAGCTTCTGGTTCACCCTTGGATCTTGAGTTTCATGAAGGAATATTGGTGGTGGTGGTGATGATGAGCCACAGATTCGGGAAGAGCTACCTCAGCATTTCTCAATCTTCGCTTGCCCATTTTGATTAGTTTTCCTTTTGTTTGGATGAAATCAGATTAGTTATTCAATACTTAGTGAGCTTAATCTGTTTCCAACTCAATAACAGTTAAGGAGGGACTAAATAGTTGCTCTGGCATTCCCTATACCCAACACGTATGTGTAGAGTAACAATTTGAAATATGTGTCTTTTTATCTTTCACAAATATCTTTCTAAACACTCTTCATGGCAGCATGAAAAGGCATTTATGGAAACAAAAGGGCACGTGTTTTCATGAGATCGTACAGCCTTCACATATGGGGTTCATACTCCTCCATGAGTTTTCTCATGTGGTCAGGGTTCTTGAAAGAAAAAATGGTGTGAAAAAATGTAATTCCACAAGAATAGATAGGCCAATGGGTGGAAGTGGGGATTCTAGGTCTCAGTCGACCTGGTCAAGATTCAAAAGTTTGCCCAGGTTTAAGAAATGATGAAACCAAGTCCAAGTTTTTATTGTTTCAATGTTTTTTACCAAGTCATGTGAAACTCGCCCAATCTTTTTTTTATTTTTTTATTAGGTCATTTACTATTCATAAGCGATAAGTTTGAACTACAATTAAATAAAACCCTAGAATTTTTGTTTGTTTATCTTCAATATTAACCCATTTTTTTTCTTATCAACCTTGAAGTTGGAGAAGGAGAAAGAAGGATATATTACAAAAATAAGAACGAAAAAAGAGACATGACTTGCCCGACTCACCAGGTTTTGAAAAAGGCTTGAAGGAACGAAAGAATTTTCGTAGATTGATCAAATGAAAATAAAACAAATAAAAATAAATTAGCACATAATTTTAGGATCAATACCTACAATTAAGATTAAGAGATCATAAGTGCATGAAACCTACCTAATAAGAAAACAAAAAAGGTTGGGTTGCAATAATTAGCTACAGCTGCACCTACAAAAGAAGCGGGTGTTGGTTATGTCACTGTTGGCAACGCCACTCTTCAAAAGTGGAGTAGAACTAACCGTAGAAGCTTGTGCACTACACTCAGATGAATTAGGATTTCAAAATTAAGAAATCCTACTCTCCATCACATGTGTACCAGACTCGTATATGCTTTATCTGTCCTTATCATGTGCAGCTTAGAGGTTCACTGCAGAGGAGCCAGATCAAGTAGAAGCAGGGTCTTAGTGCACAGTATTCGTTGTTGCCAATGCCAATACCGATACAGATCAGCTTGATCAGACTGTTTTATATATATGTATTGCATCCCCATTTACCCTGCCATGTGATATACATTTTTTGCCATCCCTCGATTTCATAGTGGAGGTGTCGAGGTGCCATACTAAAACTGCCCCTAAAAATAAGTGAGCATCTAAATGGAACAGTCTGAATTGGTAGAAATAAACCCCCCTTTATTTTCCATTTTTCCTCCTATTGCCACCCATCCTTCTATTGCTCTTATGGAAGAAAAATTAAATTCTTGTCACTATTAATCAAATTGATAATCTACAAAATTTTCATGCTTGGTCTTGTTTTCATGTATATATAGTGAGCAGTCCTTACCTGCGGGACTCTAAATGTGTTCCATATATAGCATAATGAACTCTAAATGTACATATACAGACATACTGATCAATGAAGGGGAGACTAGGCCCATAAGATACTACTTGAAGGAGTAATTCGCACTGTGTGTTCTTGTAAGAATAGAACCATTTAGTCCAGGAATTCTCCACCCAGTCCGACTGGAACTCGAAGATCTATTGCTGTTCACATCTTCTGAATCTTGGACCCCATTATTAATATCGGAACCAGTTGATGCCTCAGCAGTAGCATTTGTCATTCCATGAAGCTCCTGAAACAAGTATTGTCAAAAATTGAATAATTGATCAATGGTACAGTACTACAGTAAAAGAATGACACGAAGATCACATAAAGTAGGTTAACCTTAAGGCCTGAGGCTGAGACAGCGCTCTGCAGTGATCGTGCAACCTGCAAGAGACTCGACACATACTGTATTAAATTTCATCCTTTACAACTACTTAGCTCTAAAATAAGGCAGGATAGTCAAAAGAATTGGGGGGGGGGGGGGGAAATACCACTTCCAGCCATATCTGGAGAGGAAGCAAAAAAAAATGCTACCATTTCAAGGAACCCCGGAGATTCTCAAATGGCTATTAATCAAACCACGGCAAATTTATTTAAATCATTCAACCTAATCCTGTCTGACCAGTCTCCATAATTTGGGAACATCAATAAATTGCAACTACACTAGAGATCTCTCCTTGAGTGGGCACACTAAATGGTGGATTTCATTTTTGCACATGCCACGAGCAAGTAATGCAAATAAGAGTGGCAGTATCCCTTCACCCTGTTCTTGTTTATTTCTCTTGTCCTTTTCTGATGGCAAGTACACTAACCTTCGGAGATTCATCAGATGCAGATGGAGATGGTGATTCCGATGATACTTTGGGTGGCAAAGAACTAGTCCGCTATAGCACAAATGACAAACATAGAGCAAGTTTCAGCTAGAAAATCTACAATTTCAACAGACTAGGCCAATTGAGAGTTATTATCATGCAATTCATCATTTTCCTGGCATACCTTTTTAAATGTAATTAGCAACAAAAAGAAAGCATATAAGAAGATGGCACATGCACCACAAAATAAATGCTGCTTTTTCTTTATTGGACAAGTCAAAAGCATTTTATTAAGAAGAAAGAAAAAAAGAGAGCCTTTTTTACAAGTTAAAAATATAGATTATACCAATTATCGGGTACATAAAAAAAAGGGCGTACCCAGTGCATGAGGCTCCCGCCACTGCAGGGTCTGGGGAGGGTCATAATGTACGCAGCCTTACACCTGCTTTCGCAGAGAGGCTGTTTCCAGACAAGAACCCGTGACCACTTTGTCACAATGGAGCAACTTTTACCATTGCACCAAGGCCCACCCTCTACCTATAATCTCGTACATACAAAGAGTAAATCTACCATATAATACTTACAACAACAAAAACAACTCAGCCTTATCCTAACTATCATATAATACAGAGTACAATAATATTAAATTTTATAGTGGTTCAAATATTTGATGGATTTTTTTTAATCGAAAAAGGTCCTCACGGCTGGCAGCTTCAAATTCCCCCCTCCCATTCATTTATTTATTTATTTTTCTCACATTCTCTCCCCATCCTCTCTCCCCCCATCGATGGCTGTGATGAGTTCCACTTGGGGATTCCTTTACAAGATGCCAGCTTGGAGATCCCCCTCCCCTTTTTTTTATAAATATTTTGGAAAAGAACATATGCTGATCAGGTATTTCTATGTATCTGTCAAGAACAAAACATACATGAAAAACAAAATAAATTTTCTTTTACGATATACAATTTTATGATTTTTAAATAACTTTGAAATGGTTCATCAGCAGAAGAAATTGCAAAAACGTATTCTCTCTTTATGTTGAGTTGTTGAATGAAATAAATTACTCTCCCTGCAGTAATAAAACCTATTGCTGTAGCTGAACCATTACAAACCAGTCGTTATCTTTTTATGGTTTTGCTTTTGGTAGATCCATTTCAAATGTTAATGCTCTAGCAGTCCTCAAAACATGGAAGAGAAGCATAAATCTCCCTAGTAAAGGAATTAGGAAGATTCTGAAGGTTGAGAACAGATATAAGCTCATTTTGTCCTAGGATAGATCCGCTCCCAGTAATACATCATATTCTGTGCACCAGATTGTCCAGATAGGGTATTAATTGGTCTGGTTTTGGTTACTCTTCCTATTCAGGACCAGAAACAACAATTACTACATGGAAACCTGGGTAAATTAGTAACTGATCCAGTTGGTTCCGGTTCTTAAACCGGCCCGGTTAAACAATGCTTAATCAGTCTGAAGGCCAAAAGACTGGTCAATTAAGTCCAAAGAGAGTGATTTAGCGTTCATATATTGGGCCCATAATCTATGATAAAAGTATGCGAAAAAAATCTATGAAATATAAAGCCCATAGTTGTCACGGCGACAAGGCAATCCAAGGTGGTGGCAGAGGGGGAAAAACCAAGGCGACACCAACAAACCGCCTAGGTGGTGCCTAGACAACTGTTATGCTTGGCCCAAGAGAGTGAATAATTAGTGAAAAACCTAAACCCCCATAGTTGGTTCCATAGTTGTCAAGACGACTATGCGCCCTAGGCATACAATGTATGTAATATAGAAATGATAATTTTATATAATTATGGTTATATGTGACATAGAAGCCATACCAATGCAATATGATATAATTATGCTAGTAACTTAATACGAGAAAACCAACATCTAATAAACAAAACATAGAATATAAGCATATTCATCAAAAAACAAAGCAATAAACATAAATCAATATAACTTGTAAAGTGTCGAAAAACTGATCTAATATAAGCATGCTGCCACAAGGCCACAAGGTGACACCTAGGCATCCAAGGCGGTCTCACCTTGGTCGACTTGGGAGCCTTGGTCGACTTAGCCACCTGATTGTTGTTGCCTTTATTTTGGATCCTCTCCAACGGCTTGGGTCGCCTAGCCGCCGTGACAACTATGCATCAAACAAGGTGTGTTGTCACCTTGGACTCAAGAAGGTGCTTGGATACTTAAGTGACACCTTGCCAACTATGACCGGTTCATAATCAGTTTCAAATGGTTATTCAGTTACAATACGGGTCTGGGTCTGGGTCTAATTCCAAAACACACATTACCTTAAAGGCTAGGATCGAAACTGACCAACAAATAATCAGTTTCAGTCGGTACGATAAGTGGGGTTATTGGTACCGGTCCAGAATTGATACCCTTAGTCCAGAATTCAGATATGCGGTGAAGACCTGAATCAATGGTTACAAAATTAATTCAGGCCTGGCCCAGAACAGGAAAACCAAGATTGAATTGGCTTCCCCTATGGGTTGATAAACGAAAATCAAAATTGAATCGGCTGACCCAACTGGTGGACCATATTTCACCAGTTGGAGGAACCATTGACCCAAGCCTGGGCTCTCTTGTTAAACTTTTGTTCCAGACCTGATAACCATGACTGCTGAACAGGAGTTCCTGGCCCCTTGAGATATACAGAAAAGAACAGATTGAACCAAATGATCCAGCTGGTCCATCAATTGGACAAACCATTTTGACCCAGCCTGGTCTCTCTGGTTCAATGTTTGCACCAGATCTGATAACTATGAACCATAGTTGTCAAGGCATTGCCTTGGCATCCAGGCGCCTTGACAACAAGTGTCGCCTTGCGTCCAGGCCCCCTCCAACACATTGGTTTGCCTAAACGCTGTGACAACTATGCTATGAACTGGAGAAGCAGAGATCCTAGCTCCTCAAGAATCAATATAACGCAAAGCAATCCAAGATCCAGATCATGTGGCTGGGATTAATTTTGATTAGTATAAGTTCAGATTTTGTATGTCAAGGGTAGGATAGTCCACTAATTAAAGATGGGAGAGCAATTTAACTGAAAAAAACGTGGGGGAAATTGTGTAATCTTCCTTATTCTGTAATAGGTCATGAGGTTCTTGTTTAGCTATCGATTAGAAGGTTCTTGTAACCAATCTGCTTTTATTGAGGGGCGACACATTGCTCATAATATACTTTTGTGCCAAGAACTGTTGCATGGCTATCACTCCAGCAGTGGAATGCCTAGACTTGCAGCAAAGATTGATCTTAAAAAGGCATATGATTCTGTGCAATGGAGTTTCCTTTTCACTCTTTTGCACAAATTGAATTTTTCCCCCATTTTTATTAACTGGGTTTTGTGTTGTATTGTGAACCCAAGTTATGTGGTTTCTCTTAATGGTGCTCAGTCACCGATTTTTTCTGCAAATAGGGGACTGAGGCAGGGGTGTCCACTGTCCCCTTTTCTGTTTAATATTGTTCAGCAAGTGTTCACTGACTCATTGGCAGCGGCGGCGGCGAAGGTGGGAAACTTTGTTTATCATCAGTATTGCAACAAACTGGGGATTACTTCGGTTTGCTTTGCTGACGATTTGTTTGTTTTTGGCAAAGCAAACCAGGCTAATGCTTCTATGTTGAGATGTTTGCTCAGTGATTTTTCGGCTTTATCTGGTCTATCTGTTAACTTCAGCAAATCTTCGATCTTTTTTGCCAATTGCCCGGTGGAGATTAAGTCTTTCTTTCATGCTACAACTGGGTTTGTGGAAGGGGCTCTACCGATTAAGTATCTTGGCGTTCCCTTGACATCTTGTGCCCTGAAAGCCAATGATTTTTCTGAATTGATCACCAAAGTGGAGAGCAAGTTGACTTCATGGAAGGCTAGGGCCCTTTCTTTTGCTGGGAGATTGGTGTTAATCAAGTCTGTTGAGATGGGTTGTATTTCGTATTGGTTGAATGTTTTTCGTCTTCCTCAATTTACAATTGATTCCTTGGAAAAGATGATTGCAAGGTATCCTTGGAAAGGGAACTCTTCTACTGGGAGGCCTAAGGTTGCTTGGTCCATGGTTTGTCGCCCAAAGCTTGAAGGTGGTTTGGGGTTACGCTCCTTGCGGGATTGGAACATAGCTGCATTAATGAGGCATATTTGGTCCATTGCATCAGATGAGAGTACTTGTTGGGTTAAGTTTGTTATGGAAAGATGGCTCAAGAGGCACTCTATTTGGTCTTTATCCATCCCTTCGCAATGTTCAGGAACCTTTCGTGAAGTTTTAAGGACAAGGGGTGTGGCTGTGAGAATGTGAGATGCACCCGTTATCTAATAAATAACGGGGAGAGGACATTGCTATGGACTGATCCTTGGCTACCGAGGGGTCCAATTGTAAAACCGGGTTTGTTGCTTGCGGAGGCGGTTGGGCGTAGCACTTTTGATACAGTCAGTTTGCTAAGATCTGTGGATGATCAATGGGATGGTGCTTTCCTAGATACAGCCTTGCAAGAGAGAAGTTCGGAGATTGTTCAGACAAAGGTACACAGGAGGCTTGGGGGGGACACTGCTGTTTGGACGCCGTCATCTAATGGTAAGTTCACTCTCAAATCTGCCTGGGATGCGGTTAGGAGGCATGGTGATAAGGTTGATTGGTGCAGCTTGGTGTGGTTTTCATTCTCCCAGCTGAGGTTCTCTTTTATAGCCTGGTTGGCTGTAAAGGACTCTCTATCAACACGATGCAAGCTTCTTCATTGGGGTCTTGTCGCTGATTCCACTTGTGTTCTGTGTCATGGTGCGGCGGAAACCATTGACCATCTCTTTTTCCATTGTGACTTCTCGGCTGCTATCTGGAAGAAAGTCTTGAGGTTGAATGGTTTTGGGAGAAGTCCTTTGTCTTCTTGGAGGGAGGAGATTGAGTGGTTGATCATTCACTTTCAGGGAAATACACTTGTCTCAAGTGTTAGGAAGTTTAGTTTTGTGGCCTCGATCTACCGTATTTGGCAGGAGAGGAATGCTAGAGTTCATCAACAAGCATCTTCCACTTCGGATTCGGTTTTCCACCGAATCTTCACGGATACAAGGCATAGGTTCACTAAGGTTCTCAATGGTGTTATGGACAGCAGCAGTAATAGAGATTTCTTTGATAGATGGGGTATTGTAGTCTCCTTTTCCCACCCTGCACCGTTACCTTATGTTTGGCCACGGCCCCCTCGTGGTTGGGTTGCTATTAATTACGATGGCTCCGTCAAACATGGGATGGGTGGTTACGGTGCCATTGGGCGAGATCCTTTGGGTGACCCTGTTTTTGCACTGGCTGGTGGGATGCAAAGTGGCGATGTTCTACAGATGGAGCTCTTCGCTATAAGGGCTGGTTTGTTGAAGGCTAAAGCCTTACAAATACAGCAGGTGCAGGTGCGCTCTGATTCTATGGTGGCGGTGCAAATGATTGTGGGGACTTCTCAACCCCAATGGGAAGCACTATGGTTACTTGAGGAAATCTGTGGTTTGCGAGATGGTTTTCGCAGTTGGAGCTTCATTCATCATGTTAGGGAGATCAATGGTTGTGCTGACTACTTGGCAGGTTTTGTTCATCATGCGCATGAACTTGATTTTAGTCTTAATTGTCTTCCAGAGGCGCTTTCCACTATAATAAGGAATGATGCTTCTGGTATGACATACTACAGGTTGTAAGCTCTTTTATTCCATACTAAATATAAGCTGCTTTTAACCAAAAAATAAAATACCATATTTTATTAAAAGTTGAGTTGCTTATTATTAGGAAACTAGAGTCCTTACCGTATCAGGAAAATTGGTTAGCTGTCTAGATTTCCCATTGAATAGGAAGGTTGGTTCCTTTATTTCTATAAACATGTAATCCCCCTTACTCGGTGGATGGGTTAGTTGAATGAAAATTTGGATTCGTCTGGTTATAGTTACCAAAGTGCACTGTGCATCTCTCTATCTCTCGATTTGGTAAAAGGATTCTCTCTCGCTCTCATGGCTATTAATTTTTCCCTTCTTTTCCTCTTATTTCTTCTCTTCCTTATTGGGACAGCACAATAGATTTGATCTTCTCTCCTCCTCCCACCGAACTTATATTCTAGGCAAGATGTTTTTAAAAATCTTCTCTTAATCTCCCATTGATAACCTTCCCCCCCCCCCCCCCTTTTTTCATGGGATGTTAATTTCAGATCCTAAATTTTAGGAGATGACTTCCTCCTTTCCTTCGCATGTTAATTTTAGAATTTAAATTTTTAGGAGTTGATTTCTTGTATCCTTCACAATATCCATCAATCTCCCAAATTTAGCTAGTTTATTTTCTTACTTCTAAATCTTGAATGTTTTGTTAAAATCTATTACTACATTCCATCAATTCTGGCCGTCAGATCTGAGATATCTTAACCATCAGATCTGAATCTTCTTCCTCCCATCGTAAACTAAACCCACCACCTGCAAATCCATTTGATCGATTTGCATCACAATCAGGCTTCTATTATTTTATTAAAGCCACAAAACGAAAAACACTCTGCAGACTTCTAATTCATATTTAACTAAAGAACTAAGTTTTACGAGGCATAAGGTCTTCAATGAACTTTTCCAACTAATGTCTATTGAACCATACTTTCAACAAACTGGAATCTATACAACGGTTAAACTTACCCTTGATGTCGGTGTTATTTGTGGAAGTTCCAACGCTGGCCTTGATGAACTGGACGGTGATGCCTATAGAGTCCAAAAGGTGAAGTAGTAATTAAACAAATGGGAAAGAAGCTAAATAAAGTGTAATTTGAATAGTTGATCTAAAATTTGAAACTTCACAACCAGGCCATGAACAATGTACGAAGGGTTTCTGCCTAAGTTCAAGAGCAAAATTCAAAGATGAAAGATATGAGCAAAGACCAACAATGTAGTCTTGATAAATAATATTTGCAAAGCCTATTTGACAAAACAATCTGACAATGATGAATCTTGCCTGAATACGCTCTGGCATTCTGTTTTGCTCCAATGTCCAGACGAAAGAACACAATGTTTGAACTCCTTCATTAGTAATATCCTGAAACAGATTTTCATAAAAAATTAATGCAACTAGTAGATGGCTTAAATGAATTATGTACAAGAACTAATATATGTTGTTGAATCCACACAATACCTGTTTCCCTGATATTTGCCCAATTCTTGTTTCCTGAGACATGTATAAATCGAAACAATTGAATTGTTTTAGCATCTAAAGACCAATATATATGCTGAACAAACAGAAACAAAAGCACATTTGATAGGTAAAAGGAATATATATTACAAGAGTTTGCACTGCACGATGAACAGATTCCACATCCTTGCCAATCATCTTCACATCACCTCGTACTTCAGAAATCTACAAAATTTCAACAGTCGGTATACTTCTAGAACAATAGATTAAACTTCAACCAGAGAAGATGAATTACTGAAAAGCTAAAATGGTCTGACCTCCTCTTTGGTTGCAGCTGTGATCTCTCCACACTCATCTAATCTACTATCCACCCGATCAATTCTTGAAGATAAAAAGCGCTTCGTTTGCTGGATACATAAGGAAAATTGGTATTAAGGCCACGAAATTACAAACACAAGTACTGTATTACTTATTCAAATCTATCTTGTTGACCAGAACTTTGCTGGCCGACACAGAACAACTTTGCACAGCCTTATTCCAACCTGGCCGATACCGAACAATCCATGAAAATAACAAATTGGGAAAATGATGTTCACGCTGCTGGTAGTGCATGCCTTCTCACACCCTCTAACACTCTCCATTGATGCAGTTGCACTTCCATGGGTGGACCAGCTTGATCCAGTCTGGAAACCCAGGCCAAGTAGAACTAGGTCCAAACCTGTGATGTAAATAAGTCACTTAGGGCTTATTTTAGTGGAAATAAGCTTTGGGTTGGGTTATATATGTGTTGGGCTTTTGATCTCATGGGTTTATTTTGGAAGGCCAATTTAATGGGCCTAAATATGGATAGAAAATAGGAAAACGGGATTTAGTTCATTAGTTTAATTAGAGTCTTATTTTGAGTCTATTTCTTTATTATTTCACTTTCTTAGTCAATTTAGGTTTCCTTATTAGTTAAGGATAGGGTTAGGCCTTTCCTTTCTAGAGTCTAAGTCTATTTTTGAGTCTTCTATACAAGTTTGTAAAGGAGGCCAGCATTGAACACGAATTTGATTAATGAAATATTGGCTTAAGCCTTCGTTAAAAATCTTGAGATAGGTTGGGTGAGATGCCCAGGGTGAGCTGAGATAGCCATCCCCTTCCCCAACCCCCTCCATCGATCTCCAATCAAGCTCCATTCAAATTTCAATTCTGCCATAGCCAATCTCTTGAAGAAACATATTTAGTTGCTGGAATTTCTCTGCAAGGTTCAAGATATTTTCAAACAACAAGTCTGAAATTGGAATTCTGCAATTATTCTTCTTTTCTTCTAGAAAGTCACATGCAAGATGATTTTTGTGAGAATTCTGCCCAGCCAAATCTAACCGTTAGAACCTGCTGAAATTTTGATCGAATCTTCCTCAAACCCTAAGAGAGACTTGATTCAAATTTCATTACCATCCACCCCGCCGATACAAATCACCCTTTTTCCCTTCAATCCTATTTCTACTAGGATTTCTCAATAATTTCAGATTTAGTCATCTGATTTAACTATAACTTTCAGCATCTCTTCTCTCCCATATAATTCACACTCTCCTAACTTAACCCTAACATCTAACCCTAGGTCCCATCAAACCCTAACCCTAATTTCACAATTTCACATTATTTGACCAAGTCGATTTTCCCAATCCATAGCACAGATCCTGGTTATTGGTTCTAATTGGTCTCCTACCAATCTAGAATTACATTAACCTGCCTTTCGTTTCATCAAGGGATAGCTAGTGAATTTACTTTTTTTATTTGGAGCTATTTTTATCATTTGACATTTACTAATTTTTTATTCATGTTTAATAGTCGTTGTGTCCTGTCTCATCCACCATAAATACAGAAACAGAAACGTGAGAATAGCTTCCGGTTGTTCAAACAGCAACTGGATACAGAAAATATATCCTTTCAGTAGTTCAAAAACTCGGGTTTCGGTCTCATTTTGGCCTGACCAAAATTTTGCCGAAACAGTACATTTTTTGCCTACAATGTAGACATCACCGAAATGTGCCGAAACAGTGCATTTTTGTCTACAATGTAGACATGACCGAAATGAACAAAATTACCAAAATTTCGCCGAAACACTTGCAGATTCCTTAATTTGCCTGCTATTTCATCCCGGCCTCATATTAATCACCAAAATTTAAATTTCGGCAAGTTTTTGAACTATGATTCTTTCTAATCTCTGTTAAACCTAAAAGGGCATTTGCTTGTTCAAGCAATGATTGTGAACACAATAGATATCTGTGCATCAGTAGATAGAGTTCTCAAGGAATCGCTATTAATTGTTTTGAGATATTATTTTCAGGAAGACAATATCAAAGCAAAATGAGGAACTTACTGAAATGGATGAGGAAAATTGCTCGAGCTGTTTAGCTACAGAAGTGCAAGCTTCAGATAAACTGTGTCTTGTTGCAAACATCATGTCAGAAAGCTTCCAACCCTGAAAAAAAAAACCCCGGAGCAGCTGTAATCAAATGAGAACTGCAAAATAAAGATCCCATAAAGTTTAAGAAGAAAAGGAAAACCTTTTAAGATTCTTTGACGTAGTTTCATTCAGATAACGAGAAATCATATATGTGTGTATGGTAAATGATTCAGATTCAAAATGGAATTCTATGCTCATATATGCCCATTTGTATGTACATCTTATATATCACATACAACGAGACTGGCGGTAAGAGAGAGATTTCTGCTTTGCTTCACATAAAATGTTTCCAAGGGATTCATGAAGACAAAGAATGAAAATACCAACAATAAACCTAATTCTTGCCAATTTTAAATCATCTATCACTTCAACATCATTGTTTTGCAACCACAATAGGATTGTTCCATTGCAATCCAATTGATGTACACTTTGTCATTGAAATTTAGGTTCCCCCACCCCCTTTTGAAAAGTCAAATTTTATTGATGAAGGCCCAACTTATACAATGCCAGTTAGCACTAGGAGGACTGCATTGGTGGTTGTACAGACCTCTTTTGAAGACCCAAAACACAGAAATAAACCCACAGCCCACATTAGAAGAGCTGTAAAACAAATTTTCATGAAAGGAAAAACTAATCTTCCAAGGAAACCATGTGGCCCCGTAATCAAGGCAACCGTCTCCCAATAATTTAACAACCAGACTAACCCCAATCATATATAACTCAAAAGAAGATCCTAGAAGTCATCCCATGCAGATAATCCCCACCCCAAACAGGGGGAAAAAAGAGACAAATATCAAGCTTCTCCATATAAAAGGACCTAATTGCTCCTGCATTTCAAGCATATAACAAAATCCACAATAGGAATTCTCTGAAAGGAGTCAAAAGAGGTCTATTTGCACAATCTAGATGTTTCGTATTGAATTTCAAGAAAAGATGTCCTGCCCATTCTGCGGAATAGGACCTCAAGAGTAGGATATCTACCTTCCACCATATATATCCATATCCTACAACAATGACGACAACAACTGGGACCCCATAGGTGCCAGCACCTGCACAAGACGGAAGTTGTTTAAAAAGATGTTCTGAAGCTCCTAAGGAGTAACAGATACTAGGAGAACCTGATCTAATCAAATAAGAGAAATAAAAAGGGACAGACGTTGACCAAATAAGATAAATAAAAAGGAACAGATGTTGCCCCAATTAAATGCTTATGAGAGAATGTACAGACAACGCATGATAGACATTTAATCTGAATAGAGTACCCACTAACAGCAGCATATGAATTTCCTAGACAAAAAGGTCAAAATATAGTACACATTTTCTTTCCAAATCCAATAATGATAACTGTACAAGATGAGAAATGGATTCTTTTAGAGTGAAATTTTTTATGCTCCTACTTTACAATGTTGTATACATAAATTCTGAATGTCCCCATTTCTGCTATAAACAGAAAAAATAGAATTGAAAACTGGTACCAAGTGCTATAAGCATTGCTGGATACTCATAACCAAGTCGTGGAATCACGAAAAGAGGAACCATATCCCTGTTTTGCAGTGTGCAGAAAGTGTAAATTTCATCTGGATATTGGAACCCTCATTAATGGGTTCAAGAAATTGAAGAGAACTAACATGGAACACACACAACCAACCTTCTCCTCAAAACATATCCGAAAATATGAATTTGCAGTGTACAGGAGCAACGGTAAGGTTGCTCCATTGTGACCTAGTGATCGCAGGTTCGAGTCGGGAAACAGCTCTCCACAAAGCGGGGGTTGGCTGTGTACAATATGACCCTCCCAGACTATGGGGTCCTCGTGCACTGTGTACGCCCTTTTTCTCAATTTGCAATGTTTGTCACGAAAAGCAGTTCTCACTGTCCAACATGTTTGACTTGGGTCTAGAAAAGCTTACCGACAATCAGAACTTCCTCATAGAAACACAGAGGAGTATGTTCTGTATGGTCATTAACAAGACATATCTTACATTTAAACGCGGGAGGGGGGGGGATCTAGCTAATCTGCAAGAATCTAATTAAGCCAATGAATAATCACAACAGAGACAAAATAAGATAAATAAACCAACCTGATCTGCCCCGGTTAATAATCATAATTGATCTATTTGATGCCAAAAGCTGCAGCTCTTGCCTTAAGCTATTTACCTGTAAAATAGCACATATGTTATCTCCAGCATATTATTTTTCATAACCCAGATCGCATATGTTTAGAGGAGGTTCCTTAACTTTCTAAACTGATTGACCATCCATCAGAAAAGAGGACTAGGAACACAATATGTCCTAAAAGGTTAATGGTGTAAAAGCAAATGAAATTCCAGTAAACAAAGAATGAGAATAGAAGGCTATATCCTATGATAAGTTCATGAATGCAATCAAAAAGATCATTTCCTTCCCCTCACCAATTGGTAAAGTCTATTCGTCCTCAAAGGGCAAGGAAACCTCATGAAGGATAAATAAAAGATGGACTTCGACCATCTCAAGAACTATAAGGGCTCTATGAAACTACAAATTCTAAGCCAGAGTTAGTTGGATGATGGGTGTAAGTGTGGGATCTGGATTTGGATGGCGTAGAAACCCGAACCACCAAACCCCCCACAAAGAGAGAGAGAGAACATAGTTTAAAAGAGTATCATATCACTTATCACCAACTCATATCTAATGAGTTGAAAAAGGATATGCCAAGATCATCTAATGTTCCTCCAAGGAGAAGAAAGCTGATGCACTAGCATCTGCTTGGTTGGACCGACATGACCCACTCTGAAAACCCAGACCATGAAGAACCGGGTCCAAACCTAGCTTTCAGTTCCATAGGGATATCAAGGGCATTATTTTCCTTTTATATGGTGTTATTTCTGTAATTTGGGATTTATTTTATTTCATGCAAGGTAGATCACAGGTTTGAGTCGGGAAACAGCCTCTCCGCAAAGCAGGGGTAAGGCTGCGTACATTATGACCCTCCCCTAACTCCGCAGTGGCGGGAGCCCCGTGCATTGTGTGTATGGAAGGTAGATAACAATAGTAGCACTAGGAGGTTGAGTTTAAGTCACTTTCAAATTTTGTTATAGTTCTAGATTATGATTAGGAAAGAGTAGTCCTTGAGTCTATATATATATACATACCTATATCCATCGATTACACAAGGTTCAATGTATAGAAGATTTAATCTGTTATGGGTGTACTGCTGTGCTTATGTGCATTGCGTGGAGAAGGAGAACCAGATCTGGCCGACAGTTTCTGTTCCTCCTTTCTCATGATCATTCTTCATCTCACGTGTGACTCTCTTGCCCCCATTACCCTATTATTTTCTTTCCTTGCAGTTTATGATGCAATTAAGATTGGCCAATTGGGTCAATTGGGCCTCATAAGACATTATTTTGGCTCATGGTTGGGTTCTGTAGACCTTAGGCTTCTTATTTGTAGGTTTATTGATGCAATGGGCCTAATTATAAGCCTATGAAGTGGGGATAATGTTAGTACACATGATTAGTAGTTAAATTGAGTGTTTAAGTCAGATTAGGATACTTGATAGCTAGATAGAATTCTGCTTTGAGTTTATTTACTTTATTGAGTGTATTAGAGTGATTAGGAGTCTTTTTATGAGTCAAATTAGGAATTTTAGAAGGCCTATATATATGTAATACATCCCCATCAATTAGAGATAATTTGAGTAAAGAACAAGGTTCAAGATCTAGGGTTTCAACCAGCCAGAAACCGAGATATGGTCGAAACTGGTCGAAACCAGTGATTTTTTCCCAGCCAACTCGAGTTGGTGGTTTCGAGGCCCAAAAATGCTTTTTTTTTTCTGATTTTTTGTATACAGCCTGTTTTTGACATTCTAAACACAATGCATGAACTATTTTCACACAAAAAACACTCAAAATGGTACTTGTGGGTTTTGACTCAAGTTTGATAGTGTATACTGTTCTTGCACATTGGCTGAAAACCAGGACAGACACTTATTTATGCCTAATATTATTTAAGTAAATGGTTTTATATTTCATTTACTTAAGATATTATTCATAAATAAGCAAATACCACCTATTTAAATCCAATAAAAATAGTTTAAAAAATCAAATTCCTGAAGGATAAAAAGTCAACCCCCTAGTTCAAGAACAAAAACTGGATTTTCGGAGGTAGGTGTAATTTTTAACTTTCTAATGCTGGGGTTTTTCTCAAATCTATAAATTTCATAAATCTTAATATGGTAAAACATTGCTAAAAACCAAAAGCACTATAAAATATTCATTTGTTTTTATGTCCAAAAAAATATTTTCATTCAGAGCCATTTTGGCAGCATTTGCACACACCAGGGATCATTTGTCAGACCTGCCAAAGTTGATGAACCCGCATTCTCATGCCAATCGTGCACAATAAACCCAATACATATTCGGTAGAAAAGATGCAAAGTAGTTATCGGATCATAGCCCAACGGAGATCATATCCATCACATATCTACGGATATTTCTTGAGATCTTAAAGAAAGGCCAGGTTTTGCCCTATTGGGCTCACAAAATGAGAATTCAATCTTGAGATGTCTTCGAAGAAAAATATTTTCTCTGTTATTGCCTTATTGGTGTGACCCAGATTTCCAATAAAACATTTAACATAACATAGCACAAGCTCATCAAAAGCTGGAGTCTGGAGGACATGACTCCATTTGAAGTCCAAAAATTAGGAAAATGGCCAAGCCACCGTTCTGCAATCCTTGGAACACCAGTGCTTTGACTCCTTCAAAACCTTTAGTAGCAATAACCCAACTACAAAACATCACTTTGACCTTATAAATTGAAGTGACCAAAAGGCAGACATCCTATAGCTCAAAACTAATTCATCAACTTCAACTTGTCTAAGAATTCCCTGCTAAGTTCTAGAAATTCCAATATATAAGGAAGCAAGCACTTAGAAAATTCAAGCGTATCAGAAGAATGATAGACTAAAGATTATGATAACCAAGACCACAGAGAGCACTTGCTCAAAATAGATATGGTGCTGTGATCTCCTAGTGCCAATTGATGATAGGGAAATCATATTAAGGTGAAAAGGTGAAACTGTTCTGCAACTCTTATCCACACAAGTTCACTAAGGAAGTGACAACAGGAAATTTCACAAGTGATCATTATAAACTGTAAAGCTAAGACAATTCATGACATGTTAGTTACTGATTCTTAAAAATGTCAATTTAATAACTTTTGAGGTATGTAACCAAATCAGAAGCCATCCAATGTTCCCTCCACACAAGCAGAATTTCTCCAAAACTGAATTACAAAACAAAGTAAAATATGTGACTACAAGCAATGCAGAAAAATGCAGAAAAAAGACACATAAAAGTACTCATGGAACTTCACACAATTCAAAAAATTAACTACAAACAAACAAAAATCCATTGAAGAAAGATTAAAAGAATAGAAAATGAACCTGTGCCAGGAGAGCATCATTTTGGGGTTTCGCACTTGGAGTAATATCATCTTTCTGAATTTGCTTGACAACAATCTGATCAAAGGGGTGCCATTTGGCAACAATAATTAGCATAATAACCATTGGTTACAGTTTGGTGTTAAGAAAAAATTTGGAGGGGGAGATGTATAAGACCATAGTCAATAACTATTATGGAGGTAAAATGATGCAGATTTGTCACCAAACTGGGCTTCTTTTATTAGGAATAAGTCTAGGGTTGGGTTACATACATGTTGGGCCTTTGATCCCATGGGTTTCTAATGTAATAGGCCACTTTTATGGACCTAAAATATGGGTATATAAGTTGCATACGGGATTAGCCCAATACTTTGTTTATTTTTTATGTTTTTTAATTGAACCGGATCAAATTGGTTGCATCCAATTGGTTCAATTTAAGTGATCATGTGACTTGGTTAAGTGGTCATGTGACAACTTAAGTGGTCATGTGATGTAAGTTGGGCTGGATTAGGACTCTATAAGTCCAGCCATGTTTTGAGTCTATTTCCTTTAGTATTCTAGTTTCCTAGTCAGTTTAAGTTACCTAATAAGTTAGGGATAGGATTAGGCCATTCCTTTTTAGTGTCTAAGTCTATTTTTGAGTCTTCTATATAAGTTTGTAAGGGAGGCCAGCATTAGATACGAATTTGATTAATAAAAATTAGCTTTATGCTTGCTGCCATTGCTGCTGCTCTTTGTGAGTGTATATCCTTGTGGATCTCAAGGTGTTAAAGGGTAGGTGGACTCCTGTGACTCCTTGCATTGTGAAGATCGGGAGGCTCTTTCAAATCATCAAACTGCTGCCATTGTCCTGCAATACAGTGAGTTTGAACCTGTTTTCTTATTTTAAACCTTCTTCTATCATCCTTCATCTTCCCTTAGACCTAATCCACAGTCCCCTCCATCCATCAAACCCTAATTCTCCATTAAACCTGCATTCCTACCTCCACTAGGATTCCCCCATAACTCCAGATTTAGCCTTCACTTTCAAACCCTACTTCCAGCCTCCATTCCCCACACCTCTCCCTACACTCGACCTTAAACCTAGCCCTTAGTCTCCACTACAACCCCTCCATTCCCCCACTCCATTAAACCTAAAACCTGCAACTCAATTCTGTCCAAATTGCAGAATTCTAAAACCTTCCCAAATCCTATTATTTGTATGCCATAAAAGCACCCTAGACCTGCCCATTATTACCCTATGAACCCCATTCCCAAATTCCCATCCTAAACCCTAGAATTAACCTAAAACCTAGTGCTGTCCATTCGAACCAGCAACCCCTTTTGCTATTGATCCTGTTATCTGGCTCCTAGTAGGCCTCCTACCTATCTAGGACTACATTATAAAATGTGGCATAGAATCAAAAAGAACAAACAAGTATGTCTTGTGGAAAAGAAATGTTGAATGTCGTAGTCCAAAACCTGGTACATGAAAGCCGTAAAGAAAGGTGTGGCCATAAGCATAAAATTGCAGGAATTAATCTCTTCTTAGCCATTCTTTAAGCAATCCAAATCACACAATTCTTTAATTTTTTTGATAAGGCCCTAGTGTTACACAACATTTACAGTCTCACAAACAAAATATTGGCAAAAATTATCAAACATACAAGAGGAGTACAATATCCAATTACTCTAACCTGACTGCCTAATGCAACTACTTAAAATATGGTATGCCAAGGCCACAAAAACAGAGGAAGTACGAAAGACAACCCAGCAAGCTAGTCATACAGTCAAGTTATCTGAAAAAGCGAAAAAATATTTTGGAAACAGTACTCCAGATATTGACTTGTCAGAAAAGAGGTGGAGGTGGGGGTGGGGGTGGGGGTGGGCTGATATGCATGCTTCATTAAAGAACTTCAGAAGTGAGCCTAAATATCAGAATCAAGATTATCCCCAGTTGAATAGAAACGGATACCTTGAAAGCACCGGATAAAAAGTCAGATACATTTGACATTCGACCCTCCTTCACGAGGACAGACCCAAGTATACCTGAAAACAAATTCACGAGGTTAGCATCAAAGCTTTTTCTTTGCAACAAGCAGTGAGCGAATCAACAATCAAATGCTAAAACCTCTTTAAACTTCAAGATCAAGGAATATCTGAAAAGGAAAAGGGAAATAATCACATCAATTGAGTTTACAAGAGAAATAAGTTTCATATTAAGTCATTTGAATTGAAAATTAGTTTTCCTTTTCCATTATATCTTTCAAAAAGTTCACCAAACTGTAATTTTATACAACATTAATTGCGAGGATAACATAGGATGAGGTAGTGCTGGTTGAGAGAGCTAAGAAAAGGCGAAAAAACTGAAGGTTACACACTTTGAAGCTCCAGGTGCTTCTTAAACTCAGTTAAGTTAATGATGCAGGTCAAAAAAAAATGAAATGCTAATAAGATGGAAAATGAAGAAAAGTAAGAGATAATAAAGGTCAGAGAGGACCACTTAACTCTGAGTCTTGGGGACTCACTCAGCACAAGAGGACCTGAAACTCACAATGGGGCACACCCACAACTTCCAAAAAACACAAATTATCAACTCTATCTCTTCAAACCCAAAGATACAAACATATAGGGAGAAGGGAAAAAGCCAATGGAATATAGCCGTTGGAAGGTAGCCATTGGAAACATCTTGGAAAGAGTGCATGAGAGAAAATGGAGTGCACATTAATACTCATCATCATGACTACATCATTCGCCTCTGCATTGAAAGAACTTGTCTTAGAGTTAGAAACAACGACCAGAGCAGTAATTCGATCATTGTCCATGTTCTTCATTGTCGAGTGTGCTTTTTGATTTTGGATCGATTCTATGTACTTGCTCACCACAAGAATCGGAACTTGCTCTAATACCAAATTGATGAAACTCAAAGAAAAGGAAAATGCTAATAAGATACAAATGAAGAAAAGTACAAGAGAACAATGGTCAGAGAGGATCACTTAACTCTGGGTCTCTTGGGGACTCACTCACCATGAGAAGAACTCAAACTCACAATGGGGGCTCACCATGGCACACCCACAAGTTCCCAAAATACAAATTATCAGTCCATCTCTTCAAACTAAAATATATATATATATATATATATATATATATATATATATATATATATATATATGGAAAAAAGAGCTACAGAAATATAGCCGTAGGAAACTGTCTTGGAAAGCGTGCATTTGAAAGAAAAAAAAAGAGTTGTTGCTTGAGAAAGGCGTTGGAAGAGAGGGAGAATATGATGAAGATGGTTGCTCCCCCGAATTTGCAGTGATTGGGTTCCTTGCTACTTAGAGAATTTGCTAGCATGGCTGATTAGTTTTTCAAGACAAGTTTGGATCCATATTGGGAAACAATTAGTGTAACAGTAATCACAAGCAGATTGCATGAAAGTTGTAACCAATTATACGATTTGATAACATACTTGCCCATAGAAGTTTCTGTAGCCTAAACCTGTTGAATTCAGATAGTTATTGAAGCAATCAGATATGGATTTCGGACAAAACGTCAAACTATATTCTTTCAAAACCAGAAACATGGTTGGGAGTCTTAGAGAAACGAATGAAAACCTGCACCAACGAGAATAGTGAGCTTCCCAAGAGGAAGCGCCATCTCGCTTGTCAAAAGTCAAAAACCTAACAAGCCGATCTCTGAGTATCTTCACATCGACTTGCAAGTTTGTCGCAGGTTCAGAAACAACTTCCAGCAGTTTGAAGCCCCCCTTTGAATCCAACTACCCAATTATCAATCCAGAGAAACAAACCCTATTTGCAGGCCACACGGACAGTGATTAAATCACCTGAGACTGCGAGTGAGCTTAGCTCACTCCATCAAATCAAAATATGGGAAAAGGTATCCTTGTTTTATCAGAAATCACGCAGGAGTCCTTGTGCCGTGTGACAGAAATATTCGTCCTTAAACGGAAATATCCTAATACGTACTTGGATATTTTGTTTCGGTTCTTGGTTCGGTTTTGAATACCAAATCAAATTGAAACCGAATTGTTTTCATGATCTCAATTCGAATCGAATCGAATTTTAGAACTCGTGTTATAGTTTCTGTTTGGGGAAAGTTTTCATACCACACAGTCGTGTATGTGAGAGGGTGGAAGTTTCAAGCCATTAATTAGTGAGTGGGGGTTTATGACTTTTCCAATTCTTTGTGAGAGGGGATACGACCGTGCATGCTTACACGGCCGTATATGTAAACTTCCCTCTTTTGGGGTTTTATGTATTTTTTATGGTTTAGATTCTGTTGGGGCTCACATTAAGGCTGTGTTTGGTGGAAAAGGATTCTGTCCAGCCGTGGCGGGAGCTGGGTCGTCCAATCTTGCTAAACGACAGCAAAAACAGGGGTGGGGTGGTCATTTTATAGGTGGGTTCCACTTGGGCCTCACATGTGAAATGACCACCCCACCCTTGTTTTTGTTATCGTTTAACGGGGTTGGACCATCCAGCTCCCGCCACGACTGGACAGGAGCCAGGTTCGTGTTTGATATGCATTCTTAGGTTAACTTCACATTTTGGACGATAAGAATAACTATTTTTATCATTTGAGAATGCGAAATCAACCTAAAATGCATACCAAATTCAGTCTTAGTTCCAAAGGTGTCAATTGGGTTGGATATTGATCCAAACTCAACCTATTTACAATCATATAACAATTTGCATGAAAATATCATTTACTTCTATGAAGCTTGGTTTTCCTTCTTCTCTTTTTTCGTTATTTAAGGATTTTACTGAAATAAACAAGCCCACTTCAATAATTTCCAAAACAATGCACTTCATAGAGACATTTTTCTATGGAGGACTTACATGTAAGGATTAACGTGGGTTTCTAGTTTTATTAATTTGGGGTAAGGGTACAAATGGGCCAGGCTTTCTAAAAACCCAAGCCCTGCTCAAGGTACCTGAGACCCAGCCCAGATCTGGCCTGCCCCAATATTAGGTTTGGATATCTTCAAGCCTGACCCAACCCGCTAGGCTCAAATGCAAGACCTGGCCAGTCCAGCCCAGCTCGACTTTAGGCATTTCTATAACGAGAATCTGTTTTATGATTTTATCCCCACCCTCCCTGCCTCCCTCAAAACAAAAAAAGGGTAAAAGTTTTCTT
This sequence comes from Telopea speciosissima, assembly GCF_018873765.1. Classification (NCBI taxonomy): domain Eukaryota; kingdom Viridiplantae; phylum Streptophyta; class Magnoliopsida; order Proteales; family Proteaceae; genus Telopea; species Telopea speciosissima. The sequence goes on from NC_057923.1 coordinate 3,765,100, forward strand.
TCACCATGGATGTAACCCTAATTACTCTATCTCTACTAGGCAAAGGTATGAAATGCCCATCGTTATTCGAATTTTTTTCCTCCCAGGTTCATTGCCTGGTTCTTCTCATAGGGGGGCGAAAATGACATTTAACCTCACTCGGACAGTGTGTTCGGGCAAGGGTTAGGTCTTCATTTTCCCCCCCTATGAGAGGAATTGGACAACTGTACCGAGCAGTGAACCTGAGAGGATAATAATCCTCATTATTCTAGTCTCATTTGACAGTAAAAAACAATAAAATCAGAAATTCAGAATTGGACCGACCAAGCCAATTTCGATTCTGCCCAATCCGGCTCAACTAATCTCCTCATAAAAACTAGGGTTAGGGCATAATTGGGCTGGCTGGTTCTTACTGATTCCTCATCGATCTGTATCAACCTGGATCCGAATTCCGATTTTTTAAACATAGATGAAAATCAGCCAAAATCGATCGGAATCCTAATTCCAAATTTTTAAATCGGAAATCAAAAGAGAGGATTAGTTAAGAAATATTATGGGTAAAGGAAAACTTGGACTGTTTGGATGAAATTTCTAACTTACAATTCTGACAGGTAATAATGTCAAAAATCTATTAAAAAAAAAAAAAAAAACCAGAAATAATGTTGACCTCAAAATTTAAGCACCCTCAATCGAATTGGGTGGTGACTCGTAGCAGAAATTGGGCCTTGAAAATAAGCCCAAGGCCATCCATTTCAAATTCTCAAATAATTCTAATTAACGAAGGAGCGGAAGCCACGGCCCACGATCCACGGGGGTAGGACTTTAGGAGGGTGTTGTTAACCGTAGGATTGTAGTAAGAATGGATAAGACGCAACTCTATGGAGCACGTTCCTAATTACAAATTTTAAGTCAGCCTTTAGGGGTCCACTCTACTCTGGAGTCTGGTCAGCCCTTCACGTTAACATTTTTAGTAAAAATGGTAGGCTTTTGGACTTTTTGATTGAGTGGAAGAGGAAGGCCACCCCCCACACTGACAATATTATAATATACTTCCCATAATATGGTTCTAATTTTTCTATAAACTTAACTCAATAAAAAAATGGTAGACCGACCTGTCCTTGCTAGCATGTTTTTTGGATTTTCCTTTTTTTTTTTTATCTATTATTATTTTGTGTGGAGGGGCTTAAGAGTTGCCCTAAGTACTGGGATTTGCTATAAGCTCCCTCTCTCCCCCGTTGCCTAGTGTCTTTGATCCCATTGGCCTTCTTGAGTAGTGATAGAGGTTCTCTCTCTCAATCAAATCTATTAAAACAAGGAAAGAGGTTTGCGGCAAAGCTGCGTGGCCCCAAAGGAAGGGATGAGATGGTAATTTCATTGTCCCATATGAGAATGCAGGAGATACTGTCTTCTCCCTAACCAATTTACTAGGTGGGAGTGTAGGACTAGAATTGGGAACCGTTGGGATTGACCTTCCTCCTAAACTTGGAATTGATCTATCCAATTACTAAATGAGATTCTTGTAAGAACTGATTTTGGATAGATTGTTAAAAAAAAAAATTATTGAGAAAATCCTTTAGGGAGGCGAGTACAACAAGCATCAAACAATAAATGTGAAAACAAAAAAACAAAAAAACAAAAAAAAAAGGGGGGGAGGGGGCGGGGAGGGGGAGGGGGAGGGGGAGGGGGAGGGGGGGGGAAGACAAAATCCGAAAACTAAACACAAATGAAACAACACCAAAAAGGCCAAGGCGTCAACTACAAAGTTGCCTTTGCGAAGCGTGTAGAGAAAGTCCACTTGGTTTAAAAAAGTCGCAAGCCTTAGGTAGTTTGAGATAATATGGTAAATGCGCCAAGGAACCAACAAGCTTTTCCCTTTGAGACAAATTTTTTTTAAAAAAATCAAGGGACGACAGTAAAAGTTACTCAAATAAATTTTATTAAGAGAAATCAGAACTCCTACAAAAGAAAGCAAAAGACACAAGACACTTAGGTGGTGAGAGCCACCAAATCTTTGATAGACGTAACCTAAAAGCACCCGTGACCATTACATGAGTCTTCTTATTTAGGGCATGAAGATCAAACAAGAATCTAGCTTCCACAAATTGCCGATCCAACGTTCAAATGTCGCTTTGAGACAATTAATAACCAAAAGATTATCGCTCTCAATGGTAATTCTTTTATAATCCTTATTAGGATCCATAAGCAAGGCATAACGTATGGCTAAGGCTTCCGCAACAAAGAAGTACGTGTGACCAATTCCAGCTGCGAAGCAAAAAGAGAAATCTCCCATGATGATCCCTACAAGTACCAACCCTTACTATGCTTGAGGGTCCAGAATTCCTTGAGCTTACACCATCAACATTAACTTTCACCATGTCGAAAGGGTAGGAATCCAACAAGTAAGATCAGTGGAGTTGTACGGGTTTAAGTATGTCCCTCCCTCTCTCGCTATGAACCATCTTGTTTGACACTTAGGGTGAGGCATGATAGTTGTTACCAAGAAAAAAAAAGGGTTAGGCATGATAGTTATAGAGTCTATGGATCACCGACTTCTATCTCAACTCGAAAATTTGGGTGTACAATTTTATGATGACACATGTCCTTTCGCTTATACTGTATGCAAGGAACCATGACTACATCTATACGGATGAGTGAGAAGGAATTGAAGGAAGGACAGTTTTTGTTGGGGAAGACCAACATCTCACCATTAAAAGTTCGATCATGAGTTGAACTCTAAGTGGGCCTATTTATTAAAAAATGGGAAAAAGACAAAACTCTAATAAGTGGGTCTCTTTATTAAAAATTGGGAAAGAGAACGTTGTCCGGCCCTTAGAGCTTGTCTCTATGTGTTGGCCAATGAGAACGCACATATAAGTATCGCGATGGGTTAAAATTCTGCCTTTTTATGAGGCAGCACGATACTTTTAATACGCTTTTGTATGTAGGCAAGGAGCGATGCAGGCCATGCGAACAGATAATGGAATTTCCACAACTGTCCCGATGTGCTTCCCCAAAGAGAATGCAGTATGGATCATTTGCACGTACCAACAGGTGAACGTACACCTCACGGTCAAATCACATTTTAATTTTGTTTTCATATAAACCTCTCCTCTCTTTGTAAATGCAAAAAATAAAACACATGGTTGGCTCTCATATCTACGTTCACCTGTTGGTATGTGCAGCGGAACCGAAGAGTTTTTCATGTCCGTCCATGGCTGGGTCTGATTATGTCACAAAGCAACGTCATGATTCATGAGTCATGATGAGTTATGAGTCATGATGACTCATGGCTCATGACTACGACGCATAGCGGTATCTGGGGCACTGTTTCCTCCTGCCTGCCTTCACATTTTACATGAAAGTGAAGAATTATTATTAATAATAATTATATTATAATAGGATGATGGTTATTGGAAGAATATATATATATATATGTGAGGGGTTGGGTTCCCCCCCCCCCCCAACTTTTTCATCTCATATATCCAGTCATGCATCCTCCTCAATAGTCCAGTCCTCATTCATCATCACCTCTCATTTTCTCAGTTTTATCCACAATCGTCTTCTTCTTCCCTTCCATCTTCACAAGATCCACGTGCAGGGTTTAAAAACACAGAACCAGCATCTAAATTAGAATCAGAATCGGTTTGTATGGATTCGTCCTGATTTTCAAGGTCGGCATATTTCAAACATCTAAGCAATTTCTATGGGGTATGGAGAGCTGTTGGGAGCATTCTTGGAGCCTTTAACCCTCACTGAAGCTATTGAAGGCGAAGCTTGTGCAATTAGGGCAGGTTTTGGTCTAGGCGATGAATCGAGGTTTTCTAACTTGGTGGTGGAATCTGACTGCGATTAAGATCTTACTAAACTCATCTTGTTGGAAAAAATCAAATAGAGAAGGAACTTGTATTCTGCTTTAAACGTGTACTCACTATCTCAAAGGAGATATTTGCCCCCACATGACAAAAATCACCTTCAGGACTCAACAAAGCAATAAAAAATGAAACATGAAATATCTTTGAGAGACACTGATTGCAAGAGAGAGAGATACTTCGTTTGAACACTGCACTTCTATTTTATAGAAGTAAAACAATTCTTCTGAACAAACATATCTATCCACTTTGTATTTAAATCATTAGATCGATTGTCACACGATCTAATGGTCCAGATTAAAACAGAGATGAAACTGTTCACAACAGTCATATCATATCAAGTGCTAAGTGCGTGTGTACGCCACTAACGCCTCTACTGCCCACGTCACGCGTGTGCATGCATGCTCGAACGGCTATGCCGTCCTCGTATATACACTGTAGAAGGGTCATCCTTTCCCGATTTAACTTAAAAGATAAAGAAGGTAATGTAATAAATATCATTTATAACTCTTGTAGTTTTTCGATGTGGGACTAAAGCACTTTACCAAAATAATATAATATTTATTTAATCTCTCAACTTATTATAATCTATCTAACGCATCTGATCTCTGGATTGACTTCTGATATTCGTCTGTTAGCTTCATCTTTCGAATACTGTTGTTTTTCCTTTATTCCTAACGAGTTAAATGGCTTACCCACTCCCTAGTTCGGAAGGCACTCTCTTTGGCAAGTAAGATTGAGTGGCCAATTTCCGGTCCTTGGCTTTAGGATTGTTGTAATTCGGAAGCTTCGAGCTCCTCTTGTCTTTTTAAATAAATTTACTTTTTACCCCAGAAAGAAAAATAATAATGTATGCAACTTCACCCCATTTTATAAAGAGACTATTTCTTGACTCGACTCCATGATTATTAGGTCACAATAGAACAACCTTATCGTGGTGCTGAAATCCACCCCTCACAATCTTTTTCATGTTCTATGGACCCTACATTTGAGCTACCATTCTACCACCATTCTTCATTAATAATTATAAAGTAAAATGTTTTATACATTTTGACAATATATGAATACAACCAATATATCAGCCGTTGGATAGGAATAACTGATTCTAATGCTTCTATTAGTTGAGTTTTGTTTCATATATGACCCTAATTATCAACAAACAAAAGGTTTTTTTTGCACACCCGTGGTTTCCGTCATCAGATGGAGAGGGAGAGAGAGAGAGAGAGGATGTGTTATGCCAAATCTATGTCCTTACTAAATGATATGTTTGATACACAACAATGTATGTACACAACTCGTGTAAAAAACTAGGTCCTTATAAATATAAGGGAGAGGGTTGTGCACGCTGCCCGCTCCAGGTAATCAGGCAACCTTCCCCAACTAGAGAGGTACAATGGGAGGGGCAAGGAGGTGCTTTCCCATATGGAGGGGAGAGAGATAGACATAGGGTGGGCACCCTAGCAGCGTATAGTAACCCACCCTTTTATCTAAATATAAACATAAAATCTCCCCTCCTCTCCCCCACTCCCACAAACACATATATATGCACACACGTAGACACCAACTTACACGGGCACACACAAAAAGTTAGACCCAAGTTGTTAGGTACTTGACCAATACGCCAAAAGCTCCGAAGCTGATGGAACGTATCAAATCAAGCCTTTTAATTTATCCCATACTAGGCTGGCCCAATCTAGTGCCCATACACTATAGTGGGCCCCATTAGGCACATAACAAACCACCATGCTTCCGCAGCCGTCGTCCTCGGCGGCTCTCACTCTAGGTAGCTTTCACTCTGGCGGTAGGTAGCCCTTTCCAAGCGGCTTCACTCTGCTCCAAGGTTTTTGCCTGGCGACAGGTTGCCCTTTCTTGACAGCTTTCACTCTACTCCATGTAGCCCTTCTCCTAGGTAGCCATTTCCGTGACTTGAACCCTTGACCTGGTGCCCAGCTCTGATATCAAATGTTAGGTACTTGACCAATACGCTAAAAGCTTCGAAGCTGATGGAACGTGTTAAATCAAGTCCTTTAACTTATCTCATACTAAGTTGGCCCAATCTAGTGCCTATACACTATAGTGGGCCCCATTAGGCACATAACACAAGTACAAATAATAAAAGGTGGAATTTTATCTCATCATGTGCCCATGTAATGGGACTCTATCAACTTCCACCTCTTACTCTATGGTTGAAACTACCCGTCCTCTCAAACATTCTAATGGAAACGATGCCCATGATAAAGGAATCCCTCCGTCGAGTCTCATCATCAACTCTCACCTTTATTGGTTGGAGTCAAAACTACCCCTTTCCTTGGGCATCTAAAAATACCAATGTCGGTGGTGGGTGAAGAGAAACTCAATCCTAAAATTCACTTCATTTGTGGATGCAAAACCCTAGCATGGATTTATAGTTTGTGTTGAGCAATGGTAGGAGGGCCCTGGCATTATCCATCTCATGGGAAACTTCCCGTCACCACCCCATTCCCCCTTTAAAAAAACAACACACACACACAACCCAATTGCATTATAAAGCTAGTCTCTTATTTCATTACCTTTTTCTGAGGAATTTTCTATTCTATTGGAGCAAATCAAATTTGGAGGTTATCTAGAGGGCTGACCTTAAAGTTTCCAAGACATTGCCCTATCAAGTTGGTTAAAAAATTATAAATTTTTTGTTTTGAGGGAGAATTCCAAAAATAGAAGTGTGGGGGGTGGGGGGCAAGCAGGAATACTAAAAGGTACTTAGTTAACTTAGTTAAACATTGTTTCAATTATGATTAATTGAATGCATAGAAGACAAAGCTCGTTTCTTTACTTTATTTTGTGGTTATGTCACATTGTCTACCTCCTCCAGTCTCCAATCTCCATTGATTCTACATGCATGCCTCAACCTAAACTTAATAAAATAAAAATTAATGACCAACAGCTACTTAGGTCAGTTGGTGAGTCGTGGTGTGGCTGGTATCTTATCCCCTCCTCGGTTCGATCCCCCCCTTTCTATCAAATATATATGTAAAAGTTCTCAATTACCAAAAAATAAAAAAAATAAAGATTAATGGATAGTGCATGAGAGTCAGCAAAAGAAAACCAAAAGACAAAAATAGTTAAATTGAACGGATGATGACAAAAAATCAATAAAAGTCAAATAGTTGAAGAGGATCACTGCTGGCAATGGATTAATAAACCGTAAAAGTATAATTCCTTCCCATTCTTATATTGATTTCTATTTATGAAAAAAAAGAAGGTTGTCGTGGTGCGCCTAAATATAAGAAAGGCAAAATATGAATTGAGTGTGGATCGTGGCTGTATTATTAGTATAACAATCATGGTTTAAAGTATCGGTATCGTGTATTGTATCGATCGGATGATTTTAAGGGATTTATCGTATCGTATTGTTTTGAAGATATATATCGAACAATACAAATACGCATAGAAATGATCAAAGATACACATGGAAATATACTTTTGGAACAAAAAATAATATAAATAAACAATATATAATAAGTGTCATGCATAAAACCTAAAATGGTGAATAACATATAACCAAACAAGTGTATTAAATTGAAATTATTATAAAAGATGAAGTTTCTCATATGTTGTAATCGTCTATAGCCATGAAGAGTATTGGATGATGCAAAGGATGATGCTATAGCATTCTTTGATTTGTTTTTAGTTTAAAAGTGTGAAAAACCAAGATTAAATGCAAGATTTTAGATTCTTGGTTGAGAGTTTTCTTTCATTTTTTCATTAGATTAGGAATTGTATTGAGTCTATGAGTGAAAATGGTTTTTTTATGGAATGTATCGATGGTATCGATATGTATCGGTGATGTATCGGTATGTATCGAGTCGTATCGATCGATATATATCGATACATATCAATACATATTCAACCACCCACTGAACTCTTTACTAGACGTATCGATGGTATCGATACGTATCGATCGTATCGTATCATATCTATCTGTATTGATCGATACGTATCGATACAATTCAAGACAGTTCATTTTAAAAAAAAAAAAAAAAACGTATCGGTATCGATCGATCCCGATACATATCGGTCCGTATCGTATCGTATCGATCGATACTTTAAGCCATGATAACAATCAAGTAGGAATCTAATTCTTTCTTCAAAACGGATTTGAGCTGCTAGTTTTTTGGGTTTACGTATAGAATTCATGACAACACCTTCTTTGTGAATTTCTTAAGAAATTTGGATTGGTCAAATGGGAGGATGCTACTTGGTCTCGTGTGGCATGCAACTCCTGCGTCTAGACATAGGGCCACATGAAATGACTGTCATGTCGTCGAGGATTGCTACCTTTTCATGGGGTTGCAGCGGTCATTTCTTGCGACCCTGTGTCTAGGCTTAGTAGCCGCTCTATGCGTCCAATTAGAGTTCTTTTCCCCTTACTTCTATGAGGATAAATCCAATCTTTTCAAATATGAATTGCATTAAATGTTTACCCAAAAAACAAAAAAATTACATTAAATAACTTTCAACTTGTGAAAATCTTATTTTCACCTCTGTATTAAATATTTGAGAATAAGACAAAAAGTAATTAAAAGATGGACATAACTTACTCCACCACTTTGGTGATACAAGTTGTAATCCCCTTTCTGACCTCTCTCTCTCCATCATATTCCCGTCCCACTGCTATGTTCCCCTCCTCGCCCCACCTTTTTCCGTCCTCCTCCGATGCTCAAATAGAACAAATTGCAATCAAGTACGGTAAAGCAACCATCCTCTGCATCTTTCCTTTTTCTAATTTTGGTTACTTTGATAGAGAATACATGTAAATTCAATAGACAATAGATTAATTTGATGCCAAATCTAGGATTAATTACAATCTAAAAAGTGATGATGGCTTGCGTCCATTAGCAATATATATGTCTTATCACCACCCATCCTTTTTTTGGGTTTTTTACCCAACAGAAAATGTGAGTGGTCAAAATTATTGTAGGCATGGATTAACCAAATTAAGAAAAAGAGCAGCAACATGTCATACTTCACTCCTACTCAAACCAAAAACTATCGTCACCCCTAATGGCCGGGAAAAGGCATTGATGATGACTTCATTTCGCTCTTCTTTATATCCATTTCTTACATTCCAAACATAGTCTTAATGCTCTTATATACCATATTTAGAGACGACGAGATTGGGACCCTCTCATCATATTTCCCCACTAGTTAGTTACAAATATATCTTTCTAATTCTAGCTCAAGCTTAGGACTTTACTCATTACTGAATTGATGCACCTTCACACCACCATTCAAGGAATTTGAATAGTATCGACTGATATTTTTTTATTTTTTTTTGGGGTAGCATAACCATTGTATCGGGGAAGGTGAAATGGTCCAAAAAAAAAAAACTAAGGTATCTATATTTTGAAGAGCAGAATGGTCTAATCATACATCAATCCATATTGATATTAGTATTGATATTGGCCGAGACGAATATGGATACCTTAAGACCATGATCCACTCACATCAGTCGATTCATAAATTTGGGTTAGGCTATTTGAAAAACAATTAGGGTGAAGCCTAAGATCTGGATTCCGAAGTCCGGCCCTAATCATTCTGTCCATATTATCAAAAAATTAAAGTAAAATATATATTATCCTAATAATGGCTAATGAATATATCCAGTTGTCAACAATAAGAAAAAGAGGTGGACTAGCCCACCTAAAACTTGAAATTTGGTCACAATATATTGTAGCTCTCGAAGACAATTGCTACCACAATTGGTGGTATAGTATCTTTGCCCATAAGTAACAAGGTCCCAAGAGGGTTATGTGCCTAATAGAGTCCATTCTAGTGTATGGGGCGTTAGTTTGGGTCAATCTAGTGTGGGATAAGTTAAGGGTTTGATTAATGTGTTCCATCAATTTTGGAGTTTTTGACGTATCGGTCAAGTACCTAACATTTGGTATCAGAACTGGACACCACGTCACAGGTTCGAGTCACGGAAAGGACTACCTAGGAGAGGGCTAACTGGAGTAGAGTGAAAGCCGTCAAGAAAGGGGTACCTATCGCTAGGCAAAAAACCCTAGAGCAGAGTGAAGCCGCTTGGAAAATGTTACCTACCGCCAAAGTGAAAGTTGCCTAGAGTGAGAGCCGCCAAGGACGACGGTTATAGAAGCGTGATGATCTGTTATGTGTCTAATAGGATACACTTTAGTGTATGGGCCTTAGATTGGACCAGCCTAGTATGGGATAAATTAAAAGGTTTGATTTAACGCGTTCCACCAGTTTTGAAGCTTTTGACATATTGATCAAATACCTAACATAGGAGTTTTTTTTTTCCAAAGAAATAGAGATTACAAATTAGGGCTGCAAGTTTGACCCTGTCGGCCCTAACCCGCCCTGGCCCGTCCTGAGCCCGAACAGGGTCTGGGCTAAGATTTTTGACCATGAGGGCGGGTTAGGGCCAGAAATTCTTGGCCCTGAGTCAGGGTCGGGTCGGGTCAGGGTTGAGACCTCAGGCTCAGCCCGACCCTGATTTTTAACCCTGATGGCCCTGAAGAAAATTCTTTATTTATTAAACAATAGAAGGTATTATACCTAAAAACAATTGTGTAGCGCACTTGGTAGTTGTGATGCATAAAAGCCAATTATTGTAAGGAGGTCTTTGGTTCAAGCCTCTTCTTTCACATCTTTACTACACTTTGTTATTTTAATTTGCTTATTGCAGGGCCAATCAGGGCTGGGCTTGGCCCGTTAGGGTCAGGATTAGGGTCAAGGTATTTAGGCCATGAGTCAGGGTCAAGGCGAGCCTGGGCCCAACTAAGGGGACTCAGGGTTGGGCTAAGGTTTTAAAAAGCCCGGCCCAACCCAACCCAACCCAACCCTGTTGCAGCCCTATTACAAATGATATTGAATTATTTTTATCACAAGGTTTGTTATTTATCCAAATGTTATAAGGTATCTATTCTACATTTCTACCACGTGAGTGCGCAGATGATCGGCGAGGAATGAACAAAACCCTAGGAAAGTTGTGTGAAACGGCTGGTTCGAATTGGGGGAATCAAGATCAGTTGCACCTGTTAACGATCCAAATTTAGATCGATATCACAGCCATTTTCGATCCGATTCCCATTTTTTAAATCCTAGGAGGAGAAGGAGGAGAACTTAACTCTGAAGGATGGTAAGTGGGTCGGGCACTCGGGTTTTGGTTTTGTTTAGGAGGTAGCGTGGCTATACGTGTGACTGAAATATTTTATTTTTTTTAAAAGCGGAATCTGGTGACGGCCGACAAGGAATATTCGGTAAAGCTTGAGACTTGAGAGTCAATCATTTCACGGAATAATTAAATTTCTCAGCTATATATATTTTTTCATCTGAGCCGCAGGTTATCGACACGTTGCATAGCTCTCGATCGCAGAGCAAAAGGCGAAACACCGACACGCGTTATCACTTTATTTCTTTCTCTGCTCCCAAAGTACAAACCACGAGTTTGTCAGTCCCACTTACTCCGGTGCTTCTACTGTACAATGCCATTATGGGTTGTGGAAAATAGTTGGGAATGGGGATCGATATCTATATAAGTGGATATCGATAACAATACTTTTACGGTTTTACCCATCCAGCGAGCCTCAGGCCCTCTTCCCTCTACCAAAAAATTGATTGGGATAATGATTTCATTTTCAGAGCAGCATTCCTGCATTAAGCATTGTTATATAGATTTCTTTTCAATGCTCCTTGGTTTCAATAATGGGAGAATGTTCCCCCCCCCCCCCCACACCACCCCCCAAAAAAAAAAAAAATTTCTGATTCAATGCTAAGGTATTTCTACGTCAATACTTAGATTTTTGCCACTTAGAAGATGATGTGGCAAATTTCAGTATCAGTTTTAATTTTATAGTTCTCTTCTATGTATGTTCATGCAGCTTTTCTTCACACTTAGAATTTTTTAATACTTTATTTGGCTATGTAGCAAATTCTTTTGTTTGAAACTTAACTTTGAGCTAGAGACCTTTGGGTTTACTTCTAATTTTCTTCAACATGACCTGGCCCACTTTGATAAGTTTATCAAGACGAGCATCTCATTTTACCACATGGAATGATGATGTGAATTTTTTGATCATTGACTAGATAATACATGTCTTGGATCAATCACATGTTAAATTTCAAAATCTAATTCAATCAAATACCTTTTCGTGTGTTGGCATGCATCTTCATGTATATTCATGCAGATTGCAATACTTTAATCGCTACTATGGACTTTCTCATAGTCTTAAATTCTCTCTCTCTCTCTCTCTCTCTCTCGTGTGTGTGTGTGTGTGTGTTATTTCCATTTATCGTAAGTTAGAAACAATTATTGAATTAAAAATAATCTTACTTCTAATTTTTTTTTTACATTCGTTGTTATGTTTGTGATAGTCATTGTAAAATCAATAAAAAAAAAATAGGGCAAGAGATCGTCGTTTGGTCGTGTATCCCCTTCACCAGCACTAGGGCTAATGAGAGCATACATATGAGCATCAATGTGGGTGAGTTTTATTATTTCACAGAGGGTAGACTAGTAATTTCACATGCTCTTGTGTTTGGGCGCAAGAAACATGTGACCAAGCAACGTTCTTTTCCCAAAAAATATTACCTAATTCAAAGGATAGGCAAAGAATTTGCAACAGCTCAAATAAGGTTTGTCTTTGAGAGATGCAATTAGAATTTTAGTAGATGAGGAGCAAGAGGAATGGTATAGGTAACAAAACTGCAAAACCATAAAGATTGCCTCCATAAAATGGATGGATAGGCTTCAACTACTTTGTACTATAATAAATTTCATAAGTATGCAAGTCCTTGTCATGGAATTTTGATAACCTAAAAAGTTATCATTGAGAAAATAAATAGAAAATCTCTATAAATACATGATGAGCCATGTATTTGAGAAAGGAAATCAAACTTTTAAAATCTCTGGTAGGGGAGGAAATTTATTCCATTTTTGGTGGTTTGATGCCCCAAATTATGTTGTCCCATTTCTGTCGACTAGAATATTTTCCTTTACATTTATTTCAAATTTTTTAAAAGTTCCTAGTAAACATATTACATCACTTAACTCTAATACAACAACGTCATGTACATTTTGAATTATGTTGGACTTTCCTTAGCTGTTACACTATTTATGCAACACCTCATTTTTGTGTAGAGATAAACTGGGGTGCTAGTGTAGAGATACCCTTTACTCCTGCTAGTTTAGAATATCCACCCCCTTTCAATTCCCATAAAAGAAGCTATTTCTTATGTTAGGTTTTGCCCATCACCACTTCTAATTTTGTTTTTAAAAAATGTCTGCCTTAATAAGCTTAACAAGGCAACAATCACATTTTATCAAATGGAGTGATGATGTGACAATTTTGACCATTGGATAGATAGTACATGTCTTAGATTAATCATGTATGGAATTTCAAAGTCTAATTCAATCAAATATCATCCTGTGTAATGGCATGCATCCAATAATCCTAAATTTTTAAACCTCTCATTACCAAAAAATAAAAATTTTAAACTTCTATGCTGCCACCTGGAAAACTCTATTGGAGCTGATTTTTTTAATGGAATATTAGGGCTTAATTTTACATGTGTGCAAAGGACCTTGGGTATGTCTACCTATTCAAAAAATACTCTCTCTCTCTCTCTCTCTCTCTCGCACTTCTTGGTTTTATTGCACTCCGCTTTGTGTACATAAATGATAAGCTTAGGAGAAAAAATATGTTTTCCATATATAATAGGGCTAGTCTATAATAGTCATATGTTACTCACTCCCTTTGCATCACAAGGTCCATCCTCTATGGAAAAGCACAATTTAGAGACAATTATGCATTAAACACTCTTATTTTTCATTTTTGCGTTCACTCCTATTAAATCTTAAATGTTTGTCGTAGTCAAAATAAAAATAAAATAAAAATTGGTACCTAATTTGAAGAATGAACAAAGAATTTGCAACAACCAAATATGGTTGTCTTTACAAGACGAAGTTAGTGCTTTGGTAGATAATAGGTAAGGAGATGATCATAGGTAACAAAAGCACAAAACCGTAAAGATTGCCCCATAAAATGGATGGTCGGGCTCAAGGCTTGTACTAGATTAAATTTCAAATAATCTAAATCCTCGTCATGGAATTTTGATACCTTAATATGTAATCATTGATTCTACCAAAAAAATTAAATATGTAATCATTGAAAAAACATATAGTAAATTTCTATAAATACATGATGAGCTATGTAGTTGAGACGAGCCATCAAATTAATATGACTTATTCAAGTAAATCCGTCAAACAATCAGAATGATCCATGAATTGTCTTTATAACAAACTATGTATTTCAGTTGGAATGACTCCAATTGTACTTGTTTTGGCAACCTTCTAATAGTTCAACCATCTCTTCATATCAAACTACCAAAGATCCGTGTTAATGTTGTATTGATTGTTATGACATGTGACCTTATGATGTCAACCGGAGATGTTGGATTCACATCATACAATTTGTTACGACGATAAAAGGGCTAATCTCTTACCTTATTGCATGGCATGACAAGACAAACCACCATATCACACTTTGTCAATATTTTACAATAGGGGTTTTCTTCTTGACACTTTGAGATAGGGAGTTTCTTATAGTGTCAAATAATTTGTAACTTTATTTTTCATTCTTATAACACACAAATTTTTTAATAAAGATAATAGTATCATTTCATATGTGTACTCGAAAAATATGTATGACAATGACATATTTTATAATAATATAATGATGTGTCACTTTCAACTTATTTCTTAAAACCTTTTTATACTCTTACTTCAAAGGTCTTTTGGGACAAAGACAATGGGACAATTAAAAGAAGGTGTCAATATCTAAATAGAACTATAGACGTATCCCAAAAGAATAGGGTATATAATGCATTTATTTAAAAAAAAATATTATAAAAAGAGTTACATATTACATCCTTCAACCCTAATACAACCATGTCATGTCTATTTGTAATTATGCCGAACTTCCCTCAACTGTAACATTAAATTGTAATCATGTTGCTCAATATCAAACAATTATTTGAAGGTAAAACCCTCCTAAAAAATTTGTAAGTGACCATTTTATTGTAAACTTGAAAATGTATTATTTTGAAGAAAAAAAAAATCAAAATTTGTTATACTCTCATGATGACACTATGACAATGTCAACACCCCGTTTCCATGAGATTATTAAAGGGTGCGAGTTTTTAGAATCTAACCATTTGGGTGTCAATATTCTCTCTGTCATCTTATTGCACGAAGTGAAATAATTTTAACATCATTCTAAGAATGTCATCAAACTATTAGAATTTGCGGATTAAAACATTCTTTCTTCACTGTGGGTGAAAGAAAGCTTGGTCATTAAGTCTTTGATATGTTCTATTATTAATTTCACTTCAAAGAAAATCTAGATAATCATTATGTGCTACGCGAAGATTCAAATTCCAAATAAGCAACTGTAAAAAAAATAATACAAAAATAAAAAAGACTAACTATTTTCTATCAAACATACTGTTAATTGTTATATGTTTGAGACTCACATAAAAAGAGAACGTCATGACAAAAAAGGGGGAGGGGGTTCATTGGGCTTAAAATTGGCATTGGGTCGGGTTTGCCTAATTCCAAACTTAACCATATTAGGGAATTATCCTTCTTAAACTAGGGGGGGGGGGGATTTAGTGCATAATCAACCTGAACTTGCCTAGCCACCCTTTGATGCACACAATTTTGTCACTAAACTTTTATAAGATAACTAGGCTGGAAACTTGTGAGGCTAAATAAGGAAGAGAGGAGGGGCTGGAGAGAGATTATCTAGATATTTTTCTTTAAACAAATCTTGGTTTTTTTTTGGTAAACTTAAATAACCAACTCATGCCAACCCATCAAAAGCCATTTATAGCTTAGCTAAACTGATCAAAAATATTAAAGATATAGATCTCCAATTTGATGGGTTCTTTAGATTGGACATGTCATCCCTATGTTCTCCATGTGCCTCAAATTTGGTGATCACAATGCAAGGGATTTTTTTCCAATGTTTTTGGAATAGTCACTTTTTTTTAAAACTTTTTCTCTCATAATTGGATTAAAAAAAAAAAAAAAAACTTGAAACTTTAGCACATCAATGTATCAAAAAATCAGATTAGTTTGAAATTTTATCACATAAGGATAGGATGTGGGAAACGTATCAATCAAGATTTGACACTTTTTAAGCTACCACACCTAGTAGGTATTGTTAGATAAAGAGAGTTGTGGGCAAAAGGTTCCTACAACAAATGTACCGATATAGTTGAATTTTTATCCGTTGCTGTAATTGGAGTGTTACTGTGCGCATCATACGGTGCAATAGTGGCCATGTGTGTACAGCGGGCCCTATTATGCGCACATGGCCATTGCTGCGCCACATGATACGCACAGTAGCACTCCAGTTACAGCAGCGGATAAAGGTTCGATATAATTGAAATAGGTATTTATCAAATATGGAAAAAAAGAAAGATAACTTTATATACCACCTGTGTGGGGTCCACATGGCCAATGAGCAGATTACTTCCCGATTCATATATAAAGGACCTACATGATCAATGAGAAGAAGAAGAATATGAAAAGATGTGTACTACCTTCAATGTGTATATCATTTTTTTGAAAAAGAATTAAGGAAATGGAGGTGGGATTTTTTTTGGGTTTGGGGTTAGGGAGAAAAAGGCCAATAGAGCAGTGTGTATATCATTTTTTAGAAAAGGAATAAAGGAAATTGAGGTGGGGTATCTTTTTTTGTTTGGGTTGGGTTAGGGGGAAATCGCTCCTATTGGCCTTACCATTACATAAAGTAAAATGGAGAGGGGTGGTTGATTGGCCTTTTGAGGCCCACTTTTATACTTCCAAAATAGAAGTTTTTGAAACAATTTTCTTCTACCAAGTGTTAAATATATGTGGAGCCTATTATTTTGCTATATTCTAGAACTATAGTTTAGATAATATTTGAAAGCGAAGGTCTTTCTTCATCATGAAATTAAGAGAATCTAACCATTGGAGTTTCATTATTCTCTCTACCTCTTATTATATGAAGTCCAAAATACTTTGGTATTATTCTTAGAGTTACATTCAGTCATCAAACCCATGGATTTAAGAAATTCTCTCTTTACCATGGATAAAAGAAAACCTAGATCCTACTCGGAATTTTATTCCGATCCCTTCATATTTTGACTGAAAACACCAATGAAATAAGAATAAAGGTAGCATGTGATATATACCTTGAACTTTTTGGATGCGAGGAAGATGTTCTCATCAACAACCCATCCTTTAAATTTTCCATTTAATGGCTTAATTTGCATTTAAAATTGGTGGACTTATTGCCTACATCATTGTCTACCCATGCCCAAAGACTCTTGACATGGTTTAATCATGTGGGGAAACAAGTTTCCTGAAAACTATTTTACAATCAATATTTTTTACATAAGTAAACCGTTATCAGAAAAAGTGTAAGATATTTTCACAAAGGATATGGAGCAGGAAATTTGACATGTGGTTAATTCAGAAGGGTTCTTTATCATCCAATGGTCACATTGACAAAATTAAACACTTGGAATTAACAACTCGACCCTTTTTATAGGGTTATGTAATAGGGATGTCATAAGCTATCCCGCATCAATAAGCCTGATAACTGGTTAGTAAATGGTTCAGTGTCAAGTGTAGATTGATTATTATTTAGTTATTCTCAGTGTTTGATTGTAGCTTGATAGACACATCGATCGACACTGGTAACTAATCATTTATAGTTTGTTTATGGCTTGATTATAGCTTGAGTACCTAGTTTACAGTCTAATTATTGTCTAAGCTCAACTATAGATCAGTAACTGTTTGAATGAAAATAAACGTATTCATGTCTAGACTATGAGTCCCAATTAACTAAATAGTTCAATAGTGATACAAAAACCGAAGACCATTGGGTTGACGCCCTTAACTGCATATGTGTGGGCATCAATGTTTAAGTATTGGTATATATCACTTGATATCAACGAAGTACGATACATATCGATACAAATTAAAAAATTAGATTATTTAAATAAAAAAGGACAAGAGATCGCTGTCTGATCATATAACACCTGCACCAATACATGGGCTCTGCCAATAAGAGCCCATCCAAAAGCATCTAATTGACTGAGATTTTAGCTCCACTTTTAAGTCAATAGAGGTGCGGGCATATTACTTTGTCGTATTTGTTAAAAAATCAAAACATATAAATAAAAACATCGACTAAGCAGTCAACTATGTTCAAAAGGGTAAGTTTATCTGTCAAAAAAATTTATTTAAAACGACAATATGTAACAAAAAAATAGCTATATAAAAGGGAAAGGTGAAAGAAAGTGGAAATAAAATTTTTTTTTTTTAAAACATGTCATCAAATGTGAAACACAAAATCACATGCATTTGTACTTTTTTTTTTCCCCTTCACTTGTAAAGTTGAAAGGAACAACAACACCAACACCCTCACCCTGTCCCTTTCCTTGCCACTTGTTTTTCTAACTCTTTTTTTGTCTTTTTAAATTTGGAAAACCAAACAATCCAAAACAAAAAAAAAAAAAACCAAAAAATTAAAAACAGAAGAAACGACAAAAAGAGAAAAAAAAAGAGCATTCCTTGAAGTTGTGTGTTTTGCTTTTCCACCACGGCATCGCTCATGGCTCTTTAGGTTAATTTACGCTTTCTTCACTCTCTTAGACCAACGTTTTATAAATTCGAATCGGCTCGGTCGAATCCAATGATTTGGATTGAATTCGATCCTGATTGATTTTGATTTTGACTGTTTTGGATCGACCAATTTTAAGATCTTTTGATTTTGATTTTGAGATCGATTCGATCCTCGATTCCTAGTTTAAAATCCTTGGCAATGCCTCACGCAAAGTTTAAGAACCCAAATTCAAGATTCAGATTAATCCTCACTAGTTTTGATCTAATTCCAACCCCATTCACTCGCATAGATGTATAATCCTCTCCAGAGAGTCTTCATCATAATGGTGTAAGAAACATTTACATCAGTCTAGGCCAATCTCGATCCAATTCTAGGTATCTAAGGCATTTTTTTGTACGAAGGGAATCGAGATCAGCTTCGATCGATGCCAATCCGACCGATCGGGATTGAATCAATCTGAATCAACCGGCTCGGCCGGTGTTGGCCCACATTTATTTATTTTTGGTAAATGCTCGACATTTATTTTACTTAGCTGTATGTATTATCTGTATTTCTATTTTTATTATTTATATGACAAAATGGTCTGTCGATACACTTTAATGCATTAATCTCTGTATATTGCTCCTCTGACCTCCCAATAATTGCCATATAAATCCTCCGAGTAACTCTTTTGCTATGGAGAACGGAAAGGGTGATTCTTCTAAACCTACACCCCTGGTTTTTATTTTCCGCCTCTTCTCCTTTCCCAGCTTATTGATTTTTAATGGAATCCTTGTCAGAGAATGAATGGCTGGCAAGCCCAAATCAGTCTTCTTATGTTTCGCTTGTCTGTAAGTACTCTCATTTCTTCTTCCTTGTCTGTCCCTCCACCCCCTCCTGCCTCTCTCTCTCTCTCTCTCTCTCTGTCTCTCACACACACACACACACTCTGTAGCTTATTCCCATTTCTTTGGAGTTCCTCTGCAATTCGACTGCGTGGAGTTACGGTGATGGGATTTTGTGAATTGGGTTCTTGATTTTTATGTTTGTTTCAGGTACCCATCTTTGATTTTTCAGACATTCATCACTTCAGATTTTATTTCCGGGTTCTATCCAATTTCACTGTAGAGTGTTTGATGCGTCACCCGGGTCGCTGTTCTTTTCTTCTTCTTCCTCTATTTTTTCCCCCCTTGGTTTGGTTTCTTTGACCACTGTTTTTCTTGCTTGGTTCTTGCTCTCTCTCTCTCTCTCTCTCTCTCTGCCTCGAAAGTCTGAAGGATTATAATGGACTGGTGAGGTAAGTAGTGAAAACGCCTCTCGACTTAAGAGTGGGGGAGATTACAAGGAGGGGAAAGAGGGGGAAAGAAGAAATAGTAGGAGAAGAGTCGGGAAGAGGTTATATGGACTGGGATTTGAAGACGCCTTTGTGGGATTTAGCGGAATTGGAGAGGGAAACCATCCCCAACTTGACCCCACGTATTGGGTCTAGTGACTTAGGAGGCCAGAAGTCTATAGGGGATTTCTCGGTTGATTTGAAGCTGGGAAGGCTGGGTGATTTCGGAGATGGGTCTGTGGACAAGTTGAAGGACCAGAGGATCTCGACAATGGTGTCAGCATCTCCATCAAGTTCTTCGAAGAGGGCTCGGGCGCCTAGTAATGCAAACCAGGCGGCGTCGTGTTTGGTTGATGGGTGCACCTCCGACCTCAGTAACTGCAAAGATTATCACAGACGTCATAAAGTCTGTGAGGTCCATTCTAAGACACCAACGGTGATGATAGGAGGCCAGGCGCAGCGCTTCTGTCAGCAGTGCAGCAGGTATGAATTAATATTGGAAGCAGACAACTATGTTTGGGTGACTGGTTCCATTATCTCCAAATGTTTCAAGCTTTCTGGATACAATTAATCTTTTATTCAGTTGATGTTTCTAATTTTCTATGCTTTTTGACACTATTGTTACCAAGGATGCTTGTTGAGCAATGCAAGAAATCCCCCTTTTAGATTAGAAGCTTTTGGTTGGCGAATTGCAATGCGAGTGCTTGCATTTTTACTGCTCTCACCGTTTGTCTCGAAAAACAATAAAATAGAATTGAAATTGTTTTCTTTTTCACACTGGAAATCCTATTTCTTTCAAATGCTTGATTCTATAACCATTTTGGGTTTCTGTATGTTTGTAGATCTTTCACATTATGACTTTCAAAAATAGGGTTTGCAGTGGACAAAATTGTCTATGGTATGTAATATGTGTTAATTTCCATGGATGCTAATTTGTGATATCCAGTTAGCCATTTCCTTAGCCCTTTCAACATCCCCTTTGGGTGGTAGACTCTCTCTTTCCCTGTTACTCACAACCTTATGCATTACTGAATTTGTACTATTATGTTTCATTTAATTTCTTTTTACTCAAAACTTTACTTCTTGTTCTAAGGTCCTTTTCCCCCCCTTATTGCTTACTCTAGAATGTAAGGGATTTGAATTGCTTGTATTATTTCTTATTTTAAAATGATTTTGTTTTATTTTGATACATTGAATGAGTTATAGTGATAATGATCATGATCAAGATTTTCAGTAAAATTTTCAAATTCGAGATTTATTGCAAAATTTACAACCGTATTAGCCAAAGCAGATTTTCTATCTATGCACATTAGCATCATATATGACCACGCCACTTTATCTTCACTTAGGACGGATGTTTGGTCCTCCCGTCTCTTCTTGTTTATGATAGTATCTTCTCTTCGTTCTTTCTACAATCAAGTTTTAGGATTGTTTGCTCCCAATTTACATACAACACAACCCCACTAAGTTGTCTCAATTTATGTTAACCATACAATTCGTGTCATTTTGCGGTAAGGTTTTATCCACCTGGAACATGAGTTTTTTCTTCTAATTCCAATGTGAGCTTTGCTGGTTTCAAATGTAGGTTGTCCCTTCGTCTTATTTCTTATCAGGAACAAAATTATTTTTCTCCTCAGCATTTCACGTATTTTATGGTGAATGCATCATGGTTTATTCGATTAGTAACCTCAATAAGGAGAAAATGCAGTTATGTCTATTATGTAAATATTCAAAATAATCATAAGGAAAGGTTTGCAGAATACATTTCAGTTTGGTTCTTTGGATTTCCCTTGTCGGTATACACTTCAGAAGCTGCTCACTTGTCAAATGTTTTTATGTCTTCAAGAAGAGTGGGTAAGTGGGTAAGAAGTGTTGTTTGGATGGAGTAAGGGAGGATCGAGTGGTTGAGGCTCTTAGTGACTGCTTCATCTTGGATGTTATTTGTGTTTTTTCCTCGTAACATTTTTAAATAGGTGTTTTTCAGTGCTACTCTGAGGCACCTCAGTGATAGCCAGTAGACATGGTTTACAAATTACTACATAATACTGTCTGCATGTTGGGAAGTGATCCTCCTTTTATGTATTCAGCGTTAATCTCCTGCTGCAATGATTGTGTCTATTGTATTTTTTTTCCTTAATCATTCTAGGTACACGATTACACATATAAACACACCCTCAAACACAGACTTAGGCATTTATTTGTCCTATCCCTGGTGTTCTTTGTGATATTGTTTTTTTTTTTTTTTTTCCTGCTTCTGATGTTTTAACCATCTCTTGTAGTGTTTAGCTCAATTGGTTAGAGCATCATGCTAACACCACCACCCTTTTTTTCTCCTTCCCTCCCTTGCACATTTATTTTATTTTGTTGAAGTCCATATCTGGCAGGCTATTTCCTAGTTGGTTTTCTGATTCATGCTTGCATCTAGATCTTCCATTGATGGGAACCCTAGATCACCTTTTATGTCTATAACTTTCTTCTATAATCTGTTTGGAATTCCAATGTTGTTTTTGATAAACATTATCTGCGTTACTCCTCAAGGATTGCTTATTTTACTTAATTCATTTTTCCTTGCAAGCAGGAATCTTTTTGCTTTCTAAATTTATTCATGATACTTAAAATTACTAGGAGTTTCCTTTCTCTTTATTAATTTCTTCTGTTCATAATCTTGTCTAGAACTGTTTGATCACTTATAGGTTCCACTTGCTAATGGAGTTTGATGAGGTGAAGAGAAGCTGTAGGAAACGTCTGGATGGGCATAACCGGCGCCGAAGAAAGCCTCAGCCAGAATCCCTATCCATGAATTCTGGAAGCTTCTTCTCCAATCACCAAGGTTTGTATTCTTGTTCTAGAGAAGTCCAATGTTTGTAAAATGTTCTATTTGCTATTCATAGTTCAAAATATGTTCAATTTGATCAATTTGTCTGCTTGTTGATGTTGACTGATTTTCGCTTGAAGCAGGAAATTTTTTTCCAAATCAACTTAAATGAGCATTCCATTAAGTACCTGAATTGGTTGGCAATCTGTTCCAAGTTATCATTAACTTGTCCAGCTTTTGTGGATAGTTTTCTCAGGCTTTCTGACATGTTACTGTTGTTATCTTCCAGCTATTAAGTTCTTAGGTTGTCCTACTCAAGTTGCATATTTATACTCTTGCTCGGTTCCAGTTGAACACTTGAACCTGGATGTTGCGATGTTATAGAAATGATATTCTTGTACAGACAACATTGTATTGATTAGAAAATTGGTCATGAAGAGTCAGATATTGGATTTTATATGTTTATTTATTTTTCACTTTCCTACTTGAAGCCGCCCCCCCCCCCCCCCCCTCTCTCTTTTTTTGCTCCTCTTTCCCCTTTGTTGTCAAAATCGTAAGATGCCAGGACCACAATTTACTAGTGCCTATTTTGGAGATCCTCCCAATAAATGGAACTGATTGGCATTTGTAATCACATGTTCTATGTAAAACTTTTGAACATTCTGCTATTTCTAATGACCATTCTTAAGTAAGATACTTATACTTATGATCCCTAAGGAAGGGACTTCAGAATGTTGGATCATCTAGCTAATCTGTCTTGGTCCAAGTTATCTCCTTCACTGAAAACATGGATCATTTCTTGCTAAATTTTTCATATCTGCCATTTTCCAAAAAATTGCTTTGTTGTTTATGTGTAGTTGACATGTATCGGTCTCTTTGGATTTAATATATCTTCTTCTTCCTACAGGTTCCAGGTTGTTGCCATATACCAGTCCACAAATATTTTCCCCAGCTTCTATGTTGAGTGCAACCTGGACTGGAGTGGTCAAAACTGAGGAAGATGCGACACTTTATAACCGTCACTTCATCAACAGACAAAATCCATTTACTGGATCCTTCTCTCACGACTACAAAGGAGGAGGGAAGCAATTTCCCTTCGTGGCAAGTAATGCCACCACACTAGCAAATCAAACAGCCCCAGAAGCTTCTGTGTGCCAGCCGCTTCTTAATACCATTACCTCATCTCAAAGTGAGAGTGGTAGGAATATTTTCTCCAATGGGTTATCTAGAGTCCATGACTCGGATTGTGCTCTCTCTCTTCTGTCATCACCGTCAACACAGACTTCAGGGATCAGTTTGAACAATTTGAATCACGTGGTGCATCCAGAATCCATTCCCATGGCTCATCCTCTAATTCCAGGTCTGCAGTACAGTGGCCTAGGTCGGTATCCTTCCTCACGGGTAATGGAGGATGAGCAGGTGGGTTCGGTATTGGTTACTGAAACAAGTGACGCTGACCTCCATTGCGAGGGGATCTTTCATGTCGGATCTGATGGTTCTTCCCAAACTGTGGGCCAACAGACACTTCCTTTCGCTTGGGAGTGGGCTAAACTCCGGTGATTGTTCCTATTGTGAATTGTTCAAGCATTCAATTAGTTAGAATTCTTTTTCCTTTCCATGGTTGGTTGTTTAAGATGTTTCTGCCATAATATACATACTCGTTTTCTTCTTGGATTTTAGCATCATCCCTTTTCTCTTGGTACATGTTTGTGTGAATGAGGGGACCTGTTCAACCTTAATTTTATATGATTGGTATAATCAAAAGGGTTCAATTTGTTGAGTTGTTCTCACTTAGTTATGCATTAATTGTAATCTCTTGCTGTAGATCAGAACTGTAAATAGGGATGTCGCCTTGGTTTGGTCCATTATTTTTGGAAGTCAGTATTGCTTCAATGATTTTTAGCAGGGGAACAAGAAGTTCCTTTCATGCTGGCAGTAATGCCTTGGTATGTTAGGGGTACATTGTTATGTATTGGTTGACTGTTGACCTCACCAGTTCAGGTGTCAAACTTTGGCAGGGTCTTCTCAGGGTTTTATTGATCAAACTGCTGGTTTTTGAAGCCATGTTCATGGTTTTAAGAAATTTGGTGACTATTAGAATGTTGAAACCACTGTTAAAGAAAAGGAAATACCATAACTTTCTCATGGAAGGTACCTTATCTTTATTAATTCCTTCAGTTATTTTGTTCTTTGTGAATTAAGATTGTTTTAGTTTTTAGCAATTGCTATGGTTAAATATCATCCATGTACTCTAATTGAATATCGCACTCATGTGTTCTACTTTCGAGTTAGTGGGAAGGCAACTTGATGTTCAAATTTCTGAAATAAGAGTTTTCTGATATAGAGTTAGACAAATCTACTAATAGATCTGTCCAACCATTAAAACTTATAATCGTTGCCAAAATAAATCGGTGCGATAACAGAAGTTATTTCGACATGTTAGTTACATTGTGATGTGGCAATTTAGTTCTTAACTAAGTGGACATGTTGTCCTTAATATGAATTCTTAAGGGAACTAAACTTTGGTCTCTTGGTGCAACTTAGTGGTCAAGCAGAACTGCTGTTTGAGGAATCGGTACTGTATCAGATGTATTGATCGATCCATATCGGATCGGCCCTGCCTGTTTGATATAGATATTTGACTGATACAGTATCAGTGAATCAACTTGAACCCTAAATTTTAGTTGAAAAAAAGGTTTTGTGATCCAGTATTTGCCTTATATGGCATCGATATCACTGGCAACCAATACATCCATGAGCTGAACCAGTTGGTTGGGGCATTAAATCTGATGTGGTTCATAGCCGATGTGCTGGGAAACAGGGAAAGACTTCCAACGTTAAAATAGTAAACTTGGGCAAGAGACCGCTGTCTAGTTGTGTAGCACTTGCACGGTTGCACCAGCAGGGCCATTGAAAGTGCACATAGGGACATTAATATAGAAGCATTTTTTTTAAAAAATTTCTTGGGGCCAAGACGGTACTTTCATGTGCTCCTGTCCCACACGACCAGGTTCCAAACTTTGGTCGGTTTTTCGTGCGCTTCCGTCGGGCTCTGTATATATCGCGTCATTCAAAACAATCAAAACCCAGTAGTAACTCAATCAGAGTAGAACATTTAATTGGAAGAACAGAGAATGCACCTAAATTCCACCTATTCATTAATAAGTAACAATTAGGTATGAACTATGAAGTGTGCAGAAGATTGCTTATGATTGAGCACTCATAAACCTACAACTGAACCGGGGCATGACACTCCCCCTCCCATATGGATTCTTATTTTGGAAGGCAGCAAAGGAAATATGACTACTGAATAAAAAAATAAAAAAAAACTAAATTACTACAAAATTGGAAAGGTTTTAAGAAGAAAAAAAAATAAATCTCGAGTACTTGGGATCTATACAACTGTGATTTTCGAATCCACCCACCCAAATAAAAAGTGAAGGATAAAAACTTTGAAGGGTTGGCCAACAGAGTAACAAGAAGAGTTGATGTCCGAGATTCAGGACTGTAAGCTTTCTTCCTTCCCATTATTCATTTCTTTACCCTGAATAATCACATGTAGAAAAGTAAAAAAAAAGGTTTAGAGAAGGTAAGAGCAAAGACATATATCTCTGAGCATGTCTACCCTGATATTGAACAAGTTAAGAATGAATAAATAAACCCATATGAAGAACTGTGTAAATAAGAATTTTGGATTCAAATAACTCTTACCTCAAATTACTAGTGCTTGTCCTCCTTGGGCACATCTTTTTGAGGAACTTGAGATTCCAATTCCTTTGGCTTTGCCTTTTCTGCTGCCCTGAACCAAAGGCATATATATGCTGTTTAGGCAAGTTACAGAAGAAAAAAGGTAATCCTCAAAATAACAAGGGGACACAACAAGGAAGAAGAGGAAAACTTGCATCCTAAGAGACGAGGACATGATAAAAATCCTTCCCACCTATGCAGGCTTTGGGGACGTGTAAAAGTAAAGCACACAATTCAAGAAGTCTCACCAAAGAAATTATCTAGCTTCAAAATAAAAGTATTAGATGAAAACTAAACTGAAAAAAAAAAAATTTTATTCAGATCCTGTAACCATGTGGATTCCCAAACTCAACAAAGGAAATGCTATGCAATATGTGTAACAGTTGTTATCCCAACCATGCACTAGGACCAAATAATAGCAGCAGACATTATATAGCATCCCAATCAACGCTAGACCCAGCCAAATTCATCCTGTCAATTGCCAATCACTAATTTTTCATTGACATGATATACATTACAAAACTAGTATAAACCTGGATCTCCTATAATTCACGAATATAATGTACACAAAGAATACTAGTGGAAGCACCATATTGGGAGGTCGCCAAAGATCACAGCAGCATTTCACTTGAGCTTGAAGCAGCAACAATAGTGAGATGGTTCAAGGAATAGATCTGGTATTACAGGTGTGGCACAGACATTCCATAAGAGAGAGAGGCACGATGTTTCAGCATCAAGGGTAACCAATCTGAAAGAATTCTGTTAGGCATGACAAGAAAGCTTGATCAAGGAAGGGGGCTGCAGTTTCTACGATGATGGCCTGATCAAGGGAAGGCGGCAACAGTATCTATGATGATGGCCTGATCAGGATGGATACAGGAGATCACATTGTGGCTGAAATCAAGAAAAACAGAATCACTTCATAGTCAGCAAAGAGGAAGATCTTTTCAGATTCCACTTATCATCCATGGTATAAGGCTATAAGCTGAGGACTTCCTGTGCATTGGATGCTTTCAACACATAGGAGTTGATCTAGATTCCAAAGGTAGAACCTCTGCTAAACAGAATCAGATGCTTGGAAGCTTGAAGAGTAGGGTTGAATGAGTATCGACTGCGACAGCACTTTGATGCAATGAATTTTTACAGGAAATGTCAACTCCAGAAATAAGGACTTTATGGTGCAAATGATTCCCTGTTAATGTACTACTACTTTCCAGAGTTCGTGCCAACAAAGGTGAGAATCAATATTCATGGTAATCGATTTGATTTGAGATTAGTGGAAGTAGGTGAAGAGGGTGGATAATCATATTTCCCTGTTAATGTACTACTACTTTGCAGAGTTCGTGCCAACAAAGCGAATCAATATTCATGGTAATTGATTTGATTTGAGATTAGTGGAAGTAGGTGAAGAGGGTGGATAATCATATGCCACCCCCCCCCTCTACAAACCAGAATGATTGATGCCAGCAGAGCAATATGACAGATGCTCAAGGTCAGGCCAGTGGCAACGGAAAGCAGAGAAAAGAGGCGGTTTATAGGGAGGATGAGCTAGAGCAATCAAGATTTAAATACTAATTTTCTTTTATATGAATCCTTACACATTTAATAAATGACAACTCTTACTTTATGTTGCATGGTGGTGGATAATGTAGCCCTAGATTGGTAGGAGACCAACTAAGAGCCAGCAAACCAGGATCTGTTATGAACAGGTGAATTGGCTAGGTCAAAATAGGGTTTTTTGGTGAAATTAGGGTTAGGATTTGGATCAAATGCTATAGGGGCATGTAAGGAGAGTTTGAACTAAAAATGGAGGGATTTTTCTGGCTGGTTTGGTCTGGGTAGAATTTAGGTTATGGGAATGTTGTTCAGTGATGGAGGGATGTTGTGGTTTGAATGGGGTAATGGGAAAACAGCTTGTTTCGAGTATTCCAATTGGGCAGGAGAATACTCGATCCAATTATATGAAGGTGTTAATAGTTGAATGGTTTGTTAAGAATTTTAGGAGATGGGATGGTTTCAAGAGTTGGGTGGGAAAATTAGGGATTTGGGGTGGTTTGGAGGATTAGGAGAAGAATGGGTATTGATGGGATGATTCTAACTTACTGTTGTTGCAAGGGCAGCTTAGTTGGTTAGAGGATCTTGAATAATTCTTGAGTCTTCACACCGCAAGGTGTCGATTGGATCAAACACCAATCCCACTAACAAACCACCCAGGCTTCCCACCGCAAGGTGTCAATTGGATCAAACACCGATCCCACCAGCCTTGATCAAACACAAGACAAAAATCTTCAATGGAGAAGAAGAGCAGGAAAAGCTTTCATTAATATCAAAATTTGTGTTCAATGTTTGCCCCCCTTACAACCTTATATAAAAGAATAAAAGACTCAAAAATAGACTCCTACACTAAAAAGGAACGACCTAACCCAATCCTTAACCTATTAGGTAACTTAAATTGACTAGAAAACTGAAATAGACTCAAAACAGAGTCCAAATCCAGCCCAACTTAAATACTTAAAAGAAAACCACTAAAATCATTTAAATTGAACCATTGGTTGAACCGGTTCAATTTATAAACAAAAACACCAAAATAAAACTAAGTATGGAACTAAAACAACTAATCCCGTATGCAACCTAATTACCCATAGTTTAGGCCCATAAAAGTGGCCTATTACGTTGAAAACCCATGGGATCAAAGGCCCAACATGTACACAACCCAAACCTAAACTTATTCCTAAGCAAAGAAGCCCAGTTTGGTGATAAATCTGCATCAGTGGAAGGAGGAAATGGGGCTGAATAATTGAGCTGAGAATCTGAAAAATCGTGAGATAAGAGACTGCTTTGCTGATTTAGCCACAGCATACAGGAAGAAAGATTGTGATTCACGAAAGGTCAACAGGGTTCAATTCTCAGTGCCAAGATCAATAGGATGGATGAGGGGGGGGGTTCAAAGGAGATTACCAAATGCTATATCAGTTGGTAGGTTGTATGGTGAAGGACCCAATCTGGTTGATTTTAAGTCTATTAAAAAGAGTAAACGACCTGGATACAATAATCACACCCTTAGTTTATGTCTCATACAAACCTTTATCCCCCCCCCCCCCCCCAACCAAAAAAAAAAAAAAAACTCAACATTTCAAAACAATTAGTACACACCTCTAAATTCATTTTCATCCATTCCTTAAAGCACCTGAATCCCCTCATTCCTAAATTGGTGACATTTAAATAACTTACTTATCAAGGATTAAACCATTGAACACACTGGTAGTAACCAAGGACAAATGGATAAGAAAACTTCAGAGGGAGCTCTTCCTGTATCTGAAACCAACAAGTGTCAGGGAATTTACTTACATCATTCCCCAAATTTAAGTGCACATCTGTTATTTCCAACTTCTTACCGGTTTTGGTAGAACTCTTTAGGTTAAATTTCAACCTCTTAAAGTGAGACAACTTGTAACCAAAAGTCACCAAAAAAAAAAAAGACGCAGTTATAAGTGTATTAATGGTCTTTCCAATGCCCACTAAAGTAGCAATCTAATTTCACATGGTTACTGAGTGCAACACTCAATTTATATGTTAGGCTTCTAAACTCAAAGCTCGTGTAACCTAAAACAAACTATGTCCCTCAAGAGTTTCTCTATATCAGTTAAATGACTGAATTCCCATTAAAAAAAAAAACAAAGACTTTCGTTTTGTTCGTCTTTTGAATAGCCTAATACATGAAATTACAGTGTCACCAGGTTCTGAATTTCAAGCTTCCGAACAGAAAGCTTCTATTACCGTTGACAACATATATTCCCATTTCATATGCATTTCAGACATCAAATATTCATTAATACTCTTATCAAATAACAATGGAATTAAAACCAAATGAAATTTAAACTCAAACCCTTAATATTACATATTTCCTACAGCTGGTAAACCAAATCAAAGAACAGAAATACAGCATGAACTTCAGCTTTGTTAAGAAGGGAAGGGACGGAGAAACAGGAGCAGAACATTGAAACACACCCTCTCTACTCTAGTGTTTGCAGACCTGCGCGAGCCACCAATTTGGGTATGTAACCCAATTAAGCAATGCCCCATTCCGGGTTAAACAACCCCCCCCCCCCCCTCTCCCCTCCTTTTTTTATTTTTTTTTATTTGATGACGTCCAAGGGTTGAAGCCACACAATTAACATCGACGTGATTACGAGTATCAAAACAGGGACGACTATGTGCAATATATCTCTGGCCAATAGATAAAATAGATAAAAAGTACCTCTGGAAAGGGAGAAGACTCAATAACCTAATTCCCTTCTTAGGATTACTATGCAAGCGTTTCGTTTTAACTTTTAAGGAGAGGGAAGAGCAAACCCCTCCCGGGCGAAGTCGCAAGTGGTCTAGGTTTGGTGATCCGCAAACCAGAAATGATGAAGATAGGCTTACTTGGAAGCAGAAGCGGATTCTTCTTCAAGCCATTGGCGAATCTGGCGAACGTTGCGTCTGAAGATTGTAGCAGAGTGTTTGACATCGCTCCTGAGCAGTAGTACAACGGCGCTCACACCCGCCACCGTGAGAATGAAGTTGGTCAAGGCCATCACCACCACAGATCCTTTCCTTACCACACAGATCACGATTGCACTCGCTATAGCGAAATCGAAAATTGAAGATTAAAACCCACCTTACTAAATTTGTAATTGAGGAGTTGACTGTTGAGTGATCCAATCCAAGAAGTCGCTTGCGCCTGGTAGAGACGTGAATACGCTTTGCTCGTCTTGGCCACGTCCACTATATATCTGTGATTCTCTTCAAGCTTGTATAGTCTAGCTAAATCTAGGGCCAGGGTTTCAGAATCGTCAAATCGGTTCAGGAATCGACCGATTCAAATCGGACGGCGATCAACGATTCTAATTCTTGGATAAAATACCAGAATCGTTGAAATATTGCTTGAATATGCCGATTCTAATTTCTAAGGCTTTTTCAGATCAATTCAAGCCGATTCAGATTCAGATCAAAATTGACATTAATCGATTTCTTCATCGATTAAGCGTTTTAAAACCCTGTCTAGAGTGAGTCCATATCTGCTCCCCACTTGGGAACGATGGGGATAGATCTGAACCCTCCATGGGGCGTGGGTCCCACAACCCATGGAGGGTTGGGATCTGTCCCCACTGCTCCCCATGTGGGTAGTTGATCCCAACTCGTCTAGACTCTACCGGTCTCTAAAAATAAATAAAAGAAGACTATAGATCATGATTGATCTGTTTAGGGATGTCAACCGCTCCGTTCTGATCTCTTTTGGTCGAGTCTAATTGGTCATCAATTAGTTGATCGGGCCTCATAGGCCAGGCATATGCTGTTTATTCAATCGGTTGATTACCCACCTGTAATACGGGTCAAGTTAATCTGGCTTAGATCTCTAAATGGCATAATTGGGTTAATCACGCTATCAACAGGTTATAAATGATCGGTTTCGATCAGACTCCATCGGGTTACCAGCAATTTCCATGAACGCTCGAATAATAATCTGTATAGGCCTGGTACCAGATCATTTACTAATCCGTTGGTTTCAATCGGGCTTGCCAATGTGGACCAGCTTTGACACCGCTAATATTGAATTCCATTATGATATTTAATATCTGGCTAATCCACGTAATGCCCCAGCCATCGAATAATCAAAATTATCACATCACTTTTACACGTAGGGAGGAAAAAAAAAAAAAGAGCCTAAAGAAACCTCTTTCCTTCAGATTTTTGGAAGAAATCTTTGATACAGCAAGAAATTTCCAGGTACGATTTTTATTTTTTTTGGTAATAAGGAATCAACTTTCAACAACTCTTTACGGAATTTAATAGCTAGCATTCATTTTAGTGAAAATTACATCTCCTATGCTGTACTATAGTCTAATTACACTTTCATCCTCTTCATTTTCCTTAATTACACCTAGACCCTTTCTGACGGAGGATGTTAACTGCTGTTAGTTATTGATTAAAATAGACTATTTTACCCTTGTTCTTAGACACCACAAATAAAATTACAGTGATACCCTTTTCATCATCTTCAACCTAAAACACCCATATCTTTCCTCCCCAACCGCCAACACCACCACCGCCACCACCGCCGTCGCCGCCTCCTCCACCACCACCGACAGCACCACCACCACCACCGTCGCCGCCGCTTCCTTCTCCTCCACCACCGCCTCTGTTCTGGAAAATAGTTATGAAACTGAAATCTCACAGGAAAAAATGGTGTCCGTCTGTGTGTCTGGTGTTGTAAACTTGTAATGTAATGCTGATTAATCCAAATCAAACATCAATTGAGCTCAAACCAACCAAAAATGAGGCAAATGCAAAAAGACGTACATGTGACCCACTAATTATAACTCACCGACAACTACCACAAACATACCCATGACCATGACTCATCAACAAATCTAAAGACTAATAAATGATCACCACCGGCACCGGAATCCCTTCGCCGGAATCTCACAATCTCTTACACACAACTACAACAGAGAGAAAGGGAAAGTAAAACTAACACGCACCTCTCCTGGGTTTCACAGTAGACTTGGTGGTAGAACTGTGCTGGACCAATTTCGTTTCGGATTTCGGCTTCTCCTCAGTGGGGAACAGCACGCCATCGCTACCCTGTACCGAAATCCGGCCATCGGTGTAGATGTCAGGATCCATCAGATACGCCGATTCGTCGCCCTGTCCAAATTTCACAGACCCATCTGCCTCTTCCGCCACAACCTTGTGGGGTACCCGTAACGTATCGTGCCGGATCTTACCAAATTTCCTTACCGCATTGTACATACTCTCCTCCGTCTGATACTCCGGAATGAGAAAAGGAAAACGGAAAAGAAATGAACTATTATCAGGATGGGTTAGTGGGCATTCTGCCAAAAAAAATGTAACAAACCCTAAGAAAGATATCAGTTTTACGAAATGGAGATAATTATTTTACTCAACGGAGTCCCTCACATAATAACTAACAAGGTTGATGGACAGAAAAGTCTCTGGGGAATAATTATCGTTCGGAGCTAAAACTATTAAAACGTAGCCTTCAGACACTAAGTTCCCCATTTCTGACGGTAAGGAAGTCAGGTTGACAAGAATGTCGACGAGTTCGTTGTATCCGCCGTAATGCAGGAGGGTGTGGATGAAGTCCTTCACTTGGGATTCGCCATCGAACTTGTGGTGAGTACCTCCGAGGTCTGGTGCCGGTGCCGGAGCTAGTGATGGCCCTGGAGCCATTGCATCGTAGATTACCAGTAATGAAGTGGCCAGTTGAATTTACAAAGAAAAAAGGCGCAGTTGCAGGAAAGGGTTTTTGGAGGAGGTTGAAGAAGAAGAAGGGTAAAAGGGTCTATTTAAATAGACCCAGGGTTAATTTGGGGATTAAATCAAAAAGGTAAATGAGTCATGTCACAAAGACCCAGGGTTACTAAATCATGTCAATACTTAACAGACGGATGTTAACGGTAGGGGGTATGATAATAATTTTTTGTAAAGCAAAGGAGGTAGAAATGTAATTATGCCATAATACATAGGAGGGGTATGTAATTTTTTTTAGTTTTAAGGTTCCATTTCTTTTTGTTAAGAGTTTTAAGGTTCTATTTGATTGCAAATAAAGAGGAATGATCGATGTAAATAAGATCATTATCCTCTCAGGTTCCTGCCTGGTATAGTTGTGCGGTTCCTCTCATAGTGGGGCAGAAATGACGACCTAATCCTCTGTCTGAACACACTACCTAGGTGTGGTTAAGTTGTCATTTCTACCTCCCAATGAGAAGAATCGGACAGAAAAAAAATTCGATGTAAATAACATCTTGAGGTTCAAAAGTCATTAAATCTTTATTTTTCTTTTCAAATCTAACTTGCAATTAGATAATTGAGGAAATAGTCATATGAGATTTTAAAACATATGGGAAACAAAACGTTATCTAGTTATGTGCGGTGCGCGCCCTTGCAACTAGACACAGGGCCATAAGAAATGACCGCTACAACCCTAGGGATTTTCGCCTTTTCATGGGGGCACAGTGGTCCTATGTCTGAGTGTAGGGCTGCACGCAACCATGTAACGTTCTTTCTCCCAAAAAGTATATCCTCAGACAGAAATTCCATTTACAGGTTCGTGGGTTATATATTTGTTTCATCTGTTGACATCTAATGGATCTGAAACCCTATTCAGCCATAAATTTTGGGTCGAACTGCTGGTTCAATGGAGATTCCCAACCCACCCCCAAATCTATTTGGCCATGAACTCTTCTCTCTCTCTAAGACCTTAGTGCATCTTCTAAATGTGAGATTGTGAGTGCCATGAAGCCGTGAAGGTTGAAAACACAGGGGAGGGGCAAGAAGCAAAAGAAGAAAAAAGAAGATAAAACTCAAATGATGCTAGAGAAGGTCACTGGGTTATATATATAGTTTCATCTGCTGAACAAGTCATTCCAAAATATTGAAATAAATCTTCTGCTCAAATAGCTCAACAAGGAAGCTGATAGTGAATTGAGTAAACATGATATTGGCACGGCTCAATCAGATCAAAGAATCCATTAATTCTCAGGAGTTTTGATTTGATTGAACCATGCCAACATCCCACTTTCACCCACAACGATACGATGATGAATATGACTGATACAAGAAGAATGGAAGATGAAGAATATGATCACTTGCCTCATATGGTTCTGATTTATACTTGCACGGAGTTATGGATGTCATAGATTCAGGAGTTTGAACCTGAACCAAGCTCCTCTTAATGGATATCAATAACAAGAAGTAGAGTCACTAATTGAAAGAATTGTAGATTGAGATGTAGGAAAAGAGAAGGATTAGCAAGAATCAGTAATGGCTCATACGTGGAGATGATCTTTATCTTGCCACAACAACATGGGAAGGGGACCTAAATATATACTAGTTATGTAAAATATATGGGATAGATGTAGGTAGGTTTAAATGGATAACTTAGCCCTTTGAGCAATAAAATGAACCTTATAAGTTGTAACAATGGATTTAGGTGTTGAGTGATAATGCTATCGAGTATATCGACTGACACGGTCAAAAAAAAGGATTTTTATATTGAGATTGGCCTGATTTGGACCGATGCGACCGAGTCATATTGGTATCGGTATTGATATTGGGGTGGGGCCAATACCGTGAACTAAAACCTTGCTTGTAACATAAATCTGTTAAAAAATTTAAAAAAAAATCGTGTAATTGCATCAAGAGTCACGTAGCTTGAGCAGGTAAATGTTGATCTATCAAAGTTGGGTACATTTGGAGCCAACTCTAGATGTGGCCAAAAAAATTTTCTAGTACCATACCTTACTTAACCATGGCCTCCAATGGAATCTAATCTAGTAAGAGACACGCAAGCTTGGTTGTACTTTTAATACTAAAGCCTATACGTAGGGATGTTGAACCCTAAATCTCAACTTTTTATCCTAATTAAACTCTAAGCATTAATGGTTATATCTCAAAGTGTAGTTGTAGTGTTGTACATTAAACTAGCGAGTGAGGGTGGTTGATCCAAACGGGTCATTAGTTATGATAAACAGGTATTGCACTCAAAAGTTCTGGCCATAAGGAAAAGTGTGAATCATCCTAATAGTTAATACTACATTTCTGATTTTTAAATCGGCATTTTATTTTTTTAAATCAAATAAAATGAATAAAAGAAGGCCAGTGCCCCCTCTGAAACTTCACATAATGGTTTAGGGATGTATATATGCATATTTGAAGCAAACCAGGGATGTGCATATGCATATTTGAAGCAAACCATAACCGTAATTAAAGTGTTAAACAAGGGAAACTAGCAAACTTCAGCCATCAATGATAGATAACAAATTACTATGAACAGCATTCAATCAGGATTCTATAGGCAAAAGATCTATTGTGTGGGAAATTTTGGGTGTTTTCACTTGCTTAACCCCACCTCCATTAACTAGTACAAGAACCAAAGCCAACTCTCAATGGCTCAATGTTGTCTATGTATGCTCCACAATGGCTCAATGATTCCAAAGAAAAATAGGGGAATGGAGTTCCAGGGCAGCTCCTCTGTCACCCATTAACCCATTCGATTTATATCTACAATCAGAACTAGTTATCTGATCAACCAATCCAACCAAAAGTAAAAAAATTCAAAAGTTTGAATAGCAAGTCTTGAAGACCTTTATTTCCTCGAAAGGCACCTCTAACTCAAGTCTACACAAAGCCAAACAAAAAAAACCTTCAGATAGAGATCCCAAAAGACTTCTTTAGCTTCTCAACTTCTAAATACGCTGTAGAATAAGGAAGGAACTCTGAAAAGTGGCTTTTGCTCAGATCATTGATTGCGACTGCGAGTTTAGGAATCTCCAAGGTCTCTTCATGGGTCAGACTTCTAACAAACCTAGCAGGGTTCCCAGCCCACAGTTCACCAGTTGGAATTCTCCTGCCTGGGGGAAGTACGGAACCAGCTTCAAGGATAGAATGTGTCTCCACCAATGAGCCTTCCATGAGTATGGAGTGCTGCCCGATGATACACTCTGGCTCAATTGTGCAGGACCGTAAAAGACTATAAGCTCCAATTGTCACAAATCTTTCAATAGTTGTTTCTGCTGGCAGTCCTGGTGAATGGGAACAATTTGCTAGTAAGAACACCAAAGTAATTGGTGCAAGTTATAAATCATGATGAAACAAATATATGACCAGTCAATTTTAGAACTGTCATGCTACACCCCAAAAGAAAGAGAGATTTAACTCAATCCAATCCACCAAAAAGCACCACAATGGCCTCAAAACTTTGCATTTGAATAAACCACAAAACTCTTCAGTGTCAACTCAGACGGTTGAAGTTTCAGCTCCTGTGATTATAGGATAGATGCTTGAAAGATTGAGAATATACTTATGTTGTTAGCTGGCATTTTAGGTCAATTGCAAAAGGTAATTCCCATATCTCAAGGGAGTTGACCCCTCCTCCCATTTACAATGACGATGGGAGTTGGTACAGAACCATAGAACCATAGGTTAACTGGAGCGAATAAACAGATGGACACAAGATGCATGATGAGAGACCAAAAAAAAACCAAGGGTTATGGATCCATGATTGAAGTGAGATTGTAAAACACAGAGTCAATTCACCAAATGGTTAGAAATGGACATTCAAATATCATCCATCTTTAATAACATTAAAGTAACCTACACGAATGACCCGTTCAGCAGAGTTACCATGGAAAACTAACTCAAAGCTTGCTCAAGAAGCACAACCAAAGAGGGAAAAAGGATAAATACAGAAGGCAGGCATCTACCCTGATATTACTTCTTTATTCCAGATGTAGCTTGGGCTAAGTGTTTTAGGGGTTCTAGATGTCATTTCATTAACAACCTCAAACCCAAGCTTCAGACCTGCATGGAATGGATAAACTTCAATGTTTCCATGTCGGTAGCAGTGGCAACCAGGTGGTAATTGCAGGATGCAAGTAACTCTTCTATTTCTTTTGCCCTCCTACTCAGCCATAACCAACACATATCCCAGACCCCTATCCGTGTCCTGTCATGTCAAGATGGGTAATTTCAGGGT
Source organism: Telopea speciosissima (assembly GCF_018873765.1). Lineage (NCBI taxonomy): Eukaryota > Viridiplantae > Streptophyta > Magnoliopsida > Proteales > Proteaceae > Telopea > Telopea speciosissima. The sequence goes on from NC_057923.1 coordinate 3,803,048, forward strand.
AACCTAAATGTCTGGGCAACAGAGACCAAACTGAATCTGAGATGCACGAGATCCAATGTTACCAGATTCAAGTTCAAATCCAACCAAATTCAATCAAATGTCTACCCTTGATTCAGAGGAATGAAAATACCATGGTTTGTTTAAACACAACCACCATTCATACATATAAAACCAATTAAGCTAATAGGAGGGGGGGGATAATTAGCATCATAAATCTAAAGATGTCCATAAGGAAATATCAATGCACATATAATAATAGAAATAATTCTAGAATGGGGTATTCAAATCACCTATGGGTTTAGGTTATATAAAACTTCAGCAAGTCCAGAATAATGTTAACCAAAATCACATTGAAATTCCAAAAATATCAGGTTTTGAAGAAGTTGAGTTGCAACAGGACTCTTGAAATTGATGGGAAGATGGAAACTTGAACACAATAAGACTAGAACTAGAACAGAAACTATGAAGCTAAACAGAATAGAGATAGACTAATGACAGCAAACAGAAACTGAAACTGAAAGGAAAAGCATGCACAGGGTCTAACTAATCTGTATAGTTGATGGAAAGAAGAATAAAACAGAGAATAAGAATCACCACAGAACCTGGAATCACCACAAGATTCTCAGACTTGAATCATCAACAATTGAATCTGGCGTCATCATCTACTGAATCACCACAGAGCCAAGGCAAAAGCCAGAAGTTTATTCAACTCAATAAATCGTGGGGGCTGGAATAGCCTTACATACATTTATATAGACTGTAAAAAGAAACAAAAACAACAAAGGAATTTACTACAATGGACCAACAGTTGGGATTCCTTCACAGACTCAACCACTAAGATAATATAATAAGGGCAAGAGATTGGTACCTGGGCCTCTAGAGCCTGCACACGCGTGCGTGCAAGCATCGCCCTGGGCAGGATTTCCACCTTTCCATGGGGGCAGCGCGGTATTTCCGCACGCTTCTGTGTCTAGGCACAGGAGCCATGCAGGCTATGCAACCAGGTAGCGTTCTTTTCCCCATGTAATAAAAACAGAACCCAAATAGAAAAGGGAAATGACGGGTTTCTAGAAGCCTAAGCGATTAGGTTTCAGCAACTCGGTCAAACCAGAATCACAGTGGCAGGTTTAGAAACCTAGATTTCAAGAGAAATTCGATAAGTAAGAATCAGAAACTCATATGGGCTTAGGATTCTGATCGAAGGTCAAAAGTATGGCCAAGAATAACTCCTCAAAAGATAAGCCTAATCCAATGGTCTGATCCGAGTTATAAGGGTATCCTACTAGGAATAGGATTCTTTAAAACAGGATTTCCAAAGTGGCTTAAGAATATTAAAACACCAATAGATTTCAGCAATAATATAAGAATATTAAGCTGAAACAGAATCAAATCTGATCTTAAAATAGAGTAGAACTAGAAATCCAACTTGAAGTAGGAACCTAAGAAAACAGCACAAAAATCAAAATTTGAAACCATGGCGGTATTTAAAATACTACGATTGTCAAATCTGAAGTGTGACATAAAAAACTGAAAGTTGCATCCCACAACAGAGATTTTGAATCCCACAGAACATTTGAGGCAGCAAAACCCAATTTTATTCAATAACAAAATCATATGGAGCTCTATGGCTTTGACATTAATATATAAAAACTAAAACTGAACTTACAATAGGAAAGTATACTTGAAATTGGAAAGAAAGAAATAGGAAACTCTATCTATAATTGGAATAGACGTCCCTTATAACTAAAACTCTTTCTCAAGTCTTAAATAGTTAGAATAGGTGTCCCACTAGATTAAAACTCTATCCAATGTAGGAATAGGAGTTCTAATTAGACAAGACTCAACCCTGTCCTTAACAACCAAGGAAATAACAATAACTTGACCAAATAAAATAATCAAACAAAAGTAAATCCCTTATTCCTACCTCCTACCCATAATTTAGGCCCATTAAGGTGGCCTATTACAAAGAAAACCCACTGAACTAAAGGCCCAACACATATATAACCCAACCCAAGGATTATCTCCAATAAAATAAACCCAGATCTGTGTTTTACTTTTATCTGCATCAAGGAACTTCTCCCAGCTGCAGGCTAAGGATAGGTATCCTAAACAGACCCAAAGACTATAATAAGTAACCGAGGCTGGACTCATAAAGTCCCTAATCCAGCCAACTCTGAACACTAAAACAATCATATTAAAACTCCCTGACTTTAACCCATGACTAGATTGAACCAGAAACTGTACCACAGGTTCAGTTGAACTAGAAAGTTGGTTCAAACCATGAACCAAAGGGCAGAAATGTACTGTCTTCATGCTATCGCTGGATCCTCTCTTCCTCTTCTTTCCTCCGCTGGAAATTTGCTTCACTGATACTCAATTTGGTGTAAAGGGAGGACTCATAACTTCCTTCCATGGGTTAATTTCAGCCAGAAAGATTTCGTCTCAGGGAAAAAAAACACGACTAGATTATAAAAGTTTCTGAGAACAACTGGATGGCTGAAAATATAAAGGCAAGATATCCATTATATTGCGGACCATATAGTTGAGACGACAATAGGCCAATCGGAAGGTAACCTATCCAATTCAGATTCAACTTATGCCATGTGTCCTGCTAAACTAGCAAGATGGCCGTTCTGAAAATCTTTTCCTTCAAGATAATAATATTAGTGTTGTATACCACTCTAGCGGATCAAGGTATACTAGTATCTGCTTCAGTCAGAGATTGGGTTTCAATTATGATGCCACCATTGACAGCCATTATCCCATGGCTTTTGCCATGTGATGTGTAAAGCTTACATGAAACACAAATCAAAGCAGTGCACAATATTGACTTCTTGTAATCCTCTATAATTATGTGCTAGTTGCGAGAGCTTTGGGGACCCCTGCCCCTCTCGCCTTATTACCTCCCATTCCATTACAATTTTTCTGCGACATAAGGTGCACATTAAATGAGAATTATAGTTTCAAGGTACAGTGAGATTTCTATACTTTCATTCAATTTCCTCCTCTGACCCCTAACTCTTCCTAACTGGCTATCAGATGGACAGAGAGTAACCCCCTCCTATGGATGAACAGACTATTGGATCAAAATGTTGATACCATTCTCAAGGACAAAGATATGCTAGTAGGGGATAACAGTGACTGTATGGTCAACGGGGATGAAGAGTGGCAGGAAAAAATGATACTACAGTATCACCAAGAATCACAACAAACCAGTCAATAGTTAACAAAATATCAAAACTTGAGAGTTCCTTATACCAAAAAATAGTTTGAGAATTTTCTGTAATATTAGAGGATCATATTTTGGGGCCAGCTTAGCAAGCTTATTAGGGGTTTTCTTAACCCTAGTCCCACATTCATAATATAAACTGATTTTAACAAGAATGAGGACTTCAAACATGCTGAAAGAGACAAAAATGTGGGATGATTTCCAAACTTAACACTCAGAAATTCCCTGCTGTAAAATTGACATGACCTCCACCACAAACAGCACCAACATTACTAATCACTTCCAATCTTAAGTTAGGACTTCTTTTTTTCAGTCAATTAAAATGTTACCCATTCTTTTCCAGCAGAAAGATGAATCACAAAACAACAAAAGTACATCTACATAAAATAATGGTTATGAGGTCACCTCTTCATAACAATTTCTATAACTTAGGAGCCTGCAAAATAAGCCTTGAAACTGAACATATTTCTTAAAGTTGGTTGTTGGCAAAGTTTGACACTCAAGGGGAACAATCAGAGTTTATACTAGTAACTGTGTAGGGCCTATATAAGAACATAGTAAGTTTCACCTGAATATGAAGAATAACAAACCCAAGATGATGAAAATTGTTAAGGATAAGGATTATGTAACCGCCCAGAACCATTGTATGTAGGCTAAGGGCTGTGAATGTGCTATGACTCAGCCCTAGCTAGACACACCTTATTTGTAACCATTGTCCTTATTATAAATAAGAACGGGCTCTGTCCTCTCTGAAAAGCCAAATCATTCTCTATCACTTCTCTTCTCAACTTGGTATCAGAGCCCAATCCTTTTTTGGGTTTAAATATTTTTTTTCCACCGAAGTTTTTCTTTCAACCACCGCCGCCGAGGCTTTGGCCTCCCCTCTTGGTTTTGTATGGTCGATTGAACATGCGTTACTACATGTCGCCCCACACAAAACATTGCTAATTGCTGACCACCTTCGCTAGCCGCTTCCATGGAGACTACCCACCGTCCCAGGGACACCACCGTCACTCCACTGATTGTAGCTGCAATCCCCCGCGGCCTTTTCGACTCTGCCTAGGGCCCTCCACTTGCCGCCACCACCGGCCCTCCCAGGCCCTCCGCCTGGCCCCCTACCGCCCCTTCCAGACCCTTCGCTTGGCCCCTGCCGACCTGGTTGGCACTCCGTCTGGCTCATATCACCTTCGTGGACCCTTCAGCTCGCTTAGCCGATCCTTGCCTGCTGCCCGCCTCATGCTACACTTTACCATTGCATCTTTGAGCCACTATTGATATGTTTTAATTACTCCTTATGAGGTATTTCTCCTGCAGCTTGTTGTGTTTATTCCCTTGGTTCGATGACGGAAGCTTCTATTACTTCCCTTGGCACTGGGGTTGGGAATTTGAGCCACCTTAGTACTCCCCATCATCACCCCTCTCTTTAGCTAGGGCTCACCAAGTAGAATGGGCTGAACTATCTTGCATTTTCACGCGCCTCCTTACCATTTGTGGTAATCACTTTTTGGGGTACCTCACTGGTGACACCCCCTTGCCTATTGAGACTCCTACCAAAGACAATTGGTTGGCTAATGATGCATTGATTATGTCATTTCTGTTGAACTCTATGGATCCATCTATCAGTCCCAATTTTGTTTTGTTGAATTCTACAAAAGAGTTATGGTATGTTGTTAAGAAAATATATGGTCAGACAAGCAACTATGCCCATATCTATGAGATTCGTCATCAAATCAGTGAGATCACTCAGCAGGAATAATCTGTTTTGGCTTATTATTCTACCCTCACTACTTTTTGGCAGCAATTGGATTTTTACCACCCGGTTCCCACGATTTGCACCAGTGATGCTGCCACGTTCACGAAGGAACGTGAAATGGAACGGGTTTATGACTTCCTTACTGGCCTAAATCCGGATTATGATCAGATGCGCATTCACGTCCTTAGCCGAGATACATTCCCTACACTTCTTCAGGCTTATCGCATGAGGATCGGCGCCACTCTATTATGATGTCCTCTACAGTCCTTCCACGTTCGGCCTTTGTTAGGACTCCGCAGCTCTCTCTGTCTTCGAACTCTGTTGGTACCGTCCCTAAACCCAGTCCTCCTCCACGTGACCCGGTTAAATGTGATAACTGTGGATGTCCTCACCATAGTAGAGAAACCTGTTGGAAGCTTCATGGTCGCCTAAAGGGGGAGGTTGTGGCAGTAAACAGAACTCCTCTCACCCACAAGCACATCTGAATGAGACTACCGATAGCTCTTTCTCTACTTGTGCCTCTCCGTTTTCTTCAGAACAGCTAGTTGCACTCCAACATATGATGACTCAGCTTGGTACTGCATCCCCTACCATGGCATCTTCCACCTTACCTGCTTCTCACTTAGCCCAATCAGGTATATTTTTAGCTTCCTCCCACTCTAGTCCTTATTGGCTCCTTGATTCTAGAGCCTCCAATCATATGACTAGTGCCTCGGACCTATTTCGTACTTATGTCCCTTGTTCGGGTAAGGATAAGGTTCGAGTTGCCGATGGTTCCTCGTCCGCAATTTTGGTAAAGGCTTTTTGTCTTGTTCTCCTACCATCTCCTTATCCTCAGCTCTTCATGTCCATCTATGCTTCTTGAGCTAGCTCCAGAGCAAACATCAGGTAATGATTCCTCTTCTCCATCTAATGATGAGCTTCCTATTGCTATTAGCAAGGATTTAAGTATCGGTATCGGGTATCGTATCGGTCGGGCGATTTTACGAGACATATCGTATCATATCATATCGGAGATACGTATCGATCGGTGCATAAACATATGAAAATGATCAAAATACACATGGAAATACACTTTTGGACAATAAAAACAATATAAACAAGCAATTTGTGTCATATATCATGCATATATACTAAGAATTGTGAATAATCAATAACCAGACAAATGCGGCACTTTGAAATTGTTATAAAAGATTAAAAGATGAAATTTCTTACATGTAGAGTCACTCTATTGCCATGAAGAATGTCGGGGTGGATCAAAGTCATGTCTGTAAGGGTCTTTAGCCAATTATACATTTGATCAAACTATAATGAAAGAGTATAGATGGAAAAATCATGATTTTTGACATTTTTTTAAGTATTTTATAAATTCAGAAAATACCCAAAAAATAAAAAAAAATTACAGATTTTAGGGTAAATGTATAATCTTATTGGGATGTCATAGATCTATACATAATGTACTACATATATTATATACATTACCATTTGTTTTAAATTTTAGAAGAAAATAAAAAAAAAAAATCATTTTAAAGAAGGAATTTTCGGTTTTGGGTAAAAAATGCAAAGAAACATGGATTTTGAACTCAAATCTTTGTAAATGTATACAAAGAATGCAATTTCTATGTTAGTTTAACATATTCCCTTTGATTCATACAAAAAAACATACCAAAAATCAAAGATTTAAGCAAAAGAATCAAGTTTTTTTTTTAAAAACTTACCTTTCCCTTCAAGAACACCTTTTGATTTCGAATGTGGGCTGTTAGATGCACCAAATGATGAGATTTCAGCTCCTTTAGGGTCGTTTTTGGCAAAGGAATGAAAGCCCTCAACAAATGTTACCCAAAAACCAAGTTTAGATATGTTTTTTGATGGGTTTCTCAAAGCTGGAACCAGGTTTTTTCCGCCAGCCTGCTAGGAGCTCGATTTTCTATTCTGAGAATGACTTGGGCATGTGGGTTTTAAGTTAACGATATGTATTGAGGCGTATCGAGTCGTCTCAATATGTATCGGTCGATACATATCGAGACGACTCGATACGTATCGCTATTTTAAATATAATAAAATAATGTTTTAAAAAAGTCTTCTCTGTATCGATACGTCTCGATATAGTCGAGACATTTGCATTTTAAAAAAAAAAAAGATATGTCTCGACCTGTATCGTATCGACCACGACCAATGCCGAGACGTATCGGCCGAGACAATACGATACGGTCCGAGACTTACTTCCTTGGCTATTAGGAAAGGTGTGTGATCTTGTACCTTACACCCTATTTCTAACTTTGTCTCCTATGAATCATTGTCCTCCTTCCTATCGTATCTTTGTTATCCTTTGTGTATCAATCCCACAGGGCTGGAAAGAAGCTATTATAGACCCAAAGTGGAAAGATGCAATGGTAGAAAAAATGCAGGCCTTGAAGAAGAATCATACTTGGGAGCTTGTTCCTTGTCCTGAAGGAAAGAAACCAGTATGGTGTAAATGATTGTTCGTTGTTAGACAGAAAGAAGATGGTATTATTGAGAGGTACAAGGCAAGATTGGTTGCCAAGGGATTTACCCAGACTTACGACATTGATTATCAGGACACATTTGCTCCTGTTTCCAAAATGAATTCTGTTCGAGCTTTGCTATCTTGTGCTACAAATATTGGATGGAATCTTCAGCAACTAGACGTTAAAAATACCTTCCTTAATGGTGATCTCAAAGAAGAGGTTTACATGGACATCCCTCCAGGTTTTGCATCATCAACCATACTGGAAAGGTGTGTAGACTACAGAAATCTCTTTATGATCTTAAACAGCCTCCTCAAGCTTGGTTTGGTCGTTTCCAAAAAGCTATGCAGAAGTTTGGATATAAGCAAAGTCAAGCAGATCATATCTTGTTTGTCAAACACAAGGATGATAAAGTCATTGCACTTATAGTCTATGTTGATGATATAGTGATAATATGCAATGGTGTTGTAGAGAACTACTTGTTAAAGGCTCAGTTGGCAGCAGAGTTTGAAACTAAGGATCTGGGACAACTCAGGTACTTCCTAAGGATTGAAGTAGCTTGATCTAGCAAGGTTATATTCAATTCCCAAATAAAGTATATTTTGGACCTTCTTGTTTAGAAAGGTATGCTTGGATGTAAGCCTACCGACTCTCCTATTGAAGTCAATCACCAACTTAGTTGTACAGGGTGTAATTTGGTAGATAAGGAAAGATATCAATGTCTTGTGGGACAATTGATATACCTCTCTCATACCCGGCCAGATATTGCTTATGTTGTAGGAGTTATTAGTCGGTTTCTACATGATCCAAAGTCCGCTCATCTCGAGGCAATATACTAGACCTAAGGTACCCAAAATCAGCACCAAGGAAAGGTCTTCTATGTTCCTACAATAGCAACCTAAAGTTGGAATCCCTTCACCGGTGTTGACTGGGCAGGTTCCATTGACGATTGGCGCTCCACTCCAGATATTGTACTTTTCTGGGAGGAAATCTGGTTACATGGCGAAGCAAGAAGCAATCGGTTGTATCCAGGTCTAGTGTAGAGGCAGAATATTGGGAAATGGCACAAAGGGTATGTGAACTCATCTCACTGAAAATTCTACTAAGTGATCTAGGAGTGACATCTGAGGCTCTACTGTGACAATAAGGCTGCAATTGATATAGCACATAATCCAGTACAACATGACACATTGAGCTTGATTGGCACTTCATCAAAGAGCGTGATGCACATGCGATGGACTGGAGAATTTCTTACTTTTGAAATCCAGATTTTCAGCTCGATCCGCGTCGTCCAAATGGGAGTTCGTCCATGTGGCAAACTCTGGTGCCGCACTACAAGATCTGTAGCACACCCCTGATCTACAAAGGAGCCGAATTCTGTGACTGTGCTATGATTCAGCCCTAGCTAGACATACCTTATTTGTAACTTTTATCCTCATTATAAACAATAACAGCCTCTGTCATCTCTAATAAGCCAAATCATTCTTTGTCACTTCTCTTCTCAACTAAAATGAAAAAAAAAAATTTATTTTATGAAAAGCTTGACCCTGATGCCTTGACCTTTTTCAAATAATTGGTCTAGCTACTTCAGCATTGTCCCTTTTTGTGCGGTGTGTGGGGGGAGGGTGAGGATACACACAGACAGGGTACAAGTTCTGCAACTAATAGCTCTCACACTTGTAGCCAAATAAGACTAGTAATACTAACATACAAGCTAACCATCTGTGTTAATACATTCCTAGCATAGATGACACATAAAAGATGCACATCTCTGACATTACTTATTTCCATCTGGGCTCCCTATTTTTAAGACCTTCCACATTGTTTTTCACCTGATTCTTGCAAAAAAAAAAATTTCTTTCCATAGTTCCAACTTCCAACCATTGTCATGTAGCTCCTAGTTCAGTTCTTGATGTGATACAAAACATGACAAGAAATCTGTGACTCTCAGGGAAAACTGCTGATTGGCAGCATAGTCCAGTAAAATAGTGCAGAGCGAATTCGGCGACTATGACCCCAACATTATGATGTTTGGTTCATGTAACTATTTTGGTGGTTAGTGACAAAGCGAACATGTACAAGTAAACCTTTATATTTGGCACATCCTAATAAGTAAACACAATCTCACCAAGGGATCAGGTTTGGAATCTCAAAATTCCATAGTAAATCCACCCCATGACATATGGCTTTAAAGTGTGCATTCCTTAAACATATTTATAGGAATTCATTGTATTTGGTCTCATTCAGTTTGTACCTGGAACACAATTATCAGAGTGATGCTTAAATACTTCTCAATTTCCCTCCTTCCACCCTTAATTTGAGATTAAAGAGGATTCTAGGAGCGCACTGCTAACCCAGAACCAAATGCGAGGAAAATAAACGGAGAAACCAAGCTCATTCAATTATCTTCTAAACACAAAGCGAACCAAAGGAACCACCCCCAAAATAATAAAATTCCAAAACCCTAAGAACCAGAAAGTAGGAGAATTGGAGCGAGACCAATTGGAACCTGTGGGAGACGACCAAGCGGCGTGGAGAACGCAGCGCTCCTGCACATTGGAGCAGAACCCAATAGTAATTTTGTTGAGATCACCACGAAGAACCGATCCGTTCCAAACGGAAGATCCGTCGCCAACCGTGACTTGGCCAGCGAGAACAACATTTGGGGCGACGTACGCATCGACGGCAATCTTGGGAAGCCATTGCCCTAACGGGATTATTTTCCTTTGCCCTCTATAGTCCCATTTTACTCTATCAGTCGATATTGCAGTCGCTGACACTTTCGCCGCTTCAGTGGAAAGACCACGAAAGGCTGAAAGAGATCGAGATGGAGATGAGAGACTGCTGCATAAAACCTTTCGAGATAGACGAGCTAGAGCTGCCATTTTTTCTTAATTTTTCTTTCCTTTCCTGGGTTTCCTCCCCCCTTTGATAGAGCACTGTATACCATAAACGAGAAGACACAGGCAGCAGAACCGAAGAGCTGTACGAGAGTCCGGAATCTGTGAGTCGGAATTCGGAATCTAAGCCCTTGGTGTCTACACTCCACACCGTCGATACCCCTCCACTCTCCACCAACGGTGCTGATGCGTTTCCTTCGAACTGGTGTTGAGTTTCTACTCCAAAATAAAAGCGAATTATATTATTGTATGTTTTCAAATGTCACAAGACATTTATTTTGCCATGGATATTCCCTTCACACCGTTGAATAAAGAGGAAATAGTTTTTTCCAATCCAAAAAAAAAAGAGGAAATAATTTAGATTAGTTATATGTCAAATTTAAAGATCTAATTCAATCAAAGGTCAGTGTTCTCTATGGGGGAGCGTGGCCCCTGTGGATGCTAGGACCAACGCGTTGACATCATGGGGACAGGATTTTTGCCTTTTATGGGGTGGAACGGTCATTTCCCCCCTCTATACCTGGGCATGGGCAGTACACTCCCCCAGAGTGACTTTGCTCCTTCAATCAAATACCCCTTTTGTATTGATAGACATCCTCTGTATGTCCATTCATATATATTAGTATTCTAGACATTATTGTGCACTTTCTTAACTCCGAGCGGAGGAACAAACAATTTAAGTTAAAAAATCATAAAATAAATGACTTAATTTTTTATTATGATTTTCAAAAACATCACCTTCCATTGTTATATGGATACCTACCCAAAAAAAATATTTCTTTGAACTTAAGAAAATAAAAGGGGAGAGCATATGATGAAGGCCAACACAAAAATGAGATGCGACAACATCATTGTAAATAGTTTCATAAAAAAAAACATTATTGTAAATAGGAGGGGCAGCAAAGTCAATTCATACGAGAAAGACAAACAATAGACATAGAGGTGCTAGCATACCCTGACCTAGGTTTCATGAACAAGCGGTTTATAGGAGGGTACCAATGAGATGTGACAAAATGGTTTCGTGAAGGTAATATTATGTAAGAAGAAGAAGAGAGAGAGGGTGCCAGCGTACACTCCATGGTTGCTCTGAGAACCTTTTCCCTATCCCCCCCTTCAATAAGATCCGCCGTTACCAAAAAAACAAAAGAAGAAGAGAACCTTTTCCCTAAAATTGTTTACTTGTAGAGTTCACTATTTCATGTCTTAAAATTGGATCGATGTTCTCTGTGCCACAACGCAGGCTGAGCCCAAACACATGGGGGCGGTATTTCCACCATTTAGGGGGTGGGGTAGTCATTTCACCCACCTCCCATGTGTCTAGGCACAACCTGGGCCCTTGACATAGAGAACATTTTCTCATTAAAAATATGGGAAAAAATGCCATGATGCCAAAATACGAGGAAAACTCTACACTCTCCTTAATTAATGGGGGAGGGATCACTTCAACCATAAAGTGCAATTCTAGTAGACGGTTTTAATGAGTGTGTGGAATTCACATTGGATGTGAGAGGGCATGCATAAGAATTTGCTCATTGGCACATGCAAACTTTTCCCTTAATCAATAAAAGGGTCTTTTATTGAACATATTATACTCACTGTCTCTCATTGGTGTGATTTCCCATTTTCACATCTTGGGAAACTTCTACGCAAATCATAAATTAAAGGGATGATGTTTTCTATCTGGGAGCGTTGCCTACACTAGCGCTCATTGAGTCTATCCCTCTCCTTATCAATAGGGGCAGATATATCATTTCATGAGAGGGGGGAAAAATAAACACAGGGGCATTGACATAGACCACGTTCTTGGGCAAAAAACATTTTCCCTAACTTAAACTATGAAATATTAAAAAAAAAAAAGATCCCCATACTGACGGCATGGAGATTCTTTCCTATGTGCTCTCATGTAATGATTTGTGGGCCTTCCACTAACACTCGCTTCAAACACCTTGGGGCTTGGGGGCCATCCTACTGAACGAAACCATCTTTCATTTCTTTTTTCTTTTTTTTTTTTGGTAAATAAGATTCTATTCATCACATGATGGACACATGGTGCTCGAATAACAGTTCTCTGTGAACCATGGAGTGGAATTTGGCTAGACCGTCAAACACACCATCAACAGGGCCCTCCTGAGCTATAGAATCTGCTATATTGTTGGATTCCCTAAAAATGTGAATGACTTTACAATCCAGAAAACAAGAAGAAAGACATAGAATATCAGAGATAATCGGCTGGATGTATAGGGTGGGGCTAGAACTAATGCGTTAATGAACCTCACAAGCTCTTGGCAATCAGATTCAATAACAATCTGATCATGGCAGTTAGCAATAGCCTCCAGCATACCAGCACGAATGGCAAGGGCCTTTCTTCCAAAATAGAATTGAATTGAGCTTTCTCCGATTTCGCCAGAAGCGGAATGTCTCTTTTAAAGTCTCTAATAATTATTCCCAACACGAATTGATTCTGGTTTTTCCTCCAGGCCCATAAAATGTATTTCACTTCCTACAAATTTAGGATGGAACAAACAAAGCCTTTATTGAAATCTTCTTACAATTATAAATATTGAAGATGATGGTTTCCTGCATTGGGAATGAGTTTTTAACCATAATCTTGGAGTGTTATGAGTCAAATATTGTATTCTCAGGACTACTAGTTGGGCTACATAATTGTGTCCACTACAAATGACCATACTGACTTTGGATAAAAGTGGATTTATTTTGTAACATCATGGGCCGATCCATTATGGGCTTTATGAGCAGATGCCAACTTTTTAGTATATCTAAATGGCCCACTAATATGGTATACTCAGCAATTAACCTGCGCCCACTTCTCAAGCCCAAGTTCATGGCAGAAAGACGCTGAGAAGTGTAGGAATGGTTGTACATGAATATTTAATTTAACTAATGGGAAAAGGAACGCTAACCGGTCACTGGGGCACAGTGTGTACCTGCATCCAGACACAGTCCAGCACGAAAAGACCGACACACTTCCCTTAAAAGTCGAAAAGGACCAGGGGTGCGTCGATCTTTTCGCAATGGGTTGTGTTTGGACGCAGGCACACGCTAAGACACAACACGGATTAGTGTTTTTTCTCCCTTAACTAATACAATGGATCTGGTGCTCTCTGATACACAAATTTCCATATTTTTGTCTTGGGATATGGGGCAAATTATTTGATACAAATTTTTTTTTTTTTTTTCCATTTTGGGTTATTTTTATTCAGCATATATATTAATGCACAAACAATTACAACTTTTGTAAGATAGGGGATGTTTCAAAAGGGACCTGACTCTCCTCCAACCGTGGCGGGAGCTAGAGGATCCAACCCAGCAAAAAACAGGGGGATTTGGCCATTTCAAAGGAAGGGGGCCACCTGTGAAATGACCCAAACACCCCTTGTTTTGCTGGGCTAGCTGAATCCTCTAGCTCCCGCCACGGCTGGAAGAGAGCTGAATTGCTTCACAAGACCCAACTTCCCTCCAATGTAGAAAAGGGAGTCGAGGCGGTGCTCAGCTAGACAATCTAATTAGGAAAAGAGAAAAGAAGAAACACATTGTAGGTGTGTACTTTCCACTCACATACTCTCTTCTCTATCTTTTCATCAAATATGTGGATCCCTTCTATCTTTTTATTAAGTATATTATTTTATTTTTAAAAGAAAGAATGCCACCTGGTCACGCCAAACATGCCACCCCTGTATCTGACACAGGGGCATACGAAATGACCATTGCACCCCAAGTTATTAGAGTGAGAGAGAGACTCATGGTATTGATGCCACCATGATTCCCTAGCTATTAGTACCAAGCTTAGGGGAGAGGAGGAGAGAGAGATCCCTAAAACTGGGTTCCTAAAGGTTAGGTTAGATCATAAATAACTAAATTCAAGAGAGAAAGACACCCCAAGATATGGGATCAATTCCCTGAAGAATAATATCAAATCCTAAAAAGCTTGATCCAAACCTCATAGGTTAGAATCTCTTAATCAATCATAAACAAACAGGTATTAAGCACTGCAGTCTGGATGCCCTAACCCTAAACCCAAGATTTAGGAAGCAAAATGGATACGCTTTGGCCCCATGAAATTAATGAAAGAGTTTGGATAAAGAAACAGAAAAAAAAACATAAAGTGATGGGTATGTGATTCCCTTAAGATTACTAGCTAGCTAGCAAACCCTTGTAAGGAAGGTTCCCTCTCATCTGTTATTAGAAAGAGAATGAGCCAAATAAACTAATTAAGCCATGACCCTAAACAAACAAAGTGATCACTAACCCAAAAGTTAGCCCCACCATATAGGAAATGTTGCCGCTATATTCTGACCGGGCTGAGGTGGACGACCTGTAAGAAAGATGGAGAATGATCGGGTAACTCCGATGATTAAGTTAGAACCGGGCAACTGTAAATATGAGAGAGAGAGAGAGAGAGAGAGAGAGAGAGAGAGAGAGAGAGAGAGATGATAAGAGTAATCATGTGTCTGCCTACCTCTGTATCGTGATCCTTATATAGTTCGAGTCGGTTTGTATTACGATCCGACTGAGTGGATGGTGAGCTGTTACGACTGACTGGATTAAGTCGATCGTGTTGAATCATCCAGGGAGAACTTATAAGACATGATATTTAGGGTGTATTAATGATGGGGGACCCACACGGTCATCAAAGACCTTTCCATCGTACTACCACCTGTATGGATATATTTTTATGTATATCAGGAAGCAAAGTGAAGACAACTCATAAGACCACACCATGGATGAGATTTCTCACTTTACATTTAGAAATGCAGGAAAACAAGAGGGACCCAAGATGGCTTATTCACTACTGATCTTGCTATTCATATAGTTTTCATATCATTGTAGATATTCATATATTTGAAGGCCCACTCGACTGAAAAGAAAAAATACGGTACACTCCTGTCGGGTTCAGAAAGCAAGTGAAGAGAAGCGCTATGATTGTTACCGTCCATACAACGAGTTTATCACGCTACAACTCCTTACCACGTATTCAGCCCCACATATGGCACGATATTGTCCGTTTTGGGCTGAGGCCCGCATAATGTGGGATTATTCAGTGGTTCACGCTTCCACTACGGCCCATCCCTGGCTCTGAGACCAATGAGTATCCGACCCCACATATAACACGATATTATCCGCTTTGGGCCAAAGCCCATACAGTCTTAAACGGATCATTTCAAATAAGAAAACCACAACAAATATACGCATTTCATGATGCATCCTCAGTGATGTGATACTATTCCGTGGTTCCGTGATTCTATAATATTTGCATTACAAACTATGATAAGGACCCATGAGAAAAATTGAAAAAGGAATCCAAGCACAGAGCCCACTTGCTTTTCGGCGATCAATTCAATTGTGAGTCTTACCTTGTGACCAGATAGAATCTCTTATCTACGTATAATATGTTATACAGAACTCCCTGAAATAATGGAAATTCTTGTTGGAGTCCTCTACTAGTAATTGTACATAGATATAATATGTCTGAGTAAAGCAACACCAACCCAAGTTGCAACTTGAACAAGGACGACCAGTGCAGTATCCTTGACCGTAATATGCTCCATCAAACAAAAGTAGATCAAGTGCTTGACAGATCAGCTGGAGCATAAAAAAAGGGTTTGTGTTTGGATATATGCAAGGATTTAGCTCAGAATTGTGTAGTTCTAGTATGAAAAAGGATGGACAATTCGCCAGTGTTGGAGGGTTTTACCAAAAAAACCTTAAAACCAATAAGTGAAGAGAACTTCAAATGGCTCATTTGGTGGATACAGCAACAACTATGGTGGAAGACAGTAATCACTTTCAGCTAGGGTCTACAGTGTTTGGTTCTGAAAGAGACACTATTCTTATCTTCTCGTTCCCTTTGATACCCCCCCCCCGGCCTCCCTTTAGACTTTAGTACATGTTCTTGAGTTTTCGCTTTCGTACCACTAAAAAGGTATTGGAATTTTTTGAACGGCAGGTTTTCAAACTAATTCTTCTTGCGTGTAATAGAAGTTTAAATTATTCAAGCTTATATTTTCTTGCTTAATTATTGATCACTTCTACACCTCTACTATCCATTTGGTCCTCAAATCAGAAGGTCCAGATTATGATTGACCATCTTTGAATCCTTTAACAACGATCTTTGATGCGTTGAATCATTGACCGATGATCGTTGCCAAAACATGCAGGCCGGGTGTCTGGTCTTGATCCTATCCTGATCAGATAACAAAGAAGTGACGGCGTCAAACTCAAAAGCCCGGAGCTTAGGGTGGAGAGACCCTTCCTTAGGTCATCATTAGGACTAAAGTCCTTCATTCTTGGCTATGGAGCTACACTCAATGTATCAATCCCCTTAGTTTTAGGTCATGAGCTCTTACATGATCAGTGCAAAGACAACCGGCTTTAATATCATTTAACAAATTCTAACTCAAAAACCTGACCGTCAAGACGGAGAGGTCCTTTTAGGTTAAAAAGCCCAACAATTGTGGCAATCCAGATCCTCTACTGCCGAGCTGCCCGGCAGTGAGGCATGCAGTGATTGCCTTACCCTTACCCAAACGCCTTGTCCGAGTGGGGGTAAGGTGGTCATTGCGTGCCTCACTGTGTCTAGGCTGCACGGTCCTACCGGATAGCTCGGCAGTAGAGGATCACGATCAACAATTGTGGACCCTGATCCTCTACTGCCGAGCTGTCTGGCAGGACTCTTCTACCAAGACACAGTAAGGTGGTAAATTACCGTCTTACCCCTATCCAAGCGCCTTGCTCGAGTGGGGGTTACCGCCTTACTGTATCTTGTCAGTAGGGTCCTGCCGGGCAGCTCGGCAGTAGAGGATCCAAATTGAACAATTACGCACTACTCGACTGACATGAGCTACACTCATTTCATTAGTAAGATGGTTCCATTTCTTATCTAATGGTATGTACATTAAGCAACATGATGATCCATCACAAAAAGGAAAAAGCTCATATACTTTGCTTGTATAGTGCAAGTAGACATCTTTTGGCCATGAAAGCATCCACATCAGGTTCTCCATATCTTCCAAATCGTCTAAAGCTACTGGCACTTAGGTGGGACTTTCATAAAAAAATTTAAAATAAAAATAATTAAAACAGAAATAAGGGGGGGGAGGGGGACTATATCTAAATTTAACTGTGCTACCAGATAGCCTTTGTTTAGAATTTTTTTTAAAAATATGCGATAAAGGTCTCTGCACTGGGGGTGCAGAGTGCGCCCAAACACATGGGGATGAAAGAAATGATCGACCCGCCCCCCTAATGACCCAAACCCCACCCCTATCCCTTCCCATGTGTCTCGGAGCAGCCTATGCTCAGATGCACTGCCCGACAGAGAACGTGCGCTCAAAGGATATACATCTATATTTATGTTAGATATTTTATCTAGGATTTGGAAAGATCCATGCTCCAGATATTAAGGGACCACTCACGTACCCTGCATAGTTGTCCAGTCTATCTCAAAACCCATTATATAATTTTATAATATATCTACACACTTGAGTCCTTGACCACACCAACAAGTGAACTGCTATATATAGACCTCTCCAGTTTGAAGAACCCAGTAAATCTGATCAATCGAAGGTGTTTCAAAATAGTTTGGAAGAAAATGGAGGCAAACCGTAAGCGCAAAGGTTTCATGAAAGGTAAGATGGTTGTGTCTTTGTATAGAGCAGCCAAGCCTTCTTCCAATGCTGTTCAATATAGTAGCAAGGTTAAACCTACCCCATCTTCTGCGTCGGTAGGTTTCCTTGTGGATCAAGACTTCTCCATTCCTGCACCGAAGCAGAAGTCATCATTTACTAACCACCCAGAAAGTGTTCGTGAGTACTCCATTAATGGCCGCATAAACAACCTTTACGGCGGCGGCAGCGGCAGCGGCAGCGGTGGAGGTGATGAAAATGTTGACATGAAGGCTACAAGCTACATCACTTGTGTTCAAGAACGTTTTCGGCATGAACATGCTGATAAAGATTGGAGGAAGTGTCAAGAGACTCAGTACTCTTCATGATCATATCACCCAAGCTAGCTTATATAGTTTTAGCGTGCAGATCACTTTCTCTCTTCTTTTTCTTTCCTGAGTTCATAAAACTGAATCTATTATTGTTTTAATTTGTGTAGAGTAATTAGTGGTATCGTGGGACTTGGGTCCACTCTATGTTTTAGGTTCTGTTTTTGCAACCTCTCTATGTATATATATATTGATATTTCAAGTAATTAATTAGATCTTAATTTGCCAATTAATTAAACTCAGTTAAGATGTTTATGATGACTAAAAGAAAGAGTTAGCAAACTAACGATCTTTATAATTAAGGGCAGAGTGCGACAAAGAAAAATACACTTATGTTGTAACGAAACTGTACATGAAGAGTCGTTACCCTTCATGTATGGGGAGCTAATCTGGTCTCACGGTCTCACCCTTTTTTTTGTTTTGTTTTGGGCTTCTCCTATCGAGGGCCCATAGGCCATTAGAGGTTGGCATCCCAATTCAAGAAGGGGCGGTTAAGGGGGGCTATTGGAGGGAGGAGACGGCAGGGGAATAAAGGATGTACACATCCAATAGGGGAAAGGGAAGAATCGAACATGTGACCTCTCTCTGGACTTAGGCCGGTTCTCTAGTGCACTGCTTTCCTACACGTGGTCATCTAATCACCTGGAGCGATGATGTGGTTGATCTAAATCATAGGATACATAGGGTGTTGGGAGAATAGTTTCAGATCAAATACTCTTTAGGCCTTTCTTCCCCCCTCCCCCTCAATAGTTTGAGCTTTTGAGATAGATATTTTCTTGGTATCAAAACAAGTTTTCTCTAGTACTCCAACAGGTATCTCCTGACCTACCTTTGTTCATTTGTACACATGTAAAGAGTTCCATCACGTCTACACATAAGGGAAAGTGTTGGAAGAATAATCTTACATTGGCTACGCTAGACCTTTCATCCTCTCATTTAGAGGGGGGGGGGTGAATTGTTCAAATGAAATATTCTCATAGAATAGCTTCCATCTAAAATCTGTGAATCCTTTCCACTCAATAATTCAAACTTTTGGAATGAATACTTATTTACATAGGATGCCCTTGTATATATTACCTTTTATCCACCTCACTTTCAAGTTCTTCTTTTTAGGCCTTTTTTCGATACTTTTGATTTTTGGACTTTCTTTCTCAAGCTTCGTTTCTATCAAATGGTAAAGCTTTAAATATGGACAGATTAGAGTGGGGTCTACTAGTAAATTACAACTTAGGTGCTTCATTAATTGCCATGTGATAGCCTATACCCTTAAATATCGTGCTAAACCCCTAGTAATATTAGACTACCACCTTTCCTTTTAAGTCCTAGGCCATTCACGCAATGGATATCCCTCCACCCCAAGAAAAAGGATCTATTTGCAATATTTCATCTTAAAGTTGAATAAAAGTGAGACCCAAGTTGGCTTTGTAGTTCTTTTTCTTTCTTTTCTGTTATCCACAATGAAAAGAGAACTTCTTCACTCATGTGTTTTGGCGGTTGGATGAAACTCTTGAAATAATGAAAAAGATAATTCGGACATTTGTATGGTATCTTATGAATGAGACTCCTGGAACAGTGTCAAATGCATTTCAATAAAGAATAATGACACTTGAAGATCTACTAAAAAAAAAAAAAAATTCACAAGAGAATATTTGTTCGCTTTTATTATAATTTGTCACGATCTCCTTTTAATTTCAATATTAACCAACTATCAATATCAAAATAGCCAATTCATTCCTCCAATATATGAATTTTACATCCATAACTAATACAAGCTAGAAAAAGCTTTAAACTCTGAAAATATAAACCTTTTGTGTTAGAAATGCAGCCAAAACGTTCAACAAGTAAGTGGGAGTAACACTATATATGACTTGAGAGTTGAATCAGCTCAACCAGTGAAGAGGAGCCTAAGTTTTAAACTGCATTGCTTGTGACGTCTCCCCAAACTCTGCAACTTGCGCTAGCATCTTCCAGCTTTATAACCTCGCAAGGATGACAAACAAAATATATTTCAATCTCAAATATAAAAGTTGTTTTGATTAACTGATGATGGACTAAAGTAACAAGTTCACCAACAAGAAGGCAAGAGAGTAGTAAATGTTTAGAGAGACCGTATAGTGGAGTGCATCAATGAGGCTGGGCAATAAAATGGCATTGTACATAGTAGAACAGCAAAGTCATTTCATGTAAGAAAGAGAGAGATAGACATAGAGACGGTAGAGTGCCCTACCCTGGCGGAACAGAGAACCTTTTCCCAAATGCTAAATAGGGCTGACATGGACGACTTTTATAACCTATTTGGTAGTTGTGCCATGTGGGAAAGAAACATAGATTAGCTTGAAATCTTACACACTTGGCAGTTTAGTTGGCCAATGAAAAGGGCTCAACAAATTTTTTTTTTTTTTCGTATTTTAATTAGGGAAAAAAATGCCAACGACATTGTAGGGGGGATCCCTTTCGACGTCCCCTCACTTAATGAGCCATGAGATTGATCCATACTGACAATTTCTCTCCTTGGATAAAATGTTAGTCCTTTATTGGACTAATCTATCTCACACCCTCTCATTTTCCCACTCTAGAGTTATGGTACTTCTACCATTTTAATTAAGGAGTGTGGACCTTGCAACAGCAAGGAGATCAATGAGAATGCGTAGAGGGGGATACAATATATGCGAGATTTTTCATTTTATGGGGGCAGGGGTGATCATTTTGTCCTTTCTGTGTCTGGACGTAGGCTCTACGCACCCTAACATCAATATTCACAAACCCATTTTAAAAGAGGGTTAGAGAAGTATGGGCTATAGGAGGACATAAGTCATGTCCCGACGCATGGCAACCAAGAGGGGTGCCGTGGTCGTTTGTATGCCCAGATGTCTGGGTGAAGGGGGATTCTCCTGGACAGAGAACACTTTTTCATTTCTTATATAATCCGTATATGAAAGTCTTTTTTAAATGGTCTTAAAATTTCTCCACATGACAAATCAGATGGTGCCCAAATTTTAAGGTTTCTTATTAACATGTCAAATTTTAGTCCATATAGAGTTTACCAAGAGGAACACGAAAATTTGTATAATCTAGACCATAGTAAAACATACATAGGGAGATGCATAGACATACATTGACCGGTATTGGATCCAAGTCAAGGCTGAAGACACGTGGCTAATCCAAACCTGAGATGGAGAAGCTGACCATCTAATTCTCCTTCATTCAGCAAATTGATTAAACAAGTTATGCAGTTTCCTAATACACTTTACATGTAAACAGATGGCCGCCAAAAATTAATTTATTAAGACTTGTGATTGGGTTTGAGTGACCCGTGGGCCGCCGGGAGTCCTTTCACTTGGTTGGGCACTTGGGGTAAGACTGGTGATTGGGTTTGGGTCACCCGCGGGGAGTTCTTTCACTTGGTTGGGCACTTGGGTCCTTCTAATGAAAGATTTCATGGGCCGATTACTCCCTTTCCAAGATGGGCCTCCCATGGGCTTGACAGCCACATTAAGGTTTTATTTGGTATATCCTTGATCTATCTTCTCTTCTTTTTGGGAGGTATGTACGTGGTAAAATCTAGAGTCAAGGGGTGTCAATTTGGCCCGGCAAACCTGAACCACTCCCAGTTCCCGATCCTACCCTTAGCCTGGACAGGCTTGCGTTGAGCTTTTCAGCCAGCAGCAAGGGCCTGGGGTTTTCAGGCTCAAGGCCGGGCCAGGCTGAGCACATTCCAATCCGGCCCGCCCAACTCGACCCTATGTTTATTGTGTATAAGTAAAGGGCAAGAGATTGCTATTTGGTCCAGTAGTGCTTGCACCAGCACGGGGGCTAATGAAAGCGCATGTAAGGACATCAACATATATGCAAACTTTGATTTCATGGGGTCAGGAAATACTTTCACGTGCTTCTATGTCATAGAAGCCACACGACTAAATATCATTCTTTTTCCATAAATAAGTTATAGATGTATACACACCATCCACACTCCTTATTTTTAATCAATCCACACCACACACACTGTTTATTTTTCGACCCACCTCTCTCATTTACTAACTCATTTTTCCCTTTTTAATTCTTCTTAAGAAAGAAGAAGCCAAGCCACCCTAAACCCCAAAGAACTAGGGTCAATCAAGCACAGCCCGGCCCTGGCAAAAATTAGAGGCTGACAGGGTCAATTAGAGCCAGCCTGACCCAACCTAGTCCAATTAAGGTCAATCAGGGCTGGGCTGGATTGGACTGAGCTTTGGCTGAGATATCTTTGCCCAACCAGGGCTGGGTTAAGTTCGTTAAGAAAACTTAGGGTTGGGCTAGGGTTTTAAAATACCTGGCACAACCTGGCCCATTGACACCCATAATCTAGACCTATCATTATATACGCTAACCAATGGTTTGTATTCTCATTCAACCTACTAATTAATATGAACAAGAAGTTACCACCTCCATTGCTCTCCAACTGATGTGTTGCGGTTTTTTTTTTCACTTCAAAATACATTCTAGACCAAGAATCTATATCAAGAATGCATACCAAAAACATTCTTATAAATTAAAAGAAAAGGAGAAAAATGAAAACTCTTCTGTTCATTTACTAACAACGATTGTGTAATGCAAATTAAGCTTACAAAACATAGTGAGTAAAATTTCTTTGTTTTTTTCAACAACATTACTTGGAATTGAATATAGAAATATGAGAACCTATTTGAAAGCTTTAATCACAGACAAGATTTTAGATTAAATTTTAATAACCTTAGACAAGGAACATTTTTCATACCATCTAAGCTAACTAGTTAATAAGTAGTATATATTTTATAATTATTACAATCTCACCATTTTTTGGAGATGAGCGTTTTCATCTTGCAAAGCTTTTTGCTGCATTAACATGAAAGTGCAAGTTAGTGAAACTCAAACAGATAAAAACCCTTACTAACAAATCCATTAATAAGAAACCACTAAAATTAAAAAGTCTTTCATGACTCAAACAATTGTAGAAACTGAAATTAATCAAGTTTAGATACTTGTACTTGACACCCTTCTTTCTATTTTTTTTTTTTTAAGAAACAGAAATTTATATAGACACCACTGGATACTCACAACCCAAAAAAGTGGATCTAATTTCTAAAAACACTCTTATGATTTCTGAATCCTCAAGGATGATCAAAGGTATTTTAAGTTTTAAGAAATTGAGTAATGCTTCTAGTATTGTGAATAAAATTTTTCCCTCCTTCCTATATTTGTAACCTGCAGTCCACCAGGGGAAGAAGAAATCATTAATTTACCATAAAGATTAATGTCTAAGTTAATTTACATCCTAATTAACTATTTTGGCAAATTAAAATTCAAAGCTAGAAAAATGATATGAATAATACAAATGAAATAAATCAAACAACTAAAGGCTCTACTAATTCATAAATTATGTGTTTGTCACAATCACAGCCATCAAGTAGAAGAGGATTGAGTCTAATTATAGTATGAGATTGTCAATGCTAGCACCAGGAAAATAATCTATTCTGGGTGTAAAAAAAGTTAGATGGAAAAATATGAATATATTTTTTATATTCAATCAATATAGCAATTGATATATACTCTTATAGGGAGTGGGTTTTCCTGAGCAAGTTGTATAGAAAAGTGCACCAAAGAGGTGCGACAGAACTGTTTTATACATAAGTGGACAAGGAGGACATTTCATATGAGAGAGAGAGAGAGATAGATATTGTGGTTAAATGTCATTGAAGAGGATATTTTCTCGAGAGTAGGGATGTAAATGAATAGTGGAAATCCGTTTCCGTATCTGTTTAGCACAATCTGAATCCATCCGAAAGTTATACGGATACGGATAGGCTATAGCTATCTGAAAAGCTATATTTACATGTAAATGGATAAAATATCCAATCTGTATCCGTGTCCATATCCGTTTAGCACTATCCGAATCCTTCTGAAAGCTAATCGGATGCGGATGTGGATATAGCAATATCCGAGCTGAGTCCGGTCCGTTTACATCCCTACTCGAGAGATTGCAAGGGTACATTCTCTTGAGGGAAATTTTTTTGGTGCTACCACATTCCTGCTACCCCTGCTGGCAGCCAAAGAAATAGAATAATTCACATTCCCTTTAGGTTCATAAATACCCAACTAGGTTTTGGTATTTACCCAAATACCCTTTAAGAAATAGAATAATTCATTTTTCTGTTGGGTTCATAAATACTCTACTAGGTTTTGGTATTTGCCCAAATACCCTTTAAGATCCCATTTTCTTGGCTGCCAGCAGGGGTAGCAGGAACATTCCTGCTACCCAAGTAGCAGCAAAATTTCGTTCTCCCTTGAGTGCTCAGGGGTATACCTTTTCCATTTCTATATAATCTTGCATGTAATTTAATAGGCTCAGGTTACCCTGGAGTCTCTTCTCTCTCTTTTCACATGAAATGATCTCACTACCCTCAGCCTTCTCTCTTTCTCACATGAAATAACATCACTGCCCTCCTATATACAAACCTATTCTGTTGCAGTTCATTGGTGTGCTCCTCTATACCTTTTGCTTAAGGACCTTCCCTTTCCCCCAAAAATAAAATTTTTGTTTTTCTGACACTCCATAAGATAATTCAGTTGTAATATTTGTGGAGAAAAGAAAATGATTCAACAGTGAAATGTTCAAAACAGACCGCAACACTTGGTGGAACATACCCTCATCTTCAACAAGTTGATATGCTCTGAGATCAGACGCCTCTGTTCAACAAAGAAAGTCAAAAATTAGCTAGCTATTCAGAAGGGAATGGGTTTGGTTACAATAAAGCGATATATAAATTAATCTTTGTAAATGATGGTGATACTAGGGTTTTAGTCTGTGGTATCATATAGGATACGGATACGGATTGGGCCATATCAGGTCCGAATCAAGCTATTCAAGGGAGAGATGGCTTCAGACTGGCCTGGCCTGATCCGGCCCAAGTTGAACGTACCCTTATGGCGTCTGTCATTAATCTCCCTCTCCCCGTAATCTATGGCTGCTTATGCGTTTAATTTGTATCAATATCTCACAACATGCACAGTGAGCTAAAAGCCTAAAAACCAAAGGATAAGTATGCCATGTGCGTGTGCCAATAAAGAAATTAAGAATCAGAAACAGAATTGCCTTTCTTGATCGAATGCGTTCCACTCCTGTTTTAATCTGTCGCTCCAGTTGCTTCAAATCTTTCATGCCCAACGATAACAGTTCCTCTCCGGCCAGATGCCTTCTTCCCATGTACCAAAATTGATTAGAGATCGATAACCCATTAACTAAGTAGAAGAGATTAGAGATTAATAATTACTTCAGTCTTGTCTCCAAGGACTCCACCAATTTCCTCAGATCGTTAATTTCAGTCTTCCAAAACTGTGAATACCAAAATAAACTCCATCATTATCTGTCTCTTGTAGAAAACGAAACCTATAATTAATGAGGTTCACGGTGAGATGAGATATGCTTCACTATCAATGAATAATAGGGTTACAAGCACTATCTTCACTCTTATCTTAAATTGCATATAGAGAAAGCATCCTTGCTACAACTATATAGTGAAATCCTATACAAGAAATTTATCAAAATACTTGAACGATATAAGATCAGAAATAACAACACCTGGGTTGTTTTTGAACGATGATTATTAGTAGAGCTGGGGAGACCAACTTCTTTTCGATACCGCTCGATTGTCCTGTCCATGCTGAGAGAAGAACAGATTACATAATATTTAAAAAAACGTATAGAAGAAGATCGAAGAAGAAGTAGCAGAGCAAATTATAAGGATCGATTAAGCTTAATTTCTTCTAATTACTTACTCGTGACTAGCGAACTGGTAAGCTTTACCAGAAGGTGAGAAGGTGATGACAGCAACTTCGGCATCGCAAAGAATGGATAACTCGAAAGCTTTCTTTAGAAGCCCATTTCGACGTTTGGAGAAGGTGACTTGCCGACTCGTCGTATTCTCGATCCTCTTCAGTTCAACTTTCCCTCTTCCCATCTTCCAATTAATTAATATTCCCCTTTTCTCATCTGTAACAACCAAAGCACTCGATCTCCACAAGAAAAGTAGAGGGATCGGAAGTCGGAACAGATTAAAATGAACCACTGATGATTATAATATAGGAAAAAAAATCTCTATCTTAGAATGTTGTCTACGCTAGCACTCCCATGAATCTATCTCTCATTCTCTCTTCTCTCCCATGTGAAAAGATACCTCTATGCTCAACATTTTATATAGAGTATCTACATTTGAAACCTTAAAAAAGCTTCTCTCATTCCAGTAAATTTACTTTCTTTTTGAGAGAAAATCACTTTTTCTGAGTCGTCTCTATTCCTTCACCGTGATTAGAAAGAAAACAATAAGAGGCCAATCCCCATCCCCTAATCCCCCCCTCCCTACTATTCAAGCTCTTAATCCCAAAAACATATAAAAAAATTTTAATTAAGGTGTGACACATAAATTCTAAGATAAATTATTTAGAATTTAACAGACCAACAATAATTACGTCATTCACTGACTCTGGGTGACAAAAATACAAAAACATCAAAAGTTAAAGTGAAAAAAATAAAGCAACTGGAAATCTATAATCACCATCTTCCATGAGAATGCATGGACATAAATAGAAGGGTATGCCATTACTGCCATTACATGAATAGAAAATGATTGATTTTATAATTAAAATTTGATACGTGGTCAATTTAGATTATTTTTTGATATCCAATTGTCAAATTTGTCACATCATTGAACTTCTGCACAGTTTAAAGAAAATAATAAAAATTGTGTATGTCCATCAAGTCTCTTGGTGGGTTCATCCGCTGAACCATTTGCCTTCGTGTTAACAATTTATTGATCTTTCTCTTCATTATATGCCATAATTTTCAAAACCTAATAAGAAATCAAAAAGTAAAGCTGCTTGATTCCAATTTGGTTTGGTTTAATCTGATTTTAATTGAACAACCCTTAATTTTGATCAAATTTGAAAATAATAAATAAAAATTAAACGTTAATAAAATTAATAATAATAGATTAAAACCTGACAAATCCAACGGTTTTCAATGTAATGGCACCACCAATTGTTACCCAATTATTCAACATGGTGGTCTTGAGTGGGAATTGGACCGCAAAGGGCGCAGTTCCAGTTTTTTCTGGCTCCAGCACCAATAAAGTCCAGTCTTTAAAACTATGCTCCAAGTTATGAACAAGTCTAGGGTTCATAAAAAAATTTAATATTCTCAAAAAAAAATAAAAAAAAATGAAAATTTATGTGGCTATCTTTTGTGACATGAAGAGAATGCCGTTACTGATCTTAATAAAAATACTAACTCTTTCTTGTAGTTGGACAATACTTCTAATAGAAACAATCCAGGGCCTATGACCAATAAATTTATTTTTTACCAAAAAAAAATAAAATAGAAACAATCCAGGCTACAATATAGAACTTATATACTTCAATTTTAAGGGGCTTTTATTAGCGCTGCAAATGGATAATCGAAAATTTGAATTCGATCCGAATTTGTTTTGGGACATTCATATTCGTTTAGAGATATCCGGAAAAAAAAAATCCAAATAGTCCAATAAAAATTCGTTAAAAAAAATATCCGAATACTTAATAATAAAAAATTAAACAAATAATGATCTTGAGGGTTTTTGAAGATTCAACGGGTTCTAGAATATGAGGAAAAGAGAATCATGATCTAAGAGATATGGATTGAGAGCGAATGGTATCCTCTATGGGGGGGGGGGGAAGGTCCAGGTTACACAAGGCAAAGATGTACACGGATAGTCAAAAATCCGTATTCGATCCACCCGAATCCATTTAGAGGTATCTGTATTTGGGTAGGGTATATCTGGATCCGATCCGTAGCCGAGCCGAATCCAATCCGTTTACATCCCTACTTTTTATGCCATGTTTTATTGTTTGTTGACACCAAAATTAGAGGAACTATTGTCCACTCTATTGTAATCAAAAGTTAATTTCAACTCCATTTGTTTTGATGTAAAATATGAGAAAATTTTGAAATAAAGAGGGGGGGGGGTGAGTTATTCATACATGGGAGATTCCCATCGATTACGTCAAACAGGAGGGCAAAGGTGTTTATATCATTCCATATGGACATTTAGGTCAATATGACCGCATTTAATGCTGGTCGTGCACATGCATGCATGAAAACTTTTGCCTAAGTAAAACATCATTTACAAAGAAATTTTTTTACAATAAAATAAACGAGGCCTAGCTATTTGTCAAAAGTATAGAAGTGGTTTAATGTCTAGGAGCATGACCTATGCTACCACTCCCTGTGTCTATCTCTCTCCTCCCTAAACAAGGGGTTGAAATGTATTTCACTTGGAGAGAGAGAGAGAGAGAGAGAGAGAGAGAGAGAGTAAGTATTGACATAAGCCACACTCCCACTCAGTGGTAGAAAATATTTTGGCATCTAATGTAAGGTATGGACTATGTAGTTGAGATGGGTTTGACATGAAGTAATGCAATAAAACCTACCTAATCATAATACATTTTTTTAAAGTCTTTCCTATACTCACCCTGCAGCACACTGAGAAATGTTTACGAGGTTTCTACTAGATGCAGGACAACTATGTCTAGCATAAACCCTGCAAGTTGTATTGCAAATGAGCAAGAATAAAATTAGCCCAAATTACAAAGGAAAAAGAACTTTGTCTGGGAGTGTGGCCTACGCTAGCACTCCCATGAGTCTATTGCTCTCCTCCCCATATGAAAAGACACCTCTGCCCCCTTGTTTTGAAGATGAGAGATATAGACACATGGGAGTGCTGACGTAGGTCACACTCCCGAATAGAAAACTTCTTCCCAAATTACAAATTGTTTTCCAAAATGAGCACAAGAGAAAACTATTACATGTAAAGCTACTTTTCTAGGGATTTTTATCCTCTATTGTTAGCTGCCCGAATAGCATAGTGCTATCCTCTCACATGGGGCGCGAAATGATGAATTAACCTCCCTCGGGTAGTGTATTCTGACAGAAAGATTAAATCGTCATTTTGCCCCCATGTGAGGGGACAGTAGGTGTTGTTCGGGCTTCGGACAGCAAAGGATAACGATCCATAAAGAAACAGTCATTTGACACAATAAACTTTGTTTGACCCAAAAAGAATTATAAACTCTCTTTTTCGGATCATGTGGGGAAACTTTGCCTCTTTTATAAATATCAGATATTTTTCTTCCCTACTTTTCAATATAATTCCCTTTTATGGAGAATCCATGGATCGTGTTTTCAAAGATTTCATGTATCATGTATCATGTATATTCCAAAACCGGCCTGACCAACCTAAATGGTCAATTTAGACCAAACCGAACCCTTCGGGTTGGCCAAAATAACAAATCGAAACCTATTCAATCCAATCGACTGACACCCTTAATCAATAATACCAATATTAATATCAGTACGGATCAACTATATCAGGCCGTATCAGCTGACACATGCAGTTTTGTATCGGTATTGGGCTTCGATGATTTTTATACATATCTGTGGTTTGATACAATACCAATACTTAAGAATACTGATTATTATGAAGAGTGGAGAAAAAAGGGCAAGACAGAGCACGCGCAAGACTTACTGATATGAGCAGCATATTCTCATGGAAATAAGACCATTAGGTGATTGAAACGTGTCTAGTGTGTTTGAGTTACTGCTGGTTATTGTGTTCTTTAATCTGATTGATGCAACCTTAGCTTTTCTTTACCTTCTTTTTCTTTATCAATTTTCATGGCTGTTTTCTGAAATTGAAATTACATGTTTTAAGAAGATGAAGTGAATTCAGGTAGTCTGTATCTGTATAGCAGACACCACCATTGTCTATCAATCATCATAATCTAGTTGAAAGTAAAGTCAACTTCCGAATCTTTATTTCACCTCAGAAATGACTCATGGGGTCTGGGGTGACTGTGTTTAGGACAGGTGTCAACCTCTCCTTTCACTTCTATTTCATTCTTTGGGGACATTGGGGACAGGTGTCAATCTCTCCTTTCATTTCCATTGAACATGCTATGCTGAAAATATCCTAAGTGAAGCCAGTGTTTTTCAGCTTTACTTGGCTTGGGAAGGATTGGGAATATCCGAATTATGTATAAATGATGGGTCCACAGCCAATACCATAGACCTTTCTGAAGACCCATCATTTTGGAATCTCATGTAATGGAAGAGTATTGATATAGTAATGGCAAACAACCAAACACCATGTCGAGAAAGAGGAATATACTGACAATAGGGGTGGGCCAGGTTTTTCTAGAACCCCAACACAACCTTATATCCTCTTAGCTCAACCTAGGTCTAGCTCAGCCTAAGGTTGGGCTAGAATATCATAGCCTAGACTCAATTCTATTGGGCTCAACTCAATCTAGTCTCGCTTTTTCCTTCGTTTGGTGTTAGGTACGCATGAATGAATAATTTTATTTTTTACTTAAAAAAAAAA
Source organism: Telopea speciosissima (assembly GCF_018873765.1). Classification (NCBI taxonomy): domain Eukaryota; kingdom Viridiplantae; phylum Streptophyta; class Magnoliopsida; order Proteales; family Proteaceae; genus Telopea; species Telopea speciosissima. The sequence continues at coordinate 3,833,855 of NC_057923.1, forward strand.
TTGAAAGGAGTTTTCTTTTTTAACTTTTGGACCATGCACAGTATAATCAAGCACTGATTGCATGTAGTTGGTTACATAGAATTGTCACCGAAAAATCAACATGACGGTTTTATCCAAAAACAATAACCATGATGATTTTGCCATTTAGGCAAAACTTTCGGCTCAACCTCCATTCAATAAGGAACGGGGTATTTTGGGTAATCATGATGTCTGGCTTATGTTAGTCTCCTATTAGCATCATAATATCGTTTTGTCTTTTCTATGATACTATTTTTCCTTTTCTAGAAATAGTTACACCACGATTAACCCTTAAAAAGTAATTATAGTGGGAGGTTTTTTATGAAATAGAAAACTATATATTAACAAAATAAAAAGTTTTGAACATCGGCCTTTACAATAGATACTTGGGCAATAGATACCAATTATGTATTCTTCTTCGTTATAATGAATGAGATAAAAGTTTTCATGAAATGAGAAATATCATATAGTAAAGTGAAATATTTTCACAACCATCCTTCACTCGATCCGTGACAATCCATTTATACCGCTATCCATGTCCACCTTGCTTTTTCGCTTCTTGTAAGCCTTAGTTAATATAGTACCAGTACTTCTGATTCTTGAAGACTCCCTACAAAACTATGATTCATAAAGACCACCACAAACTGGGACTTGGACAAGAAGCATATCATGTGATAACCCATACTTGACTCATAACTACCATCATAAATGAAGATACAAAAAAACCCCATCTAATAACCTTTGGCAATCCTGAGGAGTTAGAAAAGAGTTGTAATTTTGGTACTCATGGGAAGAATCTTAAGATCATGGACCCACTTATTTATCAATTACATTAACATCATTGGGTTGGGATTCAACTGATGAAAAACCACCATAGTTATTCTTTTGAACAACCAGAAAGATGTGAACTGTACATGCATGAATTGTCTGGCGAGTATTAGTGCGTATGACTCAGGATCAGTATGCCATATTTATCAAGTTTTAAAAATTGGAATCAGATCCATTGAATGGGCCAATTCGAATCGAAATCGGTCGAGTTTGATCTTGAATCCTATTGATCCCGATTAGCTAATCCATACGAGATTTCTAAGGTTTAGGCCGATGGCTGAATCAGAATTAACTTGGTTAATTAGCCTGTTTGGCTGTTTACCTGCATTGTTTTTCTTCTTTTAATATATTTTTCATCCACTAAAAAAAATGATCACCCATGGTGAAGAGAGAATCCCCTCACCATGAAGACTCAAACCTTTGATTAGCATTGCGAATGGTATTTTCGAGCTGTACAATGGGAGGTGAGAATTAATGATAATATAAGAGTCCAATCACTGCTCCCAACACCTGTGGAGAGGAATTCTCTCTTATCCACAGGAAAACTTAATCATACCATTTGATGCTTTACTCAATTTCCGGTCCTCCGCCTCCCCCCTTTTGACTACCCACCATTCCCCTAGAATGATGGGAATTATTACTTGTAATCTATAGGGTTAGAGTAAAACCCCTCTACATCCCTCAAAGGGTAAAGCTAAATCCATTACCCAACCCTACTCTACCCATTGGCAATCGCACATGTAACAGGAGCATTTATGTCAATTTCTTTTTCCAAATATATTAAGGGAAAAGGTTGGGCGCATCGCTAGTGTATGATAAGTTAGCACCTACTGTGTCTATCGCTCTCATCCTCCTTTGAAATGGCTCTACCCCTCTTGTATGATTCATTGATACCCCATCCCATGCCCCCCATTGATGTCACCGGCTAGTTTACTCCACACTGGCAGCTTGCCTATTTCTCTCTCATTTATTTAACATGAATATCGTCATGACCCCAATCTAACCCATGTAGACGTCCATGGCACATTCTAATATTCTTTCTAAATCATTGCCAAAGTTTAAAAATCTGATCAGAATTGGTAAAATCGACTGATTCAACACACATCGATCGACCTGGATCCCGAAAAAGAAATGAGCTCTAGACAAAAATCTTTCCGAGACTAGTAGTAGACAGAGAGTGCCTTTCTTGCAATTGCAGATCAGAAACCCAAACTAACCCTAGAAACCCTAATCTCTGATACATAGTCCAACAAACAAACTGATAGCAATAGACAAATGAAGACCCTAACATAAACACAAAAGTAATCAGCCCTACTAAAGTTTATACGTGGGAAGATTGAAGTGTGCTTATGAGCATTATATAATATGACATGGTAGAACAAGATGACATTGGACAAACATGACTTTAAATAGATCCGAATGGTGAAATAGGCCCATGTAGCAAACACCATTTAATTAAGAAAAAACTTAGTTAAGTTTAGCTTAATTTGAATCTTCTACTGCCGAGCTGTCTGGTAGGACCCTACTGCCAAGACATAATAAGGCGATAAATGGCCGCCTTAAACCCCCACCTCCAACCCCCCCCACCACAAAAAAAAAAAAAAAAAAAGGAAACAAAAAGATTCCAATCAATAGAAATAATAAGTGACAAAAATGAGGACAATTCGACATAACTTCTGATTTTATGGAAGATATGGCCCGAGATTGAGGGGAGTTGTGAAACAGGATTCACTGCGGATCCAAGTAGATAAAGATAAGTCTGTCTTGAGTTGAATTACATTTAACAGGATTCACTGGCCCATTCGATAATCCACGTTACAAGTTACTCATATGTTCAAAGTGAACACATCCTTTGCATAAGTTGAATAAAAAACCCTCCAAGCATTTCTTCAACATCAAAAAATGTTCTGCTTCAACAAAAAAAAAAAGAAGGGGTAAATTACACATCACCCCCCCTGATTTTTAAACGAAACTCAGATCACCTTTTGGTTTTTGAAAAAAGCTCAAATCATCCCCTCTACAGTAACAGTGTTAGTCTGCTGTTAGTTATTATTGTGCATGATTATTTTACCCTTGTACTAAAACATTAGAATTAAATTTACAATACTGCCCTTCACAATCTATGTTTGGATGTCAAGGGTAGTTTAGGGATTTAAATTTATTTAACTAGCTGACATCATCACTTAACAACATAAAACTAACGGTAGGGACTAATTTATCATATTGGGTCTAAACCAGGGGGTGATCTAAGTTTTGTTTGAAAACCAGGGGATGACGTGTAATTTACCCAAAAAAATAAACACTAACTCAGTTTTTTCTATCCTTGAATTGAATTTTATGCTAGAACCTTGTTCCAAAAACACACACACACACACCCACACACACACATGCATGCATCATGACTAATCCCAAGTTTACATGAACAAAGATGGAGCAGAACATCATTCGAATTACCTGGAATGAATTAAGTTAAAGATCTTATTCTTGATATAAGATTCTCTTCTTTTCTTTTCTTTTTTTTTTTTTGGGGGGGGGGGTTAGGGAGGGTTCTTGGTCATGTTCAACGGAGGCCTAATGATGCCCCAGTAAGGAGGAGTGATATGATCTCGATTGAATGAGGTAAAAGAGTTAGAGGCAGGCCTAAAATGACTATAGGAGAAGTTGTAATGAAGGGTATGCATAGTCTATGTCATACCCGCACCCCGGATCATAATTAATTATTATTTCTCCCTCATGACGTGTAGATACCGCTGCCATGTATGCTGGTGACCTGTTCTTGATCATGATACGGATTTGCCTGTGGAGGAAACTATTCGGGGTCATAGGTGACGCACCATGGCAATGGAGAAGTAAGTTCTAGCCTTGACTTATTTATTTATCCTTTTCTTTGGTGCCCTCGAAGTGCAAGTCGAGATTTGGACCGCCCGGATTATTTTAATTGAGTTGAAAATATTTTATTTGTGGGTCCCACTTACCTCGAGAAACGTTGGAGGGACTTGTGTTCCATTATTACGTGGATCCCACCCTTTAATAGACCCCTTTGATAGACTTCTTTCCTATTTAGAACTAATGGGTGACCCATTTAACTTAAAGTATTCATTTAGCTTGGGTGACCCATTTAAGTTAAAGTACTTATTTAACTTGGGTGACCCATTAAACTTAAAGTACCCATTTGGCTTAATGACCCATTTAACTTGGATTGACCCATTCAACCTATTTGACTCATTTGACTTGTTGGATCAAAAATGGGTTTTATTCTATTAGTACCCAACCAAATGGACCCTAAAGCATCACTTACCTTAAATAGACTAAAGATATTTATTTCTCATTACTATTCTCACCTAACCTAAAACGTGGATGAGAGAAAGGAGAAGAGGTGTGGAGGAGTTTGAAAGAGGGCTTGAGGATCTTGTTTCTTGGAGCCTCAACATGGAGTATCACTTCCTTGAGGTAGGTAAGCCATTATGGCCCTCTCCCTTCTTTTATTTTGGGTTTTGGGGTTGGGAGATGGGAGAGAATTGATCTAGGGTTTACTTTGAAACCCAAAAAAAATCGATGGGAACTCATGGCCTTGATTTTGTGGAGCTATTTGACTCCATTGGCTAACCTCAAAGCTTCCAATCCCATCTCGATCGATAGACATAGGGTTTCTATCCTATTATGCTTTAAATGAAGTTCTCTTGCTTTCCCCCTCTTGAATCCTTGGAATACATAGACCTAATGAGGTCTTTGGATCTTAATGGACCAAAGAGGAAGCTCCCTTGGTGTTCCCTTTCCTTCAATCCACTTGGGAATGGAAGCCTTGGTTAATAACCCTTTAATTTTGGGGTTTGGAGACACACGATTTTACCTGAGGTTTCAAGACCTACGAGAAACCGCCCCTGCAACCACCCTAAGGCCATCCTCTTAAGATGCTCTCTGTTAAAGTCGGTTTTACCTGCAGTTTCATATACCCTGAGAAATCACACGTAAAATCGCACCTAGCAGAACCCTTCCTAAGCCATTGTTAAGGTTGGATTTACATGTGGTTTTAAGTTTGGGCATGAAACCACCCATAAAACCATCCTACCTTTAAAGTCTACAACTTAGGTAATTTGTGGGGGACCTTTTTGGGGATCCTCCCCTTTGACATAATTAATCATATTCTCACTCTTTCACTAGGTTAAATCTCCCATTTTTGCAACGTGCTACTTAATCGTGGCGACATCTTCTAGCTTCGGGATATAACACCTAGGGTGAGTGGGTTTGGTTTGTTTGGGCTTGCTACTATTACTTGCATAATTTTACCATGCTATTAGTATAATTAATTTGGCATGATTTGTGCATTTGCATATTTTATTAAATGATGAACATGATTATGATTGTGGTTGTTATTACATTTTAATGGGTCACGGTGCCAGTGAGTGCCGGTGCCAAAACCCTGAATATTATATATTTATGAAGTAATTTTGTTGAATGTCATATTGAACTGTATGCGTCGTGCCGTGTTGGTAACCGGGCACTAAACCAGATGAAAAGTTGATGCGCTCGGATTACCTCTCGGGACGATAGGACTTGCATGTAGTATATCTGCGGCTAGGATTTTTGCACCCTTATGCTACGACCCTTACCAACAGGGGTTTAGGTGATGGGTAATCAGTACACCGGATTCTATGGAGGGGAGAGAGGCCAGTCATGGCAGTATTGGTTATCGGGGTCTGCCACTGAGCGATCTTGGAGGCTTCGATCGGCATAGGCTCCCTGGTGACAATTGAGAATTCATTGTGGTGATAAGATAAGTGACCCACAATGTCTTCCGAGTTGTCACAGTAGCATATACCTCTGACTTAGTTGTGTGATAGGTGGAATAAAAATGGAATTAACATGTGCATGCATCATTGGACTATGTGAATTGCGTGTTTGTGCATCCCCATCCCCTCGCTAACTTGGTGGAGCTAACCCCCTCGTGCGCACACTTTTTAGATTATAATGCAGATGACGGGTATCTCGCGGGACTCGAGGTCCAGTCGTCGGGTTATGATGACATTGGTACGAAGGAGCCGGAAGCTGTGTTAGAGGAACATGGCGACGGGTGTCCTTGTGATGATTGCGCCTACGGGCCGTAAGGATATTCGAGACTTGGTCCCTTTTGATTTACTTTTGGGGCTTAGGCCCATGTATAAACCTTTACCGTTATACCTTTTGATAGTTATTAGATGGTCATTGGGAATGTAATTAACTATTGTATTTATCATCTAGCCTTTGAACATCTTGTAACTATTTGATTCTATACGCTTCCGCAATACTACTGATCCTTGGAATGAAATACTCCTTTTCCGCATTCTAATATTATCTTATTTTAATATTGGTTATGACTGTGCGTTGGGACACTGTGTCAGTGATCCGGGCGGTTTAGTAGGATGACACGCGTCGTCCTAGTCACCTTTTATATTATATTATATTCCTTGTCTGGAATACGGGCGTAACAGTCTAAGTCTTGTACCAAGTATGACCTTGGATATAGCCTATTGGAGGGCAACGATCCACATAGCAGACCCCATTTAGCTAAGATTCTCCTGACTTATTGGACTGTGCCTCTTTTTTCATCGTTACATCTTTCATCTCTTAATCTTTTTTTTTTAATATTTCATATTTCATTTGTCATTTGTCATCTCTTTTTCATCCCCTTTTTGTGTTGATCTCTATGATCTCTACTTTGTTTTGTTTGGATCCATGTAGTTGACCCCATTAAGTTTTGGGATAAGGCTAAGTTTGTTGTTGTTGTTGGAGGGCTCTTGGTTTTTTTGCACAACTATGGATATTTCTTTGTTGAAAAAAAAATTGTATTGAATTCTTGAAATATATCTTTTCGAGGTTATCGTTACATAAGTCTAATGCACATTGATGCAGACCCCCTAGAGTTAATTACCCTAAAGGGCTTTTGAAAACTGAAGGTTTAAGTAGAATGGTGTTAAGGTTCAATGGCGGAGGGTCAAGAGAGATTGACATTTGATCTACAGATGAAAACTAGAGGTTCTAGTGCAAAGGTTTACTGAAATAAAAAAAATCAAGGTTCACAAAAACTAAAAGAAACTCTTAAGTCTATTCATAGGTACGGTTCTCTCCACAGTGGCTCTTCATACTTGCAATGGACCGGACTGCTAACCGTACATTGAGGTGCATTTCTTCGGATCTTCTGCATTGAAAACCTTTCCGGCCTGCAGTGGATGTAGCGAACACTTCATAATCGAAAATTAAGAATGTGAGGGGGAAAAGATTAGTAAAACAAAATGCAATTAATTGTAATCGCGGTTATCAGATGATAAATACAATTCTTTGGTTCAACTGCTCAAGTCTAGGATGGCCCAACCAAGGCTCGTAATATCGGTCTTGGATCCAAAAAACCGCCTGGATTGGATCAGTATCGGCTGAGACTGATCCTAATACCGATTCCATCCTCCTGCACGGACAAGGGTAAAATGGTAATAAAACATTTTTTTAACAAAAGAATAAAGGTAAATGCGTCTTATTTGGCCGATCCGATTCATCGATCCCGATACCAAGATGACAAACCGTGGGCCCAACTATACCAAGGAAAAGAATAGATGAAGCATCTGACCTCCTTCATGCATGCTCCACTTGGCTCGTACGAAATAGCTCAGTTGGTACAGTGTAACTCTTACAATTGGATTGTCGGGATTGCGGGTTAGATGTCTAATTATGAAACATCTGATTCCTTCATGAATGCTCCACTTGGCTCGAGAGATATAGCTCAGTTGGTAGAGCACACAACTCTTACAATTGGGTTGTTGTGATTGCAGGTTGAATGTGTATTCAAGTGGTAAAAATAGTATCTTGTACTTAAACTGATGGTCCATTTTTTTTAAGTAATGAGAAAGAGGATTGAAACATGCCACTCAAAGACTTTAATGAGACAAAGATGGGACGTCAAGAACATAAAGGAGGTAGGATGGGCAGTTGGTCAGATCTAGTCTGGACCATACATAGACAGTAGTTGGAGCTAGTGGCTTTCTTAGGGTTCTCTCATCAGGATTCTGGGGAAGAGGATCAAGTTGGCCCTTGCGAACAGTTTGATGCACTATCTCCCTTCAACCCTTTGAGCGAAATGTGGTAAAAGGAATTGTCAAGAACATAGAGGAGGTAGGATGAGCAGTTGGCCAGATCTAGTATGGATCGTACATGGACAGTAGTTGGAGCTAGTGGCTCTCCTAGGGTTCCCTCATTGGGATCCCTGGGGAAGAGGATCAAGATGGCCCTTACGAACAGCGTGATGCACTATCTCCCTTCAATCCTTTGAGCGAAATGCGATAACAAGAAGGAAAATCCATGAACCGAGCCCATTGTCTGCACCTTGCAGGAACTACGAGAAACTGAGAAAACCCCACACCAATTATTGTAGTTCATGGCTAGTCATTTTTCAGTACCTTGTATTTTGCCACTTGAAAAATGTAGATTGGGCTGGATCTTGATAGATAAATAAGGAACATTAAGGTCCACTTATACAAAAAAATAAAATTCAGACCCTACCTAAACTGACATATGTCATTAGAGGATATGTCAAGCCCCTTGTTCCTTAGAGCAAATACCCTTTGTTTTTTTATCCACCCTATTCAAGTTTGAAAACTAAAAAATAATTTTGAGTACTTGTTTTGCCAAAAGTATTATTTTTTCCCCTTTCATATGCCATGAATTTACGCTCTGATTGACTCTTGGAGTAGTGAGTCTCGTTAGAGGTGTAAATGAATAGCTGAAATCCGTTCCGTATCCGTGTTCGTATCTATTTAGCATTATTTGAATCTCTCCGAAAGCTAAACAGATGCAGATACGAATAGGCTATAGTTATCCGAAAAGTTATATTTACATGTAAACGGATAAAATATCTGATCCGTATCCGTGTCCATATCCATTTAGCACTATCCGAATCTGTCCGAAAACTAATCGGATGCGGATACAGATATAGCACTATCTAAGCCGAATCTGATCCATTTACATCCCTAAGTCTCGTCTCCTACTGTTGAAGGTTTGAAATACCCTTCCTTGAATGAATCAAAAGATCATCTCTACACCGTGAAGGAAAACTATGTCCATGGATTTTTTATCCACTTTTTTGTGATTAAAAAGACCTATTGCGCAAGCACTCCATATGAGTGGATAGATCACAATAGAAAAATAGATGCCCTAGGTTGTTTCCTCCATGCAAAGTTATTCCTCTTTGGTCGTATATTTGTGGTTTTGTTGATCTTTTATTTTGGTTAGTATCGGAGTTATAAAAGTTGGAATATGAGGCTAATCTCAATTTTCCCCAACCTGAATCGGGCTGTTTCTATACGAAAAAATCTTAAATACTTGTAAAATACCAATTGTTCTAGACCAACAAATATCCAATTCAAATCCAATCTGAGACTGTTCTGGATTTCGATTCTAGGTTTTTAAACCTAGATTAGTAAATCAGCCTTCAATAATCAAAGAGGGGGCAAAAAAAACTAAGAAAGATCGGTACTTACTGCTTATTGTTGCTCATTGGATCAGGTATTAGGTGTTCACAGTATCGGTGATTATATTGGTTACGATCGATATTGACACAAATACATCATATGTATAATATATAATGTATTGATTGATATGGCCCATCGACATCAATATGTATTGGCCATATCGTGTTATATCAGTCTAAAACAAAAAGATTGGGTACTGCTAGCAGTATACCATATGTTAGTACCTTATGTGTATTTCTCTCCTCCCCCTCCTTAAAGGGTAAGAGAATCATTTCAAATAGAGAAAAAAGAGATAAAAGTTCATATTCATTATATCCGTATCGATCAGATATCAATATCGGTTGCGGACAATACCGATACAAAATCCACAGACACGGCGGATCCTATGCCGATTCCTAAGACCGTGTCATTGGCATAACAAAACAATTGGGGTGAATTTTCGTAATTAACGTGAGAATCGTTACCTTGATTCGGGTCGGGTTAGAGTCGGAGTTTCATAGCTTGATAAATCGACACGTACCACTGCTTGGGACCTCTTGCATTAAATGTAGCAGCAGTTTAAGGTTTTCACGTCTCCGACTGTTTTTCCCAAACCCTCTTTTAACCTCACATTCCCTAAAAATTTAATTTAATTCAATTTAATCCAATTCAATTTAATTCAATTTAATTGTTTAGTTTTAGGACACTAGGGCTTTTTGGATAATGTCTGAGCTCCGGAAGGAAACAATGGACTAAAACTGTACACATTAGATATAAATACAGAACCCAAGTCTGGAAAAGTTGAACTCTCACTTCATCTCTTTCTCTGCAACTTTGCTTTCTTTTTTGGTGTTTTCTTCTCTTTTCTTTTTCTTTCCTGTTTGGTGTGAGATTCATCTTCTGAGATGGGGAGAGGTAGAGTGGAGTTGAAGAGGATCGAGAACAAGATCAACCGGCAAGTTACCTTCACGAAACGAAGAAATGGTGTTTTGAAGAAAGCTTATGAACTTTCGGTCCTTTGCGATGCTGAGGTTGCTTTGATCGTCTTCTCTACGAGAGGAAAGCTGTACGAATTCTGCAGCAGCTCCAGGTAAACTAGATTTAAAAAAAAGATCAAATTTACTGTGTTTTGGTTTCAGATTCTTCATTTCTCCTCTCTATTCTACAATTTATTGCTGTGAGTTCTGATTCTGCTTTTATATATAGTGAACGCCTGTTGAGATGTTTGGTTTATACTTTCTACTGTTAACAATGTTATGGACTCATGCTTACCTTTTCATTTCTGTAAAGCTTTCGGTTTTCGAGACTGTCCCCTCTTTTTAGTAGTTTCTGTACGGTGATCTCGTTTTTGTTTGTAGATCTGCAACTGAATCCGGTAGAAAAAGTAAATCGGTTATATCTATATTAGCTGCAAATTTTATCCAGTTTTCGATTATAATTTCTGTCGATTTTTTTTTTAAATTTATAGTTTTTCTTCACTTATCCTCGGATCCTCCTAATCCGGCCCCTTATAAGTGATGAAAATATTGTCTTCGAACAGCAGAAATATTTTAGATTTTTAAGATAAGTTTAAATATAAATCGAGCTTGCAAGATTTATGCACTTAAGGGAAATTAAAGCTTAATGATTCGAAGTGAAGGTTGCTTGAGTGCTCAACCATTAACTCAAGCTAAACAAGACAGCTAGCAATTGCACTAGTGTATGCGATTATGTCCTTTTTTCTCCTTATTTTTATTTCCTCGGGTTCTCCTTCTTCTTCGTCTTCGTCAGAGACTCAGAATCATCATCATCATCATCGTCCTCTCTAGTCGTCCTTTTTGGGTTAATGCCTAAAGATATGGTCGTATAGATGACCTTTGCGCCTTTGCCTGTGGTACATCTCCACGTGATTGCTTATATAACGTTTCCGGACACTTTCTGATAGGTTTTCGTGCTTCTCCTTCATCGTTCTTTATTATGGTTTAGCTAGTAGGTCTTTTCATGACTCATGTGCCATGAGTGAATCTACTTCCCATTAAAATACCCATCGTTTTGTGTCATGACTCTTCTTCTCCTGCTTGCTTGCAGTCTATCTCCTGTAATTAGGGATGTAAATGGATAACCGAAATTCGAATCCGAATCTGCATCCGTGTCCGTTTAGGGGCATCCGTATTCGTTTAGAGATATCCGGGAAATAATCCGAATACTCCGATTAAAATCCGTCCGAAAAAAAAATCCGAATACTTAATAATAAAAAATTAAATAAATAATGATTCTGACGGTTTTTGAAGATTCAATAGGTTCTAGAATATGATGAAAAGAGAATCATGATCTAAGAGATATGGATTGAGAGTGAATTGTATCCACTAGGGGGAGGAAGGTCCGAGTTACACAAGGCAGAGATGTAAACGGATGGTCAAAAATCCGAATCCGATCCGCATCCGAATTCGTTTAGAGGTATCCGAATTCGGTCAGGGAATATCCGACTCCGATCACATCCGATCCGTATCCGATCCGAATCCGATCCGTTTACATCCCTACCTGTAATTCCATCCGAAACCGATGGATCTCCCATTGCAGTGTCTTCGAGCGGTAGTCCTTAGTCCAGGGTTTCTGAAACTAGGGTTTCTGAAACTACTCTTTCCGCATGAATTTCCAGGCTGATTGTTCATATGATATTATCTCGGCATCCATTCTCTCTCTCTCAATAAAAAATTATGGCTCAGATCTCATGATGCTCCTTTTCCATATGTGTAAACCAAATTGAAAAAAGTCTCATTCTGGACCGTGATGGTTCTTCAATTCTCAGGCTGCACTTTTACAGGGTTTCTTTCTATCAAAGGTTTGGTAACAAATCTTTGAGGATAGTTCAAATTAAGCCTCTTAATAGTTCCTCCACGAATCCATGTGGTAGATATATAATCCTTTTACTTATTTGATGAAATTACTTTTCTGATCTATTTGATGTTTATTAACTGTGAAACCCTCTTTTTTTTTTGGGTAAAGTACACGTACCCCCTAGAATGCACCCAATATTCCGCGTACCCCCCTAAGCGGCTCAATATTCCACGTACCACCCCTCAATATTCCACGTACCACCCTTGCTTTACACCCCAAATGCCACATAGGTCCAATCCGTTAAATAGCACTGTTAGATGACAATGTTTTGACCATTTTACCCTTTGCTTCATTTTCTTAAATCTAAAAAGACTTAAATACCCTCACTTATTTGTTGCCCAAAACTAATTGAAAATGACCAATTTACCCTTTGTTTTATTTTCATAAATGAAAAGACCTAATTGCCCTCACTTATGTATTACCCTAACCTAATTTGAAAAGACTATTTTACCCCTAACTATTTGTTCCTAAAAACCCCAAAATGCCGTCATCTTCCCCAAATCATCATTTTCTTTTACATACCCACCACCACCGCCGCCACCGCCACCGCCACCCACCATTAACACCATCACCAAAGCTAATACTACTACCACCACCACCCACCATTGCCGCAGCCACCATCACCGCCACCACCACCCACCATTCCAGAAATCGAATCCTGATTTGGGGGTAAGAAAAAACACAGATTTTTATTTTATTTTATTTGTAGATGCAACAAAGTAGCACCACCTCTGTTCGCTTAGTTCTTTCCTTGTCAATGCATTTAACTTAATTTTCAATCTACAACCAACACAATATCTTCTAAAGTAACAATACTAATCTGTTACACCTATAAACAAATTCTCATAGTGTCACAGTAGGAAACAAATTCTTCTTTGTACTTTGTTTTTCTCCCAATTTCAATTTTTCTTTTTCACATTGTTTCCCTTTCTCACTTTTGGATTTTGGTCTTTGAATAAAGGGAAGTAGAGAGGTTAGGACAGAGAGAGAGAGAGAGAGAGGAGCAGAGCCTTCCACTAAAAACCGGAGATGGAAGTATTAGAAACTCTGGTTTTATCTGGTAACAGAACTTCCAAATCTTTCCATTTTGTGAAAGACTCATCGCAAATCGCAATTTTTTATTTTCTTCTCTTGATCAATCATTATCTTTTTAGTTGTTTTCTTGCATTGGACATCAAGATTAGTTTAGAAAAGTTGAATTTTAAGTATATAAGTTTCATCATTGGGTTAGGGTTTCATCGAATTGGTTGATAAGAGAAACTTGTACAGAAATTGATTTGTTTCCAGAGAATTTACCTCGCATTTGTCTTAGAACCCAAAGCCAATGGTGGGTGGTGGTGGTGGCGGTGGCGGTGGGTATGTAAAAGAAGATGATGATTAGGTGAAGATGAGGGCATTTTGGGGTTTTTAGGAACAAATATTTAGGGGTAAAATAGTCTTTTCAAATTAGGTTAGGGTAATACATAAGTGAGGGTAATTAGGTCTTTTCATTTATGAAAATAAAAAAAAGGGTAAATTGGTCATTTTCAATTAGTTTTGGGCAACAAATAAGTGAGGGTATTTTAGTCTTTTCAGATTTTAAGAAAATGAAGCAAAGGGTAAAATGGTCAAAACATTGTCATCTAACGGTGGTATTTAACGGATTGGACCTATGTGGCATTTGGGGTGTAAAGCAGGGGTGGTACGTGGAATATTGAGGGGTGGTACGCGGAATATTCAGCCGCTTAGGGGGGGTACGCGGAATATTGGGTGCATTCTAGGGGGGTATGTGTACTTTACCCTTTTTTTTTTTTTAACCCGAATATTCACTGGGACCCGGGCTAGCCCCTAAAAATTTTATTAGAAAATAGCACAAAAATTGATTAACGGGGGGACATAACCCGCCTAACCCCAAACCCACAAGAAGCACAATATAATTCTCTCACACAAGACACCCTAGAAAACTCATACACAAGACCAAAAACCAAGAATTACTTTCTAAACACTGGCAAACCAACTTTATCCTCATTAATAATGCATCGAAGGTCTGACGATAAATTCTACTTTGAAAAATAAGTTTAATTATTAGTCTCTGCACAGACCAAGTTAGCTAACCAGTCTGCTGCCTGATTATTCTCCCTGTACGAAAAAGATATAACCGCTCTTAAAGACTCGCAAAGGGAGATGACCTCTTGAAACAAATACCAGCAACTCCACAGACTGCATTTTTTCTGGACAATAAAATTCACAATCATAGTGGAGTCAGAATTAATATAAAAATCCGAAACACTCAACTCCTCACACAACCGAAGGCCATCCCTTAGGGCTCTAAGCTTAGCCACAGAGTTGGTGCAACCACCATAAAAATTTGAGAATGCTGTCAGCACCATGCCTTCACTATCTCTAACCATTCCACCTCCTCCATCCAAACCAGGATTTCCTTTGCAAGCACCATCAACGTTTAATTTCACCGAATTAAAAGGCGGACACCAATAAATAGGGAGGGGCGGCATCACATTTGGCCTTGGCTGATTAATGTTAAAAATCTGCAAAATCAGAGTCTCTCTCATCGAGGGTCTTACCTGAAGCTTGGAAGGATAAGGAATTTCGCGAACCCAACCTTTAATTTTCTCAATAATAGCTGACGCCGATCACCAAATTTCTCCATGCCTCCTATTGTTCCATTCTCTCCATAATTCCCACATGATGAGGGAAGGTAACAAACCTGTAATGAAAGCACATAACCTCTTTCCATTAGGATGAGATTGCCAGGACAACACTCTACAACGGACGTCATGTGTAGGAACTAATTCCACATCCATTAATTGCGAAAAAAAACTCAGACTTTCATGACAGTCCCTCCCATGACTAAACAGTGTACCGCCGTTTCCCTTGAAGGACTTCCACAACACACACACTTAGAAACCAAGGGAATACCGATTCTCATCAAAGCATCATCTGTTGGAATTCGCCCATTCATGAGTTGCCAAGCAAAGAAACCAATTTTAGGGGGAATCAAGCTGTTTCAAATCCATTTAGCATATGTCACTAAAGGAGTCTGTACCCGAATTTCGTTCCAAGCCGATTTCGTTGTGAATTTTCCATCAATGGCCGGTATCCAAATAAGCCTATCCGCCCTACATGAGAGAGCAATGTTGCTTTGGAGTATACCATTCCGAACATCAGTAGAGTCAATGAAGTTCAAAACCTCTTGATCCCAATCCCCATCATTATTAAGAGCGTCCCTAACTTTGAGAGAGAGATTCAACCGATGGGCGGCATCCACAAAATCAAACAGGGGACCCATACCAAGCCAATTATCCGGCCAAAAATTAAACGTTACCTTCCCCAATAAGCCATTTTGATCTATTAAGCACGAGATCCTTCTGATCCAACGCCCTTCTCCATGATTTCGACCCAACTGCTGACCCCACTAAAACAATATGATTCCCCTTTAGAAATTTTGCTTTGAAAAATTCACTCCACAGGGTCTGAACCGACATGATTTTCCACAACCCCTTTAATCTCAGGGATAGGCTGATGTCTTCCAATCGTCTAACACCAAGTCCTCCCTCTAACAACGGCTTGCAAATCTGTTGCCAATTTACCCAGTGATGCCGTTTCCCCCATTCCGAATCGCCCCATTGAAAATCAGCACACAACCTGTAAAACTTAACTGATTAACTTGGGAACATCCAACGTGGAGAGAATATGAATGGGCAAAGAGCAAAGCACATGCTTGAGAAGCACTAAACGACCCCCCTGAAGAGAGAAGCTTTCCTTTCCGGCCCGATAGTTTATTTCTGACTTTCGCCAAAATATCTTCAAAATAGCACACCTTCAACCTGCCAGTGTAAATAGGAGAACCCAAATAAATAATAGGCAAAGCTTTCCTAGAGAAGCCTGTTACCTCTCCCACCATACGATTACGTGCCTCCGAAACCTTGGAGCTTAAGATATAGCAACTCTTTTGCTTGTTAACCATTTGTCCTGAAGCAGACTCATACCGCTTAATGAACCCCAAAGTTTGCTTCAAAGAAATTTTCAACCCCCTGTTAAAAATAATCGTATCATCAGCAAAAAGGCTATACGAGATGCTCGGACATCCTCTAGGAAGCTGATAGGATGCCGCCCTTCCTTCTACAAACAACTCCTTCAACCCCCTACTTAACACCTCTTCAGCTAAGAAAAACAAACTGGGTGACAGCGGGTCCCCTTGCTGAAGTCCTCTAGAGGATTTAAAAAAACCAGAGGGACCACCATGTAAAACAATTGAAAACCAACAATTCTCAGTTGTTTTTTTTATTAAAGCAATCCACTCCCTGTCAAAACCGAACCTGTGCAACACCTCATAAAGAAAGTTCCACTCCATACGATCGTAAGCCTTGGCCATGTCCAGTTTCAGAATCATAGTACCACCTCTGACTTTCCTGTGAAGGTCTTGAGCCATCTCATGGACTAAGGCAATGTTGTCATGGATGCATCATTCTAACCCTAAACACGTTGAACAATCCAACCACATCTCTTTTTTCCCATACCAAACCACTAAAATCTCTCTACTTCCATTAAGGATGGGCCAAAATCTCGAAGATCAGATTTTGGTCTAAAGAGGTTCAGACATCATGACCTTCTCCGTTATGTGGTATGAACACGTTTTCTTCTCCCAATCTAAAGCCAGCCAGGTCCATGGTTGTGCCCAATTGGGAGAAACCTGCTCAATTTTATGTTGATACAGTAAATTAAAGTTGGATGGATAAGAATTTGATTTATGTCATAAATATCTTTTTTGCTTAAATATATTTTGAGTTAAAACCCATTGGTGGTATTTTTGGCATTAATTAGTTATTTATAATTCCTTTTTTTTTTTTTGTATATAATACTCTCAATGATTATTTTTTTAATTTTTTTTTGGGGGGGGGGAATGAAATCAATTATACTTTTGCTATAGTTTCTGGTATATAATCGAGTTTAGGGCACGAAGAATTGACTAGGTAACATGATCTAACCCTTATTGAAAGCATCTAATAGAATACTTTATATGTTCAATTCTTCATGAATTGCTTAAGTATAATACCCATCATTGGAGGTGAAGATAACACCATGGTATATTAACATAGGCAAGTCAAGTGTTCCAAAAGTTATTTTCTTAGCAAAAAACAAAAGGTGTTGTGCTGTGCCATTTAGTGTAGGTGGGTGGATCCCCTTCATGCATATAAGCTATCAATATTTCATTCTAGCAGCAGAACTTTACCCTATGAAGGATGCATAATAGAAGACATGTCAAAACTCAGACCACATTATTATTATTGCTTTGAATTTACTAGTAAATGACAGTAGATTCTAAGTAATTTATGAATTAAACCACTTTTATGCAGAAAAAGGTAGCTTGCAGGAGGCATTTAAAGGTAAAGTGTTGTTGGCCATAGTTCTTGACCACTCCTCTTCTTTGTTGTCTTTTTTATTAAGGAGGGAATCTTTTAACCAAATTTAGGTCCTTTAAGATGAGCTTCGATCAAGAGTAAACCTAAGAAACGTAAGGTTGAGATTAGCAGCAGTTGGTAACAGATCATGTTGTAGAAGTATACTCAATTAATTCAGTACTAGCTCAAAAGCAACTATCAATTTTTTCATTGCATGCTGAACTTGATTAAGATCCCAAGAAAACCCGAATTCTCTGTCAAATTAATATACTGAGAGTAGCTCTAATGTCCCATCAGTTCCGCAGAAGCCATAAATTGTCAACGTACCTGGTCAAAAAGATTGGGCAGGATTGGGAGGGTTACCTTTAATACATTGAAGAATGTTTACTGATAATGGAGATATGAAGCATATGTAAACTGTTGAATCGTGTGGGGGGGGGGGGGGAATTGGATTATGTGGAAAGATATACTAG
This sequence comes from Telopea speciosissima, assembly GCF_018873765.1. Lineage (NCBI taxonomy): Eukaryota > Viridiplantae > Streptophyta > Magnoliopsida > Proteales > Proteaceae > Telopea > Telopea speciosissima. Next base: position 3,851,924 of record NC_057923.1, read on the forward strand.
GATGAAAATTTTTACCCAAAGCAAAATAATGAAAACAAAGTTGTAAGGAATTGTAATTAAAGCTCTGTTTGTTTCGGCTGGTAAATGGATCAATAACAGCTCGACAGGATTGTAAATACTGATGACTTACCAAGAAGCCATGAAGTTCGGTGAAGGATATCAGATCAGAACGAGCCATCATGGCAGGAACCAGTGATTGATATTCATTGCGTAGAGCGGAAAATATGTGAATATATAGATCTTCAGTAGTTTAGTTGGTAAGGGCTTTCCGGCAATAGCTAGTTCATCTGATAGAGACTTTGCTCGTTGGAGAAATTGGACAACACTCTCATTAGGTTTGTGAATGAGGTTCTGCAGTGCAACATTGAGAGATAAAATTCTTGTTGTAGAAGCCGAACTGTAGGCGGCGTGAAGGGCTTCCCATAATTTCTTATTGGTATTGCGACCAACAACAAGGGACATAATATCCTCAAAAAGAGATGCAATTAAAAGGCTCTTCACAGAGGCACTGTGTTTACGCCAGGTGGCAGCAAGAGTTGGATCTTGAGGGTGTGGCTTGTCACCAGTGACATAATTGTAGAGTCGTTGCCCGTTGAGGTAGTGCTCAATGTGAGTGTGCCAATAGGCATAGTTCTTAGATGATAGTTTGAGGTGCAAAAAGACAGAGGTACCCGAGTGAGTAAGGGGAGGAGCAGAAGTTACAGAAGCCGTGGGCAGGGAGGAGGGAGAGTCGGCCATAGAGGAGTGTTCAGCCATGGCCGGTAGAGAGAGAGAAGAAAGAAAAAAATAAAAATTAAACTAGATGTGCTCGGTGGAGCGTGTGGCTCTGTATACCATATTAGAATTGGTAACTTCTCTTATTTAATGTTTGATCCAATTACATCATGTATATATAGATAGGATAGAGTTTGACTAGTGTAGGAGTCATATCTACATATAGTAATAGTCATTGATTACATAAAGGTTATCACAAGTGATATAAAGAGTCTTGGATTATCATCACATGTGATGATAAGAGTCCTGAATCAAATAGGTTGTTATCGCATGTGATAAGAAGGTTATCGACAGCTAACTTTGTAGGAGATCACAATTGATGTGGATAAGTACAGTTGATAGTGGGCTGCAGGGAAGGGAAGGGGGGTACATGGGAGGAATGAAAGGGCGGTGGGGCAAGGGTGGGTGCCGTAGTGTTAATAGAAGGAGAAGACGAAGAAGATGAAGAAGAAAAGAATAAAAAGTTGAAAAAAAAAACCTGAAAAGGTAAAAGGTTCTCATTTTTTAAGCATTAGTGAGTCCCACTTGGATGTGGTTCAAAAAAAAAATGAGGGTTTAGGGGAAGCAGTTGCCGATCTTACCTCTGCCATGTGTTGGCTCTCTAATTTTGTAGGGGATTAACAATTATATGAGAAGCAATTTCCTACCCTTTTTTTTATTTTAAATATAAATTTATTGAAGATTAAAAAAGAGGCAAACAAGCCTAAAGACAAAATAAAAGCAAAGAAAGCTAAAGCTTAAAGAGGGGACTCAGTCCTAAAACATATTGGCGAGGGCAACAAGTCACTTGCTCACCCAAGAGAAATAATAAAAAAAGGCTACGGAGGATCTGTGAGACACACCGAGGGGGTCCTTATCCTATTCGATCGTCGGGGGATCTCAGCACATAAACCAGGCCGATCAAGAGCCACACGGGTCAAAAGAGCCTCCTCCTTTGGCGAAAAGGGAGATGGACTTTGCAACACCACTCCTAACTCCTTTTCAACCTAATGTTTTTCTACCTCCGCCGCGTCCACCTCCTTAATACCAAGAATTGCATTCCTTTGATGTCGAGTTCTGCCACTAATTGAGTTGCCAAATGGAAACCCACACGACCACCACGAACAGCATTCCGGCCTACGTCCATCACAATTTGTTCAACCCAGCACCTGAGTCCACCCGCCTTACACCTCCTCTTGATCAAATTGGTCATAACCCGACCCAAGAGAATCCGATCTTTGAACTGATTCCACTAGAGGATCCTTGATTGCCAATCTCCTCCAAGCAATTTCCTGCCTCATACGGCTCAACTGTCAATTCTTTTTGTGTTCTGTCTTAATCTATAATATCTAGCTGAATTAGATTTTTCCAACCAATTCCCAAAAATATAAATTTTGGATTAAATTGGAACTAGTAACTAATCACATCATAGAACCATAGGAAAAACTCATATAACTAAAAAATCTTAAATATCCTTGATCATGAGACATATAATTGCCACTATAATTAAGAACCATAATTCCAACAGTAGTGATTAGGAATTGCCCCTTTTGCAGCAATTTTACCTCTTATATCTTAAACCAGTTTAGGGTGATCCTCAAGTTTAGCTTCCTCTATAAAAGGAGAGTTTAAAGCCTTTAACTCAAACCTAAGGAGCTCTCTTACATGAGGTGAGAAACGTTGTTAGTATACAACATACATATTGTTAGAACTTCAAGACGTTGAAGTTTACATATTAGGCATATGACATACTTAGAAGTAGATGTCATCAAACAATGCTTGTTATTAATTCCAAATTTCCAATTTGACAAGATTTAGGCCTACACCTCAAACTTAAGAAGCTTGACTCAAACCATTCAAAGTTAAACTCAAGATAAGGATCTATGGTTTGAAGGACTAAGGATATTATTATATCCAATTAACTAGGATACTATTAACTAGCTTAAGTGAGCGAGCCTTGGCGCATCAGTTAAGTTGCACTATTGCAATCTTTTGGTTGCAGGTTCAAAACTTGGAAACAACCTCTCTTGTGAAGCAAGGGGTAAGGCTTTGTACATTTGCCCCACCTAGACCCTGTAGTAGTGGGAGCCTCATGTACTGGGATGCTCTTTTTTTAACTAGGTATAACCCCAAGGCTCATGTTAAGAAAAAATCTAGCTAGGGTAGTGACACCCATGCTCTTAACCACTAAACACAAGCCTAGAACAGAATTTTGAAAACTAAAAAGAAACAAAAACATGGAACAAAAAAAGAGAACAGACAAAGTGATGCAAGCCTCAAAATAGGCAGCTGGATTCGGATCGGGAAAGTGATAGAAATAAGCTCCAATAAACTTGAACTAGGATACAGGATTTTTCAGAACTGTACAAGCTTGGGAAAATGGACAGAACTTTCTGTATATAACTCGTAATGAGTTGATTGTAAAGCGAAATGGAAAAAGACTCCTGGGGCTCCAACTTTGGTAAAGAAAGTTTTCTCTGATTCTGACTGTAGGTTGGTGAAAACTGTCCGTGAAGATAGGGTTTATGTAAGGATAGAATAATGGTGGATTCCATTAAAATTTACTGGGCTAGTTTCCACATACTTTTGTGTTATTGAATGGGAAGAGCTTTTTGTTGTGCACACAATATTTACTTGTTGTGGTCTAACTATGTAGCTAGGTTCATTTGTGAAGTTGGATCCCCTATGGTGCTTAAAACACCTATAAGTAACATGAGTGGAACATATAGAAATATCTTTTGCCTGGCAACTTTTAAGGCCATATCGTGTGTAGTATGAACCAAGTTGATTTCTCTAGCAATCATGTAATTTGATGCAACAGATGCACCCAATGTATGAAACTAAAAAACCTACCATCATAAAGTATCTAATGCTGGTGTTGTTACTAATCTTTTTACTTTTCCTGCTGGAATTTTTTTAATGAATTTTATGCTGGAATGTTTGTTTAGTCTATATGTACCACTATTTAGATATATTCGTGTTTTGAAAAGAAAAACCAGTTTTAGCAACACCATATCCATTATTCATTTGAGTAATGTAAGAGGATAAGTCTACCTGTTCCAAATAGTTGTCTATTGGTTGATATTGCTTACAAATAATTCCAAAGTTCTTCCCAGCTCCTCCCAGTATTGTCCGAAGCCCCTGTTTCTGTCAAGTGAAAAACCACAACGTTAGTGGATTATCATTGGTGCACTGTTCCAACATAAAACAAAAGAATCATTCATCAAATGCAATGTTAGATACAGTTCAGGGTTCTCAAAGACATTCTCTTACACTAGATGGACTGCAACAAGGCTGGGAAAAAACATTTAGATATTGGGGACCTTAATTATCCTTATAAGGTTGTGACAGGATAACATCCCTTTGGGTAAACCACAAAAGTATTTGTTAGTGACCTCATGGTTTACATTGGGAAGACTGGTTGTGCTAGGAAAGTAAGAAATTTTGAAAATGATAAAAGCTTGTTATGGAAGATAAGCTCATAAGAAAGCCTTGCGAGGTGTTTCAGATTGACATTTTTTATGTTTGTTGTTTTCCATCTCTGTTCAAAATATGATTTTTTTTTATTTTTTATGTAGCATGTTCAAAACGATTGAGAGGTATCAGAAATGCAGCTATGGAGCACCGGAGATAAATGTGTCAACAAAGGAAATACAGGTATTTTTTTTCCTGATTACTTTTGTGGGGCATTTCTTTTCCCTATTACTTATGCCTAATTAATTAGTATTCTGCACTCACGTAGACCTTGCTTTAAATATAAAGAAAACCAAGCTGAGGAAGATAAATTTGTGTCTATATATGTATACATATATATATGAAGTAGAGAAAAAGAGAGGGAGCTTTATGCTGTCTCCTAGCTAAGGTTTAATTCTTGATTTTACAAACTGCCTTACTTATAAGAGATGCTAGTTACGTTAAGCATGATCAAATGTAATGACACTTTAGAGGGCAAACGCCACTCCCCCACCCCCCCCCCCTTCCTCCCTCCCAAGGAGTATGTGCATACATTCATTGATAAACATGGCCACGATATTTTTGGATCCATACCCACATATTTCTTGACATGTTAAATCATGTATAGTTTTCTCATTCATGATCTTATACAGAAAAATTAGCAGTGCAATCCCTTAATTTATCATTGGGTGAGATAATAAGATTTTCCATTTTGGTGACCTAGCTATATGGTTACTGAGATATTGTTAAATGACCGAGTTGATATGCTTAGCAAGAAAATGTGTGAAATGTGAGTAGCAAAGCAAGGGGATCTATTAATGTCAAATGATAATATCTAGGAAATATTATCTGTTGATTAGTAGTAACTATAACAGAGGGTGTCTTTTATATATATATAATTTACATGTTATAAGTAAAGTACAAACTATTCAAAAAACTAAAATTTGCCTCTCTTGTAAAAACACACTTCAATAGCATGATTTTGGATGCAATGTAGAATGTCAGTCTCGAACTCTGGTCCAATGGTGGGTTTTGTACATTCTTCAGTTTTTTTACTGTCTAGCAAGCATTCTTTTGGTAGTCCAAGTATTGACATGCATCTTCTCTGTGATCCTTAATTAGGCTTTCCAACTTTTTTGTGCGCTCGTGCAGTTGTGCCCCATTTGAGAAGAAACTTATCCAGTATTATATTTGTGTGCAGTTTTAAGTACCACTGTAGTCCAGTATACTAGGAAAGTCATTCCCAAACGGCTGTTTCCTCTTTCTGGATTTCTACATTTTCACATCATCCAAAATCTCAAGAGAAAAAAATAAAATTAAAGGACCATGTACATTTTCACGCCTGTAACTGGCTCTACACTCCAAAAGACCAAAACCCTTAGAACCAGAAGGGTTGAACCCAAGACTTCCTTGTAGGGTGGGTTATTAGGTTCCACACTTCTCCAAATAAAAATAGAAAATACAGAAGGGGGATATACTAAGTTCCTCAACAAATTTGTACACCAAATAGTCTAACACCCTTTGCATCCGACTTTGGTGGCGGTGGCGGTGGCAGTGGCGGTTGTGGTAATGATGCTGGTGGTGGCACTTCCATCACTACTTTCTCTTCCTGCCATAACTTCTCCTGATCATAGCCACCACATTCAAAATTTTGTCCTAAACTGAGTTGCAGCTCCATCTTCAAACTCACCTGCCCATGAAACCCATCAACAAAATCCTTCTTGTTGTCGCCCCGATTATACCCTACTTCAATCATGCAAAAAGTCCGCTCCTCTTTGAGCGCTTCTCTGTATTCGCACCTGTAGAAGGTGATGACATCCTTTGCCTTGAGTTCCTTCTCTTTGACAAACCGATTCCAACCCCTGGTAAACACGAAGCTCTGGCTACTCTTCCAATAGCAATATCGGAACTTCCACGACTTCATCAGCCTGTCGAAGAAAACTAGCTGGACATCATCCACTCCATTACCTTCTTCTTCCTCCTCGGAGCTCACTTCAGAAACCTGAGGAAAGTATTTGATTGCATGTTTCTTAGGGATGACAAGCCTGTTTAGCTTGCCCACATCGCTTGGTGTCAGCTCCTTCTGAAAAAGTTGTTGACACAAGATGCCTCCTCCTTCTGCAGATCCTCCCCTCACCAGGTTGAGGCGGGTGTCAGTCTCCATCTTCAAAGATCTGGTTCTCAAGAAATCTGTAAATTTGGACTGGTATGATCCATCCTTGATCATGTTCAAGACCGATTCTGTCGTATGATGATCTTGGAAGTTTACCTCTTGAACGGTGAGGTCGGTCCAGGGAAAATTACGGTGAGAATCCCCACTTCGGAGTTTGATTGCTGCACTGTCGTAAGCCATTGCTGCTTCTTTCTCTGATTTGAACGTTCCAAGCCAGATTCTCTGGTGATTGGCGTATATTTGTGCTCCCCAGTGCCCGTTTTGCTGTAACACCACCCCTTTGAATCTCATGAAAGAGGTGGTGGTATTATCGATCCTCAGACGCTTCTTTGGGTGAGACGATGGATCACTGTAGCTATTCGATTCTGAACCTTCTGTGCTCGCATTCATTCTAGCTTCTGAAATCATTCTTGCCACGTGTTCTTCCATAGGATTCCTAAGCCAAATTTTGGCGAACGGAGAACACATAAAGGAGAGAGAGAGAGGAAGGTAAGAAAAAATAAAAAAAACTAGGGAAGAACAGGACAGAAAATCGGCTACCGGAGAGAATCTGGGTAATCACAATCAGAAAAGATAGAGATGTTAGTAAAACATCGATATGGAATGTTTATATATGGAAGGAGGACGTTTTGGAAAGTATGACTAAATTAGGTGGAATTCAACTTTCATACACGAATCCAGGGACAATATCTCAAAATAGACAGAAGGCCGGTTATTAGAAAAAAAACGACAACGGATAGTGATTCAATGCCTTTATGGAATGCCATGTTGGATCAGTACTTCTAGACATATTGAACACACCACACCACACCCCCTACCAGCTTTAGTTTTCCCCGATCTGTTATTTTTCTTATTCTTAATTCTCTGGCTTTAATTTTGTGATTTTCTATTTTAGGTTAAGTTGTTTTCCGTGTTGTCATTTGCATGCTAAGTGATACATGGTTTGTGTTTTTAGGTTTGATCCGCATGATACTTTGATATTGTTGATGAAAAATTGATCGATATCATTATCATCATCATTCGTTTTTTTGAATTTATTCAAAGAGGATAGATTATAATACGTAGTACGTGATCATAATATTGGAAACACCATCTTACTCTCACGCAATTTCCTCAACACGCGAGGATTGTGCAACGTTTTTCTCGCAGCTTTTGGTGCTAGTTATATCCGTATATTGGATTATATTCGTCAATAGACTTGCCAGTTGTAACTAACACTGTCTTCACCAGTATTCTTTTTTTGGTTAACCTAGCTTTGCCGGTATATTAGGATGCTATTGATCCCTTTGAATATTGTTGTGTGGAAATTGGATTAATTGTCAGATCGAATAATCCGATCACTGAAGTGTTGTTCAAACTAGAGAGTTGGACAATTGGGCTATATCTATATATGGTGTGGTCGATCACACATGTGTCATCTAATCTTGTGAAGGGATTTTAACCATGAATTTAGTGATCTGGTATCGGTCACTTGCAAAATCGATACGGTATCAACACAGATAGGACGTATCGGATAAATTTGCTCTTGATTTTCTTTAAAAAAACGAGTTTTTGACTATTTTAAAGTTTGCCCTGTTTCACCAATACGGTATTGAGATCGATAACAAACAAAACCAATATGTATCACCCGATACGATACCGATACCTCAAACCATGATTTTAACCTCAAAATCTGTAACACTATACACCATTCCATGACAACTAACTGTTATCCAGTTTTCACAGCATTGTATATCTTGTGGCAAAATATGGTCGTTGTGGCTTGACTGAGTTTTCGATCATCTGTTCAAAGTGGTAGACCATCCAGCTAGTCATTGACTGAGCTCGTTGATTTTTTATTTTTTATTTTTTCCTTTTTCTTTTGGTAAAACATTGACTCATTGTTTATATCTTCAAAATTTGGATCATATAAACTTATGTGGTTATAACTCGTGTGGCAAAATATGGTGGTTGTGGCTTGACTGAGTTTTCATATGTTCAAAGTGGTAGACCTTCCAGCTGGTCATTGACTGAGCTTCTTGTTTTTTTTTTTGTTCTTTTTCTTTTGGTTAAACATTGACTCATTGTTTATATTTTCAAATTTTGGATCATATAAACTTATGTGGTTATAACTTATAACCAACATCTTCCTTCCTTCAAATAGCTAGTCAACACTATTTAGTTTACTTACTATTTAGGGTTACTTACAAATGCCCATTCGTCCAAATGCACCTCTACAATTTTTCAAATTGTAAATTCCCCTCTACTTTCAAAGCACTGTAACACTTTGGTCCAGTCTATTAGTTTGGAAGGTTAGACGTGAGTTCAGGAAATCTAATGACCAAAATGCCCTTGTGACAATTGAAAATCAAATCCTAAATCTTACCCCCAAAAAAAATAAAAATAAAAATCAAATCCTAAATCTTACCCCCAAAAAAAATAAAAATAAAACCCTAAACCAAAGAAACAGGAGAGCTACACACTACCCATTAGGGAGGGATAGGAAGGTCCAAGAAGTGGCAATGAATCTTGGGACTTCACCCAAAGACTGAAATAGTGGCTGATCTAGCTTCTAATTTAGAATGAGATTGCTTTCAAAATCTGGGTAATTGTCTTAGATTTGGTGGTCCATCTCCTAAGATTGCGTTCTCTCCATTTACGATAGATCTCGATAGCACAAAAGGCAAGTTTACACAACTTGTCACACAATCGTATTAATTTCCCACTAAAATTGTCCTTAATCCATGACATTCCCTCGGAAAAGGGAGAATTCTGCACGCAAATAGGGAACAATTCGTAGGCAGCAAGAAGAGGAGTGAACTATGCTTTTCTCTTGCAGAAAAGACTGTAGGGAGAGAGAAACAGATTCTTAAATTAGATTAATCTTTTCTTCTTTTTGTTAAAGATTTGGCGTTATAATTGCAATGAACATATATAACCTCCAACACTCTACATTTTTGTGGGTGTAGGAGCAACATAGCTATCAGGAGTACTTAAGACTTAAAGCACGAGTGGAGGCCCTACAACAAACCCAAAGGTAAGTCCACTTTATATTCCATTGTAATATTCATGGTAAAAGATAGAGAATGGTGCATACCTGGTCGAAGCACAGTTTTGTTTAAAAGGGAAAAAACCTCTGTAAGTCCGTCCTTAATTTTCTGTAACTCTTACCTTAGGAATCTCCTGGGAGAGGATTTAGGCCCACTGAGTGGCAAAGAGCTTGAATCACTTGAAAGGCAGCTGGGTATGTCATTGACGCAGATCAGATCAACCCGGGTATTTCACTTCTTTCAAAATTTTATTAGTTACTCAGGGTTCAAAATCTTAATATATAGCTCATCACTAATTGTTCAAAGTTAACCCCAATTCAGTGATAACCTGAGGGTTAATTACATTTATCTCATTTTTATAAATAATAATAAAAAATAAAAAAAAAGGGGTTCAGAGATTGAAATTAGCCATATATGGAACACATATTCCCACGATCACTACCAGGACTAATATGTAGAGAGATAGATGTAAGTGATCACTAGATGTCTCTTTGTAACAAAGTCACTTAATTCCGATTTTTGTTTCCTCAAACAGACACAGTACATGCTCGACCAACTTGCCGATCTTCAGAAAAGGGTATGACAGTAAGTTTAAGAGTGTGTTCAATTGTTCTTTTGAACTTTTTCAGTTTCTTACCTCACTACTACTTTAACTGGCTTGCAGGAACAAATGCTTACCGAAGCTAACAAAACATTGAAAATAAAGGTACGTAACGTGCAATCTTCTTCTTCTTCTTCATCTTGATGTTTGCTTATGTGGTTCATACTTAGGATTAAGGCGTTTTTTTTTTAATTTTTTGGATGAAAGTGTAATCACACAAACCACACACCAATCCTAAAAGATAAACTGACTTTTAGTACTTAGGATTAGGGTTTTTTTAAACCTGGAATTGGGATCTCATTTCTAATTGGATCAGAATTGACCTGAATAAACCCCGAAATCAGTATCTAGGTATCTAATTGGATCAGAATTGACCTCTCTTTTCAAAATGATTGTTTGTAACGTTTGAGACTTAAAATAAGCTTTTTAGCTGATATTTGCAGGTGGAGGAAGGAAGCCAAGCAAACGCACGACAATGGGATCCAATTGTGCATGGTGTGGGGTATGGAAGACAATCAGTTCAACCTCATGGCGATGGATTCTTCCACCCCTTAGAGTGCGAGCCCACCTTACAATTCAGGTACGATACAACCTCTGTGTTTTGAATAAATTTAAGAAGAATTCAAACTCATGAGAGAGGGGAAAGGACAAACCACAACAAATCTATGGCGTATCTCAAATCTTCGCCACATGAATCCTTAAAGCCTGGAACTTCTGGCCCGTCCATGGACCTGAATAATTTGTTTCTATAACCATCATCACTCCATTTATTAAGGATCTATATATGCATATATATGTAATGTACCAAGCTGGGTATCCCCAAGTACTCAGGGCAGTTGGAAGTTGTTTTTGGTAACAACCCATGTATATTTGGGGTCTGGACTGCGTGTGGTTATGAATATTTGTAATATTATTTACTTTTTACCTTTCCTGATATCTAAAGTTTGTAATTCGTGATTCAACCTGACTTCCTGCGTTGCCCGACACAAAAATACATATTATTAGATTAAATTAATTAATTATATTTTTATTATGCACTAGTTATAATTGTTATATTTTGTGTAATTGTCCATTAAGTACTTTTACTTGTTCTCAACTATTGACAGATTTGGGTACTATGTTCTAGGATTTTCGTATTTTATAAGTCCACAATGAAGATTGGTTAGAAATATAAATATGACCACTTTAAAGTGTTGAACACCGATCCATTGAAATTTTTGAATAGTTCATCGTCAGTTGTGTTTAACAACATGGATTTTTGGTAGTTACTTTTTCTCGTACCTAAGTGGCATTTACCGTTACATTTGTGGTGTGGCAATGGTTAATGTTTATCGGTAGAGCAGACTACACGCCAGTCACTTAGGATACATGACATAAATGGTGATGGGGGGACGACATTCACTAAGGTTTTCACTACCCATTTAGAGAGAATATCCAAGTTAAAGAGTAATTGAACTATTACTGGTCAAAATCCAAGGCCGGGTTATTGTTTTGTAAAAAGTTTGCAAAAGTATTTTATTTTATTATATTACATAAATTATGGGAGAGGGTTGCACACGTCGCTCACTCTAGGTAAGTGGGTGGCATTGCCCAATGGGAGAGGTGGGATAGGAGGGGTAGGGTAGCCTTTTCCCGTGGGGAGGAGATAGAGATAGTGTCAACCATTTTCCCATAAATTATATCTAAAAAGTATTTTCAAATGTATATGACGATGATTTTCTTCCATGTTTTGTTATGTGCCCAGTGTTGGTGTCAGTGTTGTAGGGAAGAAAGTATAATAAAACTTTCTATCAATTGGGATTTTCAAGCTAGTTATGTCTTTCGTAATATCATTTATCGTAATCTCCTAAATTAACTTTTTCTATTTAAGAGAAGTTATTGAAGCTCTAATTACACAGAGTATAACTTCATGATATAAAAAAAGAGAAAAAGGATGTCTTCTTCCTCTTCAAGCAATGGTTTTTGCCATTGAAGGTGATGAAGTCGACAAAGATTGGGACTTTGTGCTGCATTGCTTTAGACGGGCACACCACTTGTGTAGTCTAGGTAAACTATTAATCATATTTGCATCATTTACTTATGTTTTCATTGAGATCCTAGATCTATTAATTTTTGTAATCTATATTGTATTGTTACACTTACACAACTGCCTTGACAATTATCTTCTTTGTGGTTGGGATGTTAATATCTATCAAAACAGAATCTACCAAGTGGAAAAATAATGTATTAAAATACATTAAAAAAACCCCTTGAAAAAAAAAATGAATGACTAAAATCTAAGTTAAAAAATATCAATATGTGGAAAGTTTTATGATTGAATGGGTGTTATGCATCATTATTCAGACCCCTAAGCTTAGGTGGGTGGGCTATCTAACCAACCCTGGACCAAATCCTTCTTCCCCATAATGGTCTATTGGACTTAAATGTTTAGACTAAATCAAAGTTTGGAAAAAAGTTCTCTGTCCCCTTGTTTTGAGGAGGAAAGAGATAGACACATGGGAATGCTGGCATAGGCCACACTCCCGGACAAAAAACTGTTTCCCTAAAAGTTTATTGGGAAATTTGCACATACTACCCCTGAGGTTTGCAAATGGTAACAAATAAGCCCATTCTGTCAGTTCATGACTAACACTGTTAAAAATTAGACTTGAACTGACGGAATTGCCCTTACAAGGAAAAAAAAAAGAAAGAAAAAACACCTGCAACTCATCTTCCCCAATCGATTTTGGGGAAGATGAGTTGCAGGCCATAAATAGAAGGTTTGTCCATTAGAACAGCAAGCCCAGCGTTATCTCGACAGGCCATAAATAGAAGGTTTGTCCATTAGAACAGCAAGCCCAGCTTTATCTCGACAAGGAAGCAACTTCAACCAGGGAGTTAGGTTCTCAATAAAAACAATCTCCCATGCAGAGCACCATATCTAAGGGTACTCGAGAATGGTCGAAAGCTCCAATGTGGAGAAGCATAAGCAGTAGATGATTCCAAGCCCAAAAGCAAATACATCTTCCATTTTCGAAACCCCATCACCGACCCTCTCTCAAAACCCATCTCTGCTAAAACTGCCATCATCTCCACTAACCCCTATATCTCCTTTCTTCCCTATTCTTTTCTCTTTATTTTTTTTATCATTTTCATTTTAAAAACCCTCATCCCACCATCACCAATGCTCCTCTCCATTTATTTTCACTTCTAATCTAACCCACATCCTTGTCTAAACAAAACCCCAATCTGAATTCCAGCCATGACCACACCCATCCTCAACTAATTTATCATTTCTGATCCCATCCTGTCTTTGATTTCCTTTTCCATTTTCCCTCCCAATAAGCATCGGATCCCTATTTCTTTCTTTTATTCCCATTTTTCCAAACCCAACACTGAATCAGAATCCATTGGCTGCCATCATTTTTTTTTCAAGCTCTCTGAAATCCATTGTCGGCTGTGGTGCAAAGAAATGTGGAGCAAAAAAAATAGAAGAAAATTAGGAAGAAGAAGAGGAAACCCGGCCGAAGAAGAAGGAGATGGGGAGAAAATTGTGCGGACATAGAAGTTAATCGAAGCACAGAAGAGACCCGAGAAGGTGTGGGTTAGATTTTTCCAGGTTGAATCGACCTGATCTTGGGGACATCGAAGACAGCCACAACTCATCTCGGAGAGGTTTCGCATTTGTGCTCGATACAGGATCAAATCCACCCCATCGTTCGTAGTTCCAACGACCTTGCTTGAATGACAACTCCAACTCACAAATCCGGAATTTTTTAACTTAATCAAAGCAGCATAAAATCCCATTAGTTATTACTCTTTGAACTTAAACTGTAGTTTTGAAGACGGTGACAATTAACAAACCCTAGATTCTGAATAGAAGTAAAGTTGATTGTAGAGTTAAAAGCAAAAGCTAGAAACACAGATACAAATGGGTTAAAACCTAAAGCAAATGGAAGAGGGAAAGGAAAGAGAGTGAATCAGGATCGGTTCCATGGTGTTCCCTACAAGGATACCTGCAACTTATCTTCCCCAAATCGATTGGGGAAGATGAGTTGTAGGTGTTTTTTTTTTTTTTTTTTTTTTTTTTTATTATTTCTTTTAAGGGCATTTCCATCAGTTCAAACCTAATTTTTAACAGTATTAGTCATGAACTGACGGAATGGGCTTATTTGTTACCGCTTGCAAACCTCAGGGGGGTACGCAGAAATTTCCAAAACTAGGGGGTGAAAATATCCTTTTGTCAAACCTCAGGAGTGGTATATGTAAATTTCCCAAGTTTATTTCTTTCATCCATTTCTTCACCGATGGTAAATTCACCCTGAGATTGGATTATTTGAGAAATTAATGTCATCATCAAGTCTCACCTCCTACGTATAAGAATAAAAAATACACTTTCTTATTCCAAATCGAGGATCAGATTCCATAATTGAGGAGATTCTCTCTTTATGCCACTAGCTGAAAGAAACTGTGGCCATGTTTATAACTTTCTCTTGTCGTCTAGCTTTTTTCACCATGGACACAAGGCTCAAGTGGTAACTGGTAACCATGGTTTTAATTAACGATATAGGTATCGAACCAAATCTGTTGTATTTGACCGAATCAGATAGTTTCTCCCTCAATATATTTTTAGGGTTTAAAAAAAACAAAGAAAATCCACAAAATATAAATTTGGTGGGTTGGGTGAGTCATATTGTTTTTCTTTTTTATTTGTAGGGAAAAAGAACATTGTCGGGTCGTGTGGTCTCTGCGTCTAGATTCAGGAGTGTGCAAAATTACTACCCTCTCCCTATGAAATAAAAAAAAAATGTCATCTATTTTGATACCTATGTACACTCTCATTGGCCCTTGTCCGAGTGTAGGGGCTATGCGACCAGGCATCGATCTCTTGCCATTTTTTAATATCTATCTTCTCTTAGTGATGAGGGATTGAAGCTATGGCTGCTTCATATGAGAAAAAAATGAGCTTATATTGAAGACAATAAACAAAAAATTCTATTGTTTTATTTAGTTTTAGAGAAAACTTATAATCTATTAATAGTATGTGCCCTAATAAAACAAAAAATAACATCAGAATATATTGGTGAGTTTTACTTGAGTCAATAAAAAACTAGTCAATTTAAAACTCCAACTGACTCAGACTTGGTTTAGCCATTTTTTTAAACTTGGGCCAGTCTTCACAATTCTTGACCATGCTTCTTGTATATTTTTAGGGCAAATTTAACGGACACCCCCTATAACTATTCGAAATGATAAGAACACCCTAAATTTTGTCAAAATGGCAACCTTCCCCTTGACGTTAAGCAAGGTTACCCCCAAAATTAAAATGTCGATTTTACCCTCTTTGTAATTTAAATAAAAATTACTAAGATTCCATCATCTTTCCAAATCGAACTTCCTCATCACCACCACTGTCTCTCCGACCGTCACTGATTTCACACAGAAGCCCATAAACAGAAAAATACGACACGGTGAGCAGTAGCACCGCCGGCGACGCTCTCTGTAATCGGAGAGAATAAATTCCGGTCACAGTAAACTCTCATTTCATTTCTTCCCCTCTTCTCAACCGCCATAGCAAATCAACGAGCTTGCACACATTGAACTGGTCTTGAAGCATTCTCGCCCGCTCATCACACATGCTCGCAATGGCCTCTTTCCTCCTCCCAGTCACCAGAGAGCTCATGTACCAGAAGGTCCAGAACG
This sequence comes from Telopea speciosissima, assembly GCF_018873765.1. Taxonomy (NCBI): domain Eukaryota; kingdom Viridiplantae; phylum Streptophyta; class Magnoliopsida; order Proteales; family Proteaceae; genus Telopea; species Telopea speciosissima. Next base: position 3,867,615 of record NC_057923.1, read on the forward strand.
ACACCAGGATCCAACCAATCACCCAGGCAATCAAAAGGTTCTTCTACCATCTTCTAGGAAATTTTTTCGACAAAATATACTGGTAGTACTGGTGGAGCTTCCAAACGCTCGCAGGGATCTTCTCCCACAATTTGAGCCATATCTTAGCTCTATAACCGAGAAAACCAATCTTCTACTCCATAAAACCACAATTGATGAACCAGTTCATGGGGCTCTCAGAAAGAATGCAACAGCATAGTGTCAAAAACAGATGTGTTGCCTTCAAATCTAACCCAAGAGCATTGAGATAGCTCATCCACAACAGGAACCAAAACAAGTTAACCATAAACGGTAAAAAGAGAAGTGGGTTTTCCACTGCTTCTTAATTTCACTTGGGGAAGGAGTTGGGAGAAAACTGAAAGCATCCAACATCAACTCTGGGCTAAACTATCAAGTTAAACTGTCAATATCTATTTAAAGGGGAAAGAAAAACTCAAATTGGATAAAGAGATGGAAAATTTAAGTACCAAACACTACTTTCTCCGACAAAGAAACTGAAAAAAAGGCAGTCTTACAAGTCCATGAACACGCAACAAACTTGTAATTCGAGGCCCCTAAAACCCAAGATTAAGGGAAAGAAGAAAAACCCACTAGCCAAAGAATCGAAGGCTGTCCCAGAAACCAATTTCTAGAAATACAGACCTAAACACTTACACTTTCCCAGAGTAAGCAGCAAACCAAAGAAATCGGCGATTTACATGTCTCGTCAAGGAGCTGCTTGATAGCGCCGATAAAGGAAATTTTGCACAATTCGTTAGTTATCAGGTCAAGAAACCTACTGGAAAAGCTAAAGGCCAACGATAAAGTTACTGCTCCGTTGCCGGCAATATCGAAAGCAGGTAAACCTGTTACATCCTCCGCCGAGGGCCGCTAGCTATCCACCTTATCTGCCGCCGCCGCAAGGAGCTTATCTACCGCCAACGGGATATCCTCAACCGGTGGCAAGCTATGGGTATCCACCCCATGGGGCATACCCATACCCTCCACCACCATGCTCCACCAGGTTATTGGTCATGGTTTTGGGCTTGGGACGACGACGCTGCGCTTGCTTCTTACGCCACCCGGTGAAAACGATGAACAGAGAGAATGAGATTTAGGGTTTTACCCTTAAGGGTATTATGGGGAGTTCACCCTGTTGAAAGGGTAATTTTGCCATTATAAAAATATTAACAGTAACTTAACTACAAAAGACTAACGGACTGGATTTAGTTGAAATATAATCAAAAAATAAAGGTAGTTTTTGATATTTTTTCAAAATTTAGGGTGTTCTTGTCATTTCAAATAGTTATAGGGGGTGTCCGTGAAATTTGCCCATTTTTTTATTCCAATCAACTTATTGGAATCAAATTGATAAAATTAAAAAAAAATAAAATAAAATTTATTCGAATCAAAACAGATTTTTCCAACTTTGGATTTTACCTGTCATAATAGGAATGGACCTTGGTGGATAATGGAAGATAAACATTGCCACTAGGGTTGTATGCTTCAATATTGGAGGCAGTATCAGTCTCTGGTAGTATTATCACTATGTCCATATCAATCTGGTAACGGGCCGTATTGATTCTTTTTTCTTTTTGGTAAACACGGGACGTATTTTTTGGGGCCACCCACCTGAGGCCCACTAGGGCCCAGAAGCTTTCGGTTTGCGTGTGGTGCGGGGGTCATGTTCGAGCTCAAGGAGGGATTTAGTCGACCTAAAGTCGGATACCCCTCCTGTCTCCCTAAAAAAAAAAACCCACATTTTTATCGATTTGATACCACATCACTACCAATTTATATTGATATCCTTAAGCTCACCCCAAAAAAAAATATCGATATCTTTAATACTAATACACATAAATCGATATGATGCTATATTGTATTATACTATACTTCAATCTATGGGTGTTTATTTTTACTAGTTTTGATTTGAGATAAGCAAGTTTAAAACATGATCCAATAGGGTGCATCGGTTTCGATTTCGATTCGGGTTCTTATCGGTTTATTGTTGATTTGGTTTCGATTGACCATGTAAATATAATTATTATTATGGATAAAATGTGTTTTTTTTTCATGAATTTTCGACTGCTATCAGGTTATTTCGGTTTCAATCTGATGTTTTTTAAGTTCAATTCAATGTCTTATTAGTTTTGATGCAGTCTAATTTGATTTCAATGTAACAAAACTCCATCCAACCGAAACATGATTCAATAAACTCATATCAATTTATGCACTATTTGATTTTGATCCAATTCAAGCTGTGTTTACTCGGTTCGGGCTAGGTTTTGACACCCCCATCTAATCCATTGCCGCATGCCATACCATTGTCAGTTTGTCACAAATCCAAACGAAAAACATGTTTTTTTTTATTTCAAAAAGTAGAGTGTAATTATTTAGTCTTCCACACAGATATAAGATAGTGACACATCATCATCTTCTAAGATTAATTATTAAGCAAAACGTGCACTAATCTACAACCGTATCAGACAACCGTGTCTCCACCCCTTTTTTTCCGCCTCAAAGTGGATAACAATAAGACGCGTTGCCGCTGATTAACTAAAGCTTCTCTCTCTTTGTCGCTAACTTTTTTGTTTTTTGATGAAATCTATCTCGCTAACTTGTGGACTTGTATTACTCCATTAACCATTAGGAGCGGAGATTCTTAAATCCAACTAACCAAATCAACGAAAATCAGATCGAGTGCATTGATTACTCTCCGTTTCAGATCTCAATTTTGTTTCGTGACAATAATTGAGCTTAGTTTGTGAGTTTATCCGTTCGCCTCGATTGCAGGAAACAAAAAAAAAAAAGAGGGAAAAATAGAAATCCCAAATATAAGCAAAACCCAGAAAATAGAGGGAGAAAGAAAGGCTTCTCTTTTACAAACAACATCATCATTTTTCATTCGCCGCCTCAGTTCCGGATCCTTCGTTTTCAATTTTTACGTAATTATTATTAAACAAACAGATTCGTCGTCTTCTTCTGGTTGATGATTGTTTACGTTTATTAGGCTCTAGGGTTAGGGTTGGCATTGTTTATCGTCTATTTTTTCTTCTTCCAAAGATGAGGAGAAACGAAGATCATCAATCTAGGGTTTTTTACGAGCTCTGCGCTCTCATTCTCAACATCCTTCGCTCTCCTCCTCTTTCGATCCCTTTCTCCACCCCTTCTTTAGCCATGACACCACCAGCCCCGCCCTTAAGGCGAGCATCGACCTCGCAGGTATCGCCGGCCGCGTTTGCTTCTTTGCTTCTTGGGATTTCGCTCGCTTTGATGCTCTGTGGTTCCGTTACCTTCGTGATTGGATTTATCTTAATGCCTTGGGTTCTCGGACTGCTCATGCTTTTCTATTTTGTTGGGATCGTTTCTAATATCTCGATGTTGGGTCGCTCCATTCTGTGTCCCACTGCGACATCTGCCCCGTCCCGGAAGGAGATGCCTGGTGAGGGTTTTTTATTTCTCCTTTTCTCTTTTTTCGGTTTATTCTTCTAACTCTCTGAAATTCCATTTTCGTTCTTGAAACTCTAAATTTTTCTCTGCTCGTTGCTTGAGGATATGTATCGCTGATTGAATTTTTTCTTCATCTGCTCTGCTATCCCGATTGATTCTCAATAATTTTGACTTTGTAGATAATAGGATAATTTAATATTATTTTGCTATGAGCTGGTGCCTTACTTGTTATGATTATCCTGATTGTAGTTTGCAGATGAACGTGTTTTTATGGCCTGTATATATAATGGCTTTGATGGAAATTCCATCTTTTAAATTATTCAAAACCCCTCTCCTTTGTTCCTATTGCCAGGGCAAGTAGTGGATGAAGACTTCAACCTTTTCATTCCACGGAGGGTTTCCTTATTTCATTCCCTGGTTATTTCTGATTGAATTCTTTTTTTATGTCATAGTTGGCATGGATTAATTCTGCGAGGAACAAGAAACATTTGAATATGTTGTTCTGCATGGCAGCTTCATTCTTGCACATTCTTTTAAAGTTCTATGAATTACAGGTTTAGACCTCCATGGTGCAACTATTGTAATTGAGACTTTTGTCCTTTCTTCTCTCTTTCAGTTTAACTAATGTATGGGTGCTTGTTTTTCTTCTTAAGTGTATGTTTGTTCTATCTGATCCACTAGTTGTCTTCCTGAAGAACCTTAATCAGTGGTAATTTTTTTTCTCAATTGAATGAGACCAGTGAATTTACGGAGTCTCCAGAGCAACTATAAGTTTGAGATCTGATAAATCTAGGTCTGTACTATTTTATACCCTTCATTGTCTGGCTTCTTGTGCTTATTTTAGGAGCTTCCCTCATCAATTAATATCCGTCACTGTAACTTAGTTCTGTCTTTTTGCATTCCAGCTCAATAGCATACTTCCATAATCCCTTTTGTACAACATGGCTCCATATTCTCTTCCAAGTGTAGCCTGACGCTACTAAGTTCCAAATGTATCACTATTACATTTCGAGTTCTGACCAAATCAATTTTGGCAAATAATGAGGTTCATGGGTGACAGCCTGATTCTAGTAATCTGTAGGTAGTTGATTAACCAGGTTGAATGAAGCTGTTGGTGGGCCAATAAAATTTCTTAGGTCATATTATTATATTCACACCCATTGTGAGTGAATTTAGTCCACACACACAAGTGGTGAACCTTTTGATGGATTCAAGAATTATTTGAATTATCTTGCAGAAGTCCTAATGAAGGCCCTACAAATTCAGCTAGGATTATTTTCTTGTGAAGTTGTGATTGAACTGAATTTTATTTTTTTAACTTGTTCTTTCTTATCTGCTGCCATAATTGTTTCTTCTAAAACTGAGATTCTTTTTTTGTTGTTCCTTCTTGAGTTGAATGGGTTATTCTGTATCATAGTTCTCATTTAGCCTGAATTTAAAAAGTTAGATGTGATGAATCATCTGAATATTAGTGTGTTCATTTTAAGTAATTTTGTGTGTGATTTGTTCACCACAACTAATCATGCAAGGCAGTTTGTGCTATTCATTGCGTTCTCTCAAATATTGACATCTATATTGTTGATTTTTGTCTGTATTAGTTAAGGTGATCAAGGGATGGCAATGAATTTTGGCAGGTAGTTGTCTAGAAAAAGATTAGTAGTAGCTCTATCTGTTTTAGAGTTGTCCAAAGGAATCTCTTAGTGTGAGGTGTTCGATTCACCTTTTGCATTATGTAAAGGAGTACACAAGCCTTCCCTTGCTTCAACCCTAAACTGACATGTAAAATATGCACCATTACAGGTGAATACTGATCATATTGAACAAATCATCCCTGCATGTGGTGGAAATAGCTGACCGAGTCATTGGCTAACACACATGTGAATGCTGGTCCTGATTTTCTTTATTCAGTTACATCTCTGAGTATCATATTTGGAATAGTGAATACACGTGTATCGTTGGCTGCCAGCCGGACGAAATAAGCAACCTAAGAGAATACTTCGTTGCCTAATCAGATGTGTTAGGCAACACATGGCAATAGGTCACACCAGAGCACATCTCCTTAATGATGTTCCACAAGGAAATTTTCTTTGGTGGAGTGATTCATAGGGGCTTCTAGCTTTCTTTGTAGATGACACATTTGCATGTCTTGATGTGACACCCAAGATTATGCGTACTGCTATTTCAGCATATGGTCGGAATGGCATAGTAATATATGAGTAAATTGAAGTGAATTAAATCTGTACTTTCAATATAGCATCCAAAGAGGGGGGTTTTTTTTTGGGGGGGGGGGGGTTGTGTTTGGTTGGGGGAGGGTGTTACTTAAAATAAAAATGAATGCTTTCATGTATCAAAAGGGGGAGGGGGGGGATCTCATTTGCACTAGGATTGGTAGTTATGTAGCTAAATGAGTTAACGCTCATTTTAAGCGTTCTATGGATAGAACTTGAAATTAATAAATCGAGTGTTTCTGTTCATTTTTTATGAGTCGATTAATGCTCCTCGATGGCCTTCTTCCCATTTTGTTGCTTCTGTGGATTATCAACCATGTAGATGTTTATGCAAGTCTGCCACAAATTTTTTATGCAGGCAAAGAAAGATGGTCAAACTTGTATTATCTGTAGATTGTTCAACAATTTGTTTGTTGTTCTTCTTCACAGCCTGTGTATGGTGAGCTTCTTGTGTCCATAAGATTGCAACTTTTAACCATTCCTTGTATTTTTGCTGCAGCATGGAACTTTTTTGAGGTTGAACCACTGCTGGATGAAGAATCATAGAGAAATGTCACTGCTGAAGTGAGTTACATTCTGGGAGGAATGAACACCATTAAGAATTTGTAAAGTCTACGAAACTTTTAATAGTGCATCATGCTGCATGCCTCTATCTATACAAAATCAGATTTCACCACTGTTTGGCTATAGATGCGGAAAGTATTCATGTATTTTCTTTGGATAGCAACTACAGAAAATTGTGGATGTGTTAAACATTGAGAAAACTATTGTGTACTGAACTTGATTGTAATGGTGTCTGTCTAGTTGAGAATATTTACTGTTCTGATTCTCATAATATCTCTTATGGGGTCTTGCTGATTCCCCCATCTTTTGTCTAGTAAAAAAAATGTCTTGCAGTGGGGGAAGATTTGGTGATTCTTTTTCCTGATTTCCTCATGGCTGGGTGCTTGGGTGGCTTATGTTAAGCTGATTTAAATAAGTACCTTATTCTTTTCAGGTAATATATGGTTGTGACTTGTGAGAACGTGTGAGGTTTGATTTTGTCATAAATCTAATGTCATTTCCATAATTTGATGTGACGACGGAGTCACTTTTAAGGCACTTTACATGTTTTGGTTCTGAAATCGACCGATGGAACAGGCATTTGGGTCTTCTATAATATAGTTTCACCCATTTTTGCTGATTTGGCAAGCTTGATGGATTCGAGTTGCCATAAATAGGTTGTTATGGAATGGTTTCAACTTTTGTTTTTTGTTGAACTGGTCTGGTGGTCTGCCTTGTTTTTATTGTGGTTCTTAACCGGCGACCTTATCTAAAAAGATCAATATCTATTCCCCTTAATACATAGAGGATTTGTTTAAAATCAAATTTCATGTCACCCCATAATCCCCTTATTGCTGTGGTTTTGAATCAAACTAATTTGGACTTTTTTAGATAATCTCAACATTCTCAAGATGTTATCTTCTCTCCACTTCTCATCCTCCACACGTTACATGTTAAAATTGTCCAACTTCAATGTGACCTTTTGGTGGTTTTCTTTCAATTGTTGCATCTAGTGTGCTTGCTCTCAAATCTCAAAGGTAACAAACAAGAGATGGACACAGTGAGCAACTATAATTATTTTATAGAATTATAATTAGGAATTAAAATTGCTAAGCAGGATGGATAAGAATTGAAGAAGTAATTTACAGGTGGTGACGGTGACATCATGACAAGTACTGCTTGTAGAAGTAAGTAGAACTGCATAGGAAGAACAGATGGGAGTTCAGAAAGCAATTGGCAACCGCAGCAAGGCGATCTTTGGTGTCTCTCTCTTAATACCCATTCCTGGCCGATCTTGGATCGGGAATGAGTATTGAATCAAGGGTAAAAATATATGAAAAACATTGATTTTTAATGAGAAGTAAGGGCAAAACTCTCTAAATTGGAATTAGTATTGGCCGAGACCGATATTGTATGGAATACCAATTACTTAATACCTACTCAAATAGTCACATGTGTTTGTCATGAGTAGCGTGTAGGCTCCTTTCCCTCCATCTATGTATAAGAAAAAAATTGCGCACGCCCTCAACTAGAAATAGATTATTATATCTTATATTTTTTTGCAACATGAAAAGCATTACCTAGAAATTGATCATTAGATATTTAGAAATAATGTGAATTGACCAAATGTCAAATTTTACATCAAAAATAATATTTCCTCTCAATTATAAGCATACCCTCCACATATGTCCATGCACTCCATTCTTGTCCATAGATGGTCTCTAATTTTTTTAGGGAAAGAACGCTGATTAGGTGCGTAATTTACATTGCCCTTGGGCTTAGGCATAGGGGCAGGCGCAATGATCGCCACGACCCATGTAAAAGTGGAATTTCTTAGAGGCACGATGGTTATTTTACCTGCCCCTATGTCTGGTTGCAGGGCTGTGTACTTGGGAGCCTGCCCCTGTGCCTAGGCGCAAGGGCAATGTAAATTACGCACCTAGGCAGCGTTCTTTCTTCCCCTTTCCCTTTCCCTTTCCCTTTCCCTTTTTTAATATCTTATTTTTTAACTTGACAAAATTAGATTGGATTAAAGCTTAACAAGCGAGCAAAGGAGCTTAGGTCCCAAGAGGTCATGGGATAGACTCTCCCATTGCACTAGAATACTGAATTCGGTGAGATCATGCCTACTCTCTTTATTTATTTAGTTGTTGTCGATCCCATGTATAGTGAGGAACCAGTCAACGAGGAGGTGGTAAACGTTTCATCAATAAGGGGGAAGAGGGAGGGAATATCAAGAAGAGGGAGATAAAGAGAGTGCTGGCATAGCCTACGTTGCCAGCTCTGAAATCTTTTTCCTTTAAAAAACCAAATCTCACAATTTCTCATAGAGTACTCGTATCATTGCTTTCTTACCGACTGAAATTTTTTTAACTTTAACACAATAAATATGATGACCTAGGTGTCACAAGACTCACAACGACCAACAAACTTGAAAAAAAATTTAATATTTAATATTTAATATTTAATATTTTGATATCTTTATTTTTTATTCTCCCATTTAATGGGACTCACAATGCTCAAAGACACATTATTATCAGAGTCTCGCAAGCGTTGCATCCATCAAGTTTTAATGGCCATGGTCAAACCCTATGGGATGTAGGTGAACATATATGCAATTAACATAGCATACTTACAAGCAAAAGTTTTGCTTCACCTGGTGGAGTGAGAAGATTCCCTCACCATTGGTGACAGTGTTCATGTCATGGGACTCTTGTTCCATGACAAATTCCCACCCCTTATTATTTGGAGTAAAAAAATATCCTTTCCCTTGAGCATCTAACGGTACCAATGTCTATGATGATGAAATTCCCCATTTCCCATGGATGAAGGAAAACTCGATCCTATTTTAGATGTATCCCTTGATGACTTAATGGTTACAAGTATTGACTATAAAGACTAAAGCAGATTTCCCCTTATTTAAATGATAAAAAGCTTACAATATGCTTCCCAATGTGGGAAACCCTCATTGGTAGTATGACTAGAATCATTACCTAATTCTCTCTTTTTTCCTTAGCTTTTCTTAAGTAAGCAAACCATATTAGCAAGCATTCCAAACTTGCTTGTTTTCTGGTCCACCTTTTCACATGCCATAGTTTCTGTTTTTTTTTTTTTTTCTGTTTCTCCTTTCTTTTCACTTTCTTTTTCTTTTAATTACTTGACATGGAAAAGCTTAAAGCACCATCTTGATGATCAATCTCAACTCTCAAAAGCTAAAGATAAAGAAACAACAAGTGAACAATAATAAGAAGAGGAAATCCAAGATTGTAAAAAAGGGATTGCTTTCGATCCCTATCCCCCATAAAGAGAAAACTCCACCTTAGCCCCCACACATCATTTGTATCTCTTTCTCTCCAAGTTTAGAATCCTCTGCTCCTTCTCTGTTAAGGAAATTAATCTCACTTTCATCTCTACAAAACCTTGCACAGATCTTGTTATTGTTTCTCTGTGTCTTCCATTGAAATTGAGAGAGTGAGAGAGAGAGAGAGAGAGAGAGATGTCTACAGATTGGGGACCGGTGGTTGTGGCGGTGGTGTTGTTCATACTACTTTCACCTGGGCTACTATGTCAGTTACCAGCAAGGACAAGGGTGATGGAGTTTGGGAACTTGTACACCAGTGGGATTTCAATTCTAGTTCATGCCGTCATATACTTTTGTATATATACTATCTTGATCATTGCGATTGGTGTTCACATAATTGCCCATTAATCCATTTTCATTGCTTCTGCCTCTCAAGATCTGTCTTTTTTTAATCTTTTTTTTTGGGGTTTCTTTTCTTTTCTGTTCTGTTCTGTTCTGTAATATGTGTTTGATACCTTATAGTTAACTCATGAGCTTGGTTAGCAATCATAATAACACGGAAGAAGAAGAAGAAGAAGAAGAAAAAGAGTTCATCTTTTTGTGGTTTTAGGGGATTCCCTGTTTATGAATGGAACCAACTGATGCTGGTCACTGTTTGCTTGCAAAAATGCAAAAACAATGACTATAGGAACTGTACTAATTAAAGTTTTGCTCAGGCTAATTTTATATGCAATATTACATCGCCAAAAAATGCTCAGAGTTACTACGGCATTAACTGTTTTCATTGCCCGAGAATGTGAAATCAACCTAGAATACATATCAAACACTGTCTATGCATTCTCAGAACATGTTATGGGTCTATAATACATTTTAAAACAACAAAAATGTTGTTGGGTAAGCGTTCTCATTCTGAATTCATAGAATGTAGTCCAGAGCATAAAAGCCCATTCCAACAAAAATGTTGTTTGGTATATTTTTGTCATTCCAGAATGCATTCTAGACCGATATTGGCATTCTAAGAATGCCTACCAAACACAGCCATTGTGTTATTCACTTTTTTATCCCACAATTTATGGTTTCCAAATTCCATTGCTTGAGATCTTATGAGTGATGGTGATTTTGCAGTACCAACTTGTGAGACTAGCTATGTTTGGTATGCATTCTCAGAATCGATTCTAGGTTTAGAATATATTTTAAAACCTAGAAT